>NW_024365381.1:8504440-9103981 GCF_014805655.1 Passer montanus | reverse complement strand
CGGCCCGCAGCCCCGCCCCCGCCTGCCCGCGCGGCGCCCCCTGGCGGCCCGGCTCGGCGCTGTCCCCAGCGCGGCTCCCGCCTGGTGCGGCTCTGTGGGACACGGGGACAGCCTGGGAAAGGGGTTGTTCGGTTAGCTTGGAAAACACTCCGGGATCGTCCAGTCCAAGCTATGACTAAACACCACCGTATCAACCACACCATGGCACTACCGCATCCATTCTTTGCTTGAAGGCCTCTAGGCGCGGTGACTCCACCACGGCCCTGGGCACCCCATGGCAATGTCTAATTGTCCTTTCTGTGAAGAAACTCTTCCTGGTGCCCAAGCTGTACCTAAATGCTGCAGGCCTTGGCGCAGAGGCACTCCAGCTGGGCGGGACGCTGTCCCTGACACAGGCATGCCATCTCCGGGCTCACCCCTAGAGAGCCTGCTCCGAGCTCCTTCCCCCCTCAAACCTTTCTTCCCTTCTCCCAGGCCCTGGCTCCTGGCAAAGGGCTGCATCCTCTCCTTGCAGCAGGGCAGGAAGGAATTTGTCCAGCATACGCCTTTAAGGCTCCATCCAACCCTACAGCAAGGCAATAACCTCACTCACCATCTCTCGAGCTGCCCCCACCCCTGTTTACTCTCAATACATCGTGTCCCCAAACCCTGGCATGCCTGTCTCCACTACAGGGTTTGGTGTAGGTTGCAGCACTTGAAAAGCCAGAACCATTAGGGTTTACAGAGAGAAAACAACACAGCAGGCCATGGGTGCACCACAAATCTCTCACTGATTTAAATTTTGACTTCCATATTCACCTATTTTTATATGTCATCACTTCTCGTCAGTGCTGACTTTTCAGGCTTTCCCCTTAAGCATTCCCATCCCAAAAGTCACATGTTAATTAGAAAGGGACAGATTAGGGAAAGAGTTCAGACAGTGCTCTCAAGAAGGGACGAGGGTCCTCTTCCTACAAATGCTATGGGCTCCAGAGATGATGAGGGGACTGGAGCATCTCACCAGGAAAGGTTGAGAGAACTGGGCCTGTTCAGCCTCAAAAAGAGATGACTGAGAGGGGACCACATCATTGTCCATAAGTGCCTGAAGGGAAAGCGTCAGAGAAAAGACCCAGGCTCTTCTGAGGTGCCAAGCAACAGGACAAGAGGCAACAAGCAGCAATGCACAGGAAGTTCCAGTGGGACACAAGGAACAACTTCTTTACTGTACACGTCACCACACACTGGAACACACTGTCCAGAGATGTTGCAGAGGCTCCCTGATAGGTGATATTCAAGATATGTCTGGATGCAATCCTCTACCACGTGCTCTAGGAGGTCCCTGATTGAGCTGGGAGGTTGGACCAGATGACCCACTATGGGGGTCTCTTCCAACCTGACCCCTTCTGTGGCTCTGGGTCTCTACTGCAGAAAAACTGCAGGAGTGAAATAACCCGAGCACTCAGCCATGACTCATGATGAGCATGCATTTGGGCTGGTATTTTCAAGAGGCTGCATTAATTCCTCAGTCTCCACTGTCTCCCTGACAGTTAGTGAGCCAATGGCAGCATTTGGCTATTCTTGGAAAACCAGAAGACAGAAGTTACTGACTCAAAGCAAATGTATTTCGTCTATTTTTTGTTTCGCCAGTGAGAAAGTAGGGAGAAGGGATGGACACAAAGTCTCAAACACAATGGCTTTCTCCTCAGTATAAAATAATAAAACTTTTAGTATAGTGCATTTTCAAATACAAAATTGGGAGCAGTATTTTACAAAAGAGCATTTTTTCACTCTGTCAAACAGGATTGAGATATTAAAGGAAATAAAGATGGGGGAAGGGAAAAAACCAACAGTGAAAAACTACAGAGGATTATCATGGATGAGGAAGGGGGGATTCCCTTTATCCTTCTGCATTAAAGCCAAGCATGACAAGCCTCACCAGTTATAGTATGCTCAGAAAAAAAATAAAACTGTTTCAACAGCAGTATTTTCCAAAATACCATTAAAAAAATAAAATTATAAAAACAGTTGTTAAAAGATGTACTTGTTAGATTGTGTTATCCGTACACATACTTTGATACTGTGATGATCAGGATTATGAAGTGTTAGCTCTTTCAGCAGCTGTTGTATCAATGTTACATAAAAGCTGTTCACCTTCACAAAGGGAGGCAAGAGGGATAACATTCATTAATAACATGTCTGAAGGCTACAATAAATGCTTTAGAAACCTTTATGTTCCTGTTTAGGAGCCTTTGATTAAATCTAGACAGATTAGCCTCAGCATCCTAGTAATAATTCATTTTAAACAGTGCCCCTGTGTAAGAGGCTGAATGCTGTGGAAGCTGCTAGCTGTTTCCCCAGCCTCAAGTTGTTGGATCACTGGACCAGCCATGATGTTATAAAGGCTTGGGGGTATTGCAGCGGGGGGGGGGGGGGGGTGCCAGGGTGTGGAAATTAAAAGCAAAAAATAAACAGAGGAAACAAAACATAATTAACACATGTGTGTGTATATATATATATAAAATACAAGTAAAATTATGGACTCAACCCTGATCCAAAACAGAATAACCTATGTTCAAATGCACATCATCATGGGAGAATCTAGTCTGCAACCAGTAAAATAAGGAGATTAACACGTTTGAGAGGACAATTAAGGTTTCATTGCTTAGCTATTTAAATACAGACAGACTGAAAACAGTAGGACACAAGGGGGGGAATAATATTTTTTAATCCATCCATGCCCAAAGGTTAAATTGATAACAAGTTCAGTCATAGGCATCATTAACAAAGCAAGTAAAAAGAAATTATTAGCTTTCATGGGGAAACAAACAATCAACACCTAGACAGAAAGTAACAGGAATAGATTCAATCTGTGCATGCCAATGAATCAGGAGCTAATTGTCTGCATTGTACTTTAGCCTTACAGTTTTTCTTCAGGATGGGTACAGGGAAAATTGTTTGCTCCAGAAAAAAACAGAAAGTGGGCATTAAATCAAATGATTGGAGACCAACCAATGTATGCTATTGCAAGAAGAGGAGGTTATCAAAAACAGTAATGGAACACTGAAACTTGTCACAAAAATGCTTTGACACATTGCTATTTCTAAGAATAATATTGCAGCATGCTTTGCACCATTAGAAGTACATTAATCTGTCATCTTCTCATTCAGGGAAATGAGGTTCTACACTTTCCCTCCAGACATCTTTCACAGGATACCCAAAATTATAATTTTAAAATTAATTATCAGAGAATCATTAAGTTTTATGAAAACATAACCTATAATTAAGACAAGGGATGAAACAGAAAATTAAAAATAATATTTTGCCTAAATTGTACAAAACCATATTAGTGTCCAGGAAAAAAAGCTTATGACTTGGAAGTTTTTGTTACAGTAATTCATTACTGTATGATACCAAACTGTGAACAGCTAATAACATAGCAGAAAACAAGAAGAGCACTGTTATAATTTTAAAATTAATTATCAGAGAATCATTAAGTTTTATGAAAACATAACCTATAATTAAGACAAGGGATGAAACAGAAAATTAAAAATAATATTTTGCCTAAATTGTACAAAACCATATTAGTGTCCAGGAAAAAAACTTATGACTTGGAAGTTTTTGTTACAGTAATTCATTACTGTATGATACCAAACTGTGAACAGCTAATAACATAGTCAGCAGAAAACAAGAGCACTGATTTACTCTCTTTACAGATCTGAGGGCTAGTACTTGTCTCTGTGCTGGGTAAAGTGTTTATTCTCAGATGAAGACTGACAATCTAGGCCTTAGTGGCTCACTACCAACTTTTATATATATCTTCCTATTGATTGTTGACTTGGGATCTGTAACGAGGCAGCAGCATTTCAACTCAAATTTTTGCATCCTGCTGACACAGACTACTCTATGTGAACTGCATACAATATCCAAAGCAACAGCTTTGGCTCAAAAAAACCTAAAGCAAAACAAAAAGAAAAAAAAAAGACAAGAAAAAGAGAGAAGTCAATTTTGTATGTAATCCATTAGGCTAGGAGAAAAAGTGCACCTACTTTTTGCTTTTCTGAAGAAACAGCAGTAAAATGTATACTTGCTACTGAGGAATTAAACCTTTGTGTAATTTTATGTTTTCACTTTTTTCCCCCTACCATTCCCTATAATTGCAACCAAGTTAGAAAATGTTTCATCTGAATTTGAAAGATTGCTATAAAGAGCAGTAATGTGTTTTATTCGCTGATGTTTTATGAGAGTTAAGAAGTAAACTTATTTCCAAAGGTGAGAGAAAGCAGAAAGTCACTCTACAATAAGATTTGCTAGCCAACCTTCACTGTAAGACAGCTAATTTTCTTATAAAGCCTATCAGGAAGCTGTTCTAGCTTAACTTTTGATTACAGTAGAATGGTTTTTAGCAACTACAGGACTCAACATATTGCCACATCATCAACAGCTGATGGCAGCCTGACTGCTATTTGCACAGGTTGTAAACAAACTTCTAAGCAAGAACCAGATCCCCTCACAGACCCCATTTCTAGAAGTCACAGCAGATTCAGCTTTGCACATTAAGGGATTGCTATGAAATTACTTCACAAAACCCAACCCTAGACTAGAATACAACCTTTAGAAACAACATGAAAAATACACCTGTTCTTTAGTGTTTTAGTACAGAGCAGGAAGGGATTCAGTAGCAGGATGATCCCATAGTAGGAGACATCCTGTCCACCCTGTGCTGGCAGGCTTGCCACAGGCGTCCCCTCCAGCAGCCCCAGCTGTATGGCAGGCTACTCTCCACACCCACCTTTACTGCAGAGCCACACCACCAATCACACTCCCAGATCCACCTGTGCTTTCAGGCTACACCCTTCCCAGTACCTTGTAGGGAAAGCCAAACTATTCCCTCTCAGTGTGGGAGGACATCATTTTTACTGTCACAATAGAAGGAAGGGGGGGAAAGGTTTAGGTTTGGTTTGGGGTGGTTTTTTAATTTTTTTGTTTGTTTGTTTTGGTTTTGGGTTTTTTTGTTTGTTTGTTTTGTTTTGTTTGGTTGGTTTTTTATTACCTCACAGTGCTACTGAGGAGATGATACTGCTGCTACTGGGTGGAGGATGCTAATTGCTCATCTGTAAACAGCTGAAATGTGGAGTCTACAGTCCTACTAATCCTGCCCTTGCAGGTCATCTCAGCTGCCTGCTGCACTTTTTGAGTATGTAAGCTCTATTCGTGCACTGTCTGAGCCCTTTGCTTTTCTCAAGACAAAAGAAGAACACCAAAGCAAGAGTCTTTCCGAATAAGAGCACTTACATAAGTTTCTTATTATCAGGGAGTGCTGAAAGGGGAAAACTGTTTAAAATAGATCCACACAGACAAAGAAGTCCCGTGACAGCTAATAAAAACAAATTCTTACCAATGTGTTGATAGCAGCTTTCTGTAAGTTGCCACTTGAACAATAGTATCTTCAATTCCATTCCTTTTATTTAATGTTAGAATTTGTATTTATGCGTTTTTCAGCTCCACACTTTTAACAGCTATGTAGGCCACAGTCTCCCTTATCCTAACTCCCTGTAGCTGCTCCAGCATGGTTGAAAAATCAATCAGAATGGCTTAATAGTCCCATAGCTGGAGAAAGAGTGGAGTTTTAACATGGATTTTCCTCCTAAAATTAGCTCTGTCAGTACTTCTTACAAGAAAATTGTAAGAGCATCATGCACTTTTACATTAAAGGACCTAATTGTGTGAATGTGTCCATACAGAAATCGCAAGAAGCATCATCAATGTCCTACTGACCGTGAGGTCTCTCTGAAAAAGAAGAATTTGCTAGCATTGCTGGTACATGAATTGCCTAAAAATGCCATGGAGATGAAACATAATAAACAAGGCTAAAATTAGAATATGCAAACACTCAGCTGACAGTATTTTAGCAGCATTTATACCACATTCTTTAAAGTACAGCAGAGTGGTGCCTCACTGTAAGAGATTTCAACCAAACAATGATTCATGATGTCACTGGGATAAATTGCAATTTAAGATCTTTGCAGTTAAAACTCTCTGTCTGAAGTACAAATCTCCCATAGTATGATAATGAGCCCCCAAGAGCATCTTCTCAGTTTTGAAGGATTTTCTCTCTGTTATGGCTCGTCTTAGCCATTTTTCTAAGTTCAGCCTTTTGTATTGTCAGTCCCTGCCTAGGAAACAGTTCTGGTTTAAAGTACAGTGAAAGAGGCAGAATTACAACATATATTAAATACCTATCAATTTCAGGGTACTGAAAAGAGGCAAAAATTAGGAACTCTGAGGAGGAAATGGGGCAGAATTTAGAGAATAGTGTTAAGACACCTGGCTTGTCAGCAGGGAGCTGTGGAAATCTGTGTAATAACTAGTGGCACTGCAAGGTGAGAGTGTGGAAGTGAATGTAAGTCACAATTTCATGTAATTGCATTTCTTACAAAGACTTGCCTGGAAAAATTAGTTGAGAGATCCTGCAAGTTTTAGCAGTTTCCCTAGAACTTTCTTGGATTTTAAGTTCATTTTGAATAATTAGAAAAGTAACTTCATATTTCTGTCTGATTTCAACTCCTTTGCTAAGTGTGTATGTAAGACTCCTCACTGAATACAGCCTTGTCTGAAGTGGAACATGGCAGTGACTGTGTGCTTTAGTGGGAGGTGTGAAGAATAATTTTGACATTCAAGACTATTGGAAACAGTATGTAATTCATTGCCTTGAGATGGAATGTGGCCATAGTTAACAACTTGAATTTGAGAAAAGAACTGTAGAATCTCGGTTTTAAATCCCTTTTGGAAGGTAGCATCTCTAGTCATACAGTATTTCAGTGCCAATACAGGTTGATCATGGAAGAAGTGGTGCTATTTTTTAAACAACCAAGGTTTAAATTCCCAGGGATGTTGCATGATTTATATTGGCAAGAAATCTCAGCTGCCTCACAAGATCTGCCCATTCCTGTACTCTTCTTTCTGTTCTCTGGAGGTCTCCTAGGAAAATTCTGAGCAGGTCAGACCTGCTTAGTGTAGAAGAACAGATTAAATCATGCCCTGAGGTGTTGTGAATACTCTTTTGTATTTGCTTGAATTGGCAGTGCCTGGAGGTATAGTTGACAGATTTCAGAATGCGAAAATTATTAATCAGAGGGGTGCCCCAAAACACTGCCACTGTATGGCAGAACTAAAATAACTTTCGTTGCAGCAACCCTTTAATAAGCTATTTAGAAAGAAAATCCATATAAGCTACCCAGTGAGTAACATTTGCTGTCCTAGACAATTGTTTCTTCTTCCCTAGGCCATGTTTTCTCTGAGCACAAGCTAAGAAAGCCATCATCCTACAGTTGCATTGCTTCATGAACTAAATGAAATCAAGCATAAGTACAGCAGAATGATGGAAGCCTGAAGGAGGTGTGATGAGAGCTTTCTTAGAGAGGACATATGGCCTCTAAAGAAAAGGGCCTTTGGAAGCCACTTGGAGATGACACAAGTGTTCATCAAGGAAACAGCAGCAACAAAGCTCTTCTCCTTCTTGTGCTGGGTGAATATATGTGTTACAGCCATTCAATGGGCAACTGGTTTTGGCCAACCTCCAAAAACAGCTTTCCATGTTAAACTGACGTGGGAGGAAGCTCTTAGTGTAAAAGAAACCCATAGCTATAGAGAAACACCTGTACACGTTCAACTTGTCCCTCCTTGCAGGCTCTGCCCTCAGCCAGCTCTCTGCTGTAACCCAGTAAGGCAATCCCTGTGAACAAACATCTTATGTACCTGCAGATAGACCCCTGTGCTCATGCACAGGTCTAGGTACACCACAGGTTCTGAGACAGCCTAATTTTTCATGCAGATCTTCTTTCAGCTGCATGAGTCTTCAGCCTCTTCTCACATCAGACTGGGTTTCACTTTTCCTATTTATCCTTGTGTCCATGAGGTCTGACATCAGAATTCTTTGCCACACAAGTAAAGCCTGATAATACTCATCATGATCAGTGTCACAGTAGCAACAGATTAGAGAACTATGTGGAACCAAGAACTATGTGGAGCCAAGTTCTATAACTCTTTGCAATTCAAAGTTATCTGTTAAGTGGTACTGATAATGCATGTTGGATATATTTTTTTAATCTGGATGAAAGCAACCTGCAAAGAAGGTATCCTTAATTGCTTTGTACAGATGTTAAAACTGTTACAAAAGAGTAATCTGCTCTGGGTCATGATGTAAATCATAGGCAAATCCAGCACATAGACCTCCTCATCCATTAAACAGAGTTAGGTTTTACATGAACATAACATCTGCACAAGCTGTCACAGCTTCTGCACAGTCAGTGATAGACAAGTGAGGTTTTTCTTGGTTTAGAGACAAGGCAGTGGAATGAAAGTAAGGCTATTCTTTCCCCTATACATATTTATCCCATAAAAGTGTTCCCAAGCTCGTATCAGAAGCAGATAATGAAGGTGAAAGCCTTTGAAGAATTCACAGGTTAGAGAATGCAGGTGGATGAATTCCAGCTGTCAGCCACTCTAAAGGGTTTTCTACAAACACTGCTCATTTGTCCATCCCTTCTGTGGAAAAACCCACAGGATACTCTCTGAGAAGGTGAAAGCCTTTGAAGAGTTCCTTCCTGATCTTTTGCTTAGAAATTAGAGAATTTACCCATCATGGAACAACCTGTAAATCCCTTATGGCAGATCCTTGGGAATTCTCAGGCATCCAGAGATGCTTATATTTCCCAACACCACTTGCATGGGTGCCTTGTGCAGCTGCTGTGCTCTTCACTCCAGAACACTGTCCATATTAATAGCACTAGTCCTGGTGCATTCTTTATTGGTCTGCAGCATGGAAAGATATATTCAATCCTTTGGGAAATGTTTGATGGATTAAGCAATGAAAAATGATCAGGGAGAAAACTATTAGAAAGCAAAAACATTAGTTGTAGGTGTAGGATGCTGATGATAGTTGTATATTTCTGACCACACCTGCCAGGGAAACGTATAACCTTAAGTTTTTCATAGGCCTTTCCAGAACAGTGGTGACTGCAAAATGGTCTGGAAACACTTTTCTGGAGATAAACAATGGAAATGATCTAACATTAAAAATAACTCTAAAGGCAAAAAAAAAAATCAGCAACTGCTTTGAAACAAAGGAAGGGCGGAGTAAGCAACCCTTTTGGAGAGACTTATACCCTGTTTTGTGCTGCTTTCAGAACCCAGAAATATCAATGAAGGTTGTGTCAGAAATCTGTAAGCCATATGCCTATAGCTGTTATATACAGTGTTCTAAATGTTATAGAAATTAGGGCTCCTGTTACAGCATCCCTATTACAACCTATTACAAAATTTACAGCAGCTAAAATTAGTTTTGCAGTAATTTATCTTTTTGCCATTGTTTCAGCATGTGCTGTGACATGAAAAGGGGAAGTTTTGTTACAAAAAATATTTTAACCACAAAGAGATATTTTGCAGTAGAACAAGTGTTCCAAAGATTTAATTCACTATTGAGCATTACATAAATCATAGGAAAAACAGTTTCACTGTGGTAACAAGAGAATTAAGTACAGGTAGCTAAGTAATTTAACTCTTGGGCTGCATTTTGACTTTTTTCACAGTTAGCTTGTAGCAATACAACAAAATACTTTCTTGTAAATCTTTAAATGACATATGATGGAAAACAAGTAAAACATTTTAGAATTTTTAAAAATCAAAGCATCAGGTGTAATTTTGAAAGTTCTAGATTGAAAAGCATCTTTATTCACAACTATTACTTCTACTGACATCAGGAAAACTGTGCATCTCTCTGTTTTTCTTTTAATGCAGAAAGTGCCTAGGATCTGAATCTTATAAGTAAAGAGTTCAGAACTTATAATTATCCGGTTTTTCACTGGCTTCCCTTCTGCCTTACTTCTTAGAACTGATCTAAACAACACATACTTTCTCAAAAATATTTCTGTGTGACTGGCAGGCCTGGTAGGAGCTTCTGTCAGATGCTATTCTCACTAGCTAATTTCATCTCCTGGTTCTGTGTACCTCATCATATCACAAATTTTGAGACAAGTGATTAAATTGTCAGATTTGCTCATAAATACAACTATGAAGGACTGAGTTTAATGGAGTGATAGATGAATATCAGCTCCAGGCTAGAAATGTTTAGAAGGAAGGGGACTGATGTCTCCAGAATATCCATCAAATTCAATTAGCTAGAATGACCTTCAAAGAAATTCAGTAGAAAGCGGCTGCACACTCTGCATGTGTGGCCTTGTGTAGTTTTAGGAAAAGGAGAGATTTCATTACTGAAATCCTGTATTTTATCTTTTCCCCACCAATGAGATAGCAATGGCTGTTGTGTTTGTGACCCATCATTCTTTCTAACACTTTCTATACAATATAATGGATAGATGTGAGCTGAGAATTAGTCAGTCTTTGAGTGTACAAACCTGAACACCTGTCACGTTCTCTGAATCCATCAGTAGCAGAGCTGAGGAAAAAGACAGAAATCCTAGATGTGCATGTACAGCTACAATTGAATTAAGACTATTCAAAACTCAAGTGAAAGTTAGTTAATCTGCCTTACCTCCTGCAGAGTTTTTAAGAAAAGGAAACAAGATTACATCCAAAATGCATATGTTTATTTCTTTCCTCTCACTCTTACATGACTTTTAGGATTTGTAATGGCAATCCTAAAATCCACAGAAGGTTAAAAGGGATAAGCCAGAGAACAGAACAGAACTGAAATCAACCTGTTTCTGAGCATAAAAGACCTTCTTTGAGGGTGAAGCCAGAGAAAAATATAATAAGAGCAGTATGAAGCATGGACCATAAAAAGAGGTCTTCCAAAGACAAAATGGGTGTTTAGGGGAACCTGTGGACCTAAATTTTCCAGACTACCTTGTGGACCTAGATGGGCCTTGTGGTGTTATTTGTAATAAAATGAAGGTAAGGAGAGTTGATGCTTCTACTGAAGACAACCGTGATATGGTTTCTCATCTATGCTGGGGGATTACTTGATACAGTTCTATTTTCAGTGCTGTACCTCTGGCAAGGCTTACTGGTTGTGGGATGTAAGCAGGGCCTGGCAAATTCCCTCCTGGATGGTGCTAACTTCACCAGATGAAGTGCTCATGAGAGGGATGACTCACACTACCGCATTTCTTCACTATTACGCAACTTGCTTTTTTTCCCACAGTAAGGTTTTCTTCTACAATTTTTTTCTGCGATTTTTTTTTCCCTTTCAGTAAAAGCGCCTGCCTTTATAATGATTTCACCCTGAAACAGGCAAGGGAATTCAGTAATGCAGCCTGGCATGGTGTCAAAAGTCCATTTTCTCAAGAGGAACAGGAAAAAGGTAATAATGGTTTGAGGAACTGGAAAACAAATACGTCCCATGCAGACTACAATTGGTTCGTCTAAATGAACAAAAACAATGAGCTCTGAGCGCTGAGGAAACAGCGCAAGGCTCCAGCAGGGCCAACAATAGACGGGCCGAGGCTCCCTCCGTTGCTGGGCGCGGCGCGGCCGGGGCGCTGCGGGGCGGGCGCAGCGCGGGCTCCCGGCGCCCCCCGCAGGGCTCCGCGGGCTTCACCGCAACATTTCAGGTCCTACCGGCAGCCGAGCAGGAAGAGTTACGGACAAGCAATGTATACGTGCAAAAGTTCTGTCGTTCATACGCTAACCGGCTCTTTTAGCAGCATAATTGGAAAGGGAATTACCGACATCACGAGAAAGAAGGCGGCAGGTATCCTTCGTAAGCCGGTTATGTTTATGTTATATTTTGAAAACTGCTCAGGTGCCAATTAGACTCAATGACACTGACCAGTCTGTAGTCCGGGACTGAACTGGCTAGGCTACCCCCATGAATCCCTTTTCCCTTGTACAGTGAACTGTGCAGTGCCTTGGTGGTGTGCACGACCAAGCCCACTAATTAAGACCACCAATGTGAGGAAGACAATCATGTAAAGAGATAACACGAATTAATTCTGGATCGTAAAGGCAGAGTTCCTGACATGGCTTCAACCCTATAACATGAAATTCCTGCTCAGTGCATGTCTCTGGCTGTCTGTGGATCTGGGGCTGCCAGTACTGAGAGATAGCATCGCAATAAAAACATGATGTGTCTCTCTGCCCACACTTAACAAAAGATCAAAACAGACTTAGGTCTATTTTCATGTAAGTATGAGGAAATCTCCTTCTAGTTGCCTTATGAAATAGAATGGATACAGTATCATATCTGAGCTTAGTCACCAGGCAAAGAGGAGACACTGTAAGGAAAAATCAAGTCAGAAAATTTTCCAGTAGTCATCCATTTTTTTTAAAGAGGCTCCTCTAACTAATTATGCTAAGGATTTAAACTGGGATCATAAATAAAAGGAAACAGCAGGCAAATGTCACCTGTTATCTCAAGACAATGTGTCAAAAAAATGACAATGAAAACTGAGACAGAAGAGAAGGCTGGAGGTGGACCTTATTGCAGCCTTCCAGTACATAAAGGGGGCTCCAGGAGAGTTGCAGAGGGTCAATTGACAAGGGCAAGTAGTGGTAGGACAAGGAGTAATGGCTTTAAAATGACAAAGGGTATGTCTAGATTAGATATTAAGAAGAAATTCTTTAGTAGGAATTTCCTAGGAAAGTGAGGGTGGTTAGACACTAGAACAGGTTGCTCAGGAAAGCTGTGGCTGCTCCACCCCTGGAACGGTTAAGCACCAGGTTGGATGGGGCTCTGAGTCATCTGGTCTAGTGAAAGGTGTCCCTACCATTGGGACAGGGGGTTGAAACGAGAGTATCTTTAAAGTCTCTTCCAACCCAATGCTATTATATAATTCTATGATAATTACTACTGCAATGACCTAGTTGGTCTTATTTTACATTGAGGTTTATTATTCTGGATAGTAAGTTAGCTCAGAAAATACACATTTGGGGAAAAAAAACCATCAGCCTCAATCGACAAAAGGATTATGCTACTCCAAATGAAAAGGTTATCTATTCTATGTCCATAACTTTATAATGGCAGACTTAGCAGAGTGATGATTTGAGTATGAGGCTATGATTTGCCTATGAATGCTGTTATCTAATGAATGTTGTGTTTTTGTACATTTAGAAATGAAGTTTGCATCTGTATGGTTTGAACTCAGATGCTTCATTTTTTGTGTTGTCTTTCTGAAGCTATTCAAGGGTAGCTTTGGCGATCTGAAAACTGTCCCAAAGACTTTGTTTGACAAACTTAAAACCTAAACAAAATACCTTGTTTACCTTCTTGGTTTTGTTATTTCCAAACAAAATCTCACTTGCCCTCACAAAGAAGGAGACTTGGTCGTTGCATGGGCAGAGGGCCTTGAATGGGAGACAAGGTGCCAGAGGCAGAGCAGGGTGCTCTGAGTGAGTGCTGCACCATATGCTGGCCATGACACTGCAGGGTAGTCTGCTGCCGCTTTATTTTTCACATGAAACATGAAAACAAAGATCAAGGCTGTCAGCACATATAAAGATTTCAGAAACCTCAAAAGTTTTCTGTAGCATCTCTCCTGAGTTCTGGTGAGAGCATTTGCATTGCGCTAATCACAGTTCTGCAAATAAGTTCAATATTTGTTCCACACATTTGCGAAACTGTGGCACAATGTTGCCAGTGTGGCAGCATGGTTCTGATATTCCCTTACAGGAGCAGCAACTCAGTCTATGACTAATCAAACAAGAGCTGTATGTGTGGCTTGGATTGAGGTGAGACACAGTGTGCAAATGTTAATCATTACTAAGCCAAAGTTAAGCATTATTTCTGTTAGGTGTATATCTTCTAGTGCAGACAGAAATCTCACTTGAAAGTGTTTCTTTGTTATATTTTTCTTAGAGGGATGCAGATGTATGAATGATTCATATTGCATGTGAAATTATGCTGTGACCTATAATAGCCATTGCTCTATTTTGTTATGAAACCAGATCCAAACTAAATTTAAAATCCAAGTCTGTCTGTAAAATCTACTGCAAGTTTCCAGATTTTGGCCCAGTATTCCCACTCTCCAGTGTTTTTATCTTTTATTTTTCCAGGTCATCTGTTTTATGGAGAAAGAACATATAGCCATCTGGGAGATTAGCATATATATTTTATGAAGCAGAGAAGAGCTCTCTCTTCACTGACTCAGATGCTCAAGACCCAGATTTGCAGCCTGCCTCCTAGCTAGCACAGCACAGTTCATAAAGCTTCTGTTGCCAGTGGCTTACCCCTCTCCCCCTCATCAAGTCAAGAACAAACCTACACTAAAGTGATGTTGGAAAAGCAGTACTGTTCTAAAGTGGGGAAAAAAACCCCAATCTAGCTTTACAGCCATGTTGAGAGGCAATTTTTAATGATAAAAAAATCCATTTGTCAGTAAAGCTTACATTGTTTGAGTAGAAATTATCAGCAATTGATCAAACAAATCTGGCTACTGGAGTGAGGCTCATCTCCAGAGTGGTATGTGTGGCTGTATCTGGGGATATAGGCATGGAACAGATCTGTGGTATGTCCTCTGAAATGTATAAAAGCCAAATGAGAGTGCTGTGTTAATTTAATATGCAATATAAATTACCACAGGATGTAAAAGGAGCGAGCTGCAATAAGATGTGCCAAGGGGCATCTCCTTAATTTTTTATACTTTCTTATTGTGCTGGTAGAGACGTGCCGTCATTGTAGCTATAGTTGGAATTACAGTATGTTTCTAGTACTGCAGTGTAGTTGGACTGTGCCCACACTGTCTCCTTTTTTTCTGGACATTCCTCTTCCTTTTGTTTTTTAACACCATTCTGGTTTGTTTTGGTTTTTTCTTTGCCTTTACAGAACGCAGATACTAGGAGCCTAGACTGCCAACATTTTGATATCCAGTTAGATTTGTGACTATGGACTGCCAAGTTTTAATAAGTTATAGAGCTGCTAAGTCCAGAGGTAGTCTGCACAAGCCTCTAGAAAACACAGGACAAAAGCCGAGATTCATAATCCTAAATTTGTATTAATAATGATACTGAATAAGCAGAATACTTTCCATTGCTTCTTAAAACAAAGACTGGGAATAGACTGGACTTTTTGTTTACCATCTAATAATTTGTTGGTACTTTTAAAATGTAGATGCAAAAATGTGCCTGAATTAAAAGCTTTGGTTCAAAGTTCTCAGTTTGAAGAAAGTTTGAACTAAATTCAGAGTATCATCTGCATTTTGCAGGTTAGACTGTTCTTTTGAAACACATAACAAAATCTTAACATAAAAAAAAAAACACTTTAGGAAGCAGAGTGTGTATTCAAGCACAGACTTTAGGAACTGGATCTGTTATAGCCAGAATCTAATTCCCATTATTCAGATCTGCTGCATAATAATGGGAACAGATACAGTCTTATTAGGAAATGTATAAGAAAAAAACTTTCAATGTAGCATTTGGGCTATATATTCATCAAAAAGGCATGCACCATTTAAAAAATCTGTCTGTATCTTGCCAATGCTAAAATGTCATCTTTCAGAGACTGCGTGCAGACAGTCTTTAATGTTCTTTTCATCTGCCTTTTGCCAGTTACTGGAATATGAATTTAACATTTACTGACAGTTCTATTTACCTTGCTGTTAAGAACAGCCTACCCAATCTGGCCAGATCTTTTAATTCAGAAACCAGTTTCTGACATGGCTGGTAAAAGATGCCAAGAGAAGTCTATGAGAGTGGGAAAATCCTATGATGGCTCTTTGGAGTACTTCCCTGGACACTCCAGGCACAAACAGCTTCCTGAGCCAGTCACACCACTTCTGTAGAAACAAACATATAATCACGGGAAATAAAAAATAAAAAAAAGGGGGAAAAAAGAGAGAGAGAGAGAAAAAAAGGTGTCTTTTGAGAAGCAAAGCTGTGTACTTTGATATCAAGGCATTCCACAAGATGGCAGGGTTCTGTCTTGGCAGGTCACTACAGCAGGCAACCTGAGCTCCTACAGTAGCAATTTTTTCCTATCACAGTTTTCACCAGTAATATAACTCTCTACTTTAAAGTTATCTGTGCTCTACAGCAGTGATCAAAATAAGTGGCAAACAGCTGAAAGACAGGAGGCCTCTATTTTCTTATGTCTCATTTTTTTTAATATTACAACATTTATAGCACCGTATTAATGTAAAACATTATAATTTCTCGCCGTGTGAAGTGAATAAATAATTTTTTTCTACATAAAATTAGACAGAAAATTATTGCATGCAACTGCAATTACTTTAATTAGGAACATTAATGGCAGTCTTTCACATTCCATCTCAGTAATCTATTATTTGAACTCCAAACCCATAAATACAGCTATTTGTTACTCCTTGTCTTCATGATCAAGACCAGGTAACCTAAAGATGGATGTTCCTGAAAAAGCCAGGTGGCTGTCCCTTTCACCTGCCCTGCTTCCTTGTGCTGGCTTTAATGTCTGTGTGTACAGACCTAATGCAAGGCAGATCAACCTTAAAAGCTGATTGAAAACTAGCTGCTTTTACTCAGAGGCTTAGCTTTCAGCTAGATAAATGAGCTGAAATGACTCCACAGCCACAGTCACTAGTGTTGCAATCACGAAAGCAGGTCAAGCATGTGACAAGGGGCAGGAAAGTCCCTTTCAGCAACAGAGTGGTATTGGATAAGCTTACACTAATTGTGAAAACACACCCTTAAGTAACAAAGGAATAGTGGAGAGGATGCGTCCTCAGTTCTGCCCTCGCTGACAAGAGGCATTGGAGAGAGAGGAGAAAACCCAAAGCTCAGTTCTTAGACAAATTCAATTGAAAACTTGTGCTGAAGCATGTCTAAATCTTGCATGTGTCACAGTGAAATGTTAGTTCTGACCTCGACTGGACATGTTTTGGTCTCTATTTGTGAAATAAGGATACTAATATACCAGCTCTTTCTATACCATGTTTGTTTGGCTTCTGTGAGAAATAAAGGCTCTGAAGTTTGGGGAAAAGAGAGAGAAAATAGAATAATTGTAATTCCCAGTAGGGTTCTCTGCAATACTTGTTACTAAGGTTCAGTTGAGAGCAGCTGTATTCCCAGAGTAAATGTAAGTAAATTCAAATATTTTACAAACAGTGATAAGGATTTTGAATGAACTCAGAGCATGTTACATTTAAGATCTTCGTCATTCTATTAAAAGCCTAAACTCTATAGGGGCTCCCTATAAAGGCACAGCATAATGCTAATGCAAGGATAGATAAATAGACAAAACCACAATGCACAAAATGTAAGAATTACTAGGAGCTACTCTGTACATAAACCATCCAAAGGTCTCACTCGGGGATGGAGAATTTTTTAAAAATCCGTCTTGCAGAGAAGAATTGTGTATTTGCATTTAGTAAACAATAAAGAATAATGAAGCCCTGCATTTTATGTATAAGTGTGAAGACATCAGGTGTGGTCACGGTACTTGGGCTTCTCCTTTGGCATCAGTGGGCTTTGTTATGATGAAGCATGAACAGAGAATTTTCATTTCCAGTTTTGCCACTGGAATTCAAATGAGGATTAAAAAAAAAAAAAAAAAAGGAGTGCAGTGTAAAGAAAATCTCCCAGTAATATCACCAAGTGCAAACAAATTCCATTGACGAGATCTGGTGTCTCCACAAGCTGTGAAAACCCTGGCAGCATGGAGAAGGCATTTTGGATTTTCAGGACGGAGCAGCTACATGCTGATTGCAAGAGTGAGAAGTAAATTCTGTTAATTTTTAACAGAGGCATTCAGCAGGGATACACCCACGATAACCTCGTGCAGAAACCATCTCACCACGTGCTTGAGTTCGGACGGGGTATGGAAGTCAATGGCCTGACAGAAAACAGAGGCTCTGTCGGGTTTCGAGCCCCAGCCCGCCCCCGGGCCCGCGGGGCAGTGGCGGTCCCGGTGGGCAGTGGCGGTCCCCGGTGGGCAGTGGCGGTGCCCCAAAGGAGGACACCGAGCCCGGGGCGGCGGGGCCGGCCCAGGTGTGCGCCGCCTCCGCCCGCCACCAGGGGGCGCCTGCCCGCTCCGCCCTCGGGCCGCCCCACCCCGCCCTTGGCCCGTGTCATGCCCCTTTCTCCAGCCAATGAGAGGCGGCGGGGAAGGCGGAGCTCGGAGCGCGCGACCCAATGGGAAGCGAGAGCTGACCGCGCGGGGGCCAATCGGGGGCACACCGGTGAGTGCGCGACTCCGGGGCCGGGGGCCGGGCGGGGAGGGGCGTGGCCCAGGGGGCGCGGGCCCTCAATCAGGTGAGGGCGGAGCTGACGGGCGGCGGCGGCGGCCAATGGCGGCGCGGGGGCGGGGCCTGCCCTGCCCACCCCTCGCGCCGCCGAAGCTGCCAGAGAGTCAGGTGGCTCCGGGATGTGCGGCGGCGGCGGCGGCAGGAGGCGGAGGCGGGCACGGAGGAGGCGGCGGATGGGGGGGATGCGGCGGCTCCTCCACGGCACACGCTGCCTGGTCTCGCCCCTGCCCGCGCTAGGCTGAGGCGGCCCCGCGCCGGGAAGTCCCGGCAGCGGCACCTGGTGCCGGCGGGCGCCGGGCCGCATGAACAATAGGCGGCGGTCCCGGCCCCGCCGCTCCCCGCAGCGCCCGGCTGCCGCGGGCGCCTCCCCCTATGGAGCAGCCTCGCCATGGAGCCCCTCACCGAGCTCAGCCAGGAGGGCGCGGGCGGCGGGGAGCCGCCGGGCGACGGGCCGCTCTGGACCGCTGTCTTCGAGTACGAGGCGTGCGGCGAGGACGAGCTGAGCCTGCGGCCGGGGGACGTGGTGCAGGTGCTGTCCCGGGACTCGCACGTGTCCGGCGACGAGGGCTGGTGGACGGGCAAGATCGACCAGCGCGTCGGCATCTTCCCCAGCAACTACGTGAGCAGCGGCGTTCCGGGGGGCGGCCCGGAGCTGCGCGCCCGATACCCGCCGCCCCCCGCCATACAGCGTAAGGGAGCCCGGGCCCGGGCGGTGCGCGGCGCGGCCCCTCCGCCGAGAGGGAGGGAGCCAGGGGAGAGGCCCGGTCCTGCCCCCCTATCGCGGGCTGGAGTGGGTATGCGAGGGGGGAAGAGACCGGCGGGGCTGCCGCGCTTGTGGCGAGACCTGAGGCTTGGCCTTCCCGGTGTCCCTGGGGAGGGGCCTGGCCCGGTCCGACTGTCCCGGCCCTTCCGTGGGTCCTGTTGGAAGCCGGTGCCGCCGCTGAGGGGAAGGGAAGGCCCATCCCGGTGGCGAGCGGCCGTGGGAGGCCGCGGGGGCCTGCGATGGCCTTCGGCGGCGAGCGGAGGGGCTACAGCGTCTCAGCCCCCAGCCCTGGGGCCGCCCCAGGCCCCGGTGCGTTCCCTTTGCTACCCGCGGAGGTGTTCCTGCTGCTCCAGTGCCCTTCTGTCTTCCTGGAAGGCAGAGCTTGGCTCGGTGTGTTGGCGTTTCGGCGACGCCGGGAGCAGTTTCCCATTGTTAAGACCTGTGTTTCCAGGGGCTGGTAAATTTTCATCAGGAGACAAAATCCTGGCGGCTGGGCAGTGGTGGAGTCACCAGGGCTCTGGTTATTCTGTCTTTAAGAGTATTCTTAAATAAAGGTTGCTGGGAGGAAAGCAGTTGTTTTCTGAAGTCTTGATTCACTGCTAATACTTGTTCAGTATTATCCTACTTACTAACCAAAAGCTTTTAATTTCTGACTGAAAAATTCCTAAGTTGACCTGTGTTACCAGGTTCCTCTGCCCTCTTAAAAATTCTGTCCTGAAATACCTGTGAATGAGTTGTATCCACGTTTGGGTATCTGGGCCTGCCTGAGGGTCACTTGACTATGTTGTGATGCTGAAGGCACTGAGACATTGGTTTGTTTCCCTGAATTTCGGTGCAGTTTTGAAGCCTTTGTTGGAGACAGAGAATAGGGCTGTTTCATCTCGACTTTTTTTAGTCACTATGTACAATTGTGGAAAGAGAAACAACGTGGAATGACTTTCTAGATCCTGTTTATCTATCACCATTGACAATTCAGGCAAGGATGCTTTTATTTTTTTGGAGGGCAGAGAAAGATCTTCAGACTAGTAGGCTTTTCTGGAAAGTAAAAGAGTGAAAAGATGCTTTGTCCTATCTAGGCCGTATCTCCAAGGAGTACAACTAATAGCTTTTTTTTCTTACTTTGTATTCTGCTTGAAAGCATTTAGGTAAAATTCATAGCATTGCCCTTGGGCTTGTGAAAGGACTAGGTGCTATTCCTTTCTTTCATGCTGCAAGAGCACTGGTAAGTTATTTTTTTCCCACACACAGAAAAAGCTGTGAACGAATGTTTATTATGTTTTGCTTTTGAGATGCTTAGGAGAACCATTTCTATAGAACTTTTTGAACCCTCAGCTCCTATCCTGTGTTGAGTGTTCAAGTTCAGGCTTTGTAACTGTGGAGTCTCCTGTCTGGCTGCCTTTTCTATGATTTGATAGCTGACCAACAGCTGTGGAGTTGTACCTTCCCCCTTTGTCTTTGCCTTACTCTTCCCCTGCCCCTACAGAACTACGCTACTTCTCTTCTGTCAAGTCACCAACCATATGTTCATGACAGTGTAGAATTTATTGTCCTCCAGAGGTTTGTATAATGCTTAAGGAGTATGGGGCTTTTTAAAAAACAACAGTGGACAGGGGTTAAAGTTGTTTGCCATTGAATTGGATTTTCAAGTTGAGTATTGAAATCCTTTGCAAGGAATGCAATCCACTTTTAGAGCTGATGATGTTAGTTTGATAGCTGTTTGGAATAGGAATCACCATCTACTGTTTAATTCTTCGTAGTCCAGTAAGTCCAGTTTTGCAGGAGTGATGCAAAGTGTCATTCTGGACATGCACCTCAGCACAGAACCTATTTTTGCTTGATTTCCTAAAGTTTATCCATATATTTAATGAAAATTTGGGAGTATAAGTCCTAGAGATTCTGTTTCTACTGAGAGCTGTCCTAGTTCAGCTGGTAATTTTAGCCATCCATGTAGTGTGCTTGAATCTTGCCTTGGTGAGGATACCATGAATGATAAAAAATAGCCTGTAGTAGCTCTCAGGAGTGGGCCAACTTGAGGGACTCTCATCTGTGCTGTGGGTTCTTAAACACTTAAGACTGAATTAAACAGTTTAATCATATGGTCTAATAAGGGCTGATTAAACAGCACCTACTTTGCAGTTGTCAACATGGCCACTGGTTCATGGCATACAGGCTCTGTAATTCCTTACCAGCCCACAGAGGAATGAGAGCACTTCAGTTCTTGAATTCTGTACAGTCCTATACTTCACATCTGCCAAATGACACTGGAGTTAGTGTGTTTAGAAATGTGACAAAAAGCAAGTATTTTGTGTCCTAATGTACCTGTATAACTCAAACTATGAAAATGAATAAACTAATTCAGCAGAAAATACCTTTTAAAAATCCTAAACAAAACATTTTTAAAAATCAGGGTGTTTTTATGAGTAAGCTACCCACCAGAGTAAGCTGGCCAGTTTGCCTTAGAGAAGTATGCATTTTCAAACTAAACTAAGGTCGTACTTCCAGATAAAAGAACATTCAGTGTCTTGCATTAGATTTCATGTGGAAGCTGAAGTCTCTCAGCTTTACATCCCACCCCTATTAATTTGCGCCTCCAGCAGGGATGTGCTTTTTCTGATGGAAAATGGGTGTTGGCACATGAAGTGTTCTACTATCCAGCCCTTCGGTTTCCTTTGCCCATCTCGTTCTCCTGCCTGCCACCTTCCTGTCGCGCTTCTTCCCAGCATCGGGAAGGTTGTGTGGAGGGGGAGGGCCGGGGCGCTGCCCGTGGGGCTGTCCAGTCCCCGTCCCGTCCCCGTCCCCGTCCCCGTCCCTGTCCTGTCCCGTCCCCGTCCCGTCCCTGTCCTGTCCCCGTCCCGTCCCTGTCCTGTCCCGTCCCGTCCCCGCTGCCGCCGGAGCTGTCCCTTCAGCACCTGCGGGCCGGCGGGCGGCTCTCTCGGCGCCTCCTTGACGTCCTCTTAATCCGTGAAATGCCCGAGCAGTGCCCGCTGTGAACAGCACCCGAACGCTGTCTGTCCGGAGCTGGCAGGGCAGGAGATCACCCTGCTGGTGTGGGGTGCGTGTTTGTTCATTTCCAGCCTTTTAACTGGCCTTGTGCCTAGGAGCAGGTTAAGTGAGGATTCCAGCAGTGCTGAAATTCTATTGACTGAAGAGATAGGACTCAACATCTGATTTCTTTAGGTCTTTTACTAGTGAGAAATACAAGAGTGACTCTTGGTGTATCCTCAGTGACAGGGTAGTCTCACATCTGGACTTATTGTCACTGCAGTCTTGTTCTAAAATTTCAGTGTTTCTGGTCAGAATCTACTCCTTTCATGTTTTCTAGTAATCTCTGTCTCAAGCATTTGAACACCAAGGTTGCTACTGTAGCACTGAAATCTTCTTTGTTGTGCAAATCCTTGAAGCTCTGAGTGTTACCCAAAATATGTATTCACAGTAGCAGAAAAATAAATTCTCTTTGTGTTCTGAACTGGAAGAGACCTTTTCTCCTTCTGGCAGACTTTCTTGGTCAGTTTTCTATCTTGTTTCCTGTTATCCTTTTGTTCATGGAACACTAGGAAAAGCAGCAAAGGCATCCTTATTAAAGTAACTCGTAGGCTTGACTAACTTAATAAAGTAAGCCAACTTCTAAAAATCATGTTCAGGAAAGATAGATCTCAGACAAAATAAAAGCCTGCAGCTGTGGATAGAAGAGTTTGAATTAACTCTGTACAGTTTTGTGACAAAGTCTTGTACTGTAGGCTTATACATAGGAAAGGCATTTGATTGGAGTAAGGAGACTAGTTTATTTAAGTGGGATCTAACCTGCTCCCTTACATACTTAATTTCCTTTCTGCTAAACAAAGCAGGAGAACCATGGTAAATTTGGCATTTCAAATGCAGGAAAGTATTAAAAGATTTGGTGACTTTTTGTTCAAATCTTGCATTATGGTACTCTATCTTGAAAACTTTTTAAAATTATAGTCATTGACTATAATTGATAACCATGCAAATGTCATACATGGTAGCATCAGTGGTAGCCTTCCACTACTGTAAATTCAGCTGTGTCAACCTGTTTTCATTGGTTAGTATGTGGAATTTTCATTCTACATTAGTCAGTGTTGGTTGGGTTCTTTTTGCCACCTGTATAAACTGTGTTTAGTGTACAGTTGTATGGGATAATTTTCTCATTGCTTTTGCTCCAGGTGCAGTTTGTGTGCTGAGTTGAGACAGCTGCAGCTGTAGACTTTTTTGTGTCAGCCTGTTAAGTATAGCTGTCAGTGTATGGGAATAGGAAGTTTTTATAACAAAAATGCAGTATGCATTAATCAAGAAATGTTTTTCTTATTGCTTGCTCTGCACACTCAGTATGTGGTTTGATCCATCTGTTTGTCACACTGCTGTTGGTAATGTCAGAACTGGTTAACAGATCTCTTGTGGGGAACAAATCTGCAAAGCCTGGAGAGGTGTGGAAGAATAAGTGTGATTTGGGAAGGACTAAAAGATTGTTGTGGCAGTTCAACAAGAGACATTCAAAAAAGGGACAAATGGAGAAGCAGATGCATTTTGTGTTGAGTTTTAGCTATTTTACATTAAGCACTGTACTGTGAACACAGCGAAGATTAGTTGGTGAGTGTGTTTTTCATTTTCAGAATCTGGTACTGTCACTAAGAGTTATCCTTAAGGGGGGTAGGGGCAGGGGCTTCAGTATTATAAGGGTTTAACTGTTTACCACTATCACTGAGTACTTCATGCCAGTTTAATGACACTGCAAGGCCTGTTTGGCAGTGTCATAATACTATTCAGCACTGAAGGGTTGTCAGAAAGGCCCACTTCTTTCCTTTGTATTGTTTTGGAGTGAAAATTGGCCCTTCCTCCAAGGGCAGGGGTGAGGTCGGCCAGCATGGACTGATGTACAGACTGCATAGTTGCTGAATGCTTACATCTTTTTTTTCCTCTTTCCCTAGTCCTAGAGATCGACTTCTCAGAGCTTGTTCTGGAAGAAATCATTGGCATAGGGGGCTTCGGAAAAGTGTATCGAGCTATATGGATAGGAGATGAGGTTGCTGTCAAGGCAGCTCGCTATGACCCTGATGAGGACATCAGCCAGACCATTGAGAATGTCCGCCAAGAGGCCAAGCTCTTTGCCATGTTAAAACATCCCAACATCATTGCCCTCAGGGGCGTGTGTTTGAAGGAACCTAATCTTTGCCTGATCATGGAGTTTGCCCGCGGAGGATCGCTCAATAGGGTGCTGTCTGGTAAAAGGATACCTCCTGACATACTGGTGAACTGGGCAGTGCAGATTGCCAGGGGAATGAACTACCTGCACGAGGAAGCAATTGTTCCCATAATTCACCGTGACCTCAAGTCCAGCAACAGTAAGTGCTCCACAGTGAACAGTTAGGGTTCTGGGATATGGTTTTGGGGAAAAAGTCATACAAAGAAAAGAGGGGAGTAATGTTAATTTAGTGAACCACTGTATCCTCTAATTCAATCCCAGAAGGGTTTATTTTTATACAGTATGGTGCTACAGATCACAGGAAACATGCTTTCCTGTGTAAATGTTTTCAATCTGTAGAAGCAACTTAAATAATCGGATGCAAAAGCAACTGTGAATGAACCATGCTTTGGTACTAGTTCATATTCATGTAGTGTCTAGGTTTTATTGGCATTTCAGCAGACTTCTGTATGTTAGAAAACCTTATTGGACTTAGAATGTGTATTATTCTTCCACTTTTTGAAAGAAGAAGTGCTTCTTTGTAAGGGTGAATGCTCCTAGGCTTTCATTATACTTGCTAGATTTGGCTGTATAGATGAGATGCAAGCCTGTTTTCTTTATGGGAGATTTAACCCATCCCAGCTGAATTGGATCTTCTCTTTGTCCATCGTGGAGCTGGTGTTGACAGAAACATTAACTCGTGAATAAAATGTCCTTGTACACCCAGGACTTCAGCTGATATTTGTGATGCTTTACATGATACAGCTCACCCATTAGAGAGCAAGGGGAACTGAACTTTGGTAGTTAGGATTGTGGAAATCATGGTGATTTCAGCTGCTCTGTAATACTGACAGCACTGCTGTGTGTTGCTTGGGTGCTGTTCTCGTAGTGTGTCTCTTTTCACAAACTTTAACATCTCAAAGTCAAACACACACGTAGAACATTATTTATGAGTGTGGGAGCAAAGTGCTGCAGTGGTTTAAAGATCATAATTTTCTTTCCTGATGCCTGTATGCAGCTGTTTAACCTTTCTCTCTGCTTGTCTGTGTCTAGATGGCAAGAGCAAACACAGACCTGCATGTTGGATGTGGTGGTTCAGATTGGTGTGTTAGTATGAACTTATTGTCATTTATGGCTTGAGTTAATAAGAAGCTCTGTGAACTGGGTGGCTGGGATGCAGGCATATGTTCCCATTTGCTTTGAGGGTAGGGACATTAGCAAAGAGGTCTGATACATGGGAATTTTAATATCTTAAATAGATTCACTAGCATAACCATTGCAATGCTGTAAATTTCCAGGCCTTGCAGTATCTTGCTATGTTTTTTTGGCCTCAGATATTGTGGCTGTGAATTTACTTAGTTGGTTGTGGAAGAATAAAAAAAAGTATTATTAGTTTTTGGTAGTGGAATAATAGGAACTATAAGAGCCTTCAAGTTAGTTTCTACAGTATTGTTCTTACAGTAACAAAGTTTCCCATTTTGATAGAGTAAGGCAGTCTTAATGTCAATAAAGATTTCCTGATGTCTAAACCCTTCCCTTACAGATGGCAAATATATGGGCATGTTAATAAATATTGTAAAATTAAGGAATGATTTGCTGCATGACTTAATGAATGACTGGCTGCATCTGTGAAAGAGAAATAATTGCCTTTCAGTGTTGTGCATTTCCTCCTTACCTAAGAAACTATTTACTTGTTTATTTTGCTAACAGGCCATTGAGATTTCCTTGCTAAGTGCTAGTTGAACATTTTTGAGGTTTAGAATGAAAGTTATTTCTAAGATAAAAAACTGTTAGCTTGTAGTACTTCACTGTTTTATTCAGACCAGAGACTTCTAGTTGTAAAAGGGGAAAGCTTCAGCAAGAGAACCAGGCCACCCAGAGGGACACCCAGTACACAGTGTTGCCATCCAGACAGATATGGATGCTCGACAACATGTAGATTGTCAGCAGCAGGAGTAAATGTCTCTTGTTACAATGAATCAGCAGAGTGTAATTGTGCTGCACTGTAAATGGTCAGTGAGAAGTTCCTAAATGTATTACTATAATTTCCATAATTTGGGAGGAAGCAATAGTAAAGAAAGGGGAAGAATGAGTGAGAATACCTCTGAAAGGATTCAGAGATGTTCTGTGTTTGAAGGGGAAAGATAGAGAATTTACATGGTGGTTGTGACTAAGACAGTATCAGATCTAGTAGAGAAATGATGGGTATAGGAAAATTCTATCCCAGATAAGGCTGGAGCAAGCACTATTACATTTGGGAAACTAAGTGAATGTAGGAGCTGGTACTGGAGGAAAGGACTTAAGATATTTTTAGGAAAAATTATTGGTTTGTTTTCCTCTCTTGAAATTTCATAAATTAGTAGCCTTGGGCATGGGCTTGGCATATTGCAACAGCTGTTTATTAAACAAAGTGAAGTTCCTCATTCTGTGCTCTGTGGTTGAAGAGAAATTTAAAATATATGCTATTTTAAACATTTGAAATACATGTTATTTTCTGAGTGTATCTACAGAGCAATCATTATAAATATTAGACTATGACAATGGTGGAGCTTTTTTGTGGGGATAAGGGATTGTAGGATGAAAAACTCTGAGCTGCCTAAGTCATGTCTTTTTTGATTACTCTGTCACTGCATTGCTGAAATCCCTTTTCTCTTATATATAATAACCATCTTAGAAATTTCTCTGCTCTGTTTCCTGTGGAAAGCTTTATAGTAGTTTTGTAAAGATTACTGGGCTGAGTATATTATTGCATCCTGATTAATATATAGCTTGCATTTTATCTGTTTTTCTGATGAGCTTAGTTTTCTTAATTACCATGTTTAATGGAGAGCAGGTTATCTCGTAGGCTTTGTGCCTATAGAATTACAAGCTTGTAGCATTTCCTTTGCACAAGCTACCACCCACTTGGTGACAGGCAGTGATGTGTCTGTGGTGAGGAAGGAGGTTCTGCTTGCAAGAGCTTGGAAAGGATTCTTGCAGATGCATTTCTTACGTGTACTGAACGTCTACAGGCGCTGCAGAGCTGTCATGGGAGCATCTGCTATATTGATCTATTGATTGGTACTGCCTGCGTTAAGTAATAGGTTGTGATTCTTGTACATCTCATCTTGCCTTCAAGCACCAGCTGGGATGTACACAGTGCATCTGAAACTGCAGGATGAGTTAATTTGGGAGGTAGAGAACAAGATGGGGCAGTGGGAAAGAGCAGACTTGCCTTATTTAAAATCAATTTTTCTACTAGAATAGAAGAATATCAGAGAATGCCTTTTTGTCAGATGTCTGCTTATATTTAGGCAGACACAGAATGCATCAGGACAGTACTTCATGGTGAATCTTTTAAGCAGGTCACATTACATTTTGAACTTATCAAGTGGGCACCCTAATGCAAGTCTGACAAATTACCCCATTATATAAGGATTAAAAAAAAACCATCCTTTTTTATTTAAACTGTTGCAGTTGGTGGACTCAGATATTATGTACCAAAACAACACGCAGAATAGTTGTCAACATTTCTGGTAGTGTAATAAAGAACATAGGGTTTTGATTACTCTAGGAGATAACTTCACTTTAGTTCATCTGAACTGAACTTCAGATGATTATTTGAAGATTCCAGCAGGTGTCCCTTTCTTGAGATACTCCTCATCAAAAAGCACTCCCAATCAATTGTCTGTTATCAGTCTTTTTTGATGAAAAGAAGGAAATTTTTTTTGTTCTATATTTTTAATTTTTTTTCTTCTGTATATTTTCATAACTTTACATTTAATACTAATACATTTTGAGTGTAGGAAAAGTGCTCTCTATGTTTAATACCATGTTTGTTTGAGGAAGATTTATTGTAAATCTTGGAGGTTCTGAGGGCTGCCTGTTTTATTGCTTTGGTGATGCAACGAGGAAATGAGTACAGAAAGGTCTTTACAGAACGAATTCTAAACCTCTAATTTAGTTTTAGAGAGGCTGAAATTATTTTCTTGAGTCTGAGTTCAGCTGGCATTAAGTCTGGTAGACAAGTGTTCCAATGGCATTACCAACTCATATGTTAGAAAAAAAACATTTGGTTCTGCTGTGTGAGGAGATAAGCATTTCTCTTTTTATTTGGGCATTTGATTTAAGGGATTCAAGTTATTCCATATGAAAATTAATCTTGCTAATCTGACAGAATCCCCAGTGGCTGCTGCTGCTTCTCTTCATGTGCTGATATTTCCAACCTTTCCTTCTTCAGCTGCACATTGGTGAGCCATTGAGCATATGCTATGGAATCCTTAGTAGGCCTTTCCCAATGTGAAAGTACCTAAATAATCTAAATGCTGGGCTGTAGGAAAAAAAGCAACTAGAAATGCCCACTGACATCAACATCACTGCACTTAGAATAGCTCTTAAGAGTTTCCCTTTCTTTTATCTCTCATCTGTGATTCAAGTCTTATTTCTGGCTAGAGAAAAGTGCCTGGCTTAGGCACTTAGGATGAAAAAGAGACAGTCCTGTTGGTTTTAGTGAAGTATTGTAAATAACAAAGTTGGTCCCATTTGTCTGTCAGTGTTAGATATGCCAGCATTGCTATAGGAATAAAGCAAATTAACTAGTACTGTGGAGAGCTAGCAAAAGCATATTTGATTATTTTTTGACTGTCTCAGCAAAACATATTTGTTATTTGCACTACACTTAAAGATTTTGCTGAGGGTGTTCATGCCAGTTAGCAAAGTGCTTTTTAAAAGTCATCATGGTTGTGTTCCACAAAGTGGCACAGAAGATTAGCAGCAAAGTGACATCGCCAAGGTCAAAGAAAGAGGAAGGGACAGAGGTCAAAATAAACCCCAACAATTCTGATTCAGCCAAGTCAGTAGTTTTTCCTTTCAAGTTATTTGAAGTCTTTACCTCTCGTACTTTTTGGACCACCAATGTAAGCTTATGGTGTCCTGAGATTCAAATTTCTGAAAGAATTCCAAACTCTACTATAAGCTTTGCTTATTTAATGTAGTTAAGCCTTTATCTGTTCGTACAGATGCCAGTAGAGCTGACTCTCCATGTGGTTTATGGATAGTTGTTCCTAGGACTTAAAATATTCCTTGGGTTTTTTTATTTTAATCCAATCACAGTTGATACTTTTCTGTTGGTCTTTTCAGAGAAGGAAAAGTACTTGTAAACCTCTTCATCTGTCTGGCAGAGGTGTAGAGGAGAACTCTTCCAGGGTCTGCTGAATGTATGTTAGCAGAGCAGTTTGGAACTCCACCCAGTTATTATTGCTGCTTCTGGTACTTCAGTGTAATTTGCTGACTAACTCTCCAGTGTTGCACCTTCTATCAGAATAGATTTCCTTTGTCAGTGCAATTAAATGACTGAGTAATGCTTCATGTAGAATATTGTGAAGCTATTTCAGTGATATCTGAATGCTTTTCACTGGGTGAGTAACTAGTCTGGCCTTACTTGGGTATTCCCTTGGCCTATAACAGGAAAGCGGTAAAAAGGTGATGTTTTGTGGGGAGATGGGTGGTGTGAAAGACAACAGCTGGGAGATGATGGTCATTTATATTGTAGTTAAAAAAAATTCCAAATAGCCATAATTTTTTGCTTGTGGTAATGTCTTGAGGAAATTGATGTCCTTAATACTACACATTTTCACTGAAAATAATGAAAAAAAAAATTATGTATTATTAGTGCAGAAGATGTAAATTATGCCTGAAAGTGTTGCTAATTTTTAAGATGTTAAAATACCAGGAATTCACAGAAGTAGGGTGACAGTTTCTGTGTTGTGCTTTGGTACTTTATTGGATTTTTTTCTTCATTAGCTTTTGTAAATTAGTGCAGCTGTTTTTCTCTGAGAGAGGTTTGACAGATGCGTTCATGTTGCAGTCTTGTTTTCATGTCTTACTAGAATTCTGAGAATTTCAAAATGAAATCAGTTTTGTGTAAATGGTTTGTTTTAGTTGAATATGGATTGATAGCTGCACTGTTAAGTGCAAGTCAAAAATATGACATCTTTATGAAATGTTTGGTGTCTACAAGAACACTTTGGTGTCCTCCTGCCCATACTAAGTAGTAAAAAGGCAACTTCACCAGTGGAATCTGTTACCCCCATAGACAAATATGGAAAGAGTACCTCTTGTTTTTAAGAGATGAATTTGTCTATTACATTTGAAACCCTACCTAATATCCTTTTAATGTAATTGAGCCACTGTGTACATTTTTTGCAGGGTTCTCTCTGCTCCTATGAAAAAATAACTTAGAGTTGTGGCATTAAGCACTTTATTCAAATTACGCATGTGGCAGCGTAGAACAGACCTAAGCATGGTCATGCAGCAGGTGTCCGTAGGCATCCCCTGAATTCACCGTCTGACCATCTGTGACAGAGCTGGGAAAGAGCTGTGTTCTTCTGAAATTTCTAAGGAGCCAGTTAAGGGTGAGAACAGCCTTGTGGTATTTCTGGGAAGCTAGAATAATTCCTTGATCTCCACTTTTTTTTTTTTGCGTTTCTTCCACATCAGTAAACTTAATTTTAATTTTGACTGACTTCTGTCAGCAGCCTCACTTTTGCTTTTTTTATCAAACAATTCCATTCAGAATTTCAACATACCTGAAACAAACTCGGTCTTGAAGCATCAGACATAAAACACAGTCTTGCTCTTTGAAGTGCTGATCCATTACCCAAGATAATTCTTTAATTTTAAGTTACATCCCATCTTGATGACTGTGGACATTTCCTTATGACAGGACAAAGGAAACCTTAAGTAGTTTGAAAGAATACAGGGCATAGCACACAGTTTTAAGTAGCTGCTTTTTGGTATGTGTTTGCTTTCTGATTTTAGGATAATTTATGTTGTTGTGACTTTGATTGCCAAAAGGTTGCCAAAGTTGACTGGAGTCAAGCTAATTGCTTGTTAATTGTCCCACTGCTAATGGAAAGTCTTCTTCAGACCTGAGCTTTTTGCAGATAAGAAAAAGAAACAGTAATAGAAAACTCATGCACTGAGAAAATTAACTATTCCAAAGCGTAACAATTCAGAATTATGTTGTTTGGTTTCATCACTGTTTCTTAAGTTCAGAAAGAAGAGCTCTTGCCCACAGAACAGTAAATTGTTGTGTCCCAGTCTGTAGAATAGTCATTGTGGTAATGGCAGCTTGGTGCAGCATCACTTAGGGTCCTCTTGGGAAGGAAGTAGCCAGAGGACACACGGCCTTCCTATGAAGTGTTTGTATTACTGCCACACACAGCCCTTCCACTTTGCTTTCTAGAGGCATTGTTGTATTGCTCACACATTTATTATAACACCATTTTTTATTAAAAACAAAAATACCCCCCCCCTCCGCCAAAAGAGAAAGCATTATCTTGTGCACATATGGATTCCAAATGGTCTCTGAAATTCTGTAGGTGTTTTGAATGATGTATTGTCTTACGTCTGGGATAATTTTTACAGCTACAAGCCAAGCTCCCAGTTTTCTGTGCATCTTTGATGCATTGTGCAACAGGCTCCTGGATTTTGCTTTGGCCGTTGAGAAATACTGGGATATCCTGTTTGTATTACAACTGGAAACATCTAAAATGCAAGCCTGGCTTCCTCCATGCCTATGTATAGACTAATTGTTGAGATGTGTAGCAAATCATAGTGTGCCAGCAGCTCCACTTACCAGTAACAGGTAAATACTTCTACCACTAAGATTTTATTGCAACAATTTCTGTGCTTAAACTGGGGATTCCTGGGAGCTTCCTGGTATACTATAAAGAAATGCTAGTATTAATAATTGCTGTAAGGATGGTACATGTATGTGGACCAGGCAGTGTGGTCCACTTACTACAAAAGCATTGCATTTCTTGTTGTTTCTCCTTCATGAGTATGGGCCTATGGAAATATGTTAGAGAATAGTCTTTAGTTCCTTTTGACTTTGCATTGTTCAAGGATCCTGAGAATAAGAAAAATACTATAACTTTGATTACTAGAACTTGATATGCCTAATTCTGCTTGTTGAAGTGTTGCCAGTCTTGCCCTGGGTTTATTGATTAGCTTTTTCTTTTTTGATGCAGCCACTTAATGTGGGGTTTTGATATGATTATGGTTATCTGGTAACCACGGAATATTCCTAAGACTTCATCAGGTTTTTGTGTAGTTTGAATCATTAATCACAGGGTAAGCTGGGTCAAAAAAATCTAACGGAAATGTAGCACATCAAAAAGTCAACAGCTTTTTGATAGCTCTATTGAATGAGTTGCTATCTTATGTGGACTTTCATGTACAATAGTGCAGGAATGCCTTCTTAGCAGCTGACAACTTGTTCTGCTCACTCTAAGGTCAAACTTGGCAGTATCTAAGTAACTCTTGAGTTTTACTTAGCTTGGTGTTGATTTTGCATCTAAGAGCCTTTTAACATTTGTTCTGATTAATGAAAATATACCTCTCTGCCTTTTAAAAATATTTTAAGTTGAATCTGATTTTAAATACCCAATAAAACACCCCAGCTTCTGGGGTAGATTGTGCTGCTGCCTGTGAAGTTATGTCTTTCTTACCATCTAGATTTTGGAGCACCAGCTTATTCCATGAATGAGTTGGTATTGGTGTTATTTACTGTTTCATAGAGATGTCTTAATTGAAACCAAAACAAAACAGTTTGGGCTACTTTTTTCCATCATGAATTTAATGTTTATATTTGCCTGAAAACGGCTTCCACTGAACCAGCATTATTATTAAATCTCTTTTCAGACAGTCTCTTGAGTGATAAATGATGAATACCATTCATGTGATTTTACTCTTTCCTTTCCTTTTTTTTTGTTGCTGCCTAATAGAGTTCTTGATTTGTTGCAGGCTTTCAAAGTGATACAGTTTGGCAATGCCTGTGTTGAGTACAGATGTAATTATATTTTTTCCTTGGAGCATTTAACTGATTGTAAGAGTACAATAATCCATGCCTGAGCTAGAGGTTGTTGCAATGTCAGCAGTATGGTAGGATTTAGTCTGAAACCTGAACAGCTCTATTTTTCCCAGAAACTCACCTGAGCATTCAAAGTGTTTTGTACAGATCACTAAAGCAATAAGACTTTTTACAGCCTGGCTAGGTGAAAGGATCGATTCTAAATATATCGGGGCTTTGGAGGCCTTTCTTCTCCCCTCCCCCATTATGCATTAGCTCTTTAGAGTTACTGTACTGCATGGCTTAAAATCCAAGAACTGCTGTGCTGTCACATCCATCACCTCCTTTAGGTTGATAGAAGAGGACAGTCATGCAGCTTTATGGATTTGCTGAACCCTGATTCGTACCTAGTAATTAAGAAGGCATTGGTTCCAAGGTGTACACACATTTTTTTAATGTACTGTTGCTGAGTGGTTAGTAATAAGAGAGAAAATATTTGCTTATTACTGGAAGCAAGATTTATGGGTTTTGGTTTTGCTTCTAAAATGTGAAATTTTGAGTGGGTCTTAAATTCTGTCCTCTCTAGCATCTCATGCAACACTTAGCCTTCTGTATTTCAAACAGATATTAAAGATGCAGTCCTGCTGAAATGAATGGCAGAGTACCCAACAGAAGGTAGGTAAAGGCTACATGCGGAAAGCCCGGTCTTATTCCATGTGCAGATCTGTTAATCACTTTAAGTACTCTGATGCAGGATCAAGAGCAGATTGCTCATTATCTGGATACTTGTGAAGCAAAGCTGTGCTGGCTGACTGTGGAAGGTAGAGCTAAAATTGCAAATTAGATTTTGGCAAACTGCTACAATATGAGGTCTCATTTTGGAGCGAATTTTTGAAATCCTTTCCCAGATGCTTAGTTCTATCCTCAAGACAGAATGCCAGTGTACTGCCAATAGGACTTAATAACTAAAAAAAAGATTGCCTGGCAACCTCAGTCCCTTGTTCCCTTTGCAATAGCGCTGCTTTTTTGACTTGTTAGGCTAACTGCAGACTTGATAGCTATCCTCTGTCTCTCTGAGACAATGCAGCAGCTTGAAGCAGTATATTAAGGCTATTTTTTTATCTAACATCCAGGTTTTACCACCTCCAGCATCTGAGCTAACATGTATCTTGGGAAATTTTCCTTATTTATAGGAGGGAAAAATAGGATTGGAACAATCAGAGTAATTTCAGTGAAGCAGCCTTCTATTCAAGAATATTTTTGTTTAATCTATGAATACTTGTGTCCTTGAAGTAAGGACTGTTCAAAAGCTAGAGGAGAATGTTTAATACTTGTATTACTATAGTACCTTCTGTATAAAAACCCTGAAGATTTCAGACTGCATTTCATTTCTTCAGATTACAGTGGAACTTTTAATTATTTTTTCAGATAAAAGCAAGTAGAAAAAGTAGAAATTGTCCCATGCAAGAAGCAAAAGATGCTTATCTGATTTTTCTGAATTAGTCTTAATTTAAAAGTATTAATCCACATTTGCATGAATTTCACAGCCTTGCAGTAGTTGCAAGTATTTCGTCTGGAAATAGATCTAGAAGGCAGTGAAAGGGATTTGTACAAAGTGCAAATTATACCTATATTGTGGGGAGATGAGTGGAAAATATTCTGTAGGCTGAAATTGTCTGTCCCACTTGTGAAATTCCAGGGTCTCTGTGTGTCAGAGAAGAAATTAAAATTAAATAAGCCTCTTTCAGAGCTCTCCTTGCTTGCATAGGTATTCTGTGGTCTCAAAAACATGCCTTAGAAAACATACGTGGCTGAGTGAAAAGATTCTTTGTTCAAAACAAAGTTTCCTGTAACAGATTGGCTCAGTTTTGGACATACTCTGCTGTGGGTGGGTGGCAGAGTCTGGATCCTGTGATATTACTCAGTCTTTTATCTGCTTTGGCAACCCTCTGACTTCAGTAAGCCTTTAGCTTTCTTGGGAGATTTGTGTTAAGCAATTTTTGGATAAATTTGGATTTGTTTGGAAATGAAAATATTTTCTGTTTCCTTCAACTCTTGCACTTGAGACTTCTGCTATATTGGTGGCAGAGAGAGGTTTTATTGGTAGCACCTTCCTGTATGGGCTGGATTCCTCTTAAATCATACCACAGAAATGACTTGCATTATAGAACTGAAACCCTGCTCATGTTTTGCATTTAAGGATCTTGAAATGAAACAGCATTGGTTTTTAAAGGTTTTACTTTGTTCTTTCATTAAAGTTCCTGTACCTGGGATTTGGTGGACTGAGTATCTGATCTATCTCCTTACAGTACCTGAATTATCTAAATGGAGGCAGTAAATGGGCTGAAGCTTATTAACTATCTGACCACTTTTGGTAGTTTGCATTTTGGTATTTTCCATTTTGGTCAGTAAAGCCACAGTAGTCTGTTCTGTTTTCAAAATGGAGGAAGAAATAAAATGTGTCCAGTATTCCCACCCACACTGGTACTCCAGCCAGTGGGCTTTCACATTCCAGCTATGACAGGGTAAGCATTAGTTCCCTTCTTTACCGTTCACTTTAGTGAAGTTTGAAATAGTGATTGTACAGTAGCAGATGAGCAAAAGCCTGTGGGAAAACAAATCTGGTACTAGGCTGTTGTGCACACTGATGCTTCAGTTGCTCTGGAATGATCTGCAAAAACATTCAGCTGTGTCAAAAAGGTTGGTATTATTCTGGGAGAGAAAAGTCAGGTGAAATGATGTCATTTCATATGAATTTGACTTCCCTTGACATTTTTCAGCCTTTCAGGTCGTAACTAGTGGTCTTTTCACCACTCTTCAATCTTAATAAAATAAGATAGATGTGCTGAAGCATTGGAAGTAAAGCAGAGACCTTGTTTAGAGTCCACATAAAAAGGGAGACTGGGGAAGAATCTTCACCAAGTCCATGCAGCTAGTTAATGATTTAAACATTAGAGCTGTATGTTTCCAAAGCAAGTAAAATAACAATGACATTTATCTTATTTATAGTCCTTCCTCTGTTGTCACTCCCACCCACTGCTGTTGCTGCCATCTAGCTCTTGGCCTATGTCATCAGCTGATGTGGCCCTAAGGGGACAAAAGCACTGCACAAAGTAATGGGTGGTGACTCCTGGGAATGGGTGTGAGTGGGATACGATTACAGGCTGAGTGCTTTTCCTCTTGTTTTGATGTGACTGCTTTCTACATTTGTAGAATGTTGGGGGGCAAAGCACTTGACCACAGCAGTGCTAATGTTGTTGAAGACTGAGCTAGAGCTACTCAAGTGCACTGACTCTTACAGGTGTTTGGGTATTGCCAGCACCTTTGAGGGTTTCAGGCCTTCTCAGCTCTACATCCTCCAGGTGCTGTGTCTGGTGGCCAGCAGTCAGGGCCTCACCGGGGACATCCACCACCTGCTTTGTCTCCAGGTGCAGGAGCTCCCTTTCAGCTCAGGTTTGCTTGGACGACCTTTATAGTCAATTTTTCTTACATTTTTGGCAAAAGAGCTTCTGATACTTTGTTCTCCCAACCTGTTTCAAAGCATTGATATCCACCCTGGCCTGCTAGAAAAACTATTGAATGGTATGAAAAATTGATAAAACTTAAAAATATTACAGTAAAATACATAAGTTAATGTTGCCTTATCATTAGGTAGTAATTTTTTTCATGTTCTGCCTGTTGGACTGTCTCTGCTGGGGAGAAGTTGTTTGAAAGTTAAGTATGAAACCAGCAATCGTCCATCAAGTTAGAATTATATCCTGGTGTACCAGATGACAATTCCAGCTTTTTTCCCCCACAGTAGGTTTCCTTGTCTTCTAACAGTCTTCCTTACATATTTCTTTCTGTATGTTTTCACTGCACTCAGTCCTGCTCTTATTTCTTTATCTATTTCTCCTTCACCTAATTATTGTGACCATTTCCATCAGGCCTGACATTCATTAGCTAATAGCTTTCTATTCTTGTGCTTCAGGTTTACTGAGTAGCATTATTCACAGATAATTGACTTGGTTTGAGCTGGACCATACAAGAGACTGTCTTAGATTTTTTTGCAAAATTTTCATATTTTTTAATACACATACACATTCTCTGGACTGGGAAATGGAGTATGAAGTTGTTGATATAGCTGTCATCATGAAGTACAGGGGCAGTGGGCAGTTTGGTGGTTAACTCTCGTGGTGGTATTGCAGAGTAATCCTGATTTCTTTGGTATTGTTATTACCAACTTTTGCCTTTTAAGTCAGGAACTTCTTTATTTTCTTGGTGTACTGCATGCCAAATAAACTGGGAATACGACAGCAGAGTAGTTGAAAAAGCTGAAGGCAGCTTTTGGTATGCCTGACTGTTCACACTATTTCATGCAGTAGACCAGCAGCCCCTTTCTTCTACTTTGATAGATAAAAGTGGGATATTTTTGCTCTGGAAGATCACACTGTAGTAGTTCCTTCCTGAATGTTGTTCTACTTCTGAAGTGATGAGTCAGCTTGTAACACAAGCAAAGCAAAGGAGTATTCTGTTCAGCACTAAACTATGCAGATTAACCTAATCCTTTCTCTAGGCTCAGAAACCAGAAAAAGCCCATTATGACCATATTTTGCTGCCTTGACACTTAATGTTGACAGTTAAGGAGCCATTTTCTACCAGTTCTTTGATGTTGCTATCAACTGGATCAGAATATGTTTAGGTGTTTGTTTTTCCTTATTAGCAGTTCCCCATTGCTTTGGCCCACTGGCCACTAAGAATGCTGTCCAAACTGTTCAAAAATGTATCTGGAAACTAAAACAACCATTCCAAGAGAAACAAGGAAAAATTTGACAGTGTTACCACCTTCCAGGGGGAGTATCTTTTTTTGTGAAAGGAAGTTATAATACATTTTCTTGTTTAGGTGGTGTAATGTGACCGGAACAGAGAATTAAAACAGCAGCCGTTAATTCTGTTGCTAATTTTTTTTTCTTAATTCACCTCGTGAAAAATTTCCCTTGGTGAAAGCAATCTACCTCTTTAATCTATCTTTTTTGTGCATACAGGACGTAGTATAGTGTTGGATTAAAAATAGGAGGTATATGACTGAGGTTTCGCAGTGACCAACTTGAAACCTAAGTAAAGATTAATTATATTTGTTTTAGCGTTCGGATTGAAAAATTTGCTGCAGATGGTTTTTCTGTTTGTGTAGGATAGAGGAGCATGTTTAGAAGGAGAGTAGATGGGTTTAAGAAGAAAATTAAAGGAAAGGGATACAAATGTATATATTCTGGCAGAAGGAAAGAGATTCAGACTTACAGCTTCTAGCATAATTGGAAAGAGGAAAAGCATTGTAATACAAATAAGCTGGGTTAAGTAGAAAGAAGAGTATATCAACAATGCAGTTATTTACATTGCAACATTATAGCAAAGTTTAAAATATTCCCCAAAAAAATTTGCTCTGCAGTTTTAAAGTTCCTAATGCAGTTGGCTAAGAAGTAGAAGTGATATATATTAGATGTGGTTTACCCAATCTCTTCAGGTGTTTTAAAGCATAGGTACAAGTAGATAAATGATATATAGCTTTATGCCCATCAAAGGTTATACATCTTTATCCTGCTATCTTTGTTTTGGTGTATCTGTATATCTGCTCTTAAGTCTTTCTAGTAGATACATGAGTAGTGAAAACACAGCTCTATAATATCTGAAAATCATATCTTACTTGCATTAAGACTTTGGGTGTTTGTCAGTGATGTTTACCATTGACTTTTCAATGGATTTGGTGATTATTAAGGTGAATGATGCAAGATGCAATGAGAGCTGCCTTTGTGGACAAAAGGACAGTTTTACTGTCATACTAATAGAACAATATATTTCTGACTACTTAATTTTGTACATGTTTAGACCACTGAGGTAATCTTGGAATGATAAGTAAATTGGTTTTCACCAGATGTTTCTCTAACATCTTGTGTGTAGGGGAACTTCTGTAATTGAAATAGCTTGTTTGTATCAGAGCAGAGAGATTTGTGTGGCTTGAGTAAGCACTTAGGATAGATGTGCTTCTTGTCATGGCAGGCTTCTGTGGAGGGTAATTCAGACATGTATATTAGATATATGCTTGGAATCCCCTTCTGTAAGGCTTTGTCTTTTCTCTGACTGTTTGGAGCCTGGGAAGACTGCCTTCTGAGATGCTGTGAGTTGGTTTCATGTAAGCCAGTTTTCACTGTCATGATCCACAGCTACAGAGGAGGGAAGACAGGAAGGAGAAGACATTTACCCTTTGAACATGTGAGGCTGTGGCAGGTGTGCAGCTGTTGCAAACATGCAAGACAGAATTTCATCTCTACAGAAATGTTTATTTGCCTCCAGGACAACCCTTCTGTAGTTTTATCTGCTAATTTATATCAGAGTTGTCACTAGGCTAGCATTTAAACTGTTAATTTTTGTAACTTCAGTTTGTATTCCTTCAGAATCCATTTGATCCTTTGGTCCTCTGTTTTGCCACCTAGAACTAATCAGTGGTGTTGTTACCGTACAGGTATCCTTAATAATAAAATTTTGAAGCTGCGGGTGTCAGTATTTTCACTGCAGTGATTTCTCCTTTTGAAAGGCATCTATCTCCATAGTGACTTGTGACGATGAGACAGAACTGAAGATCCAGCTGTAGGAACTACATGAAGGCTGAAGGATATGACGGCATTTTAGAAATCTTAACCAAATTGGTTTTTGTATTGCTCTGAATACTAAGGCGGATGTTTTTTGTCTTTCTAGTAAAGCATAATAATTTGGAATTCCGTAGAACAGGAGGAAGAGCTGACTGAGTGTCAGATGACATTGTGTCAGTCGTACTTCGGTGGATTTGTTCCTGTGATGTTTGTTTTCAGTACAAATCTTTGTTTAAGCAACAAAAGCATCTAAGTTTGCCCTGGCTCTAGAAAAGTAACCCTTATTATTCTTGAAGCCACTGATATACAGCTGTAGCCCATGAAATGAGAACCAAAACCTTTGACGTCTGTTATCACTAGGATCTGTGTGCTTCCACAGGATTAATGACTTTCAGTAACACTGATATTGGAATGTGTGGAAAGCCTGCTAGCTATTAATGTACATCCAGAATGGTGCTAATACTGGGGAAGGTGAATTGGCTTCACCTCTCCTCAAGAAGTTGGTTTCCATCACTTTCCACTCTGCTAGAAAAGCAGAGTTGAAAAACAACAAATCACAGACAAGCATAACAGGATTCTGGGTACATAATTTGTTCTTCCACTTCCATACTAAGTAAGAAACCGTCTTTAAATGGTACCAGCATTAACAGAGTTACACCCTGTCATTTTTTGTAGGGATTGAAACTGGCATGCCATGAAGTGTTGCCTTTCCCCTTTGTTACTGCAACTTGTTTTGGCCAGAGCAGAAGCCAAAGCATCACATAGATGGAAACCTCTGTCAAAAGTACTGAAAATATAAGGATGACACATTAGAATATTTTTTAGAAGAGTCTGATAGGAAAATAACTTGATGCTTCTTGTAGGGCACTGAAAGTGTTATTGACGAATATGGAGGAAGCTCAGTAAACATCTTAATTTCAAAGAAAAAGGACTATCACATCATAACCTAGACAAGAGGAGGCTCGGTATTTAATTTCTAACTTTCTGTCTCAGCTCTCTAATGTGCCTTGATTGACTGTTGTCTTTCAGCCCTTGCAGTCTGCCTGGCTCTCGAGGGATAAAACAGTGGGGTCAGATCAAGGATCAGTAGTGACTCTTGAAGGTCAATGTGGTAATAAAGTTCTTGGTACACACTTAGTGGTAGAAATTACACAGCTAAATCATATGTATCTGTATCTGGATGACTGCCTGATCTAAGGAACATCTTGTGAAGAGATACTAAGGCAAATTTGATCATATTCATTCTACACTGGGACACATAGAGATACTGAAGAGCTGTCTTGCTGAACAGAATTTCTTTGAGCTGTAATTAATTTCTCATTTTCAAATGCTTATTTTCTTGAGAACAAGTTCCAAGTCTTTCAGGACTTTATGTAAACATACATGAACACTAATGAATTATTACACCTGTAAGGACACGCACGCATGGTGCACTTCACCAAAGGTTGCTAACAATTTAAAAGTTACTTTAGGCCACCATACTTTCCTTTGTACTGGCACAGTAAGCAAAGAACATGGTGATTTCCTATATTAAGTCGTTTTGCTGCAACATTTGGATGGTGGAAACTGTCTGAATATGCTTGTAATACCTGATTTGTTTCACCAGTCCCTTTGCACACTGCTGGTTGGCTCCTACCATGCTACTTAAGATCAGCTTTTAGCCTGTGCCACAGAGGAAGAAGAGGAGCAGTAGTACATAGCAGACCTTCATCTACAATTTGGCTGGCTCTATGCCTGCACACATAGGAAGAGATTTCTTGCATGGGCCTTGCTGAAACAGGGAAAGGCTGATCTGCCCCTAACAAGCTGATACATGTTCTTCATGTTCTTTCTGGTTTGGATCTCGTTCTTCCCTGGTTGCTTGCAGACTAGGTTCAGTGTCTTTGCTGCCAATCTCTCTTTTGGAGGCTGGGAATGTGAAAAATTTTCTACCTATTTTAAACCTCTGTATCACTTGCAGATCTTTAAAATCAGCAGACAAGACTGAGATTTACTTCCTTGGTATATTAGCTGTGTTTTGATGTAAGTGCTCTATATCTGTGCCCGAACTTGTTTTGGTAGTGTAGTAGGTTGATGCTGGCTGGATTCCAGGCACCCACAGAAGCCCCTCTGTCACTCCCCTCTGCACCTGCAAAGGGGAGAGAAAATAAAACAAAGGGTTCATGAGTTGTGATAAGGACAGGAGAGAACACTCATCAAATATCATTACAGGTAAAAACAGACTTGAATTAGAAATATCAATTTAATTTCTTAGCAAAAAACTCAGAGCAGGATAATGAGAAGTAAAAGAACACCTTAAAAAAAAAAAATCACCTTCCCTCCTTCCCAGCTGTATTTCCTCTCTCCATCAGCACAGGGAGGCAGTGAATGGGGGTTATGCCCAATTCATCACACATTGTTCCTGCTGGTGCTCAGGGGGAGGAGTCCTTCTGCTCTGGTGTGGGGTCCCTCCCACAGAGATTCTTCAACATGAGTCTATCCCACAGGCAACAACTCTACAAACTGCTGCAACATGGGTCACTCTTCCTGCACTCTTCCCTCAGGAGTGCAGTCCTTCAGGGTCCCTCATGCAGTCACAAGTCTTGCCAGGAGACCTTTCCCCAGATCTTCAGGTCCCTGCCAAGAGCCTGTTCTAGTGTGAGCCTCTTCAGGCATCCACCTGCTCTGGCGTGGGTCTCCTCCACGTGGTACAGGTGGATCTCTGCATCCTTGTGGTCCTTCATGGACTGTATAGAAAGCTCAGCTCTGGTGTTTGGAGCACCTCCTCCCCTCCTCTTCCTTCTGCACTGACATTGGTGTCTCCATATTTGTTTCCCTCACATATTCTCTCTCCACTCTTCTCTTGATGCAGTTACATCTGCACGATAACTATTTTTTCATTCTTCTTCTGAAATATGTTGTCACAAAGGTGTTACTGTCACTTCCTATTGGCTCACTGTTGGCCTGTGGCACATCCATCTTGGAGCCATCAGGGACTGGCTGTGATAGAGATGGGGAAAGCTTCTAGAATCTTCCACCCAACCCACTACCAAAACCTGGCCATGCAAACTCAGTGCAGTTGTGCCAGATGTTAGTAATCTGTCCACTGTTATCTCAGTCCTGAGTGATCAAACCTGTTAAAATAGGGAAAGTACATTAATTCTGTAACTGTAGAGAGCATGTTGTTTGTTCGTGTTTCATGTATCTTGTTTGTTTTGTCATGAACTAATACAAGTGCAGAAGTAGTACTTGCAGAAGAGGACTTGCACTGAGAGTATTAAACAAGGAGTAATAACTGATTGTAGGTAAAACTCAGAAGCAAATGAGACCATGTTGATTAGCATAAGCAAAATGCATGTGCAATGTCCTAGCAACCTCTTCTGTGTTCTCCATTAAAGTTGTGGGGTTTTTTGGTTTTTTTTGGTTTTTTTAAGGAGGAGACTGAAACAAATTAATATTTCACCTATTTACAAGTTCTTCATTGAAATTCAGGCAAAAACAAGAGGAGAGAGTCAAGGCTTTTAGTTTGAAAGTCTGACAGATGGGCAAGGGAGACTTCTGGCAAGTCAGCCTGTTGATGCCGAATAATACAATAAAGAGAACTGAAACAGATGCTGGAAAGAGATACCATTCTTAAAATTAATTTTTAAAAATTTGGATTTCAAGATTGCTATTCCAAGCAGTTATTACAAGGAAATAGAAAAGGAGCCAAGTATATAACTAAGGAATCAGACTTGCAATAAATCTGACTCTTTTGTTGTCCTTCTCTGTGGTCTTTTGTCATGGTAATTTTTCTTACTATCCTGCATCTGACAAAAGAACAAGTTCTGGATACAAAAGAACTATGGAAGTACTAATTATTTTGTTAGAACTTAATACAAATCAAGGTAATTAGATTTAAATAACCTCTTACCAGGAAGGTATGTACAAAGTATGTATCTGTTCTGATATACGCTACGCTGTACTGCTATTGACCTCATTCAGACAGAAATGGTCTGTGAACAATAAATTTGTTTGTTCCTCATTGTGGTTATGGAGGGAAGCAAAAAAATTCCCAAACCCCCTAAACCCATACTTTCTTGTCTTAAAGTTTTACTCCAACTTTACAACATCACTGTACATCTCTAAATTAAATTACTGCATTTAAATTTAAAATTACATTTTGTTATTCTGCCAGTTCTTTAGGCAGAATGGGTACAAGCTAGAAAAAGAAACACTATGTATATTCTAGGAAGCTTTTCACTTTGCAATCAATGAGTGACTTGCTACCAATTTCTTTTAGCACTTCTTCATCTGCTTGATGAAGTTAGACTTAAAGTTAGACTTAATTTGAAGAAGAGGCCTAAAGGAAGGCACCTTCTCTACCTTGATTTCTTGTGGTGGTTCTATTGTGCACTGAAGTATTCTAAATATGCTTTTTTTTTGCCAAAATGAAGAGAACAGTAACTAGGCCTCAGTCTCTTATCTCTGTGATTAGGAAAAAGGAGCATTCAGTCATGTCAGAAATTTTGCAAAAGAAGCAAGAGCCAGGAGCTTAACCATAGGTCTAATTTCTTCACACCTTGAGTTGTCCCACAGAAATCTTTGAAGTAGTATTTTGTGAAATCTGTTATTTAAGTAAAAGCAGTATTTTAACACTTTAAATGTGTGTTACTTATAATGTAGAAGGGTTCAAATAACATATTTGGGCTTTATTTGGTAGGAACCCTCATTTTAATTATTGGAAGGAATGATACTGCCCACCCCGCCTCCCCCACCAAAAAAAAAAAAAAGAAAGCTGTATTAGCTTGAGGCTGACACTTCAGTCTTTTCATTTCATGGACTGCTGAAAATGGTCCTGAAGATTATTTTCTATAATTTTTGCAGCATATTTGCATTTTATAGGTTTTGTTATGATCCATGATTGTTTGATTATGGAGGTTATGGGGTCTCTTTTGTTTGGTTGGGGTATTTTTGGTTTGGTTTTTTTTGCAATTGATGTATCCATAGAAAAAGAAAACAACATCCTCATGTTTTCTAAGAACCTCTTTCTGTTGTGTCTGTAATGACATTACAAACAAAGTCGCCGTGTAGTGTAACTGGCTTGGTGATTTTTTATGTGAAGTCTTTGGAATAATACCAATAAAAATATTTCTTTCTTTGTGGTGCTTTACAAAGTGACTTAAAAACATTTCAGGGGCTTATGGCTCCATTAGTTATGGAAGCTTAGTGCCCTCATATTCTGTTTCTTTAGTCATATTCTTACGTTTCTTTAGTCACATTGCTACTGTGACTTGTGTGGTCACTTTGCCCTAAGAGGATAATGAGGTGCTGCTAAAGCGGAGTGGATACTTGTGGGCTCTGGTTTACACTTGGTGGTGTAATAGTACAACTTTCCAACTACAGAAGAATATATCTTATATCACAGCATTCTTGAGTTCTGCAAGTTCTTGGCTGTGGACTGAAACAGGGCAGAAAAAAGTTGTTTAATAATGGGGGAGGGAGCCTATGGGGGTCTATATGCCCTCAGGAATTAGGCATGTTATTACTGATCAAAAATAATTTTTTTCAATAGTGATTTTAAAAAAACCTGTGCATAGAGCTTCTACTCCTAACACATTTACATGAAGGGTATATCCAGCCTATGTGTGTATCTGGATTTACAAAAAAAAGTCCTCTAAGCAGTTCAAGAAAATGATGCTATTACTGGCTTGCTGAGAGAGGATTAATTAGGAAATGTCTTCCCTTATCTGGATTTCTAGAAGTTACAGTGGTTCACTTCCTCTTGGCAGAGTATTATACAGAATGACACTAGGCACTATATTAAATAACTATGTTATTACGTATTTCTTCTCTGGGACTTGGTACTTTGGTTAAATTTGAAGTTATTTGCTAGAGAACTGTTCAGCTGTCAGATGAATGAATCAGTCTGAAATAACCTGTAATAGGGTATGTATGTTTGAATAATGAAAAGCCATAGAAAATCTTCCAGTTTGGGGGATCTCCAGGAAAATACTTTTTTGCATAAATACTAGCTTTACTCTGCATACGTTTTATTCCCAACCCCCCCTCTTTTCTCCAGTACTGATACTCGAAAAGGTGGAAAATGGAGATCTGAGCAACAAGATGTTGAAGATCACGGATTTCGGCTTGGCCAGGGAGTGGCATAAAACTACCAAAATGAGCGCAGCTGGGACATATGCCTGGATGGCTCCTGAGGTCATCCGCTCTTCCATGTTCTCCAAAGGCAGCGATGTTTGGAGGTATTGATTTGGCATTAAGTCACTGGATACTAAAGACTAACTAGACCTGCCAGGAAGTCTTTTATGTGTAAGAATGAGTAATGGTGAACCAAATATTAAAACTCAGGTCTTATGAAAACTTTATCCACCAGCTTTCCATCTGTAAGACTTAGCTCAGACTTATTGTTACTGTAGAAAATAAGTGGTGTACCAGCTACTGCATGCCTCTAAATTTTTGTTGTTCTATAAGTTTTCATTCAGATTATTTTGAGATCCATAATCCAAATCCCCTCTACTTTATCTTAACCAGACATTTTGGGCTTATTTGGGTATTGACTGACATAATCAAAGGCCATAATACAATCTGAGAAGTACTTTATTTTTATACTGTTTTACATACAAGATAATTTTGAAATACTTTGTTTTGGTAGTAATCTGTCACTAATGTACATGCACACACACACTGTACTTAATTGAATTCCCTATCCTGTTTCAATCCCAAAACTATGTTTTTTGTTTTCATAATAATTTTATTAATTATTTTCACCCTTCTAGTCTTTCACATAGGATAATAGATCTCTTATCTGGGTCCATCTGAGTATATAATCCATAAATAGTAACTGGCACACGCACACACACACACACACACACACACATATATATATATATAGTCTTATTCATTCATGCACTGGAATTTTTGTGAATGAGCTAATTTGGTGGGGAGGAATGTAAGGATTGGCCCATATACTTCCAGACATTGAGTTTGAATGCCACTGTTAAGTGGATTGGTAAATACAGAATTCAGTAAATAGCTCTAGGACAACGACTTTTCTGGATGTTGGATGATTTAGAATTAGTACTGAACATCTGAAACAGATAAAATAGAGAGAATGTTATTTTTCTTGTGGAGAAAAATGTGTTGAAATGTCAGGATCTTTGTCTTCATAGCAGTAAGATTTTGTTGCTGGTCACTAATGCTCCTCCACAAGTGAGTGCATGCTGTAAAACGCACCAGGATAAAGAAATAGCCCAGCTGGTAGACATGTCTGGCTCTTATGGCAGCTATTTAGTGTGGAGATTTTAATTTTCCTTGTCCAGTTTTGCTGACTAGATAATGTATTGCCTTGTGATAAGTCTCTGAACTTGTATTTTGCACTCTTAATAGTGTGGATAAAATTCTGATTCTGTAATTAAATGTGGTAGCCTCCGTAGCTAATCTGAGACAGATTGAGCAAGAACCAAACTTTTATTTGGAGTGAAGTCTGGTAGAAATGGAAATTTTAAGGCTGTGCACCTTTTCTGTGCATGTGATGATGGTACTGGTTTGTACACAGCTTGTCAACCTCAAACCTAAACTTGCTGTTCTCTGAAACAGTGCCAGGAAGGGCCTTTAAGGGTAGCCTAAGGGAAAGGAGGAACAGTTTTCCTGTAGTTGTAACTTTAGTAATCCAGGCATGCTATGAACAGATCAGTAGATTTTCTGTAACAGTATGAATTAATTTTTTAAAAGTTAAGAATTATCCAGATGGTTGGTGATTCTCATGAAGTGCCTCTATGCCTATGCAAAAGTACCAGTTTGATCACTGATATAAGGACTGTGAATCACTTCAGGACTTAAGGACTGTAAATAACTGAAATTATTTGTTCATTTTTCAGAATACTTTACTTCTACTTTTAAGATTCCTTCATCACTTTCTCTTGTTATAGTTACCAGTCTTCCCTTGAGTTCATCACAATACTCTTCCTTTAGCAAAGAGTCATTACCATTAAGGGAATTTATATACTGTCTCTGAATAAGCTTTTTCCTTCTGGTGGCTAAAACCTCTATTCATAGTTAAACAAGCTGAAAAGAACATGCAGAGGACAAATGCTTGCCAGTGCGATCACTACTAGTCTGCCAATGATTGTGAGCCCTAGATTTTACAAAAGCGGTCATGGACTTGTGTAATAATTCCTGTCCCCACCCAAGGATGCAACCTGAAATTCTTAACAGGATGAACTTTTTTATCCTATTAGACTTGCTCCTCCTCTTGTCCAGTTCAACCACTTGGTTAATCACTGGAGTCATAGGGGTTTTTTTTGCCTGACAGCCTTCCAGTTAGTCTATGCAGCATCAACAGAATTGTCTCTAATGTTTGTGAACCCTTTTATTTCAACACCTTTTCTTTAAAGCTTATTAAATACTGCTGGCTGAACTGTTGCCCAGCCTTTGAACAAGAATCTTGTTCTCCTTGTGTTCTTGCTGCACAAACAGCTGAAGAAGATGCATGCTAGGACTGAAATTTCCTGAGTCAGCCTTATCATAACTGACTGCTTCATCTTTCCAAAACATGTTTCAAGCTCCATTTAAAAAAGCTCCATCTGCTTAGTCTGGAGTAAGGGTTGGCAAAGAACTTAAGAAGAGTGAGGAATAGCCACACATGGTATTTATCACCAGGGTCTGGGCCACTGTGAAGTTTGTTCATAGTGCCAGTACTTAGTAAATCTTGCTAGTGAAAACTTGTTGCTGTGAATTTTGCTGTGCTGTACCCACAAGCTCTAGATATACAGTAGGAGCCTTGTGCTTATATTGTACAGAGGACAGTGAAACTACAGTTCTATTTAAATAAGTCCCTTCCTGTAAATCTGTTATGTGTTTGTATTTGCTTTGGATTTACAAGGGTAAAGTTGAAGCTTAGATATTACAGCTCATCCACTACTGTATGCTAATGTTAGCAGGCATATAAATAACATTTTTCTGTCATTTGGCTGTTTAAATATATTTCTTGTTTGCTGTACACATAGTTTTTTACTTGTACTACTGAAAACAGTCATATTGTAAGTACTGTTGGTGTGTGGAACATAAAAGCACCATACAACCATCATCTGGGTTCTCTGTGCTCCTCAATTTAGATGTTTTTAAGCTATATCTACTCTGAGACCAGTGAAATAATTGGGAATTTAATTTCCATTTAGGAATGGAATACCAGCTCTAGCTAAAACCATCAGATTAGCAGATCAGGAAGTTTCAGGCATTCAGTGCTGGGTGTACAAACTTCAGTCATTAGAATATTTGGTTTTAATCAGGTGTTGGTCAAGCACCTTCATCCACAACTGACCACTTGTAGGCTTCTGTAGTTTTCTGTGTGTAATGAAGCACGGTCAAGATTTCAATACCTGGCAGGTAAATGCTGACTAGCAATATTAGGAGAAACTCACCTGGGGGAAGCACATGATATTGATTGTTGTGAAATGGGCAGGAAAGGTCATCTCTGGAACTGTCAGTTCAATAACATGCAAAATACCAGCTGTAATGAAGTTTGGGTTGTTTTTTTTCTTAATGAAAGCCATGTTCTAGTTGCTGTTGGAGCTGGGATCTTTTTGTTGGGCTGATAATTCCTTCCTCATGGAAAGTGTTGAACCTGGGGAAATGGATAAGAGAAGCCTATGGTGCATATCCATGGAACAGTACCAGTGAGAAACAATTACTTGTTTTTTAAAAGTTCACAGACTAACAAGGGAGGTGGCAAAATCACATGTGAAATCCTGCAGACCTCCAGCCTCCCTTGCCCTGAAAATCCATGAGTAGGATTGAACCTGATGTTAAATGGCTTAAGGGATTACTGGATCACTGAAAGATGGTTAATTATTCACACAAGTGTCAGTTGACTTGGATGCATGGGTTGTGTCACATGGTTCATTTCATAATTAAAGTCCAAAAATTACTACTAGGTGCTGGAAAATAAATGAGCTTGATCACTTTTTCTTCTCCCCACCAAGAATATGTAGAAGCCCTTTTTTCTTTCTTTCTATGTCTTTTTTGTGTAAGTCTTCTGATCTTTTTCCTTTGTACTTCCCAATCTTCTGCTTGAGAGTTAATAGGAAAGCACTGTTCAGCACCTCTCTTGGTGTTTATTCACTTGGGATTATTGTTCAAGTGCCACAAAGCAGTATTCTCCAGTTCTGTGGAAGCAGTATTCTCAGCAATGAGCTGTAAGTATAGTGGCATTGAGTTTTCTCAGAAGCAAAGTGACCTTTCCTGCAATATACACTTCTAGTGTCACATTAGAAGAAACACCAATCTGTCTATTCCTTTTTCCTTTAAAAATTACCTTGCAGAAAAACTGCTTTGAACACATCAGGAGTGCTTTATCCAATACTAGTGTTAAAGTAATAATACAGCTCTTTGGTAGATTTTATTACCTTTTACTACCAACAGTGATATCCAAACTGAAAAGTAACATGAATGATCAATCAGATTTAGACAGTCCAAATATACATTCAGTTCGCTTCCATTTTCTTTGAGTGTTTTATAAATCCTAGAAGGCCAGGATGAAATTGGGAACTACTTAGACTCTAGTTTATTTTTTCAAATAATGCTCATGAGACAGTAAGAAATGATAAATTATAACTTCAGGAGTGTGAATTACGTAAGAAAAAAGCAAAAGATTGTGTAGGACAAAAAATATATTCTGCTTAATAAAGTGAAATTGTTGTGTTAACAGCAAAGGTTGGATCTTTAGTTACTAAAATCCTTTATCTAAGTAGGAAAAGTACTGTTAAAAGTGTCCAACTAAGGTAGCAGCAGTTACAGTGAATGTTAAAGATGTGATGGGTTGGAAGGGAGATCTCAGGGGTACAGTTTGTGATAATGTACTCCCAAATGAATAGGGAAACTTGCTTTGAAACAAGAAAAGCTTACTATTTTAGCTTTATATTATATTTATATTTTAGCTGTTTCATGGAGCAGCTATTGAAGGAGCTTGTTGGAAGAGAAGCAGTTTTTCATTTGGTCTTCAGTTGTGCTTAGGAGGCCTTCAAGGTGGTACAGTATGACGTGGTCCAAATATATGTATATTAAGATTTTATATTTTGCAAGCACAATTAAGAAAAATTAGTCCATTACAGTAGTGTTTAATCTCAGGATTATTGACAACATTGGGAACTTTGTGTAAAAACAACAAAAGCAGAACACACAACGTGAATATCTTTTCAGGACACTGTTAAAGCTCTGACTCAATGTATGGGAAATCCTTTAAAAGAATGAAGAAGGCAGTGTAGAAAAGACTACTGAAAGACATATTTTTAAAAGCACAGTTGGTATCCAAATGAGGAAGATGATGCACTGACTAGAGCTCTTTCAAACTGAACATAAAACAAAGATAAAAGGGTTTTGAAGAGAGTCTTCTTACAGCATAAAACCGAATCCCTTGCTTTCAAATGCAGCCCAGGTGAGAACCCTGCAGGAGGACATAACAGCCCAGAGGTGGGCAAAATGTGGGAGTGCAAAGAAAATAAAGCTATACTAGAAAAAACCTCAGTGACTTGTGTCTGCCAGAATTGAGCAAAGAGGCATTTTATGCTGAAAATTTCTCTTTAAGGGAGTCAAGCCTGGAGGACATATCTTACTGAAGTAAAATTCATAGAGGTACTAAAAATGACTGATTAAATGAGCAGTAACAATTCCTGAGATTTACAGTAACACCCAAGATTTCTACAAGAACATGAGAATGTTAGTAGCTGTGCTGTGCAATCTGTTGCTTAAAGCTGGTATAGTACCAGAGAAATGGAAGGCAGCAGACATGGTGGCAGGTCTTAAAAGAGCTTCCTAAGGATTAGCAAGTATTATCTTGAGTTCTTCTCAATGGTAGAAACAGCACTAAAGAGCAGGGAGCTGGTGGACATGTGAGCATATCTGGGGAAGAGTCAGCTTTTCAGAAGAAAATGTAATGCCTTGTGAAAAGGGAAAAGTCTTGAAGGAGATACTGAATTTGTGGATAAGTGGTGAGGTTGCTTATACTTATATTTAGATTTATAAAGACTTTAAGCAAAATCCTTCATAATAAGCATTTAAATAAAGTAAATCAATGTGGGAAAAGTGGGCAAGTATTTTTCCCATCATTTAATCAGTTATTAATTAATAAAATAATGAATCAGTTTCCTTGGTGGGGAATTCTGTGTTCAACACAATCATAAGTGATTTGAAAAAACAGTACATGGTTAGGTAGCATGGTTGATGATACCAAGTTATTCAGGATAAGAAAAATTAATGTACTGCAGAGAAATGAGGAAAAGTTTTACTATCATGAATGATAAAATAGGTGGTAATGGTAATAAATACAAAGTAGTACCCATGGGAGAATTTCATATGTACAATTTATGGACTCTAAATTTTACTGTTGTGATTCAGTAAAAACACATTGGAGCTACTATGGATAATTTAGCTTATTTTGTAAAGAGTGAGAAAGGCAACTGGCAAATGAAAATTTAGTAGGAAAGAAAGAAAACAAGCAATATCATTTGTGCCTCTACCCATATCTTTAAAACTTTGTGACTTTTGCTCATTCCAACAGAAGATGTCAAAGTCAATGAAAGATAAGAAGTGGCTTCTGTTCAGGACAGTAATTAGACTAGGATTTAGCTAGATTAGGATTTGGGGGCCTGGAAAAATGATCATTTAGGCAGGATGTATGGAAGCCTGTGAAATCATGGACAGCATTGAAGGAGCTAATAGGGAACATATGTTTACTCTTTCTTGTATTGAAAGAACTACAGAGAAGCCAATGAAATTACCAAGTGTCAAGCTGAAAATACAAACTACAGAGAAGCCAATGAAATTACCAAGCTGAAAATACGTACACAGAAGTATTCTTTGGCAATGCATCATTAAATCTGTGGAGTTCACTACCACAGAATATAATGGATGGTAATTGGGTTGAGAAGAGAGTAAGAGATCAACGGAAGAAGAAACCGTCAGGTCACCAAGGATGAAGAAGCAGTTTCTGTTTTGGATTTCCTAGAAGCAGGAAAAATATTCTGAGCTTATGTTTTTCATTATATACTTTGGGGGAGAACAGTCCTGGAACTATTTCCATAACTTCATAGGTAGTATTTTGTAGATTATCTTAAGATAACAACTCAATTCTGAAGAAGTATTTTTCACTTATTTTTAGAAATCACAAGCCACCAAACAATCTTCGTCATATTGTTGGGTGTTTTGAGAGGTTCTGTTTTGAAACTGAATTAGAAGATTTATGGTTTTCAGATTGTTCCCAGTTTCAGAGAGAAAATTATTTTTCCTACAAAGTGAAAATGTAATCTTATTTCAGACTTAAAAAAGCAGGTAGAATAGGGCAGATCACCAGCTTGGCACTCATTATAAGCTTGTCCTGCAAACTGCAATTTCTTTAGTATACTAAACTCCCAGGTTCAGGTACCTTGTTGCTTAACAAAGGCTGTGTTAAAGTCAAACACCTGTTCTCTTTTTTGTTTCCTTCCCATTAGTTATGGTGTGCTGCTTTGGGAACTGCTGACAGGAGAAGTACCATTCAGAGGAATTGATGGTCTTGCAGTAGCATATGGTGTTGCTATGAATAAGCTTGCCCTTCCAATCCCTTCTACGTGTCCTGAGCCTTTTGCCAAACTCATGGAAGGTAAGCCTGCTGTGGTGTGTGTGGTTTGTGCTGTTTCTAGACTGCTGTTGAGCATGGCCTCTTTGTGTTCGTTTTCTCACCTAAGGGCACAGATTTCTCCAGTGGCTTTATCCAATGGTGCAGGTGAGCCAGGCCTGACTGTAAGTGTGCTGTGACAGTCAGTCTACTACCAGAATAATGAAAGATTTTTTATTAACTGGCTCTGTAGGAAAAGGGGAGCTATTGCTGTTATCTCTTAGCTTGTTTTCTGGTAGTGAGGACTGACCAACACCAAAACTTGACATATTTAGGTCTTGTTTGAAGTCTAATTCGTTTTAAAATTCATAGCTCAAACATCTTGCTAATAGTGTCAGATTGGTTTGAAATGAAAAATTATCCTACTGACATTTCAGGGAGAGGTTTTAAATGTGGCTTTGACATTCCAAAACAATCCATATTTTCAGTCAGAATGATGTGATTTTCTGCTTTGTCCGTGGAGGTAGTTCGTGCCTAAGGTGGGCTACAGAGAGGTGAAAGAAATACAGGAGTTAGTCATCAGAGCTGCTCTAGTTATTAAAAAGGGTTGTGTGAGGTTATTTTCATGTGTACTTTGTGACCTGGTCTGCTGGCCATTGAAACTGCTTTCATGTCTCTTGAGCTTCAGTTGTTCCTCTCCATTTCTCCCCCCCTTTCTCCTGCCCTCTCTCTCTTACCTTCAGTATTTTTGTCAGTGTCCCTATTCCCAAAGATTTGTAGGTGTTTATATGCAATAAACATTTTTATACCCATCTGTCAGAAAGGAAAACAGATAAAGAGAAATCAAACTTGGTTTATATAGTCTTGGTGACCAAAGAATGAGTCTCAACATAGAATTGTTACTCTGTGGCCTCTGGTGGTGTTTCTAGCCTCAGGAAAGGAATATGAATCATAAAGAAAATGTTTCTGATGGATTTTTTTTCCCTGCTTTTGGAATACTTTTTAATTTCTCTGGTGTTTTCATTGGGTTACAGGCTACAGTTAATTTAAAATGAAACATTTCATGTATGTTCTGCTACCAAAGAAATATCCTACTGGACAGTAAACAATAGAGTTGCAGGTAGAGTAGCTTGGAGGCAGTGTAAAGTGAAAAACTCCATGTGAAAGAGTGGGTGAAACTACCAGCTCAGTGTTGTGCCAGGTAGTTTATTTTGACATGCCTTCCCAACATGCTTTTCTTATCTATAAGTGAGGATTTCAAAATCATGCCCTCTATTGGGAAAGTTGGGTGGAGGCATTTGGCCAGTGCCTGAACCCAGCAGCCCAGGGGTGAGAACCCGCGTGGCTTTGGAACACCTGGTTTCTCCGTGAGCAGGGGGAAGATGGGAACAAAAGAACCCAATTACTTTCTGCCCTTTCACCAAAGCTGTGTTTCAAACAGGCTGTTTCCCATCTCGGGTGAACTCTTCTTCCCCTAGTGGTGCTTTCACTTTTGAATTACTGCCATGGTGGTCTTCAAACAAAGCTGAACTTTCGCTCTTCACAGAAAAGTTATGTTAAAACTGTCCTCATTAGTGCAAATAATGGCTGATCTAGGCCTGGGAAAATAAAAGCCACGGGCCACCTGCTAGTTATCCTGTTCACTCATTCATGCATTTGGCTGGCTGCAGCATTTTGTTTTACTTTGGGTCATGTTTGCTTTGCCATGTTTAAAACCTGAGGTAAAGAGACAGGGATTATGGCACTGACAGTCTAGCTGTAACACCCATTGCTACTAATTGGCCAGCAGCAGGGGATCATCACAGCTCTCTTTAACATCCTCAGTTCTCTATTTTGAAAAAAAGAAGCAAATTAAGAAGCCATAAATACAAATGTATTTATGTATACAGGTTTTGTGAAGTGATTTTTATTTTTAATTACAGCTGCCCCTTGGTGTACTTCAGTTCACAAAACTGATGAATGAACTTCTTTTAGGACATCATCTAATATTTTTAACAATATTCCCTTTTTTTCTCACTTCAAGGTCTAGAAAACTTTTAGAACATTTTTTATAATTCATGTCTTGTGCTGCAGTAATGCTTGTCTTATGTCCAGTGACCATGTAGAGCAATGGTGTATATGAGAGAGACCCATGTGTTAGTTACTTCCATTCATGCTGAAAAGCTGTATTCCTTACAAATACATGTGAGTGTGAAGTTTTTGTGTTGGGTTGCTCTGGAATTTTGGCATGCAGGCATCTAGCAGTACTAAAGAGAATAAGGACACCTGAACCTGTGTAAGTGCTGGTACAGGACAACTTAGAATGAGAATGAGATTTTTTTTTTTTCTGCTGGAGTAGAAATTAGGGAAAAAGAAGAGAGAGGTCTGAATGAGTGCAAATTTTCTATTCAAAAGTGTTGTTAAATCAAATGTTTTGATGTCATGGTTTGGGAGATTGCTTGTAATGGATTGGGGGTTACTTCATACTATTTTCTGTTTCTGTGTTCAATTCCCATCACTGTAAAACATTGCCTTTTGTAGTGTTGCTCATTGAGCTGCTTTGTGTGGTAAGATAGCTACCTGCAGTTCTGTTTTTAGAGCTCTGTAATTGGCTGAATAATTGCACTAGATTGTAAATGAAAAAAACCTGTTTATATCTGTCGTTTCTCCTAAAAGCAAAAGAAAAATGACTGATTAATTTTCTCTCAAATAATAAAAAAGGACCTGTAAAAATGGGAGAACTCCAAATGCACCATTTGATGTCATTATTTACTTGAATCTCCCATTTTCACACAAGTTATGCCCAGTTTGCTTTGCAGGAGAGGTTTTCCGTTCTGAGAAAAGATTCATAATGACTCAGCTCAGTATTAGATTTTGGCATCAGGGAAATCCCTGATAGATATCCTCCTGCAGTATGACTGTTAACTCTGCAGTGTAACTATTATAAAAGAAGTATTTGCAAGAGCCTTGCATAACATTTCTACTCTGTGAACACATATATGCATCTTAAAGCAAAATGTTAAAAGAAATTATTTGTTATTTTTGAAAAATGCTTTGAGATGTACACTTCTGTAAAATTAGTAAATCCATATTTTACTTGACGTATTATTGCAATAGAACCTAGAGACCTAGGTAGTTAGGTAGTTCAAGATTTTAAGTGTTGTTGGATATTGTACAAGCATGAAAGCATGAATTCCGTATTTGACAATAGTCGGTGCAAGTGGGCAGTGGGAAAGCTGGGGTAACACAGGTAGTGTGTATGCCACTCTTAGCCACTGGGGATCAGTAAAGTACTACCTGTCCTCTCAGACCTTCATACTTAGAGATGCTTGACAGTTGTTTATCTTTATTCTGTTCTAGATTGCTGGAACCCTGACCCGCACTCACGACCTTCCTTTGCCACTATCCTAGACCATCTTACTGCCATAGAAGAGTCTGGTTTTTTTGAAATGCCCAAAGATTCCTTCCACTCCCTGCAGGAAGACTGGAAACAAGAGATCCAAGAGATGTTTGATCAGCTTAGAGCCAAAGAAAAGGTAAGTAGAGAGTAATGCTCCCTGCTTGGGCTCTCTGGATTGTAATTTCCCCATTTCATAGTTCAAATGGGGATCACTGTTTCATGCATCCCAGAGCTAATTTTGTCTGTGTTGTGCTGGAGTTTATATAATGTCCCTGAATCAATGGCAGGTTATGATGCACACAAGGGTAGAATCATGGGAAAAATAAATATCCACATCCTCAGCTGCTACTCTTTCTAATATTGTAGTGAGCTTCCATTATACTCTGTGCAAATTGCTGTGGTGAGTTGATTGTTTATTGCATTTGATAACTGTTCACTATTAGCATCTTAATTGAGAAACCCACTGAAAACTATTAACATGAGATGTAGGAGGGTAGTTTCAGCATGTATATACTCTAGTTAACATTGCAGCTTTGTTTCTGCTGGGTTTGTGTTTTCAAGGATTTGAGCACAACCAAAATGCATGGACTAATAAACATGAGTGCTACCAGGGGAAGGGTCCAGTAACTGCTATAACTGAAGTCCATCTGGGCAAATAGCAGGAAACAAAAATGTTAGCAGGAATAACAGGATTGATGACCATCAGCCTTGAAAAGGAGATGTGAAAAAGCTGACGATTTCTTCAAACATGCTTGCAGAGAGCAGCTTGCTGCATCTAATTTAAGGGCCTTACAGAGACTGTCTTTAGTTGGTAGTAAGAAAAACTGCAGCGGAACCAAAATTACTAGTGTAATAATATATTTGTAAGTTCACAGTTTCTTGCCTGAAAGTAAACTCATAACAAGCAGCTGTCTTGATTTGGGCTCAGAGGTTAGGTTTGGGAGGCAGAGAGAGAAGGAAAAGAAGACTTTGCGTGAGAGGAAAGAAGTCAGCTTCTACAGGAATACTTAAAATGTTTCTATTCATCTATTTTAGTAGCTTTTGGGAAAAATAAATTATCTGATAGGCATTTCCTTGCTACTGTTGTCCCATGATGTATCTGTGTTGGAACAGTTTTTGAAAACCAGAAATTTCAACAGACAAACAGTACTTAAAATGCACTGCCCTCAGGCTGGGTACTGTATTCCTCTTAAGCAATAGGGAAATAATTTTATATGCCATTCATTATTGAACTTATTGAAATCTCCCTAGTGATGAACCAAGTAACAATGCCATTATTAAAAACATCTAAACTAAAATGTATTTGATTATCTATCTGATGTTTAACTTGAATTAATTGAGGGAGTTTTTGCCTTCTGCACTAGAATTGGCCATCTGGAGAGAATTATTCAAAGGGCTGAATTCTTTTGTCCTTGTGGTGGGAGGAGAGGAGCACAGTGGGATTTTGGGATTTCAAGGACAGTTTCAGTCAATTCGTTTTGTCGGCAAGGGATAGATCGAAAGGTTTGCCTTATGTGCCATTGCCAGGACCATGCTGAGATGGCTTTTGAATATCCCCAAGGAGGGAGACTGCACAGCCTCTCTGGGTAACCTGTGCTGGTGCTCAGTAATGCAGTAAAAAAGGATTCAGAGAGTGTCCCCTGTTTTTCAGTGTGTGCTTGTTGCCTCTTGTTCTGCCACTGGGCACTGCTGAAGAGAGCCTGACTTTATCTTTTTTTCACCCTTCCTTTGGGTTTTTATATACATTGGTAAGATACCCCTTCACCCCACCCAAGCCTTCTGTGGGCTAGGATGAACAGTCCCATCTCTCTCAGCCCTTCCTCATAGGATAGATGCTTCAGTCTCTTAATCACCTTCATGGCCCTTCATTGGACTCTCTCCGGTATGTCCATATCTGTCTTGTACTGGAGAGCCTAGAATTTGACACCGGATTTCAGGTGTGGCCTCACAAGTGGTTGTGTCTGAATTTTAATACTGGTACGAGGGGCTTTGAATAGCAAGCATTGAAGTCCTTGAGGATTGTTTTTGGCTCTCAGCTGAGCCTTTAACCAGTGGTGTTTGTGGTTCTGTGAGTGAAAGCCATTGAAGTTGTGCTTTCAGAACCAGTAATGTTAGTCTTAACCCACAGGTCACAAGGCAGCCTTTTGTTTCTACGTTCTTATCTCCCTGCAGGAGCTGCGCACATGGGAAGAAGAGCTGACTCGTGCTGCTGTTGAACAGAAGAACCACGAGGAGCTGCTACGAAGGCGGGAGCAGGAGCTGGCAGAACGCGAGATTGACATCCTGGAAAGGGAGCTCAACATCATCATCCACCAGCTGTGTCAGGAGAAGCCTCGGGTCAAGAAACGCATGGGGAAGTTCAAGAGGAGCCGGCTCAAGTTAAAGGATGGCAATCATATCAGCTTGCCTTCAGGTTGGTGATGTGGTGACATGGGAGTAACCTGTAGGTTTGATACTACTGACCCTTATGCACTAGAAAGGATTTGATGTACTTCAGGAAAAACATGACTCTTTGGGATCAATAAACTAGATTTAATGCTCTTGTGGCTAGCATTGCCCAAAGTTCCAATATGAAGGCCAGAAGTAAATTTGAAATGCAACATGTTGGTTAGCCGTTGGCTGTATGTGGCTTATTGTAAAAATGTGGTGTTGCAGTTTAACATGTTAATACTCAAAATAATCAGTTTTTTAAAGGAGGTACATAGAAGATGGTGATGCTCGGGAAATATTTTACATAATGCTGCAGGAGAAACTATAATCTACTGGATTTTTTTTTGGTGTAAAAAATTATCAAAAATACATTGATAGCTGTGACACTGAATCCCTAGATTGGTAGTTCATATGTGAACTTCTGTTAACACTGAAGCAACTTCTGGAAGAAATGTTAAATATTAGTAAGGTGTTGGCAAACTTACTACACTCTTAAGAGTGAAGATGCTGATATTCAGAAATATTGAATCCTTAGCATTTCTTCTGCAGATTCTTTATGGAGATTTAAATTTGTCAAAAAAACAAATGTCTGGGGTTTGTACATCACCTAGTGCTCATTGTTACATCAGGGATGGTGACTTGCACTATATTCTTTGTTTTCTGGGAGACATTGGCTGTTCAGAAGAGAAATTATGATAAAATATGTATGTTGCCTATGCCTTTCTTTAGGTCTGCAAACACCTATTTTTGGTGTTGCTTAATAAAGTGAGAGGTAAGGTGCTAGGATTTATACAGGGATATAATTTGGCATGTCACTCAGCACAACGTCTGTGTGTATGTGTTTCACACATACACTAAGAAGATACATTTTCAGGGCTGTGAGTGCACATCTTTTTTCTGAATTCTTATTGTGTACAATGGGCAAATAGCAATTAGCTGTAAAACTACATTTCTACATAGATCTCATAAGTTGCACTCTTTGAAAGTTACCATAAATTGTTATTTCTTTTTTTCTTATATTAAAAAAGAGAATTTTAACTGTGTCTTTCTACCTTTTTTTCTTTTGATAAACAGATTTTCAGCATAAATTCACTGTGCAGGCTTCTCCAACGATGGACAAAAGGAAAAGCTTGATCAGTAGCTGCTCCAGCCCTCCTGCAAGTCCTACCATTATTCCCAGACTCAGGGCCATACAGTGTAAGGAGCTCAATGTAATATTGAATTTGGGAAATGTGCAGTCTGTCAGTGTGGTAAGATGCCAAGATTCCTTATCTAGGACAGGACTGTTACAGAAAGCACTTAAAATGTTTGCCTTGTGCCTTGCATGTATACATTTGGAGAGAAAAATGGAGTGTCTTAGTCATGGAGGAAGTACCACCTGATTTGGAGCTAAAACCATGCCTACTCAAGTTTGTGAAATACTGCTGTTTCTATAGAAAATGTATTCCATAGGTATACAGGTTAATTTGAAAAATACTAATTTGCAGAGTAGATCTGTAAAACACTGCTGTAGTGTATTAAGTTACTGTTTTAAGAAAATAAGAACAAGGGCACTTTTCCTGCAAATAATGTTCCCCCAATAAAACTGCATGAGGCAGACATACATGTCTTAGAATTATGAAAGTCGTGTTTACTGATATATAGTGTTTGTACTAAATATTACAGCACTTGTGTGTTTGGTTTCAAACTGGTGGTTCTAAAGAGAAACTGGTGATGGAATAAAGCTGGGGAGGATACCTATACTTGAAAGTATTAGGGAATGCTTAATTCAGCATTTGGTTGTTAGATTTGTGTTGATAAATGGTCAGAATTATGGGAAAATCACTTTTGTTACTATTACTCTTCTGCCCTATGTTTTATTCTTTATGTTGCCATGGAACCAGTTCTTTTAATCTGTGTATCTGTTTTTCCTTCCCATTTTCCACTGTTCTTTCCATTTGTGAAGTGACACCTGCTGAAAGCAGTAAAACGTGGGGACGAAGCTCAGTCCTTCCAAAGGAGGAAGGAGAGGAAGAAGAGAAGAGAGGCCAGAAGAAAAAGGGACGCACTTGGGGACCAAGCTCACTATGTCACAAGGAGCTAGGTGCAGGAGAAGAGGGGTAAGAGAGGGCCTGGAGGAAGACTCATTTCTAGGTTCTAAAGGTGGTCATGAGCTGGCTCACAGGATATTTGCCTACCCGTTTGCAAACGCCTTTCTGCTTCCAAACTTCTTTCCCGTGCCAGAGATGTTAGAAATTCAGAACAGTTTACAAAATTGCATTCAGTTCATTTGCCTAGCAACGGATGTTTCACTGTCTGGTATTACATTGTTAGGTGTATTTGTAAGCTGTCAAACTTCTTAGCTGTGCAATACTCTGTAATAGTTCTTCTCTGTTTTAAGGCTCAGCTTTCTATAGTGTCATTGTCTTAAATTCTAGTATATAAAAAGTGCCTGGTAAAGCCAAGCAAATATCTTCTCTTAAGTCTTTTAAAAACGACATGTGCCTTGAGTGAATCAGTCCTGAAAGTGACTTTTGCAGAAATACAGGTTGTACCTCTGTTTCTATAGGTTGTTGTTCTGTGGCTTCTTTTTTTTTTCCTTTGTTTGTGTGAATTATTTATACCAGGACTCCAATGAATCATTCCTGGAATGCTGCTTTAAACATGGGGCTATTTTGGCCTTCTAAAAGATTTGAATGCTTGGTAATTTTTAGTAATGTTTGAGTGTTTTCCCCCTGATAAATTGATGGTTTGACTCTTGCCATGTTTTTAGCAGGGAAAATAAAATAGCTGGTTATAATCTTTATCTTTACTATAAGATAGTAAAGATAAAGACTATATGTGGTCAGGTGTGAAATGCCTGAAAAATTGATGTTTGCATAGTGCATCAGTATTATAGTCCCCTGCAAGAGGACCTGGATCTATTAAAACATGTTCTCTCTCTGAGATACTCAAGACATGTTGGCAGGACAATATGGAGGAAGCTTCATTTGCTGCTGGCTGTGCTTTACCTGTTCTACAAATGAGGGATAGGATAGCATTCTAAGGAATTACAACAGATGTCACACTTTACAATCATTAATTATGTAAAAGGTGGGGAGATCACTGAAGCTGGAAAAAAACATTTCTACCTTGAAATCACGTTCTTAGAATTCTGGGAATAGACCTCTTCCATTTTCTATTCATTACTTCTCAGTAGGAAGCGCTGATTGCTTTTGGGCACAGACAGCTGGAATGGAGTTGCTTGCAAACTGTGGTTGCTCATAAAACTGTGCTGAGATGTTCTGTAGTACTCAGAGTCTCTCCTAGGGAGACTTGATATGGATATCGCATTTTGCAGAGTGTCTGAAACATGAGACTTTTGCTGAGAGGGCAGTATGGCTAACATACAGCGAACCACTCCTTGCTGAGGTCATGCCAGACTGCAAACTTCAATTTAAAGGGAGCAGAGTTGCAGTAAATATTAGTGATGCAAAAGATAGTTCTTGATATTTTTTAGTTTCTTATTTTATACAGGGTAAGGCAATAAAACTTCATTGAATATTTAAGGTTGAGAAAGACATTTAAGATTGAGTCAAACCATGAACCTACACTGCCTTGCTCACCAATAAACCATCTCTCCAAGTGCCACATCCACACATCTTTGGAACATTTCTGGGGATGGTGATTGCACCACTTTCCTGGGCAGCCTGTTCCAATGCCTGACCACCCTTTCTGTGAAGAAATTTCTCCTAATACTTAAGCTAAACCTCTCTGGGTGCAACTTGAGGCCATTTCTCTTGTCCCATGACTTGTTATTTGGGTGAGGAGGCTGACCCCACCAGGCTAGACGCTCCTTTCAGGAAGTTGTAGACAGTGATAAGGTCTCCCCAAGCTCCCTTTTCTGCAGGTTAAACAACACCAGCTCTCTCAGGTGCGCTTCATACACGTGACATTCCCCAGCTCCGTCGCCCTTCTCAGAACATGCTCCAGCTCCTCAGTGTCTTTCTTGTACTAAGGTCCCCAGAACTGAACACAGGATTCAAGGTGTGCCCTCGCTGGCTCTGAGTACAGGAGAACAATCACTTCCCTTCCAGGATGCTGTTGGCTTTCTTGGCTACCTGGGTGCACTGCTGGCTCATGTTCAACTGCCTGTTGACCAGCATCCCCAGGTCCTTTTCCATCAAGCAGCTTTCCAGCCACTCATCTCCACTGATGGGGATGAGTAGCATTGCATGGGGTTGTTGTGAGTGAAGTGCAGAGCCCAACACTTCACCTTATTGTACCTTATACAGTTGGTCTCAATTCATCATCAATGCAGCCTGTCCAGATCACTCTGCAGAGCTTCCTGCCCTCCAGCAGATCAACACTTCCACCCAACTCAGTGTCACTGCCAAATGGCTGATGCCCTCAATGCCCTCACCCAGATCACTGATAATTCCAAGTTTATTCGAGAATAGCGTTGTGAGAATTGCAGTGACCTATAATTAACATCAAGTAAAGGCAGTCATGAAAAGATAATACAATGATTATTAACACTTCTCTATCTTTGAACCTAAAGAATATGCACAGCAGCAGAAGAGTTTTGTACTGAGTTGCAGAGACTGGATGAAGCTTTATGTTGGACTAGTTCTGTGGCAGTTCAGTTGTGATCTTACAGTGCATTCTCAATGATGTACTATGAACTTTTAATTGTCTTTAAAATTGGCATTGATTAGTCACAGGCTTACTATGGCACAGGTGATGGTCACCCTGCTTTTTGTTCAGGTTAGTAATTTTACAGAAGGTGATAGTGAATGTAACTTAAAATCCTTTGGCAGTTATATCTTAAAATCTTGAAAGCTGAATAGGGGTGAGCCTGGCAACAGCCTTTTTAAAATTCACCATAGTATTGTATTAATGTCTTAACATGGTATTACAGAATGGTATTGAGACACCAGACATGCTGTCTTAAAATTGCAAGGACATTTTTTGCAATTTGCTGAGCAAATAAACCTTGTCATCTTATCATTCTAAAAAAGAGGTTCCTTTGACTTCCCAGTAGAAAAAGGCAACAGAAAAGTGACTCAGTCATAATACAACAAAGTAAGTAACAACCTTCTGATTTGTTAATCTAAATAGATCAGAGGTAAGAAGTCTTTAGGTTCCTGAGTTTTATGTTGGTGATTGAAATACAGTTTTAGTGCTAGTGCTTTTGAATCATTGCAGTTGCTCTTTCCTTAGGGCAATAGCAGACAATACTGCTCTAGTAGGAGCATTCTCTAAGTCAGCTTGTTTTGAATTGCTTTCAAATGCACACCACTGTCTAACTAAAAAGATGTGCAGCAATCTTCTGAACAGGTCTTTGAGATCTGCTTGTAATTTGGGGGGAAAAGAGAAGGAGCAAAAAATAAAAGGAAGGATGAAAATTTTATAACCTTAAGGCAAATGTAGGTGGCCTTGAAATTATTCTGGTAGCTATTTATCTTCCTGTTCACACTGAGCTGCACTTCGACAGTAACAGCAAACCTTCAGTCTGTTCTTTGCAAGGGAAGATTGCTCTGAGAAGTCAAAAAGGAGGAAACTAAGTCGAGTTTGTGTTTTCCCAGCTCTGTGGAAGTTTCACCTTCTTCAGTAGTTCTCTCTGCATATTATAAGAGCTTTGAGATTCAGTTTTGGAGGTTAGCAGTTTCACACTATTTTCACTCACCAGCTTTCCCATAATATGCATCTCTGTTTATAGCATGTATCCTAGGTAGTCATGTTGCACACCTGGGTAATTCAGATCCAACATACATTATTTGGTGTGTTGTGCTACACAGCTGGCTTACACAGCTGTGGGGGGAGTAAATCAGAACAGATGCACACACTGAATGGCATGTGTGTTATAAAACCTGGGGTTGTCTTGACAAATAGGGTTCAGTGCTGTGCAGTCGATTAGAGATCGCAGCAGGGCACTTCATGTGCCAGGATGGTTAATGAGGATGCCTTGCAATGCAGTTGAGCAGTGCACAGGATACTTTTAGTGTAATGTCTATACCACCGTCATCAACCAACTGATCATGTGCTGGATCAAGTTTAGGTCCTGTGGCCTTGCTGTTGCTGCAGTATTGTTGACAAGTACAGCAGCTCAGCTGGGTAGAGAGTAGAGGAAAAACTCCTACCAAGGCAAAAAAATACCCCCATATAATAAACTTTTGAAATCCTGGAATGGAGGCTATCTTAGAAATGCAGAATAATTGTGATGGAAAATAAGAATCATGAGAGGTGACTTACATATGGTTTTATTTCCCTTTCTCTTTAAGGGAATAATGGTAGTGAATTATGTGGCTTACCAAAATACAGTGCAAGTTAGTAATGGAGTTGGAAGAGATCTTATGTTTGAGTTTTCTGTTCTTTCAATAACAAATTGATGATTTTGTGTGTCCAGTTGAGATCATTCAGACTGTCTGCAGATCTTTTTATTCCTTCCATGTAATTTCTGCCTATCTTCAGTGTGTGTGACTTTTCACCAACACTGTGATGTTTCATGTTGGAGTTTGTGGAGAAAGGCACAAAAATTTTTCCATTTCAAACTATGTTGATAAATGAATAATAAAACATTGAATATTGATATATCAGAAAGTTTTGCTGCTAGCCAAAGTTGTTGACATGTCTGATGTCATGAAATTAGCGCAGGATGATGATAATGAAAACCTATGAATAGAGATCACTGATAAGTTCAGGAGCCTGGTAACATACGTTTAGACACAGGCCAAAGTAGGGATTTGGGTTTGGGTTCTTGTCTTGGGCTTTTTTTGTTTATAAGTAAAAGAAACAATGACATGGTTTATACATTTAGTTACCTTTTAGTTACCTTTTTCCCCACAGTCTAGAACTTGTGCTTTTAACTGTACTTCAATACTGTGTTTTCTTTATAAGAAAAATGTTGGGGTTTATGACAGAGGGGCATGGCTTTGCTGTTACAGTGACTTTAGCTTATTATTTTATTTGTCCTAGTGAGTGATGTTTGAATTTCATTGTTCATTTGTGTTTCACATGAAAACATTTTTGGAGGTGTTTTCTCCTGCCCTTGCTGAGCAATTTATTTTTTACCTACCATGGTAAGATTGATTGCAAAAAGGAATTAAGATTTAAAAAGGTTATGCCTTGATTTAAAAAGAAAATTTTTCATCTGATTTTTGTAGTGGTGCCTTCTATTATTCTGCATTCATAGCTTGCTGGTTATCAGCAGGGGCCTTTTGACTGCCATAGCATAACACATGAGGAACAGACCTTTTTTTTCTTATTTCCTCTTTTTTTTTTCTTTTAAAGTGCTTTAAAGATGTCAGAAAATTTCTTGCTGTGGGAGGACTTCAGATCTATATAGTTGAGATGGATACAAGCATACCCTAAGTAAATCAATAGAGAATATATAAGGGAGGGGAGAATGGAAACTGGTTGTGAGCATGGTACATTTTCTCACATCCTTCTACTATTTTCAGTCTGAAAGCTCTGGTGGAAGGATGCAAGCAGTGGTCATCAAGTGCACCAAATCTTGGGAAGATCCAGAGAACTGCACCTGCTTTTCCAGGATTCACCAGCTTAGCAGAGATGGGTAAAAGAATTCTCTGAACTTGGTACTGTCATCCCCACTGCCATTCACATTTCAATGAACCTGTTTCCTGACCTTCAGCTGGTACCTTACAGCAATGTTTTAATTTTGTTCGGTATCTGTTTTTCTTTTTCTCTATTCTTTGCCAAGTATCCACTTTGTCCTTATGGATTTTCTTCTTTTTCTCCTCACTGCTTGTGCTTTTCCCTCTATCAAGCTAACAAGTTTCTGTTAATTCTCCTCTAGCTCCATGCTGTCTCTCAGCTCTTCTCCTGAGTAATGATATTTACATGTGCTGCATGCTTACACCTTCACTTGAAAGGAGAAATCCTTAAAATTTTTCTGCATTTTGCTTCTCACTCACAATCACACAAATTTACTCTAGAAGTTACTGAGTTGTAGGTTGCCTTTGAAATGCTGTTCTGCAATTAATCCCAAGTGGATGAATGATTTCTTTCACTGGGATAGTGTTTCCAGTTACTTCTCTCAGCCTGTCTTCTTTGGAAACAATAGGCTGTATTTGGGAGTTGATAAATGATGTTTGTGAGGAGAACAGTTACATCTTCTGAGGAGAATCTTATTTTGAAGTATATTTGTGAGACAATGAAATTTGCCAGTGAAAATGTTACATTGACACAAAGTCTATTTTCATTTGCTTTCCAGATGATGAGGATAGTGAATGTTTTAATGGAGAGGGCAAAGTGCACCCTTCACCTGTGCACAATCAGTCATACCTCTGCATCCCATTTCAGAAGAATGAAGAATGGGATGGCCCTTCTAGTGATGCCAATGAGGAGTCCACCCCTGTAAACTCTGCTACCAGTACCCCACAGCTGACACCCACCAACAGCCTCAAACGTAGCGGCTCCCACCACAAGCGATGTGAGATTGCATTGCTTGGCTGTGGAGCAGTGCTGGCTGCTGCAGGCCTGGGTTTTGATCTCTTAGAAGCAGGGAAGTGTCAGCTGCTGATTGAGGAAGAGCCAGAGGTGCCCAAGGAAGAGAAGAAGAAGCGTGACAGCATTTTTCAGCGAGCTGGACGTCCACGCAGGAGCACGAGTCCACCTTCCCGGAAGATCTTCAGGAAGGATGATCCCCTGTTGTTGCTAGGCGAGCCATCCACATCCCTCACCCTTCTTTCCCTGTCTTCCATTTCCGAATGTAATTCCACCCGGTCCCTGCTGCGCTCAGACAGTGATGAGATTGTGGTTTATGAGATGCCTGTCAGCCCAGTGACAGTCAAGGCTCCCTTGCCAGCCATTACAAACCCACTGGTCAATGTGCAGATCGAGAGGTTCAAACAAGACCCCAACCAGTCCCTGACTCCCACACACGTGACAGTCTCTTCCCACACCCAGCAAAGTGGACACAGGCGCACGCCTTCTGATGGAGCCATCAAAGGGGGTGGACTGGTTGTCAATGGGTGCCCAACCAGTGGATGCCCTTCCAGTAGCTGTTTAACTGGAGCACTGGGAACAGGTAGGTTTTCAACCATCTTCCTTTTCCTCTTCAGAGTAAAGACAGAAACAATATAATTGCTTGTTGCTTATACATTCGTTGAGATGACCAGCCCACAAGAATTGCTTGTGGAGCCTATCTTTATACAAGTAGCTAACAGAATAATGCGGTAATGGTTTTGGTTCCAGCATCTTCAGATTGCCATAATCTTGAAGATACAGTGTTTGTAGATTCTGAATAAAGGCTTTCTGCTTTGAATATGTTTTTGCACTGTATATACAATAAACTAAGATCTGTAGGAACCACTTAGCAATGACAGCTAACATGTTTTTCCCTCTTCTCTTACATTGTCTGTTTTGGATAGGTGTATTAAAAACACCTAGTCCAAGCAGAGATCCCAGTGAGGTCCCTCGCTTGCCAGACCCCAACCTTGTTTTTCCTCCAACCCCAAGAAGATGGAATGCACAGCAGGATCCCACACTGGAAAGACCCAAGACACTGGAGTTCCTACCCCGGCCACGTCCTGCAGCCGGTCGGCAGCGGCTTGATCCCTGGTGGTTTGTGTCACCCAGCAATGCCAAGGGTGAATCTTCTGCCAACAGTTCAAGTACTGATACTCCAAGCAATCTTGACTCTTGTTTTGCTAGTAGCAGCAGCACTGTAGAAGAGAGACCTGGACTGCCTGCACTGCTTCCTTTCCAGGTGGGTCCTCCTGCAGAGGAGCGGACACTGTTGGACATGGATGCTGAGGGGCAGAGCCAGGACAGCACCATTCCGCTATGCAGAAGTGAACTTAACACACACAAAGCTGCAGCATATGAACTCAAGCAAGAATTCTGGTCTTAATATGAAACCACTGGGGGCAATGAGCTCCTCTAAATTCAATCCTACTTTTTGCACTGAGAATGCACTTTGAAAACAGATGAGATGGAGGGATGCTACAGAGATCATATGGTGCTGCCTCTGCTGAAGATGTGTTGTCAGCTGCCTGATTTTTGTCTGCATTTGGGTGAAACTTGGCAACTCTGAGCTGCTGACTTTTGCTGTGGGGTTTTCCTGTAGTCTTCCCTACCCTCTTATTGCAGTTAGAATCTGCAATGAGCTGAAATTATCATATCAAAGTCTTTTGTTACTGACCTTGTAGGATTTGGCACTTGGCAGTAAGTATATCGGTATCCTGGTATTAATCAGTATTTTCAAATAATATTCAAATATTACACTACAGCAAACATCACTGTTTGATGTTTTCCCAAGGAATCCAGAACAAAAACAAATAAATGTCTGGAGACTACCTTCTCTGAAATACATTCAGATCATTAGACAGGCCTGGGAATCATCATACCCCCACTGAAATAGCAGAAGTAGCTATCTTAAGACTTGTTTGTCCTCTTTTGCTCATGTGATAGCGTAAGGTGGAACAGATGGCAGGGGAAGGGCATGGCATCTCCACTGGCGGAGGTCTTTGAGAGCAGGTGAACCAGACTGTTGGAAACAAGTAGGTGTAGCTGATCCTGGCTTCAGGGTAGGTTGGATGAACTTCAGTGATCTCCTGAGGTCCCTCTCAGACCTATTTATTTTATGACCCTGTGCTTTCAAGATGAAGGCTTACAGTATAGCTGTTTAGCTTGGAGGTTTTTTGTTTCAGACTTTCATTCAATCAGTCTCTTCTTCCCACCCTGTTTCTCAGGCTCATAGTCAAGTTGCCTCAGCTTTGGGAGGGGAGTTAGCAGAAACTTTCTTTAAAGATGTGTTGGCTTGCAGAAGGAAGTAAGTTATGTGTTTCCAAATATTTTTCTTTCATTTTTTTTCTCCTTTCTTATGCCTTTCAGGAGTGACCCATGAAAACCAAGATTGTTCTTATGCACACTGGTACTTGTTTAAGGCTGTTTTGAAAATGAGGCTTGTTAGTAGTTGGATTGTGCAAACAGGAATCAGAACATCTGGATTCTGTTTTATTTTGTCACTGACTCACTGTGTGACCCTGGGCAAATAATGTAACCTCTGTGCCTGAATTTCCCCATCTGTAAATAATAGGAATAATACCTACCTCACAAGGGGAGGGGTTGGGACATATATAATAGGTATAAAGTCCTTTGAGATCTTTGAGTGAAAGGCACTATAGATATGTAGAACTTTATTCTTGTTCAAATATGTAAACACTCCTAGATCTGGAGCAAGAACAGACCCCTGTCTCGAAGGAGGAAGGCACACGAATAGGGTGTGCCTGTGCTCAGAGTTTTCTGTACAAAGACTTCAAGTGTGTCTGTGCCACTGCAGATATGTCTTACTGGCTGTAATGAGAGCTTCAATCTTTCCCAAATTTGGCATTATATATAAGGGATGTGGCCTTTATGTGAGTGTAATAGGGTAGTCTGCTTTATTGCAGGGTACAGCATGTCTGTCTGTTCACTGGTTTTGTACAGATCTGTTCTTGTTTTGGTAATCTGCTGATATTTGGTTGCAAATAAGTCATTTGACAGTGCTGCCAATGCAGTGCTTAGCCTGTTGGGGCAGTCCAGGCCTGCTGTGAAGGCAGTAGAGCCCAATAGTTCCTGCAGCTGTCAGCACAGTGAACTTGTGTGTTTAGATGTTTGTAACCTGATTTCAAAAACCAGCATGTTTGAGGAAGAACTGTATGTAAGGCTTTTTAGTTCTGTGTGAGGACTGAAACCAGCATGTTCCCATTAGTCAAGTGCACCTTTTTTATCAAGGAATTACAGTATATTTTGTTTTGAAAGGTCACATGTTTTTTATTTATCACATTCCATGGAAAATGCTTAATGGCAGAATTACTTTCTGCTGCCTATTAAATGCTCCAGAGCTAGCCTTAATGGTGCTACACATAGATGTTGAAGCTGGAGAGACTGTTGACTGTTTAGACAAGGTATTATGATAAGGCAAGATGGGATTCAGATACTTAAAGAAAACATTTCTGACTATTTTGTTAAATTTAGACCTTCGGCATTATTGATTTCTTAAGCATCCTTTTGCTTTCCATTTCTGAAAACTCAGCTTGTGACCCAGACATTAGCAAAAAGGCAAAACTCACGCAACAGATTGCTAATTTTGATTGTGCTATAAATCAACCTTAATATAATCTCAGTAAGAGGCTGTGTCAGAGGGATTTGAAAGGACATGAAAATAATTTATTTTTTGTAGTCTTCCTTATAATTTTAAAAAGTCTGGAACAAAACTGGATCAGCTGTTCTGAAATGTTATGTTTTCTATCCAAAAGGTATCATTATAAATGTCATAGTGATAGTATAGGGATAAAATGTTTCTAAATCATGGCATATTCAGGGGAGTTAGAAAGGAAGGATAGGCCTGGTAGGCCCTGGGAAAATATTAAGGTAGGCCCTGAAAAAATGTTAGGCTGCACCTATATAATCATTTAATGACTATGATAAATTATATGATAGATGCGATGATGTTTGGTAATTGTATATAATTATTGTCTAATCGTAACAAGAATCATGAGAAACGATGTTGGGGGGGTTTGATGGAAATTACAAAAATCCATGCTTGGATGAAATCAATATATACAAAAGAACAATATAAATTTAATAATTAATAAGTAGTCATATAACAATAAGGGTATAAAAATGTGTTCTACCCAAACCCATGTCGAAGTCAGATTTGGGTCTGTGCCTCTGACACCCAGAGCTCTTCAGTAAAAGCACCTGCATAATCATTCCATGATTATAGGTTCCTGAATGCTAACCACAGGGAGAATCATCTGCTCTGCAAAGGCATCACCTGGAATAGCTCCCTTTCAACAGAAATCTTTCAAATCCATTTACTTGCATGAAATGGGAGGACACCTTTCTAGGTCACACTATATAACTGATGTAACTCAGCCTGCTGAACTTTGTAATATTTGGCCAGTTGATTTCACTAAGTGAACTTATAAGGTTTCTGTCAAGTTCCCAGGAAAGACAAACATAAAGGCAAGTTGTTCAGTCATCTCTTTTACTTAGGAAAGTTGAGGATGAAGAATTAACCACCGCTTGCCCCTTTCCCCCTTTTATATAATCATTTGGTCAAGGTGGTATGTAGCTGAACTTTGACAAGTCCTTTGCTCCAAAGGGTATCTTCTCTAATGCCAAGTGGACATTGCTACATCAAAAAACTTGGTAGGACAGATGAAAGAGTCAAGGATCCAGGTCGAGGTTACCAAACTAGATACTGTTATTACAAAGCTGCCAGACAGACTAGTTAGAAGCATACTGGCTGGTATGTGTTTGTTTTGTGGTTTTTATTTGGGTTTTATTTTAACCTTTCTTTGATGCAATTATTGTCATTGAATCTAGCATGTGAATTAACCTGAGGAAGTCTTTGAGCATCCACCCATAACTGTCTTCCAGTGGCCAACCTGAGGTATCAGGCAAGAGGAGTCAGTTGTGGAAACAAGGCTCCTGACTTCAGTAGGTGGTGGGGTATTCTCTGGCAGGCAGAGATGGGGCTCTCAAGAGTTGTCAGGTATCTTACCTTATGCACTCCAAAAGCTTTTGCAGCCAGTGTCCTAAGGTCCAAAGGCTGTGTGCATGTTTAAGCTAGGTCAAAACCTCTCTCCCCATCCATCTGTCCCATCCTGGCTTGAGTTCTCTGCTTTCTTAATCTGTTGGGGTTTTTCCTTCCCATTTGTGGGACCTCCAAATCTTTAAAGAAGTGGTTGACTCTATTCCACTAGACAGTGAGAAGATGTGAGCCCATCAGCTCAGAAATCTGGTTTTTCCTACTGATTGCTAGTATTTCCAGTTGTCAGGGAAACAAAAATGTCAGAATATTGGTCATTGACCTACCTTTATAGTAGTATTCTTGAGAAGATGGTGAAAATCTTACTTAAATTTTTTTCTAATAATTGTGTTGCTTCCTAAATGTGTGAATAAGTTGCACTTTTGTTTTGTCTGAGAAAATGAGAAAAAGAAAACATGAACATCACAGAGCAGTCTAAAACAATGACAAAAGATTGGAGAAAAATATGTTTGAATACAAGCCTTACAAAGAGGAAGTGGCAGTTTTTTAACTGATAGTTATAATGAGATTGTAGCTGAGAGAAATGTTTGTGGTTTAGAAATATATTTGTATTTTTGTTTATTCAGCTGGTAGTGTGTATCACTAATTTATGTAATTGATGTGCTGATTTAGGAATTAGAAAGAAGTATGTCAGCCCTTCAAAGTATGCTATCCTTGCAGCCTGTTTAGTTTTCCTGTAATCGGAATATAATAGAGATATTGGGGAAAGGCACAGACATAGCAACCAGTGCAAAAAAGGACAATTTTTTTGTTAAATTTCTTCTGGTTTCATATAAATTGAGTGTGGGACAAGTAGAGAGAAGAAAGCTTTTGTGTCAAAACTAAGGCGATTAAATAGTTACAGATTCTTTTCTAGTACTGTTGCTTCTTTTACAGCAAGTAGGTCTTAATCTCCTCTCAGTCATTTTCAGCGGTGCAAATGTAACTTTTTATACATACTTTGACTCCACTTTATTATTGCAATGGGTTGATATTCAGTATGGGGCAGGGAACCTTAGTGAAAATACTCTTTTTGTAGTAGTTTTCTAACAAAATGAGTATTTTTAAATGAATTTTTTGTTATTGATGGGGAAAGACCTGTTCTGGTGTGGCATGGTTTTATGATGACATTTTTTTCTATACCTCTAGGAATGGGAGTAGTTGCCTTCCTCTTCATAGCATGCTGTTATCTTAAGACATTGTGGACAATACTGCATAGAGATGTAACTTCGATGTGTCACAAAACTGGACACCTCTCATTCTGTTGAAGGTGAGGCAGTAATGGTCAAGTGAAGAAAGGTCTTTTCCTTTGGAGTGTTTTGTTCAATAAAACATGTAGGAAACCTCCGACCTTGAGTCGCTTTTCTATCTTGAGATTAATTTTTATTTGAAACCTAATTCATCTCTGTGGGATGAATATGGGACCTGGAGTCCCATTGGATGTATGGAATCAAACCTACTCCTATGTCCCAAAATTCAGTGATAGCCTGTTATTTTTGCAAGGAATTTAAAGCTAATGTAAATAGGTTTGTTTCTGTTTGGTTTTTGAAATGTTTCTCCATGGAAAACATGCTTCTTGCTTTCTAACCTTTTCCATGCATTTTGGAGATACTCTCAAGAACTCTTACCAACTCTGAGGTGAATAAGAAGGGTTATATCTTGCAGTGTGATTTAAGTTCTCCTTTTGGCTTTTTTTTTTGTATGAAAAAGGACATTTACATTTGGAAATATTTCTGATCCTTACTCTGTCACTGAAGAACAGTTTCTTAGCTTTCATGTTTAGAACTCCTTTAAGACTACAATTTGGGTAAAACTGGACATTAAAAGTGAGAGGATGGACATGTGTTAAAACATATTTGCAAACAAGCAATAAATACAGCAAATACAAGAACCAAAATATATTGTCACAGAACATAACGTTCAGATTTCACGAATCTTTGGTTGATGGTATAATTAATATATCTATAGCAAAAAATGCCTTCTTATGTTTTTTCTTAAGTTTACTATCTTGGTACTAGAATACAGTGGTTTGTACAGCCAACTAGCATGGTAACTAGCCAGACGGAAAGGATCTTTAACTAAGTTTGCTTTTTTCCCCTCTTATTTTCAATCCAGGTTTTGGTTTAAATTTTATTTTTTGTCTTTTTGGTGTTTAACAATCAATGCAGTCTTGAGAAGAACTTACTAACCTCACTTTCACAGTTTCATGAGGCATTTTGGACATGAATCTATGGCTTATTCTGGTGCTCCCTCTATTTAATTCATTAGTAGAAAGTCATGCTGCAGTTAAAATGTGCGTTTGCTTTTGGTTTTTCCCATGCTTGGCTTTTTTAAACAGTTTTGCTACTGGTCAGACATGAGCACAACTTCCGAAATTACCTACATAAACTTTCTTTTTTACGTTGGAAGTAGTCACTCCCAGGCTAGGAGGTTTGTGCTTAATTAACAAGTGACTGGGTAGTGGGTTTGAGGTAGATACTGGAATTATTACTGTTCCTTTCTAACAAGGACCTCCCATTTTTTGCAACTGGAAACTCTTCAGCACTTCCTCAACATTTGTATACAAGAAATACATTTTAGGTCCTTTGTACATAGTGAAAAATCTTCCTTTTTCTAATCAGGAAAATAATTTTCCTACTGAGAATGGCTTCTTGAGCTCTGTGGTTTTGTCTGTTAGTTTTCTGTTTGGGGATAGTGTTTATTTTGGGTTTGGTTTTTAAGCCTCTCAAATATATATATGTGTGTGTGTGTGTGTGTGTTAGGTGCATCCTTGTATGCCAAGGTGCCTTCCATCTCACATATCTCCTTGCTGGGGCCTGAGGTTGGTTTTTTGGAGGGACCTCCTAGTTGTAGCTTTCAGTACTTTCAGGCCAAATACCATCACTGGAAACCTTTTTTGTCCTCCCATTTACCCTCCTGTGTTAAGCTGCACACTACCACTGCCTCTCCCTGTTTCACCATTAGGGTTTTGGCCCATCCCATCTTTGTTGGTTATTTATTCCTGTTGCCATAGTAACAAATGTAGGGCAGAAAATCATACACATTTCAGATGTGCTTTGACCTAAAAGCTCTCCACACTAAAAGCATAAGGTACAACTGGGTGAAGTGGAAGCGGAGGTTGGCAGGAAATAACACAGTGAAATTATGCTCCTTAATGTAAGTCAGAGGACAGAGGGATACTAGCTACTTGTTAAACTGTTGGCATCATAGTTAAGTTGGATCCTAAAGAAGAATTTGAGGAGTCTACAGTTTCTTAATTTGATAGAATGATTTGGATTGGAAGGGACCTTAAAGGTCATCTAGTTCCAGTCCTTCTCCTGTTGGTGGGGACACTTTCCACTAGATCAGGTTACTCACAGCCCCATCCAACTTACCCAGTTTCTGGTTGGTTTGTTTTGTTTTACCCTGAACTACCTCATCTGTAGAGACAGAATGGGCAGAAAGTATAAGTTTTGGTAAGAATTGCTCTAAGTATGCAGTTAAGGTTGGAATGAGATGGGAAGGCAGAGGCAAACTTGTATTTGGCTCTTTGACATGCAAATTCTGAATGGAAAAGTAACACCAGTTCATTCAGTTTATTAAGATTATACTTGCTTTAGATATTTATGTCTCCAAAATAAACAATAAAAGGACAAAGCAGGGCATTTTTCTTGATAGTTTCTAACTCGTGGAAGAGTTGATTGTCTAGAGACAAAAAGGTGGAGATATCATATTGGTCAGTACTGCTTTTAGAAGTGATAGACTCTTTTTTCAAATCAGATTTTTTTTCTTTTTTAATAATTTAATATACTCTTAAGCTGTGCATGATTCTGATTGTTTTCCTATATTTGCAGTATTGTTTTCCTAGTGTATCAGCTCCTAATACAGTCCTTACTGTATCAGAATGCTAATAATGTGCAGGCAACCCAACAGAACTAATATTAAGGAATTATGACACATTTTTAGTGTGCAGTATGGTGGATTTATTAACCCAGCTTGAAGTGGGCTACTGTTAGGTCTCTTGCTGATGGGTCAGATGGATGCAGAGCTAGGAAAAGGGGCCTTAGAACAAATCTGCAGGAGCAATGCCAAAGTTGTATTTGCTTAAAATAAGCAATTTGAAAAATAAGCATGGAGGGAGGCAGCGGGAAGGCCCCTTGTTAATCAGAAGTACATCTATCAGATCTTGTCCATGCTCAAACTTTAGTTGCCAGGATAGCTAGTGAGAATCTACATTGTGTTCAATGTGGCTGAAACTTCAATATTAAGACAAGAATAATTTATTTTATATATGCTATTTTAGACTGATTAACACTGTCTCTTGTTCTACTTTGATTTGTTTCCATTCAGCGTTTTCTCAAGAACAGATGCTGAGGTTGGATAGAACTGCCCTTCTTGTCTTGGAGAGGCATATAGGTCTGAGAGAGAAGAAACATGCCTCTAGCCGTGTCCTGATCTTTTGTGTCTTGTGATCTTAGTTGGAGAGGTTATAATGGTGCAGGAGGACATGCTGGTGTTGTTCCAAGCTTCATTAATAAGAATACCACTAGCAGCAATTAAGTTACAGAACAAACCTGGCCTCTGATTGCTGTTTGGCATAGCTCAGTTGCACATGGAGCTTCTTGAGTTCAAGTATATCTGGAGGTGAACAGAGGTTCTTCCTTGAATTCTGCTGGAATTAGTGAATGTGGCCACTTCTTAGCTTGGGCAATTTGTTTTCTCCCAGGCCCAGTCAATGTCACAAAATCAGCTGTCACACTCAACTTATTGCCCAGATACTCATAGTAGGCTTGTTCTTCTGTCTTGCATGCTTTAGTGAACAGCTCTTACAGTGCCAACAGGGTTAGCATTTGTATCTGAGCAGAGCAGCTAATATCTCTGAGCTGACTTTTCACACTGCATCTTCAGCAGTTGTTACTCCATCAGTTCTGCCATTGCTCTATTTTCAAGTTATCTTGACAACTATAATATCCAGACTGTAAAGAGTATATCCACAGGAAAAAATAATAGGTAAAAAAGAAATCATATTTAGGAGTGTTTTCCAGTTGAACTGGTTGAATTTGGCCAGTGCTCTTGGCAGAGAGTAGGATCCATTCTTTTGCAACATAGATCTCTTTGGGGGATGGCTTGGTTTGAACTGCAGAATTTACCTAGATTCATGTGAAGTCCATGGGCACCAGTGCCCATCATGTTTGTCTGTTACAAGAAGACACCACATAAACCCAAGAGCAGCTAGTAATAAAAGTTTGTATTTAGGGTAATTAACTTTCAAGTTAAAAGGGAAGAGGCCTGAATTCAGAAAGGTCTTCATTACATACTTAAATATCACTGAAATCAGTGGAATGTATTAATGGGTCAAAATGCACAAGGCCCCAGCTGAGCAAAGCTCTTTTAATCTGACCTGGGGGATTGTTGTGTAGAGACTAATGGTGAAGGACCAGGTTCTTACCTTGATTGTCAGAGTAAGAAGTCAGTTAACCTGAGGAAAAAGTTCCTCAACAAGCCCCTGGGTAAATGCTGGTTTGATTGCTGACTCTTGTGGCCTTTCCATGGCTTCACATGCCATACCTATTTGACTGCTACTTTCTAACTCTAGTGGAGTAAGCTTTGAGAATGTGTTGTGACATGAGGTAAAGAACTTCTGCATTAGCAGATTGCTAGCTGTAAAGGGGCAGTAAGTGGTGACCAAAGGCTGTGTGTGCAAATGGCAGTTTAACCTGAGGCCTATTCTCAAGTGTTTCTTCTCATTTTACAAATGCATCCCTCCAGGCTGGTGGACAGACCTGACAAGCTCAGTGGTGATCAACATCCGCCACTTTTACTAGAGTTCTAGGATTCTTGTCTGTCAACTGTCGGCACAGCACACTGTGCTGCTATATTTGATTTCTTTGTCATAAATTCAAGACAAGCTGGAAATATCTGAGATATTTTGCCTGACCTAAGTTGAGAGGCTTTTAGAGAGTGAGCAGGCAACAGTGGTGGAAAAATCAGGGAAAATACCTGTGCTTTTAACAATGTTTCTTCTGTGGCTTTGAAAGTCCAAGAGTTTCTCAGCCAGAGAATGTATTTCTTCCTTCTTTTTATAAGCTACTTCTTTCTTTTGCCTTATCATTTGTGGATCTGCTCCTGCTTCTATTTCAAGCCAGATGCAAAAATCGGTGACCTGACTTTCCTAGGTACAGTGTTGTAAATCTGAATAACCAGGTGAGTAGATTTCTCTAGTGTAAGATCATGCCCCCATGTCTGATCCTTTGAGATATGGAATAGTTCCTGCTTGTGTTGAAATCACTGTGTGGAGGGTGTTGGGTACTTCATAAGGAACTCCAAACTCTGTAGGACTGGGATTCATCTTACAGCTCAAGTATTTCAGTCTGGTTTTGGAGACCTCTGTATGTCTTCTCTTCTGTTTATGGTGTTCAAAAGTCTGTTGCTATGGAAGTAGCACCTGAAGGTATGTTTGCCCGAAGAACCTGCAATGAAGCAGTTAAATTACCAAATGGCAATGTACCCCAGAATTGAGTAAAATAACAGAGGCCACCAAGTTTTTCTTGTTTGTGTGATGAAATGTTGTCAAATTAAGTGATTTGTTGGAGCCTTCCTTTAACTTCTGTACAGCAGTAAGCTTAGAGGAAAAGAAGATTGCATTATTTTTTAAAAAGCTTTATTTGTGACCTGGACTTGTTGCCTCTGACCCTCTTGGGCTTAAATAGTTAAATTATATTAATGTCCAGTTTGTTTCACTGTAGGTAACACATCAACTGAATACTCTTGTGCATAATCTACTGTATCTTTCCTCTGTTGTGTCAATGTATTATGTGTATTTGGATTACAGTTCTTTTTGTATTAAATTATTTTATGTTATAGAACAATATTTAAGTGAAGCAAAGAGCTAATGGAAGTTGTTGACGTTTTGGGATTTCTTTTCTCTTTGCTCTTTTTTTGGATGTACTGTAAATTGTAAACCAAGGATGCCAAGCAGGCTTGGTTCAATGGCTAAAATTATTGTATTACAGTGTAATGCTGATCTAGGCCTTGTCTCAACACTAGAGCACACAGACTTGAATAAAACTGTTATAAAAGCGACTGTCTTCAGGCCCTGACTTCTTGAGTTTGTGCTCCAAATAATTTCAAACTGGTATTTAGAATGACAGTGGCATTACCTTGCTATACGGATTTCAGAATTTTTTCCAGTACAACAAGAAGTTTATTTTTCTTTACTAGGTGCCTCAGTCCTGATCAGCTAGTCTAGCTCTAGGTTCTCCATAGGGCTTTTGAAATGTTTTTGTGAAAACTCAGCTTAGTGTAGGTCTTGGCACATACCTGTCTGCTAAGTCCCTTCTGGCTTTAGTTCTCTGAACTAAAGAATGAATTGCATACCATTTTTATTAAAGCTAATATTTCTGTTCTGTTAGCCTGAGGTTTTTCTACTCTTTATTTAATATTCCAGCTAGAATATGAATTTAAATGGCTGGATGTGGAGCTTATGCAGTAACATGTTTTGTGCATGGTGACATTTAACAGATGGTTTAGATTCACTTGTGATGCTGTGTCTTTGTCTCTGCCACATCATTCAGTGAGACAGAGTTACATGAACAAGGATCTTTCCAAGCTGTTTTCATCTGCTGCCAGTGTGAAAGCCAGAACTACATGGTTTTCATTCCTAGGTCATGTATTTGAATCCTAGATTATACTTTTGCTCTTCTCTGCCACAAAACCATAATTTCACATTTCTCTGCTTTAAGAAGTGTAGCTGTATTGATGAAGGACTATGCACCACAAGCACTTAAATTTAATAATTGCCTTTGAAAAAAGATTTTTTTTTTCTAATACAGGTACATGCAAGAAATCTTTCACCCTTCCAACAGAAGTGGAGACTGAGCAATGCATAGGTAGGCTACCTTTAGTCATATATTCCATTCAGAGTGCTGAACTGCTGTGTTTTGTGATAAACTAGGAGGACAGTGAACAGACAGTCAATTAAGTTAGTTAGAAATAAGAGCATGCAAAATGAATTGCTTTTTCACTCCTCCCCAAATCCAGACTGTGACAAACTGAAACAATTATTTCTACCTCCTGTAATGTTCTGCAAAGTAGAATTATGTCTTAGAAGATTCAGATTTTCTAGCTGAATTTACTCACCTGCCACGATGACAAGGTTACCCTAATGCTCAAGCTGACCTCATCAGCAACAGAAGTCTACATGCATCATGGCAGACCAAAAGCTGCAGCCTCTGCAGAACATGGCAGGAGCACAAAGCACTGGGGTAGAAGAGGAAAATAAAATAGCAGTTTTTTAAGCAGGGAAATCTTAACTTCTAGCAGAGAAGGAACATCTTAAATCTAGACTGGCCAAGTCAGCACTGATGCAGAATAAATACACCAGCAAATGCTTTAGGCTGAGCAACTTGAGTTTTTCATTGTTTGATGTGGAGGCAACGGTTGGGTGTACAAGTTCTACTGTGACAGTGCAAATCATATGTGGCCTTTAGCTCTGAATGTGCTCAGGTGAAGAAATCACCATGTATTACATTATATTCAGATGGCACATGCTGAAATAGCTCATGCAAGTGGTGCTCTGAAAGTCCATAGCATACCTACTTCTAGTAGACTTTCAAGGCCATGCAGATTAAGGGAGAAGAGGGCAGGCTTTCCTCTATCATGCAGCTCATATAATTTGATTAATTAATCTGCTGTTTCTAGTGAAATTTTGACATTCTTGGTCCTTCTGACTTGGAAGCAAAGGGAGATGTCCCTACTAAAGCTAGGCTTAACAAGAGCTTAATTACATGTAAAATGAAAAGTTTGTAGGCATATTGCTATCAGGCTCAAACAGACTAAGCTTTTGAAAAAATCTGGAGTGAACATGACAATAACAAATGTCAGAGTCTTTTAACAAGGATTAACAAGCTTTGTCTTCATGCTTGGGCACAATGGACACTGCAGTTTGCTTTGGCAGGGAAAGAAAATAATTGTAACTAAGGATGAACAAAGCTCTGGCGTTTTCAAGTAGACTTGAGCATGCTTTGTGCCTCTTTGCTGCTTCATCTGAAATCTTATTAAATGGCATGTGATTTACTTGCTGTTAAGTCCTCATTAATTTAACAATGAACAAATCTGAGTGGAATGAAAAGAGGCAGGATCAACTGATAGCACTCTGACACAAAGTAGAACAGAACCATAATCGCTTTACTAAATATAACCAAAGTCTGTACACTTCATGCCTGCAAAATTTGCTCTGAATTTTATTATTTTCTCCCCACATCATGCACCAGTATCTTAACTTTATAACAAATCACAGGTTTTGAATTTTTTAAAAAAACATGAATGGGGTTACCTGTCACAGATTGCAGCCAGTATCAAAAGAACCAGCTCTCATGGATGTGAAGGTCGTACACCATCATGTTCTCCAATGGGACCCTGAGACAGTAGTTGGAGAACTGCTCATTGTACAAAGAGCTTACTATTTCTGCAGCAGTCTGGCATTTTTGCTTTTGGTGATCTTCCTGCAATTGCATCTGGTTTTTCACTTTTGCTACAGGTACGCCCAGATCTTTCAGGCCTTATTTAGAGGTAAGAGAATCTTCTAAAGCTGGTGCATTTCAAAGGAGAACTTCTTGATAATGACTTGTGACATGAGCTACTCTGTAAGGGAAGATGAACTGGAGCAAAGGGTGACTGTAGGGCAGTGACCCCATGGATACAGTCTCAGAGCACCTGATCAAGGTAAGCAGAGCAGGTCAAGTGACAGTAACTGGGGCCAGTCACCGTCCAGTGATCATCAGGCAAGTCTTTAGGGATAAGGCAGGTCCAAGGTCAAGGTAAGAAGGCAGAAAGGAGCCTGGGTGAGCAAGGTACTGGGCAAGTGTAGTCATAATCATAATCTTGCTGAGGCAAGGATTATGGGCAAGAAAATTAAGCTACTTGGTCATGGAAGCAGGCTATGATGAGGATTCTCATAGCTCTTGTCCCAGCCACAGCTACACAGCTGTATCTGAGCTGACCAAGAGCCCAGGCAGCCAAACTGTAGAAGGGACTGTTGTTACAAAGGCTGTTGGATACTTACTGGGGCAGACATCTATTCAAAATCCATTGAAGTTCATTATCTTTTTCTAGTTCTGCAGTTCAGCATTGTAATCAAGTGTAGTTAGAGAATGAGAGGAGGGCCCAGGAGATTTCACGACCACTGGGGGTTTCAGAAACTCAGCTTTTGCTGAGTCTAGTGGAAGAAGCAGCTCCTGCAGCCTCAGTGCTTCATATCTTCAGTACAAACAGCTGAGATTCTTGGCTGGCCTTCTCCTTCATGCAATTTTCTGTCTTTATAATCCAATCTCCTTTTCTATAATCACATAGCTTTCTCTGGAGCAATCTGTCATAACCATGTTTGCCAATTGGTTTCTCACCTGCATTCAATTCTGAGATTAGGACCACACTTCTTGCATCCACATGTCATCTCTTCAGGGTTAGCCTGAAGTCTTTTTCCCTTCACATGCATTGATTATTACAAATTACATGCATGATAAGACAGACGCTTTTTCCTCACCAGTTATACACAACCTTTCAGCAGTACTATTTCAAGCCAAGTCCACTGTCCCCCTGCCTAAAGACATGGGTAAGGAATCAATATTATCAGATCTTAATTCTGAAATGGCATCACAGCCATTTAGTCTGTAGAGTTCCTCAACTTACACAGCTATCAGAAAAACAGATGTCTAAGTGTCAATCACGAATTCTTTCCCATCCAACTAAAGATGGAACAGATTTTTTAAAAAGTGCTGTTGGACTGTGCACAACTGAAAATGTCTGGTGGAGTGTAGGAATTTGCTGCAATAACTTGCTCTTTAAGCAAGTCCTTTTTGGACTTGAATCTACAGAGCCTTGAAGATGTAAGTGCTACCTAATATTTCTCAAGAACTGGGCTTTTGGGACTAGGGAGGGCCAAGCAGAAACTTCTATGAGAGCCTTTGAGCAACAATAATGTTAAGTATTGCATAAGCCACAGCTGACGGTGTTGGAAGCTGTTTTCCTTTCCTCATCTAAACTATGCAGTGGGTGGTTAACAGCAAGCTTGCACACAAGCTAAGAACAGAGTTTTGGAAACATGTGGCTAAGGGAATCTGGGGGCCTGACCAGCTCTGTCCAACTCCTGTTTTTTCTCATACCACAAAACATTCCTCTCAGGCTTCATGGCACATCCAGACTGCCTTATTTTGATGCAGTGCTTCTGACCTTGAGCTCCATCTCAGACAGGCAGTCTTAACCTTGTGTCAGACCCTTTGTAAACTTAAGTATTCTCCAAAGGTTTTGGCGTGCATCAGGATGTTGCCTCTACATAATCTAAATAACACCAGCTGAGAGGAATTGCCCCTGAGCAATATCCCCATCAGCCTCTCTCTTGTGACTGAAGTGCTATGCCAGCCATTACTTGAAGTGCCACAGGCCTAATCTTGTAACTCAAACAGCCGTTTTCTCTGCCAACAGGTCTGCTTCAGTTTGCTGGTGTTGGCTGCTGTGATCTGCCTTAGGAAAGCAGACTGAAGCTAGGAGATCTTAGAGCTGACTGAGCACTTGGATTCATCTTCCCAATGTGTTTCCTATATGGGTCATTACACCCCTTCTTTAACTACTTCTAGAATGGGGGTGTTTATTATATACGTATGTCTCCATAGGTTGCAGTGCACAATATAAAATATTTTTTAATTTACTCTGTGTGTAGGAGTAAATGTGATTTAGGTTACACAAGGCTCTCTCACCTTTCTTCAGTTTTGTTTTATCTAAGGCAAACATTTGCTAAATTGACCGAGATGATAGTTGAGTGTGTCTCTTGATGGGTAGTTAAAACAGCAGCTGATTGGGTTTGTGTCCTGGGATGACTGTGCATATGGGAAGGAAACCTCTCTGCTGGCAGCTGGGAAGGTTCTGTGGGTACTTACTACCTGTGTCTACCTTTATACCCAGGTACCTGGTGGACGTGTCTAAGCTTTTCAATTCTGGCAGAGGACCAGAAAAGCAGCAGGACTTGTCTAGAAATGTTTGGTAACCCTGGAGCAGAGTCCTTATCTTAAACACCCTTCCCTAGCCAGAGATGAGTCAGAAGTGCACAAATTCTTGGCATTCTGCTCTGTGTCAGTCTGATACCAGTCTCCTGTCCCTCAAAGACCTTGTTTATCTGCACTTATAGTTGGGTCCCTACCTTTGGCTTTTAATACAGCTCAGTGGATGTTCCATATATTTGTTCAGTGACAGGCATGAACAAGGTATTCATCTGGGTCCTGGCATCAAGCTGGAGTTTGAGAGAAATATAAATTCACAGTTAAAAGGACAGGCAAAACACATGGGTTTGAACATGAAAGGTGTGCAAGATTCTTCACCAGCTATGCTAAAGTGTGGATTAATTTTATCCTCATGACATGCTGGGAAAAGTCAACACTTCATCTCCCTGAAAGACACCATATGGCCTGGCTAGTTTTCTTCCTTTCTAGAAGGAAGGGTTTTGGCAAACACAGTGCTGCTGCAGCTGAGAACAGTGCTTAAAATAACACCAAGGCTCCAGCTCACATTGGTAGCCTTTGGCAGCTGCACTGTGTATTGCCAGGAAGAAACTGTTTGCATCCTCAAACTGCAGGGGATGTTCCTACTGGTGCAGAAATATTATTCATTGCTAAATGCTTTGTGTTGTGACAGGGTGGTAGGGAAGTCGATTTATTGTAAAAAAAGCAACCCAAGGTATAGACAGCAAGTTCATGCTGCTGTGAGGCTGGATGACTCAGGATGTGATGGTCTGTGTCCTGCTTAAGAACTTGAAGGACAAAACTTGCTGCAATGACTGTTTCATTTCAGCACTTTAATGCCCGAGAAAGTTTACCACCTCTGCATCTCAGTGACAGGTCAAAAATAAGTTTCATTTATTGCATGAGCATTGGACAACAGGGCAAAGAAAACCTTGCTCAGAGAGGTCACTGGATTTGATTTGCTTCATGTCCTGTGGTAGCCAGCAGCCATGCAGTCTCTTGCTGTAGAGTTTTTCATTCCCCTTATCAGTCACAACACCGAAGCCACTACCACACTCAAGACCAGTTTACACCTGAAGGAACTCTGTCATTACAAGCAGGGCATTGCACAGACCTGCTCCCAGCCCAGCCATGCAATGGTTTGGCAAGCTATGGTTAGCACACACACTCCTCAGTTTTCCTTCTTGTGAGAAGAGGGCTCCTGCTCATTCCCAGGAGGCTCATGAGGACAGACACCTCCTTGTGGGAGTAGAGGACATTTGGAATGAAGCCCTTCCCTTTGCTGGTCGTGGATTTGAGCTGGTTGGTTTCAATTACAGCTGATTAGATGCTCTTTTTGCTGCTAGTTGCCTCTCTCCCAGGCAGAACAAGAGGACAATGCCCAGAGAGGCTGAGGACACCTATTCCAGGGCTGAAAGCTTCTTGTCTCCAAGACTGTGCATTAACTCCAAACAGCAGCACAATGTGAATGTGAGCAGCACCTTACATAACCTTTCTGGAGCTTGTATTGGCAGACCTGGGAACACATGTGTACTTTCTCTCCCATTTTATTGTTTTAGTTATATTCCTTGTCCCAGTACCTCATCTTTAAGAATACTCAGCCTTTTTTTAAAAATAGATTGCAGGTTTCTTACATGATTACTAGGCAAGAAGCAGTGGTGATGTGGCACACTTGGTGCCAGTTCAGAGCAGATGAAGGGGAAGTGGGAAGAACCACACCAGTGCTAAAAAACACAAGGGTCCCCATGGGGGTGTCACAATTCCCTTTCCATTCAACACCCCTTGTCACTCATCCAAGATAGCTGGCAAAAAAGCAGGGCTGTACACAAGGTGTTAGGCCGAGCAGCTCTCAGGGGATCTGGGCAGGACAATGATCATCACTCTGGACACTGTGCAGAGTGAGGGAGAAGTTTGGGCTCTTCAAAGGGCACACATCTCCATCCGGGCAGATAACGGCTGAGAATATAAACATGCCTGTGTCCTGATGTCTCTGGCTGATAGAGAGTTGCTGATTGTTTTCCTGTCAGGATCCACATGCCTCTTTGGCAGCTGAAAGATAAAAGGGCTTCTGTGGGTGGAAAGGAAAACATCCAGAGCTCCCATCTGGGTTCTGCAGCCTGAACCACAGTGAAGCAGAGCCCTGCAGAGAAGAGATGATGCTATAAAGGATCTGTGGGATGGATCAGCTGAGCTCTGTCAGGCTGGATGGGGAGCTGTGGGTCTGTGGGAAGCAGGTGTGCGCTATGTTCTTGCACCTTGCTGCCTTCCCCTTGTCCGGCACGCTGCTTGTGCAGAAACCACATTTCACCGAGGGCTTGAATTTTACAGCAGGCATTCAGTGACTTCACAGCATGTTGTTAGTGCCTTCAAAAGCTGCAAAATGACAGCTTTCTCAGGAGCCTCTGGGCTTTCAGTGTTTTTTGCCAAGCAGCCTTACACATAAGTCAGGAGTAAGTAGTCAGATATAAGGATGCCTGCACACATCCAAGTCTGCTGACTGAGCACCATGAAACCCTGTCTCCTGTTGGTAACTCTGGGAGCAATGACCCCCACATATCCTTCCTTTCCTCCTGCTGCCATTCTGTTTCCCAGTTCCCACCTGATCCTCTTGGAAGCATTTCCAGAGCCTCATCTGCCAGCACTCAGTTTTGCAGCTTATGTAGCTGTGCCTTTTTCTGTATTTTCGAGTGGATGAGATACTGATTGGTGTAGAGCACATCTATTTCTAGCAGAGCTGACTTTTTGCATTTATAGATGCCAACCACAGGCTAGTAACAAGGTACAAAATAATGCAAGGTGAGTGAATGACCACCACAGAACTGAGCTTAGCTTGTGCTACTGCTTGCATTTAATTCTGTAATCACATCTCAGATTTTTTCTCCATTTTCTGTCTATCAAGGCTCATCAACCATTTGTCATTTTTGTCCCAGGTACAGGCTAAGGCTTGTGCTGATTTTATCTGGCAGTGAAATTCATGATTGAAGTACAAATTATGTGCTTCCACCTCCCCAAAATATCTTCCTGGCACTTCTGGTTTCTGTAAGTTGTTCATTGGCTAAATTACTCCAGTGAACTGTGAATTGTGTTTTCCACATCTGGTAGGTGGTTATAGTCATAGCACATCTAAAAACCAGCAATTTTTACTTTCTCTATATTCAAGGAGAGAGACAGAGAAGTGAAGTGCTAGTACACACCAGCACAAGGTAGGGCCTCTGCCTGTGCAAGGCTGTGCAGCACATCCTCACTCCTGGCTGTGGGTGCAGGAGCTTGCGGAAGCAAAGCAAAGCCACATACTGAAGGATGAGAGGTAACTGAGGTGCTGCAGGCAGGACAGCTGAGAGGCAGCAGTCAGGACATGAAACCACAGCAGTGCACGGCTGTGACCTCCTTTCTGGCCACGTGGCCTGAGGATAACAGCACTTTGCAGCTACACAGAGTGATTGTGTGGCAGGCATTTCTACATGTTTGTTCCCTTTCTTTTAACTACAGTACAGGGGAAATGATCATTACCTCGCTGTATTTCCTGTTAGAACTGCTTTCCTAACATCCACTACAGATGTCACTGGCTGCAATTTAAATGAGTGCAAATAACAGCCAAAAAGGAGGGTGTCTTGGTTTGAGAGACAGGTGTGTGCTAAATAAGGCAGGAACCGCCCTTGGAATGGAAAAAATATGACCCCCTTCGCTCTGAATTATTACAACTTTGAAATTAAGGGGCTTTTGGGCAATGACAGGGGAAAATGAATAACAGTTCTTTATTAGTGTGTATGACAAGGCAAGCAGACAGAACCAGAGCGCAGCCCAAGCACAGGCTCCTCTCGGCGCGGGCGCTTCCCTCCCGTGCGGTTCCGCTCACGGCCGGCAGGGGCGCCGCTGGCTCCGGGCCGGGCAGCGCGGGGCCGTCAGTCCCCCGCGCCTGCAGGGGGCGCTGTGGCGCGAGCCCAGCTCCCTCACGCGGTAATGGCCAAGTGGGATGTCGGAGGAACCTCGGAGGGAGGAACAGACCCCGGTGTGGCAAGAGAAATGTATCAGAAACTCCACAGCTGTGGCAGGAGCTGCAGGGTGTCCTAGCAGGCACGGGGTGAAGGGTTCCAGTGTAGCAAAAAAGCCGGAGCAGTGGCAGAGAAAGGGCAGGCATGGGTGGTGGCAGCCGGGCTCCCGAAGGCAGCTGGGATAGGATCCTTTGGAAGCGTTTCCCCTGAGGCACCCGAGCAGGTGGTGAGGGTCCTTTCCAGTGAGGTAGGATGCTAATGAGGTTCAATGGCTGCTCTTACAAGCAAAGGTGCACCCACAGTAAGGAAGAAGCAGTAGAGGGCTGGGCTCCGGTGGTGGCAGTGAAATCTCCCCGCAGTAAACAACAGCTCGATTGTTCTCCTCCAATGCCCACAGTGAGAGAGCGAGCCCCACACCGCCTGGCCAAAATCTCATCGTATCTCTGCCCTTCCAAAGAGAAAACCACCCAGGTAAGGGAGTGGCCAGCTGCACCCTTCCCTCACCTTGGCCATTTCTTTTATCTCTCTAAGTATCAATAGTTATTGTCTCTTCGCAAATGGGAGAAAATTCACACCCCAACCCCTCACCCCCACACACCAAAAAAAAAAAAGGGGGAGAAATCGTAATCCCACGGAAGGAAAATTTATAAGAAGGATGAGTTGAGGATGGAGAAAGGAAGAAGGAGATGGGTAGAATTGCCAATTTACATGTTGAAAGTGGTGTGATTAAGGGGCACGGGAAGTGTGGACCACCTTTTTTTGAGTGCACTTAGTACCTTAAATCCAGGTCTTCATGGATCATTCAACAGTTTGGAACTTGAGGCAAAAGGAGGTTAAAAAACATCTTTCCAGATGTGTAAGCTCTAAGCAGAACTGGAAGTAGGTCCTAGGAGTCCTGCCTCTTAATTCCCTTCTCTGGCCACAGCTCTCTTTGATTTTCTGCAAGTGTTTTTCACTGTAGCTGTACATTAGCTTGCTCTCTTGGACAATTGCATTCAGCTGTTAGCAAGGATAATAATATTAAAACAAAATGGCTGAATGTCTCTAGAGGTCTACAGAGCTCTAATAAGAGCAGCACTAGCAGGAAAGAGATGAATACAGCACAAGAATGAGCCTTTTAATGGCCCATTAAGAAGAAAAATTGCATAAAGAAGTTGAGGCTATTTTTTTTCATTTTGGTAATTGTTTCCTAAGATATTATGTTGCATTCTACGCAGAGGATCAGTCAAATGTTTTGTTGAGTTTTGCAGGCTTTAGTTAATAAAGGAAGGTTACTGGTGTGTGAATGAATAATGCTAAAGCATTTCTCTTGATCAAAACTTAAAACACACAGTGAGTGTCAGCATCCCTCAGCAGTGGGGTATGTTACACAAAGCGTTGCTCAGCAGCAGTGCTGAGCCCACACAGTCCAAGCCATGGGTCCCCTTATGCATGCCACCAGAGATGATCCCTGAGCTGTGTTTCTGTCTGCTGACCTGTTGGGGTGGCAGGGTCTCCCAGCCCTTCAGATAAATGCATCAGGCTTCCTGAGTCTCCCAGGTGCAGGGATGCAGGCAGGTGCTGACAGTGGTTATCTGCCACACAATCCAGCAGGCAGGACAAGCATCATTAACACCAGTGAGTCCTGAGGGGAACCAAATCATTTGGGCATCAGAGCACATGGGGTCTTTGCTGCTTCTACTTTTCACTCTATGTGCTAATACTTTTTAATCCCTGTTCCCATTCTGGTCATATAAAAACAAATAAGTCTTAATGACAGTCTTCTTTCCTCCCATTTTGCCCCTTATTTTGCTGACATTTCAGGGGGACAATCCTCAGCTTACAGAAGATGCCTCTGCAGAAGTCAGTATTGGTAGCCCTGCATCAGTGGGTATGGAGACAGTGAGACAGGTTGGGAGGTTGCCATAGGATGTATACGGAGAGAATATAGAAAGTCTAAAACTTTGCTGGGAAAGAGCTGTCATTTTCCCTTTTAGTGCCCACCAGAAGGCCACCTATATCCTCTCATCCTCTTTGTGCTACAGGATAGCTTTCTGTTTGATGAGATCTTGAAAAGCCTGGGCTCAAAGTGTCCTTCTCAGGGCAGGTACAAGTCCTTCAGTGTATGCTACTGGGTACTTCTTACAGTAGCGTGCTGTGCTGGTGTCCTGGGGTCAGCACCCAGAACCTCTTCTGAATAAGCACTACGTTCAATAACTTAGGTAGAGCTAATGAGATTGGATATTCTGGGAGGTAAGGAGCTATCTAGCTGGGCATCTCAAATGCCCATTGCAAATACAGGCTGGGCACATATTTCAATTGAGAACATCTTCCTTCCTGAGGATTTGATGTGGTTGTTATCAGAGCTGCATAAAGGACAAAGTAGGGAAACACCAGCCTTTGAGGGGAGGGGAAAAGTATGCAGATGTGAAATCTCTAAGATACAGAAAAGGTGAGGAATTGATGACATCAGGTTTGGTGAAACTAAGTGTGATTGAATGTTTTGACTCCGTGCAATATTTACCACTTGCAGTACTTTGTCCCAGATATAGGCCATGGTCTGGAGTTCTTCACAGGCATTTCAGAATACAGTTTCTATGAAAGATGCCATCCTAAATAAAGCTGTATTGATCCAAAGAAAAGGAATAAACTTTACATGACATGAAAGAGAGAAAGGAAATGCTGGTTGAGAATCAGGACCTCAGAAAACAATTTGAGGCTGGAAATAGAGTTACCTGTGGATTAACATCAAATGCGAACATAAAAACAAAAATGGCAAAATAACTTCTGGTGGGGAAAGGAACAGAACTTTCCTCATAACTAAAGGAAGAAAAGTCCTGGTGCTTTCTCTACCCCTTAGGACCCAGCATAGCAACTAAAGGATGTGAATGATGGAGGAGACATGAAGTCCCAAGCTGTCATTGTATGTTACTGTCCTCCACTGAGGGGGAAATGAGTGAGGGGACAGGAGCCCAGAGAACTAGAGGTGCTTTTGCCTTTGTGTGTAAAATATCCTGGAATTGCCCTTACCCTGGGAGTTTGATGCTCTTCCACTCATTTCACTTTGTGAAGTACCAGGTGTTCCTAACAGCTACTTGGTGCTAATTTCTTAGTCCCATTTAATGGCCCTCGATTGGCATTGTGGGCTGAATACATCTTTCTCATACCCAGTCTTTGCTGTTCTAGCTCCAGTGGCAGACAAGGAAAGGAAAGTAATTTCTGACCTCCCCTAAGGTAGGTGATACAGATGACATACTCTCCTGTCCAGGTAAGAAGAGGCAAGTCAAGACCTTGACACAACTTTAAATTCCTTCTCTCCTTATGCTCCTGCCATTTCCTACCTATGTGTGCTCGAGACAAATTATATTCTGGGCATCACTCCAATTAACAACCTCTTTGTACCAAAGAACAGCAAAATGTATGAGCTTTCACATGCAAGTCATATTGCCTGGGGTAACACTGAGAGCATTGGGAATAGCTGAGCTGATGAAGAATAGCCAAAGAAGGATGTGATTTGCTGAGCTGACACCAGGAATCTCTTGGTGTCAGGGGGTCACCTATGTCAAAACAAAAGTTGATGAAGTTAATCTGCATGAGGAGAAGTCTGATGTAGAATTAAAATCTGTTTCAGTGAGGGAGAAAACAGCCAGGGAAGGGCTGGAATAGCTACGCACTGAGCTTCAGAGACTATTATTCAACAATCTCCTTTGGCAAGTGGGATACAGTTGAGGGGAATATAAAATACCCCTAAAGTGTGTATGTGCCTGTGCATTCATGTCCTTTCTTACACATGCACCCAAATAGGTGTGATCTGGGGGAGGCACCCAAACCCTGCTCAGAAGAGGACATCCATTCTTTGTAGTTTCCAAGAGGGTGTTACAGCTGGCATTGCAGCAGTCACTGGAGTACAGCACAGAACAACTGTGATGTGCTTCTCAGCATCATGAAATCAGGAATTTAAAACCAAAACATCTCCTCACTCCTAATGATCTTAGCACTTCTACTAACATTTGCTTGTTATTGAATATAGTTCTAAAAAAGGCATTTTACTTGTGCTGAATTACCTGCAGTTCTAAGGAATATCCGGTTTTAGGCTGTAAAACTTGATTTAGATTAAACGTGGCGACAAATGAGAAAAATAGAAGTAAAATATTTACTGCTGTCTGATGCAGAGGCATCTCCTGTAAGCTGGACCATACTGCAGTAGATTGCTTTCATGAGATGGCAGATCCTCCTATAGCTGAGAAGGTGCAGAGAGGATATGACACAAGCTAAGACAAATTCACCACATCTCCCTTGCTCCTGCTAAGTCAGTAGGGTTCAGGCTAAGCATGAAATAAAAACTGCTGTCTATTTTTTTGTTCAACTGTGGATATAATACAGAGCATGAAATCTGGGAAGGAGGTTACAAACCTGATAGAAAGCCCAAGGTACCCTTCCCTGTAAGAAATACTCCAGCAGTGGAAGGAGAGCTTGAAGGCTTTTGCTTTAGAAAGGAAAGGGCTTTGGCACTATAGGCAAAATGTGCAAGGGGCCCAGAACATTTCTGTATGAATGAAGGGTGCTCTGAGAAGGAACATGTCAGGCTTTCTGCCCTAAAGGCTGTGGGCTGCAGCACTTCAGGGAGCACAACCAAGCTATGATCAAACATATTCCTTTTATTGCAACAGATCACAAGATGGTTTTTAGCAGACATTCAATTATTGCACAAAATAGATGGTTGAGCATAACGGGAAGGTTCTTTTTTTAGACAAAGCTACTCTTGCCTTGGAACTCCTGTAATCAGAGAACATATTTGTAGCAGCTGGCTACTCCTGCCTCTGCAGGCTTTTTGAATCTACGTCAGGCTTTCAAAGGTACAGGTTTATTGAAGTGTGTCTGAGATACTGGACTCTAATGTGAGACTAAAGTATGTAAGGTATTGCAGTGCAGGTAAATAATAAATAGTGCCTTTCCAATGCTGTCACCTTCTTAAGAGGAGCACTAAAATAATGGTGTTCCTTTCTTTCTAAATTTATTGTCCATCAGTGACTGCCAGGTGAAATCCATTGGTTATACAAGGAGTGACAATTTTCACTCCCACTACCCCTTCCTCCTTCCCCCCTGCTACTCCAGCTGCCGCTGCCAGCTCTGGGCTCTCTGCCCTGGGAGCAGCCACCATCCTGGGGACTTCTCTCCAGTGCTGGAGCTGCCACAGTAGAGCAGCACACCCTCTGTTGCTCTTGACACTTCGCACTTTGGCACAGTCTGTGCGCTCGTCAGTCACTTTCAGGCTTCTCTTAAAATTTGGCAGTGGCTCTTTTTCCCATGCTGAAGCCTCTGACTCAGGGAGCCATGTCCCTGTGCTTTGAAGGTCACACTGGGATTGCCTGCCTGTGCTGCTCCAAGGGCTCATCTGCTAACCCATCTCTGCCCTGGAAGAAGAACCCTGTTTTCTATGGTTAGAAAAATGAAAGAATTAACCTTTTCTTGGTAATTCAGTTTTGTGCACCTTCCTTTCTTCAAATATGTAGTTGGGACACGGGGGATGTCCAAAAGCTTCATGTCCCATAAAATGGCCCATTAACTTCACGACAAACCTCCAGGGATATGGCAAATCCAGGACTAAATGCAAGTGGGCATCAGGATGAACAAGTACAATGACAGTGCTAAGCAAGGCAGATGAATGTTGATCCAAGAAAGCAAGGGACCTGCGAGGTTCCTGTGTTAAACAGTGAGGTGTTTTAAGTAAAAGTCTCCAAAAAGAAGTAACTGAAAGAGAACTAATGCAAAATCTTTCCAGTGATGGAAAATACAGAGGTTCTTGAATTTGCTCTATTGTTTGTTGAATTCAGCAGTAGAAACTGGTGTAGAGTTCGCATGGAATTGAAGTAAAAAGATGTTTAAAGTTTTTCCTGCAAGCCAAATCAAACCAGATTATTCATTATAGTTATCATGCAAGTATATGTGTGTGTGTGTGTGCCTATCTCAGAACATACTGATAATATCTGGAATGTTAACATGAAAAAATATCATTGCAAAAGAAACCTCACTGCAAAGTCAATGTTTGTGTTCAACCTGAAATATTTTGCTCTGCTGATAGACTCAACATGGGCTGAGTAGGCAGTTCTACAGCTGCTACTCCATGTCTGCATAGCTTCAGTTGTGCCACAACATAGGTACAAAATGTCTCATCTGCAGCCATCCTGAAAGACACGTTGGGAAGTTAACTTGGGTTCAAGTGTCAAGGAAATAAAACCATCACTGTTTTCTGAGGCAGGGGCATTACAGGCAATGGTGTGATAAGATAATTTTCTGTTGTCTCAAAGGTGACTATAAAAATGCTATCAGAGGGTTTCTGGCTTACTCTTTCTCACTTTGTATCTCAGGAGGTGAAAAGTTGTTCAATCTGTCTCTGTCATCAACAATACAATTTCTGCTGACATTTCTTATGTGACCATATAATGGAGCTAAATCAGGATGTTGGAGATCTAAGAGTCAATTTACTGTGTTACTGACTCTACTTCTGTTTATTGCTACTGTACTGATTCCTCCAGGTAGAATCTCATCGAGGGTTGTTTGGATTTTTTCCTATTTAAACACATACACAGGTAAGAGTAAATGGAATGGATTTTCATCCTGCTGAGTAAACCCATGCCTGCAGAAGGGCCTTTTCTTTCTCTTATATCTAATCCTTTCCTTTGGCAAAGTAAATAATGAGACACTTCTACAGATCTGATTAGGCCCTGAGACCCTTTTTAAACGACAGAAGATCAATACCATTACTAGATCCGTTAAACAGTTCTTCACATTTCAGCTGTGCTCTCTAGGATATATGAGAAGGAACAGAAGGGTATTTTGGCTGTTATATAGGAAACGCATGATAAAGCCTCTTCTCGTGTTCCACTTTCTCTCCCTGGCTCCAAGCCATCCATATCTTCCTAGCTCCCCATCCCTTGAATCTGGCTCACAGGTCAGAAATAGCGAGAGACCTGGGATACAGGAGGGATTTTGTCTTTCAGTCTCCCATGCCAGGCTTGAATCTGTCAGTAGTATCTGGAAGTTCTGGTTGTTTGTTTAATTCTGATGACAAATTGGCTGAAGTAGGTCTCAGTTTCTGGTTTAGTTTTTGATTTAGTGCCTGTTTTTTTTGCTGATGCTCCAGCCTTCTGGTCATCTTCATGGTCCTCCTCTGGAGCTGCTCCAAGACATCCATGTCCTTCTTATACTGGGGACTCCAGAGCTGGATGCAGTACTCTAGGTGGGGTAGTAAAGAAAGCAGAGTAGAGAGGAATTCATTTTCTTCCCAAGCCTAGGCAGAGAAAGCTTTTCCTGTGTGATTTGATGAAAAGCAGAGACAGCTCTAAAGCTCCCACACTGCAGGCTGGGCTCTGTGAATCCTGCTATCTTTCTTCAAGCAGCAATCTGAGGCACAGAATCTCCTTCCAATTTTTTTAATTTGCTGCAGAAAGTTTTGGTGTCCAAACATCTGTGGGGAATTAGCAGCCCTGCCCATTCCTTCTGTCAAGAAAACCAGTATAGATGTGACAAGATAGTGCCTCCCTGTCAGCAGTAATTACTACTTCTAGAACCTTATCAGTAATGGTTGAGTACTAAAAAACTGAGAATACTGAATCCTCTTTCTCCATCAGAAATGGTCCCTCCAAATGAGGCAGTCCTCAAAAGGCAATCTCAAAAATTAAAGGCAAAGTGACACAATCATTCAGAAAATGAAGTATGCAACCCAACACGCATCTGTGCTTGTCCATGCTCTGATGTCACCAGCAACCAACCTGAGAGCTCCATCTGCATCCTGCTCTCCTCAACCACTCTGTAATTATGTCTCATTATACATCATTTTTGTTCAACAACTTGCTGGCTGTTTTTCACATCAAATGAATTATTCAGCAGCAGACTCTGTTCTTAATCCTAACAACAGCAGCAGTAATACTTCATGCTCATAGGGTCCTTTCAAAAGTGTGCTGGAACTGTTATTTGTTGAGTTCTTCCATGCTCTGCAACAGAAGATGGGGCTTGTTCAATGAAGTAAGAAGTGAGGCTCTCACAGCTCTCTGACATGGGCTAAGTGAGAGTGCAGAACTAGGAAACAAGTCCAGCCTCTACTACCCTACACAACTTTTCTTCCCCTCTGATCCACTTTCAACGCTGTACCAAATCTGCCAGATCCTCAGCTAGTCTAATTAGCATTATTTCCTTCAATGCCTTGAGGAGATACCGATATTTGTTTCTTACATGTTGATTAAAGACAGAAGCACTGGAATCTGTGCATTCCAACCCATGACCTACCAAGCCAAGTCCTTAGCTGCACACACTTTGTCTTGCTAGGAAAGAGCAAACAGCAAATCAGACATTCAGAATGTCTTTCTGGATGTCACTGAGTGACTCACGACCCATAAGTAAAGAATAAAAAATTATAAAGAGAAGCCAAGCCATAATCTTTGCTGAAATCAGTGCAAACTTCCATTAACTTCCATTAGTATTTTCTTCCTTTTTTCTTCTTTTTTTTTTCTCCATCTTTCATCCTCAGTTTTCATTTCTGTTGAGCATCACCTGGCTTTCTGTTCATGGTCAGGTGCATGAGCTGCTAAAAACCCAAGACACACAGAAGATTTGGAAATTCAAATCTGTGGGCTGCACTGCCTGTGGCCTTTGCTTAGAAGGTTTTGAAAGAAACATGAATCTTCTGCCTGACTGGGATATGTTGGGGAAAGGGCTTGCAAGGTGTGGTGAATAACACTTGATTTTTGTGCCATTGGTTCTTCAATGTTCCAGTCTCGCTCAGGCATTATTAATCCTGCTTATTTTGGAAGATCTGAATGTGGCTGACTCTGCAACTTAATTTAGAGGAGCGAGGAGTTGCTTTGCATGATGAAAGACACTGTGAGTGATGATCCCAACAGCCTGTGACTCTCAGCTCTAAGTGTTTTTTGTAGCTGCTAAAAGCACTGCTGAGCTTGTGCAGCAGAACTTGTTAACAATGGTACAGAAGTGGAACAGGTATAATGATTTTTCCCCACCCAAAACCTGGTACTTTATGCTGAATCTTACTTTTGCTTCTTAAAATTTGGCCACATGCATCCTTTAAAAAGCAGAGATGCAGATCTGTTCTTTCAATGGAAAAGGAATTGTGATGTCTGATTTTGCAGAATCTGACTGTTTCTCAGTCACATGGGATGCAATTCAGTAAGGAATATTGGCTGCAGAAATACAAAAGGACATGACGACAACATAGAAGAAAAACTGGAGTGAGTCAAAGCAGCCTGGGGTGAGACTTGAATGTGAGTCAATAATGTCTTGATAGTACAGCAGATATGGAAGGTGGCCTATCATATATCAGAAATGATTATCTGAGAAAATGCTTCCACTCTGTCTTGTGCAGGAAGGCCAGAGCTAGAGAAATGTCCTGCTTTCAGCACTGCACTCCAATAAACATGTAAACCACCTGGAAGAACTCCAGAGGAGAATGAGTAGAACAAGCAAGGAGCCAAAAAACTTGCTGAGTGTAAGAAATCTGATGAAAGCTGAAAGATCAGTCCTAGAGAAGAACCTTTCACAAACATAATGACTTACTGGAAAGACAGAGACTTTTTGATAATATCTGCTGCAGCTGAAACAAGAAGTAATTAGTTTAAATCACTGCAAAGGAGACAATTAAGGCTGTAGTAAGAAGTCTCTTAACTTTTCATCTATGAAGGCAATGATATTCTGTCATAGGAGGCTTTTGAGAACAGGTTAGATAAACTAAACTCAGGAGCTGTTTAACTTGATCTGACCTAATTGCCTTAAGGTAGTGGGGTGATGTACATGCTCTCTTGAGGATCTTTTCAAGTCCTATTTTCAGAGCTGGTACTTCCTCAGATTTATAGTATGAGATGACATGGCTTGGTTTGGCTTGCTCATTATGAACAGAGCTGTGAAGTCCCTGCAGGGACTTTGTGTTTATACTGCTGCTGAGTGAAAAGATCTTATCTTTTATTAGACAGCCATCTTTCATTAGTGAAGTGAGTCCATCTGACATCACAAAGATGTAAACATCTGGGATCCCTAGAGCTCCACATCAGTCTGTAGACTAACAACAGGTGAAGTGGGACATGGCTATCCCAGAACACAGAAAATAAGAAGGATATCTCTCAAGAACAGCATATGTCTTAGAAGGAGATTCATTGCTTGAGAAGAAAAATGAAGCTCATGTTATAATCAGAACCAGTACTGTTGCTACTGTGGGGTACTTAATTTTTCTGTTGATTTGAATTTTGACTGTGTGTCATGGTTTAACCCCAGCCAGCAGCCAAGCCCCATGCAGCCGCTCGCTCACTCCCCCATCAGCAGGATTGGGAAGAGATTTGGAAGGGTAAAAGGTAGAAAACCCCTGGACTGAGATAAAGACAGTTTAATAGGGAAAGCAGAAGCTGTTCACACAAGCAGAGCATAACAGGGAATTAACTGAGTGCTTGCCATGGGCAGGCAGGTGTTCAGCCATCTCCAGGAGGGATGGGGCTCTGTTAAGCCCCATCACATGCAGCGGTGACTTGGGAAGACAAACACCATCACTTCAAATGTCCCCCTCTTCCTCCTTCTTCCCCCAACTTTATATACCGAGCATGATGTCATATGGTCTGGAATGTCCCTTTGGTCAGTTGGGGTCACCTGCCCTTGGCTGTGTCCCCTCCCAACCTCCCATGCACCCCAAACTTCCTTGCCAGTGTGGCTGTACATAAAGCAGAAAATGCCTTGCCTCTGTGTAAGCCCTGCTCAGCAATAACAAAAATATCTCTATATCATCAACCCACTGTTCAACACAAATCCAAAACACATCCCCATACCAGCCACTATGAAGAAAATTAACTCTACCCCCACTAAAACCAGCACACTGTGTATTGCTGTAAGTTTCAGGACTTTCCAAACTGAGAGTGTTGCATTCCCAACCCCTGATCCGAGAGTCAAGCTATACACTTACCTGTAAACTGCAGATTCAGATTCTATTCCTGTGTACAGCTTTTTGTCTTCTGTCATATGGAAATAATTTTCCAGACATCATTCAAATCTCCCAGACTGACAGCCTGTGGAACAGCAACTTGAGCTTGCCAGGTTGAGGTGATAACTTGAGTTTCGGTTGCTGTGACATGCTGGTTTGTGATGCTCAAGGCATGGTTTTCTCTTGCTCAGCTCTTCCATTTTGCTGGGCCACTGACAAAATAACTGTTTTTCTATGTTTATATGGAAGCCCAGGCCTGTGTGACACAACAGCAGGCAGGACTGCCTGCCACAAACATTAAGAACTGATAACCTGAGCCATTCTGAGCTGCAAAAAACTTCATGGACTTTTACAGTTTATTTGCTGATGCTTGAAGTCCTTAATACTGAGGTTTTAAAGTGCTTTTAGAGAGTCCTCAGGGTGACAGTGTAGACCCAGCACCAAAGACTGGGATAGTCAAAGCCCGTGAGGGTTGTTAGCAGTCATGATGTGCCAGCTAGCTGTCAGCCCTGGCTTTGTGACACCGCCCTGCAGCTTGGGGAGCTGATGTGAGGGCCTGGCCTCTGGACCACGAAAGGGTCACACATCTGCTCTGCACAGCTGAGGCCAAGATCTTGTTTTTGTGAGCACCCGGGCTCATCCCCCGTATCCTGCTCAGCTAAAGGCCATCCAAAGGACCCCATGAAAGGGCTGGCATCTTGGCTTGTGTCCTTGGGCTCATATGCTCTCCCTGAGTCAATGCTCAGAGCCTGCCAAGAGGCAGCTGAGCCTCAAAGACAACCTACTGAATTCAGCAACTGTTACTTTGGATCTAATTCAGCCCCAACAAAATGCGGGAGACCACCTCTGAGTGAGGAATATGACATTTGTATGTGGCCATTTCTCTAACCAGAAGTTTGTAGGAGGTAATATGAAACAGCTTGGGGTTTATCTGTTGCCAAAAGTTCTGCTGCAACCCTGTACTGCTGCTGTGTGAAGTGGAGGAAGCCTGTAGAGGCTGTAGCTCTATCACCTGCTCTTTTCAGGGAGCCAAAAAATACGGTCCATCCTGCACATGGCTTTCCCTGGGGGCTGTTACAGGCCATGCTAAGCTGCTTTCTTTGGGCTGCCATCACAAAATAACACTGGCAGCTAGACTGGCTGCCAACCATCCATTGCTGGATAAGAGAAAATCCTTTGTTCCCAACTGTAAATTCCCCACGTGTCTTTGCTAAGCAAAATCAGGGAAACAGTACATCTGTTTCATCCTGGATAATTTGAATATGTACTTTTTTCTTGTGGCCATTAAAACACACTTTAATTTTAGTATCACATGCTGAGCAACATTTAGAACATGAGTCAAAGATGCTGCTGCAGGAAGAACCAGGTGCAACTACATCTGAGTTTGGACCAGTGCTGAAGCAGAAGCATTGACAGCAATAGCTCCCCCTACCAAACTGGAACAGCAGCCTGATTTTATGGACAACTTTGGTATAAGGGCTGGAAATCGAAGTTATCAAGAAAATACCAGCCTTGGAAAAAAGCTGTCATTTGCTTTGTTTCAGGGCTCAGAATAACTCTGTCATCAAAAACATAATGAAGGTGGCTTACCATTTCCAGCTAGTATAGGTCTTAAAATTATGACCCTGCTACCCCTGTTCCCCCAGCCCTGATGCTGCTGTCATGTGTTAATAAATACATCAGGATAAGGCATTTGGGCTGTTCACGACATTGAAAGCAATACAAAGGCAAAAGAAAGGGATCAGGATTTAAAGATCTAGCAGACAGCCACTCCTGAGGTCTCCTCCTTGTGTCCCCAGGATGATACTGTCCTGTCCCCAGGATGATACTCTTCCTCCCTCTGCCTCCAGAGTCAGAGCTATGGTAGGGTCTGGTTACCCAGATGCCAAAATCCTACTGGGGTCGGAAGATTTGCTATCAACTCTATCTTTTAATTTTTCTACCACATTCTGTTTTTCTATTTCCTCTTGCATTTTATTCCTTGTGTCTCCCACTCCAAAAACCCCTCTTCTGCCCTGGAGTCAGAGCTTCTGACCTGAAGTCAGGCCCTTCAGACTTTCAGATATGGGTATTGATGTCTCTTTCTCCTGTTCCTTTTCCCACCTAAACTGTCCTTTGAGATACTCTCATTCTGCTTTCTTGCTCAAACAGGATCCCAGACTCTGAATTGCATGTGCTTTTATTGATTTGTCATGAGAGTTTTAACTCAGGCTGGCTTTCACATTCAATGAAGCTCTCACTTCCCTTGGAATACCTTCTCCTTCCTCTCTCTCCATGGGGAGCATGTGTAAGCCACTATGTTCACGGCAGATTCATGGCCAGAGAAAATTCTGCAGAACGAGTAACTGGTAACAACAGCAATTGGCAACCAAGCATTTGCCCTGATCTCATTTCAAAAGAGTCAAGTAGTTGGGAAGAACAAGCCAGGACTGGTTGACTGGTCCTGCTGTGGGATGGACTGGGCAGCAGGATGTGGTCAGGGTCAGCTTTGCCTTGTACATTTCTCCCCCTAGGGCTGCACCCCATGACACCCTTGTGCACCCACCCACATGCACATTGACATATGCAGAGACTGAGGAATGCCTCCATAAATGTTGGGAAAAAAATTACTGGTTGAGATGATTTAATATTAAATAGCACTTCTGTTATTAGTAAATAGGTATTTTTCCTTTTGTTTTGAAATTATTTTTTCTTGGCAGAATTCTTTATAGAAAGCTGTTCTGTCATCTTCAGTGATAATATTTTGCATTTTAGATGTCAATATTACACAAAGTTAACAAAATCTTTGCAGTACCGAGGTAAACTGGATCTAATACCAAAAATGTACAGTTTCAGATTAATCACAGTTTTGATTTGAAGCTCTGACAATAGACAAGAGGATATATGCTCATATGCTTCTGATAGCTCAGCTCTGAGGAGAAAATAGTACAATGCAGAGAGTACATGGGTGATTCACCCTTCCTCTGAGCTCATCTGCAATCTCCTCTGTAGGCTGCGGAGCACAACGGGGAGCTCTGAGTCCTTGTGGATGGATATATGCTGATCCCGGGCATTCTGCACCTGGGCATGTGGAATCACTGAAGATCTGGTGGCAGTACTTGTATGAGAATCTGTGGTGGTCCCAAAGCCCCAGCCAAATTCCTTTTCTTATTTCCTGATGCCCTTGCCAGTTCCACCTGGCTGCATTACAAATTATTTCCTAAGCAGTGATGGGGAGCTGCCAGAGGTAGCTACCAGCTGGCACAGGCTCATGTTCCCTCCAGACAAAATGTGGTGAAGGGGAGCCCTGTGGAAGGAAAAGCTGTGGAAGTAGGTTTTGCAGAGCTGCTGCTGTGTATAAGACTTGGCTGGCAGTAAAGGAAAAAAGGAGGCTGTGGTAGGGCCTGTGAAGCCTCTCTTGGAGAGCAGCTTCATTCACCATGGCTATGGCTGACTATTGCCATATATGCCCCCTTGTTTGTCATGTAACAACAGATGCTTTCCAAAGGACAAGGAGTGAGCATGAAGGTAGAGTAAGAAGGTAATTTCTTGGGTACTACACAGTCTATTTATTTCTGATTTCAACCACAACTGCTACTGGAAAGAGTTTCTGTAGGCACAGTTCTCTGGGCTGAACAGTTTGAGCTGGCCTGTGCTGTGACAGGTGGAGCACCTGTGTCTGGGAAGCAAAGGAGAGGGAAGGTTTTCCCTTCCCTACATCTCTGGGACCACCTATATGCCCTTCCATCTCACAAGCTGCTAACTGCCTCAAAGTTACATACTGCCACGGGTTTCTTCTTATGTTCTTATCATGAATACATGAATTTGCCTTCCTTCAGTTGCAGCTGTGGGAGGAGCCACGACAGTGCCTTGTCTTTTTGTCACCTTCACTGAGGCAGCATCAAAGCTGTTGTTGGCAGGGGAGGGTGGTACAGCCTGCAGTACCTTAGTAACCTAGGAACTCCTCAAGAACAATCTCTGGAATCCACTTCTTACCAGCTGCAGTGATCTTAGTAATTGGTTATGCAAATACATGGATAGTATTAAGAAACGTGATCATTTACTGCACCCTCCCAAGCATCCCACCTGGGGGGCATGTTAGCTCACCACTGTTCCTCCTTATTTAAGTAACTCCTGCCCAATACTTTAAAATACTGTTCAGATCAAGACACTTCACCATAGAAACTTGGGAAGAGCATCACTGTCATTCAGGGTGCAGAAGAAAAGGTGAATGAAGAACCAGAGAAGATGGATAGTCAGCAGGACCTGCGTGAATTTAGTTTGATTTCACCTTCACCCAATATATACCCTCTCCTTTCCCTTCTCCTGCTCCTAGGAAAAAGGTAAATCAAAAAGGTATCATAATGGGACTGAGCATAAAGAAAACAGTGCAGATAAACCCTCTGGAGATGTGCTGTGAAGAATGACAACACAGCCACTCCTGGGTCTAGTCAATGTATTTTGGGGATAACATTTACACAGATGAGGCTTGCAGAGGAATTCTGGGGAAGCTAAATGGAGATGTACAACTAAAGGAGTTGCTCTGCACTCAGGACTCTCCTTTTCATCTTAGAGGCTCCTGGATTTCACTAGTAAGCAAGAACATCCAGACCTTTGTTTCCCATCTGTTCCAGAAAGTAGTCATACCCTTTCCCTAGTTTAAACAAAGATTTCTCCACCCTGTTCAAGCCACCTTTACCAACAGCAACTGCTAACACATATTTGGAAAATTTCCACAGCCAGCATCTGTTTGTCCTCTCTTTGCACTTTCAAAAATGATTGTGCAGCAGGAAGGAAGCCTCCGCCTCTTTTGCCCCCTCCAAGTGGAAAAATCACATCTAATCTTGCTGTCTTTTTTCCCTGCTGTATATCCTGCCAAAACTGGGTCCTGTTATGAACTGCAAATAGTGTGTCTAAGCCTTTGGTCACTTTTTTCCAGTTCAATTATCATTTTGCCCATGAACCTGGGTTTGGCTCATATTTTGCATCCCGTGATCATCTCATCCTTCTCTTTTCAACCTCATTTCCTGCTTGCTGTCCTACTGCTCTGCATGGCACCTGCCATTTTGTTCCTGCTGTTTTACCATGAGGTGGATGAATGGGCTCACTTCTCATTGCACTGTGGACATTTTAGCCCTGCTGGGTATAGGTAGAGGTCTGTGTTCATTTCCCTGTGTACTGCATGTTGACATACAGTTCACCACCTGGCTGAGCTAAAGCTTTGTTTACTTTTTTGGGGTTCCATGATGTGTATCTTCCCATTGCTACTTGACTGCTCTGCAGAAACATACCATCAACTTGTAGTGGACATGGCTACCTCCAACAATGTGGCTCCAACTCCCTACAACAAGGTCTTTGTAACTTGGGTTACAAAGAGGGTGTAAAAAGGGTGTACAGAGAGGTTACCCAGGGTGGCTTCTGCCCACACCTCCACATCTGGCTAAGGACCACTCACTGGAAAAGGTATGTCCATAATTCTCTCAAACTCAGTGTCACTGCATGAAACAGTCCCCAACCCTGTTCCCTCTATGGTGACATCCTTCTTCCAGCCTCTGATGCGAGTGTCACTGTTTACAGGTGCCCTGGCTATGTGTCAGTGTATGTAAGGACAACAGTTTTCTGAAAGAAAACAGGTTGTTGTGTAGGGTCTCTGAAATATTTTTCTTATGCACATTCAAAAACTTCCCTCTTTCCTCTACCCTTTGCAGTGCTTCTGGAGGGAAAGATGCTTAAAACTGTGGAGATTGGAGACTGCTGTGCCCTTTTTATATTACTATACACATGGCACTGATGCAGTGACAGTACGTCAGTGAAGCCACTGTGAGGGCTAAAATTGTTCCCAGAAAAATGACAGTCATGGCCCTACATCTCCAGTGGCTGGAGAATGCCCTTTCTCTTACATTAAGGTCATGAGTAACAAGCCTGCCTCTGCTTGCATGAGCTTTCCTGGGGCAGAGACTGTTTGCTTAGGTGGTGTCCTCTTCTGCATTGCCTGCAGGATGAATCCTCATTTCACTCCTAGTGAAGAGACACATGCAGCTGCAGGATGAACTGTCATCAGCAACATAAAGTAGGGGAGAGTCACCTCTATTTGAATTTTTTTGTGTGCTGTGATATATTTAGGAGATAGAAGACTGCATGTGCCTGAGAACCAGAACCTTACTAAAGCTGCCTTTTAAGCAATACTAGGTACATCTTAACTTGCACCCAAGCACATCTCTGCCTAACCTTTATTTTCTGGTCTGGTTAACAACAGAATTTCCCGCATTTATCCTCTCTGTCTTTAAATCATCTTCGTAGCAGCTGTAGTTCCATTTATTGTTTAGATATCTGTAGTGATGGGCAGGGGTGCCTGCTGTTTGTGACCCAGATGTGTGAACCAAGGGCCATCTGAAGAAGGTGGCAGTGCTGTCTCCAGCAACCCTTTCCTTTACAGTAGCTGCACACTGTTCCTGATTTTGGGAAGCAGATGCTCTCCATCTCCCACCTGAGTAACATGAACTTCTGGTGCCATCTCAGTTGATCTTAAGTTCTACACAACTGAGGTAAGTCTGTTTTATTTCAGGGACTTATATGTGACTTTTAGATGGTCTCTTCCCCACCACCAATGTGAGCTGAATGTGTTCCTGTACTAAATAATACAACTGAAGTTTTTTTCAGAGACAATGACAGAGATTTTATAAAATTGTAGAATCATAAACATCCTGAGCTAGAATGCACCCATAAACATCATCAAGTCCAACTCCTGGCCCAACAGAAGGCAACTCCAAGAGTTACACCAAGTGCCTGAGAGCATTGTCCAAAAGCTTCTTAAACTGTGTCAGGCTTGGTGCTGTGACCACTTCCCTGGGGAGCCTCTTCCAGTGCCCAACCACACTCTAGGTGAAGAACCTTTTCCTAATATCCAACTTAAACCTCACTTGACACAGCTTCATGCTGTTGTCTTGGGTCCTGTCATTGGTTACTAGAGAAAAGAGATCAGTGCCTGCCTTTCTGCTTCATGTTGTGAGGATGTTAAAGGCAACAACGAGGTCCCCCCTCAGTCTCCTCCAGGCTGAACAGACCAAGTGATCTCAGCTACTCCTTATAGAGCTTCCCCTCAAGGCCCTTGACCATCTTTGTAGCCCTCCTTTGGACACTCTCTAGTAGCTTTGTACCATCTTTTTATTGTGGTGCCCAAAACTGCCCCCAGCACTCAAGGTGAGGCTGCCCCAGTGCAGAGCGGAGTGGGACAATCCCCTCCCTTGCCCAGTTGGCAATGCTGTGCCTGATACACCCCAGGACATAGTTGGCTCTCCTGGCTGCTAGGGCATACTCTTGGCTTATATTCAATTTCCCTTTTCTCTTGATGTTTCTCTAACAACTCCCTTGAATTTTGGCTGGAGAAAAATATGGCCAGATACCACAGCTGGAATGTGAGATGCCACAGCCAATTGTCTGCAGATACCATGTCTGCTGGAACCAAAGCACACAGCACTTGGCCAAACTTTGTCTGTTTAGCTTTGTTTCAGTTTCTGTGTTTCAGCTGAGGGCCAAGTGAAATAACTCTGGCTACACTCACTTGACACTGACCACCATGGGATGAAACCACTCATGTATATCCTGCAACTGGGAACATGTCCCTTTGGGCCACTGTTGGGGCAAGTCACACTGAGAATATGTTTGTGGCACTTACTGATCCCATTATTGGCAGTTTCAGAAAAGGACCTTTGAGCCAAGGAGACAGAGCTCTCAGAGAAGATCAAACTGCTGGAGAAGGTCTAAACAGGCCCTCTGGGCTGCCAAAATAGGCTCCAAAGCTGTTGGTCCTGCCCTGTTGTCAGCACCACACTCTCCTACAAAAGAAAAAAACAGGACACAGGAAGAACCAACACAAGGTGGGAGAATCAAGACCTCAATCCAATGTACTAATAATACTTAGCACTGTACATCACTGTACTGTTACTTACAAACATTAACTGATACATCCTCACAACACCCCTGCGAGGTAGGGAAGTATTATTATCCCTAGTGTACAGATAGGGAAACCGAGGCACCAAGAGGCTAAAAGTGACTTGCCCAAGATCACACAGCAAGGCATTGGTAGAGCCAAGGTAAGAATGGAGACGTCCCTTGTTCCCCACCCCATGCTGCCCCTCCCTACATAATGTTGCCTGTCTGGACATGGGGAACCGAAGAGGCTCCTTTGAAAAGCAATGCCCAGACTTGTTGCCTATGAATAATTTTTATTTGCCTTTAATGAATTATTTCACAGTTTTTCCCTCACACTGTACACCATGCTTTCACAGTCCATTCAGCGCTCTGTGGTGGCCCACAGCCTTCTCCTCTGGCACCGGGACAGCTCTGCAGGGGGTTCATAGGGTGCTCTGTGCTTTCATCAAGAGGATGTTTAGAAACAGTTTTCACTGACATTAGACTGGGAGCATGTGAGCTCTCACTGAAGACCAATAACACACACTGGAGAAGCAGGCAGAGGGAACTGATGGTAAAAAGGCATTTGCTGTTCCCTGTGGAATGACCAGTGGCTCTCTTGGTTTCTTAGCTCTTCCAAGCTCCAGTGATCACTCAGAGCAGAAACCCTCTGTCTTCAACTTGCCTGGTCAGGAAGTCGTTGTTCTGGGGGTTGTTTCCCTAATAGGTAATAGGCAGTCAGTTCAGGACCAGACAGGTCCCCCAGCATTGCCTACTCCAGGTGTGTGACACTGTCTGGGAACAAGGCTGGCTGTAGTTGTTGTGCTCTTTTGCCACGGGGAAGGGGTATTACCATGGCTGGCAAGCAGCCATATCCAGCGTCCAAGTCTCTTTCATTTCAAAACTGGTATTCAATGAAGAGCAAGGGAGAGTGGATGGATGAGGAGATGAGGATGAGGCAGAGCAAATGGGAAAATCCACCAAATGAGCTTCTAGGAAGGAAATGTTCCCCCTTGGGCACTTCAGCTGAAGTGGCTTCATTTTCACAAGGTTTCCTTCTCTCTCTGGGAACATCTGCTGAGCTTCATCTCTGTCAGCTGGATGTATCGTATGACATTGGTATCTGCAGGGAAAGAACACACAGAGGTATGGTGGTTACACAACTCCCTGTGGCAGACAGACAGAATGCACCTTCATCCCTGGTACATCACAGGGGAGCAGCATGGCTCCAGTGCTGTGTGCTGGACAGCACCATTTGGAAGGGGCACTGAACCAAAGCCGGAACCTCTGGTTTTGGAGAGCGTGGTCTGAGTTGCACTCACCATCCCTGTTGCTCACAGTATTGCCTCAGCTAGTTTGTACTTTCTGCCAGATTATGCTTGGTCAGCACAGTTGAACTCACACAGCTGGAACTATCCAGGTCATCCTTGCCTTTATTTGTGGAATGACACACCTCTATTGCTTCTCTTCCCTGCAGTACCTGCATGCAAGCCCCTAAAGGCATTTTGTGTACAGTTACACTATGCCTTTTCACTCTCCCCCTCTGTTACAGCCTGTTCCACTCTTTTCACATTTTTCCATGATGAATAGAATTGGGAAGAGCATCCTTCATATAGTCTTATACCCCTTCTTCCCTTAAATTTTCTGCTTGGATATCCTTCCACCATTACACTCTTTCTGCAATTTCTGTCATATGCTATATGGTGCATACTGCCTTGTCTAATGAAGTTCCTAGAGGTATTAGAGGTACAGAACCACTGATCCATCCTAGTAGAAAGCTGTGATATCCCAGCAGCATGCAGGTGATATCTTTCTGCAATTTCTGTCATATGCTATATGGTGCATACTGCCTTGTCTGTCTTGTCTAATGAAGTTCCTAGAGGTATAGAACCACTGATCCATCCTAGTAGAAAGCTGTGATATCTCAGCAGCCTGCAGCTGAGCCTTCTTGTTCCTTCCAGAATTTCAGAGCATCAACACACCACGCAGACTATGTGTGGCCTCAGCCCTAAGGGAACCTGATTCACCCTGAATCACAGGTAGATCTAAATGAGTACATGTCTCCAGACAGAGCCAGTGATTCTGAACTCATGGTCAATCCTCTCTTAAATCAAGCAGATAGAAATATCACGAGGGTAACTTCACACACTCATGGAACCCACCAAGTGGCAAAAGCCATGTAGTACCAGAACCAAGCAAGTAAAAACACAGCCACTTTCACTTTTATATTGACTAAAAAATGGTTCTTTGCTCAGAGCCTTGCTCTGACAGCCAACCAGGGTCAGTTTGGTCCACTGAAGTTATTAGATCCTCAGACACCAATCAGAAGTGCAATGCAGTCCAGAGGACAATCTTGTCTCCTCCCCATTCAAACTGCAATGTGTTCCACACCAGCTATGGAAATGAGAAGTGCTTCAGCTTTCAAAGTGATGAGCAAATTACTGGCAACATGTCCAGCACTAGTGAGGGTGAGTATTGTACCCCCCAAAGCAGTTGTGGGTGCAAAGCTTCCTTTAAAGATGAGGACATCTCTGTTGTGCTCTCTGCCAGTGCTGAATTAGTGCCAGACAGATCAGTTTTCTGCCAGACAGAGCTATCCACAAACATGCCATGGGGCATCTGAGGGCCATGGCCATGTTGTTATGACTTTTCAAGTTGTCTCTGGTGAGGTGGGTCTCCCTGCTGAGTTTTCTGCAGGTTCAAGTACATCATCCTAGGCACTCCAGAGGGTGGGATTTGATGACTAAGCTCCTTGACCCATTTGGCACATTTTTAATGAGCTAAGAATTCTGTTGTTGCTTCTGTCAAACAAGATGCACCAGCATCCTGGACTGTTTATGCATTAGCACTTTTTACCAGCCTAGCAAATTTTAAAGCAGCTTTTTAAAAAACAGAATTATTTCAGTTGTGCCACCTCCTGGAATGAAGAAATTCAGTTGAGGGGGTAGTCCTGAATTTTACACTTAAAATGAAATTACTGCAGTTGGCTGACTTAAAATGAAATGAATGCTGGGCAGTACACACAGCCTGAGCAGGGTTCTGCCATGCTGCCTGCATTTCACTGTGACCTCTGCTCTGTGGTCTTCTAGGCTCTGATGGGCTGTGCTCTGGGTACACATCCCTACCGCTGACACACGTTTGGAATGCCTGCCTGGTGCAGGTGAGAAGGGATAACTGTGGGCATGTCAGGAGATCCCATCTGCCTGGGCCCGCAGAGACCCAGCATCTCACTGAGGGGGCAGAAGTGGGCTCATAACTGGGAAAAGTGGCACCCTCCTTTGGCTTTCAGGTAAGGTAGTGACTGCTGATGGCACAGCTTCACTCACCTGGGAGATTTCGACATACCTGGCAAGCCATTGTGGGTAGATTAAATGTAGGAGAATAGAGATAATGGTGAAGGTAATCTGGCCCCTAAGGAGTTCCAGCTGTGCCAATTATCAAGCATTAAGAACAAGCCTGCCCTTAATAGGCCACAGCTGGATCAAATTAAGAGGGGTATTGTAAAAGAGCAGGTTGGCTGGTTGAGATGTGGCATGGAGTTGGCTGTGCTCAGAAGAAGGAGTCAGTGCTGTGAGGAGCTGCCCATGAGAAATCACCAAGAAGGTTTGAAACCTTTGCAGCAAGATGGCAACAAGCCATGGGCAAAATAATTTGTAGCCCAAAAGAGGGTGGGAGACGCTCCCCTTACAAGCTATTTACAGATTTCTCAGGCTGGTTTTGGCATGTTTTACTTCCTTTGTGAGGACCATTATTTTACTAAGGAAGAATAATGAGAGCAGCACTCTGTTTACAGGAGTGGAGCCCTGTCTTTGTCAAGTATTTTTTACTAAATAGTATTGCACCATACTAGCTCTGCCTGCAGAAGTATTTCAAAGTTATGTGGAAATGTTAATGAGAAGACAGATCCACTGATCTCTCAGTGGAGAAAAAGTGATGCCCATTGGCTGATGTGGAAATAAGTAAGAACAACTCAGGTAAGGGGTCACACCTATGCAAAGAGGTACTCCTAGAGCTCCAATGGGAATGTGTTTCCTGGCTCTTAGGACTGTGCCTGTATCTCTCTGCAGAGTGGCCTAAGGCTATTTCAAAGGTAATTTCTGCTTCCCCTGTGGGTTCAGAGCCCAGTTGCTTTTCTGCTGTGCAGACACCATGGTCTGGGTTATGTTCCTAGGATTTCTGAGCCGTAGGGGTGCAGGAAGGCAGTGCCTGAGTGCAGCTGTGAGCCCGCGCTGCACAGCACAAAAAACATCTGGTCCAGGCAGCCCACAGGATGTCTGAACGGGGGCTCCCAGTGCAGGGACAGCAGGGACCACTGTTTGACATTACTAGGCCATTCCCAGCTGATGGTCTGGTCTCAATCCCAGTCAGTCCCTGCCGTGACAATGCAGCCCCAGAGGGAAAAGGCTGAACAAGGCTTGCAGCAAGGTGCATGTTTGGCTGCCTATGCTGCCCCAACATCTGGACACAGAGCTCATGGAGGGTCCATGCATGCTGTACGTGACTTAACAGCAGCTTCCCTCTCCCTTAGCAGGAGGGTTATACAACTATCTTGTGTTATTTCGATCTGCTTTTGTGATTTTTGTTTGGAGGTGCACAAGAAATCAGTCCAGATCCAACCTTCCTTCACCCTGGGCAGATAGTGAATAGCCAAAAGGGATCTGCTGTTCTGACAGCCCTTTAGAACACTAAACCCCTTTGCTAACTAATTCCTCTTTACCATTCAAAAGCTCTCCCATCAAAGAGAATAACTGCCAGTGATTTGTGCCAAAAACATTCCTTATTAGAAAAAAAAAACCACACAGAACATGACTGCAATAATAACCAGTGAGCCTGGTGAAACCTCAGATAAAGGAAAACAATCACACTTCACAGATGGAGACATTTAAAATGGAGACACTGACTTATTCCAGGTCACATAATAATTCTTGATAGTGCTGCCTAATTCCTATTACTGCATTTTAACAGACACATCCTTTTTTACTGTGCATATTCAATTCTTTCCCCCTGAATGCCCTTCAAGTTTTCCATAATAATAAATAAAACAGTGGAACAACAGCCTTGAATGGTCTGCAAATAACAGGAAAGAGTCTGATGCAGAGCTGAAGGCCAGAACTGGGTTTTGTATATGTTAAGGGCCTTTAGGGACACTTTCTGGTATGTTTTTGTAGCAAGTGGTATTTGAAGTTGTTGCTCTTGAATAAATTAGTATGTATTTCAAGAAGCAATGAGGAATACCAAATAAATAGTATCACGAGGAGGGGGGTGGTAAGGGAGCACAGAAACCTATTTAAAAAATGGAAGCTAGGCTGTTCAGCTAAAAGAAATTTTTCACATCTAAATCTAGTCAAAACTTCAAGGTTAGGATAACTTATTTTCCACTGACTACTTTTCTCTTGCATATGCTTCTCCATTTCCTGGCTCTGGCAAGGGCTGAAAGCAGAAGGGCACACTGTAAACTAAAATAGGCTAAACTGAGCTTTGAAACACATTTGCTCTGGGAGTGTGGGGTGCACAGCTGTGCTGTCAGACTGCATGGAGCCCATGGCCAAGCACGGCAGATGGGACCAAGCACCCTTAGGGGAAGTGGAAGAGGAAGGAGATCCCAGCACACTCCCAAGCACACCCTCCCTGATGGTCCCCCAGGGCACAGCCACTGCAGGAGCCCTGCAGGGCCAGTGCCTGTAGGACATCAAGCACAGCCAGCTTCAACAGCCTCCCTTCCCTCCTCTAGTTCAATAATTATCAGTTCCACCATGCTCCACCAGGACCCAGGCTTGCCCCTCTTTCCCATCCAGTTCTCACTCCTCTCAGATTCATATGAAGAGCTGCTCTGTAGGATTTTCTTTGCACATGGCTTCCATTTTACTTTCTTGAAATTCTTTAATGTTGAGTTCTGCAAAATTCCTTTCTATTTAAAACCACAGTGTTGTTTTATCTCCCTATGATTTCTGAAAAATAAAAGCATCAGCTCTGCCTCACCCTCATCTCTGGCCTTTCACCCACCTTCTGAAGCTGGGCAAGTTAGCATTGGAGATGGTTGCTCTGGCAAGGCTCAGTTGTTTGGATATATAATTTTATTGCTGTCCCCAAATGAACTGTATGGTTTTGACAGATGGATGACAGATAGTTAACAAGGAACTGGCTGATTTCATGGCAGAAGCTGAAGCATCCTGATGAATGCTTTGTGGGTAAATGTCTGTCTCTTTGATTAAAGTAGAATACTAACCCTTTACTGAGATGCCAGAAGGCTACTGAGGATAACAAGTAGTCTCCTGGCATTGCTAAGGGGAAAAAGTTTTTTCTCAGAGAGTCAGAAGATGTAATGGTTGGGGTACACTCTTTCCCTGCCCTGCTTTCTTCTTCAAAAATAAGTTAGTGAGGAAAAGAGAGGCAGGATCCCTTCCACACCTCAGCATTCCAGCAATACTGTCTTCTTCCAGGTCATGCTGCAGCCTTGGCAGCAGTTAATCATTGGGCACTGTGACCTTGCTGCACTACCCACGAGTGCTTGAAGGGGAGTCCAGGCAGGACATACAGTGAGTCATGCATGCTCATCCCTGTGGAAATCAATGCAATCAAGTCAGGGGCAGATGACATCTCATGGAAGAAATACAAAAGCACAGCACTCAGTGAAAAGCCACATCCCTGCTCCCTTCCCCATACCTGTTGGCTGGCGGGATCTTGCTTCTTTCAGGTAGTAGAGTGCCTTGTTGAAGTCACCCAGGTGGTAAAATGCCACTCCCGATCGATAGAGCGCCTTGAAGTTCTCACCTTCCTTCTGCAGCACTTTGAGGCAGTACTCCTTGACCCGCTCGTAATTCACCAGCTCGGCCTGGAGCAGGCAGGCTGCAGGGCATGGGGAGGACGGCAGACAGACAGACAGGAAAACATTAGTGCTGGAGTTTCCCCTGCTCTTGCAATGTTCACCGGAGAGCAGCTTAGGTGAGGGAAATGACTCAGCCCCGTGATGCAGAAAGGGATTGTTTGCCAAACCCGATTGTTCGCAATTTAAATACCAATGCTTCTATTTTTGGTATTCCAAAGCAAAGGGATTGTGTTTACTCCCGGGTGACATAGGCACGTGAAACACCGGGGGAGAGAGGGAGAACATAAACACCCCTCCACAGCTCTGGAACGCCACAGTCTCGTGGCAGTGGCTGGCTTCATTTGTTGTGAAATCACTCCCGGACTGAGCGCTGGAGCTCTGAAAAGTACAAAAAGGTGGACTAACAGTTATCCGACAAGGAAAAAGGGGATAAATTGGATCAGATTTCGTATTTGGCTTCATCCAGGGCTCTTAGGCTTAAAAATAATATGTAATTGCCTTTTATCCATGAGATCCTGTACAGAGTTCTGCTATAGGAAATGGCAAGGGGTTCTGCCCTGCTGGAATGTGCTGTCAGCAATGCAGAGACACCTGGAGCTGTAGTACAGGGAATAAATGTGCTATGCTGCCTGCTTTCTGCTAAGCAGAAAGTTACAAGTTCATTCCCAGAGGTGAGTTCTACCGACTTCCTAAAAGAAAAGGCAAACAGTAAATAAACAACATGCTGAGGGTTCTGTGTGCTGAAGGACAGTTGCTGCATAAATGTCTAGGAGCTGAAGAAAGTGGCCGTTGTGAGTTTCCCACAACTAGGAGTGAAATAAAGAGGAAAGGGGAAGATCCCTGAGCCACACTTTACAGCCGTGCTCATGGTTTTCTGTAGGGCCCACTCCAGTGGGCTAAACCTCATACAGGTGACCTGAGCATTAAGAATGGCTTGGGGAACACTGACAAAAACAGGAATGGTGCTGTCACAGTTCCAGGGTGCTGCAACACAAGCCCATCTAGTGCTGCAATCCAAGGCAACTTCGAGAATTACACAATTTGGGGAAGGAAGGCAGAATGCCACTGCAAGGATCAGTTCAGAGGCTGGCAGTGTCAAGTGCCAGGGCATGGGGAGAAATTTCCCATGGCAGGTGGTGTTACTCAGTGTGTCTCTGGCAAGGAGGAGACTTCAGTGCTCCTGAAAATCCAAGTCATCACAGGTCAGGTGCCACCAATGAACAGCCAGACTTCATTTCTTACATGGTAACTGCAGCTGAGAGGATGTGGTGCTGGGTCAGAAATGTGATGCACTCCTTCATCCCCTTTCCCCATACCCCTAGAGTAAGCCCTACGACCCTTTCTGTATCACACTTTGCTTTATGAGGAGGCTGGCTAGATGACTTCCAGAGATTCCTTACTAACCTAAATTAGTCCAAATCCACAATTACTTAATGTGGACAAAATACATTTCTAGCACAAGGTACACCTTCAAAACTTAAAACAGCCTACTGGGAACAATCATAAACAGAGCACTGATGCTAGAGACTAATTTAACAAGGACTGCAGAAGCAGTTCCACTGCAGGTAGGTTGTTTAATGACAGAGCCATTACTAACAAGAGCTGTGTCCCATTTGCTTTAATAATGGAATGTCAATATATTCTAACAGCTCCTGCCATTTTGTGCATAGGTATTTTGAAAGATTCTGATTTTTTATTTGATTGCCAGTTAAAAAACATATATTTCTAAAACCTTAGTGGCATTTCCTTATCCAGAGTTTGTCCCTTCCTATTTGTCACACATTGATTTTTCTCACTCTGTTTCTAATGGAGCTTGAAATGACTGTGCCTTGTTTTTCTTTATTTTTTAAATCTATTGAAAAGATGGCTGTGTAAATTTACTGCTGGCTTCATTGCCCCAGAAACAGGATTGCTTTGTTTATCTGCTGGCCAGTAACATGTACAGCAGTGGCAGTAGCTTTCTGCACACTGCCAATCTGAGCCAGCTTTTCACGTTCTGCCTTTCAGAGCAGCTAGGGGCTGGATTTCAGTTTCTCTGTTCATTTGCTTCTTGGTATTTCCAGTGAGAGTCACAGAAACGACTCTGGGAAAAATGACAGGTGGTCTATTCACGTATATTAACTCAGTAATTCCATACTGTACTTGCTTCACGTATTCATTGAAAAGGGAAGAAAAACTCTCCCACATCCTGCTATTTCATAAACCCAAATGGATTTCCAGATATCCAGCTGGGTTCTTTCTGTGACTCATACTCACAGTAAAGCTTCTGCAGGGCATTCCCGCTAACTGTGCACGTGGCGGGGAGAAGTCAGCACCACATGGCCAGCAGGAGAGACGTGTGTGTATCTGAACAAACAGAGCAGATGGATGTGCAGGAAGCAGTTCTGCTGGAAGAGCTGGCCACTTGGAGAGCCAGTGTTGGAAGCGGCTGTTGGAAATGAACCTGAAGGGAGTATCTCCCTTATAAATATTTAGACATGCGTGCTTCCGGTTCTTGGTGGCCTGAAATGATCTTAATCTACTGTGATCCAACAAAAATATTGAGGCTGTTAGTAATTCAGCTTTCAGAAATGGAGGAGACATGGACTCTTTGTACTTCTTACCTAATTCAGTCAGGGGAAAATTGTTTTGAAAATGTGTTGTTTTCCTAAACAGATGTGTAACTCTGGCTGGGAGTGTTTCTTTACCACATCAAACACCTTTTCACACTCCTTCTAATTTCATAATAGGTCCCCGGTGAATCCTGCTGAGGAACAGAGCTCACTCAGAGAAACCAAATCTAGAGGTTTATCCAGACCATCCTTCTGCTTTCTTGAAACTGAATGGGCTGGATCCTGTACAGCACCAGCTCTAGTAACTCTCTGGTGATTAGAAGGGTGCTCTTTACTTGCAGAGGCAAACTACAGTTGCCCATTCCCTGCAGGTCTTGTTGTCATTGTAATACAGCACCTGGTGATTACATCTCCCCCACTCAGAAAGGCTGCTTACCCTGCTTCCAGCAACATGTGACACTTATCCATCATATTTGGTTATCGTTCTCAATTTGGCAGCTAATTCATAGTGTCAGCTTAAGCAATAAGTAATTCTTAACTTTTAAGCCTATGTATGTCACATAGTGATGAAGAATCCCCATCTGCTGTAAAAAAAAATCAAATAAAAGCCATCTTGAAACTACTGGGTGTAATGTGCCTTGGGAACAGGGAGAAGGCTAATACTATTAGCTCCAGAGGAGGGGCCCTGTCCATCACACTTCCCAACTGCCTGCTGATGTTTAAGCAAGCAAATAGAAAATTTGGCTGTTTTTCTTCTCAAGAGTAATGTTAAGCCTAGATTTGTACATTTTAATTAGTGGATTCAAATCTATGCCATCCAGCTCCATTTTAGAGGTGCAGTACAGATCTGGTACCAGTAGATAAGTGAGCTAGTTTGTATAGCCCTATTCAGCACAAGGTTGAGCAAAACAAAGATTAAAGCACCTGTGGAGCCAAAATACATCTACAACTTTAACATTTACCAACAGCTGTTGTGAGCAATGATGGGAAGTTATAACTAAAATCCTGGCAGTTGAGGGGTTTGGATTCTCCTTTATTCCACCCTGAAACAATTTTGAATTTCAGAGTATCTTTCAGGACATTTTCTAGGCTTGACAGGTACCAGTGAGAAGGGATCCTTGACAGCTTTTTTATTTCTAAGGCTAATAACTTTGTTTAGGAAACATCACTACATTTCTATACTGATTTTTGTTTAGCTTCAATTTGGTAGCTACATGTTACCTTGAAAAGCCTAGGTAGCTTGTTGTGTTGGTACTTTGAGACCCTGATCAAGTCCTTCATCTTCTCTTTATTAGCTTGTATAAAGTTGCATCTGGAATCTCCTACTAAAAAAAAAAAACCAAAAAAAACCAAAAACCTTTTCAGCTTTCCTAACTTCTATAGCATTCTCTGAACCCTCAAAATGAAGTTCAACTGAAAGTGCTGTCAGTTAGCATCTTAGTACAGAAATCTCTTCTGTGAGAATACCTCTGCAGGTTATGCAAAACACTCAGTTTGGCCCTAACTTTTGGCTTCTAATTTTGGCTGAGCTAAAAACTAACTCTGGGAGTAGCATGTCCAGGCTTTAACATGGACATTTTGAACAACAATATTAAGAGACTTGCTTAGCTGGGAATGTTCACCAAAGGGCAAATCTTCATTCCAGAACAATTGTCCAGACACATTTTATACAGGCTAAATTCCCACTGTAGGTAAAGCTCAAGGCCTATCCATGGTACAGAATGCTTAAGAGAGTGGGCTGAATTGCTGTGCAAGCAGTATTAGGGCTGTGCAAGCATCCCTACTCTGTGGCATGTTCCTTGGGCTCAGCACACTGGCATGAAAATGCCTTTGCCTTACAGGAAAATATTGGATTGCAAACTCATGTTTCACAAACTCCTGTTTTGTTTGCTTTCACTCAGGTAAGCTGGTTGCATTGCCTATTTTTAGGATTTTCTTGTGCCTTTCACTGAGAGAGTAATCTGCTTATAACTTTGCTGGTCTTTTAAGTTTATGACCTAAAATATTCCATATGTGGTATCCACCTTTGATATCTGCTTTTGGAAAATGTTGGACAAGACTGTTCAGGCATTTTTGAAAAAACAGGCTAGGGAAACATAGCTTATTTTTCCCTTGTTAAAGATCTCTGGTGACTGCCTCTTTGAATGCATCTCATGCCCTCTCGTTTGGCTTTGCAAACAGAAATCTGGCAGATATCCTTTGTGTCAAGCAACTGCCTTCTGTTATCCCCAAGGTAATCTTGAGCTGACCAACTGGTAACCTTCTGAAAATAAAAACAGTATGGTACTGCATATAGTACTCTGTAGAGGTATGCTTTAGAATCTGGTACCCAAATCCTTTGAATATTCAGTCCATCCTGGGCACAATCTGACCTAGAAAAATGTTGTGATCTGAAAACTTTGAGATCATAAAAATCCTCTTTTTGGCTCACTGGTCACGGGAATAAAGAGCAGAAAGTGGAAACCAAGCTAAGAGGCATTGCTTCAGTTATGACAGAAAGATGGAGGAGCAGAGGCACAGAAAGGGATTTCTGGTGAAAGCAGTGTATGAGTGAGAACTGAGGTCTATTGGGGAGGTAAAGTCTGGGTGGAGATGTGAAGTTAAGAGTTTGGGGCATTGTGCTAAGGACATAGTACACAGTGCAGCCAGCCTGGAGACCAAGAGGAGCATATATAGCAGTGAAATCCAGACAGAAACCAGTCTTCCTAGCTGTGTATGACAGCAGCATCTCTAGCACATCACTGAACCACATTCCTGCTCTGAATCACCTTTTTCTCTGATGTGATATCACCAAGGGACACTAACCAGCACTGCTGACAGGCTGCCCTTGCAAGGAGTAGGTGTCCTGCACAAGAGTTAATAAGTCATGTGGTTGAACCACTCTTAGATACCTGTGCAGAAAGGTCTGAATCCAAATGACCTTTCTTTTCAACCCTTAGAAGGAAAAAACAGCCTGTATTGATTTGTTTAGTTGCAATGCAGAGAGAAGTAGCTAAACTAATCACTGCTTAAACCTGAAGTGGATCTTCCCTCTTTACTGTATTTATTCTTGATTCCACCACTAGAATTTAACAACATACGTGGATTGTTCCTCTTTAGCAAGTGCTAGGTACTCCAGCCACTACAAACTCAACCTGTATTTCAGAAATTGCCAGTGTCATTCCCAGAAATAACCACAGTTAAACTCTGCAAAATACTTCACTTTCGGATATGATCTCACCTTAGGTATAGCAGCCAACAGTTCACTTAAAATCTATTTAATTGCAGGAAGATGGTTCCTATTCTTGCTCTGGGGTTCTACTTTGGGAAACATGATTGATACTTTAATATAATTCCTTCAGGGTTTTATTCAGACATTTGATTAAGACCTTCATATATCATTGAACAGGCTTTATTCTCACATCTCTCTAAAGCTCGAAATAACAGGGCAGACTAAGAGAGTCCTGTATTTCAGAAGGCTTGGTGATGCTTTCCCTCAGAAAAGAGAAAACATGGTAGTGGTAAGTTCTAGTTTAAGCATTTGGGAAGAGAAATCATTGGAATATAACAACAATAATAACAATAACAAAACCCAAATCAAACAGGAGGCAGCGGGGGGGATAGGGGATATGGAAAGAAAAAATATTTGTCTTGGATTAGACAGTAACCTGCTAACCATGCCACTAATGCATGTATCATTAATCTCTGTTTGCTGCAGACTGTGTAAATGGTGTTGACAAAAAGCACATGGAGTTTATAATGTTCACTGGAAGAATTAAAATGGATACCATTAATATATGAGACTGAAAATGTCAGTCATGTATTCGTAATTTGAATATAATTAACTTCTAAAATAAATCAGGTAACATGTGACTCACAAGATGATGCTGAAAATGTAAAGGGTTATTTTAGATTTAAAGTCACCTTGGACTTAAATACTGTAATTTTAATATACAACATAAAAAGAACTGGCTACTGGAATGCTTATCCAAATTTCTCTGGATTTATTGATCCTGAGTTTATAAACTGCACAGGCTACATGTAGAAGGCACAGCCCAAGCTTTAACCTATGTTTTAACTTGTGTTAAATTTTCAATAGATTGGCACTAAAAGAAACCATATAACGTGTGAATGTAAGAAGCCTGTAGTAGAGGAACTGAGAAAAGCATCCATATCTCCACAGAGCTCCATGTGTGCTGTGCCTTTCAAGAATGCAAACCAGCATTCCTCAAAAGAGGATGCTTAAAATATCTATTTTTTTTCCCGAGAAATGCTGCATGCAGTTTCCCTACTAGACTGAGAAACTAATTAGGATCTACAGTTTCCAAACAATCTCTTCCATTAAATATTTCTCTTCTTTCTCTATAGTCCAAGCTTGCAAACAAAGAGAATTTTCTGGCTTCTCACCAATAAAAAGCTAATTATAGACAGCTTGATAATGTCTGACAATAATCTGATCAGCTGACTCCTAGTTCCCAAACAACCTTAATGGGATGAAAAGGGAATATCACAATGGCAGTACAACTTTCCAGCCAGTGGCTCTCATTTACTCTTCTCTAGATACCAAAAAGCCCTAAACATACCCGTATGTTTCTGCTTGCAGGGAAATGGGTGGAAAATTAAAATCCAAACTGTATGACAGGTTGCCTCTCTCCATAGGGAGGGATTAATGCTAAATGAAGTGTGGATCCACAAATGTTTGTAGAGCCCAAAGTGAGCCACCTCTTCCAAACAGCCTTCCCCTTCTTCTCAGCCTGACTCAATTTGTGAACAGATACCAACTGTTCCTCCCCCTCCTGCCATCCTGGCAATGCTTTCCTGTCCAATACATAGCATGGTCTCTTTCAGTTGTCTGCTGCTCCTGAGTTCTTCATACCCCTTCAAGAAGAAAGATCCCAACTTCATCATTCCAATTAGCTCTTCTAGGAGAGAGACAGGCAGTAGCAGTGACTGAAGTATGCTGGTGCTTCCACCATGGTACACATTAAAAGGTATTTAGTAGTTCTCAAAGGAGCTGCTGAGTCTGTGTGTCAGGCTTTTTGTGGCTGGCAGCCTACCTTAGGACTAATATGAGCTGTCAGAACTGATCAGTTAACTTCAATCTGTGATAGGATGATCAATCTTGATGATAAAGGAAAAACAGTAGCTATCTTGGCTTTTACGCTAGTCAAATGACAAATTTTAGTACATTTTCTTAAGCAAGTTGAAGGAGCGTAGTCTAAATGAATAGACTTAATTCTGTTAACAAAATGAAAGGCAACGTTAAGTAGTTTGCACTGATGTGTCCTAGGCCCCATGGCATTTGGTATTGTCAATACAGACCTAAATGACAGACTGCAGACTGTCTTGTCAATTTGCAGATCACTTCTGGATGTGAGAAGCTAGTATCTGTTGGAAGGTAGGGGCAGAATTCCAAAGGATCCCCACAAATTGGTGGTGGTGTTCTAACAAAACAGGATGTAATTCGATAGCAGCAAGTTAAAGGTCCTACAGATATGCAGGAAAAGACCCAACTATGTCCCAACTATGTAAGTCAAGCAGAGGAACAGATAGTTGGAAAGCAATTCTGCTGAAAATCCACAGGAGGATCCTGACAATAACAAGTGGTCCAGAGAGGACAGAGCCTCACCAAGACAGTGAGGGAAGAGAGGCTAACCCTATTCATCCACATAAAAAGAAAAAAAGCAACTCAAATAACCAGGAAACTATCTGTTCTCATTGTACTCTAAAAAGAAAAAAAGCAACTCAAATAACCAGGAAACTATCTGTTCTCCTTGTACTCAGAAAGTAAGAAGAGGGCTTGCATTTCAGCTAGGAAAAGCTCTATAGCAGTGAAAAGAGTAAACCTTTGAAAGAGACTGCTTGGGAAAATTGTGAAGGTTCATAGCTTTGCAAATACTTAAGAACAGGTTAAGCAAATGTTACTTGAGATATGTCTTATCTGTACGCTTGTACCACCCATGGGTATGGACAGAAGATTCTTGACAGCTCGTCAGTCCCATTCTTGATTGTCCTGAACACTCAGAGCATGAACATCCTGGGCTGCCCTTGACAGCTGCCATTTAGTTCTAATTCCTATCTGAAGGTCCTGTTGGAGGATGTCAGAGCAACATCCTGGCCAGACACTGGGACAGGTAAGCATCTAAGAACAGCTGGCATGACTGCCAGCCTTTGCTATGTGATTATATGCCACAGTCTCATACTTGTGTAGGTTTGAAGAGCCTATTTAAAAGTGTTCATTAGTTCTGTATGATGATTCTTAAGCTACTTTAAGATAAGTCTGTGGTGCTTTTTGCTTCCTTTTTGTCATAAATTCAGTGATGTAATACTGCAGTTTTCCTTCAAACAGCCAAAGGCTTTGAGAAGCAAGGGATTTCAGCCAACTTTTCATCTGATCCCCATAGCTTCTGTTTTGTAAGAGTATTTTGGCCTGCCACTTCCTGTAGTTACTAGTCCTTCAAATCAACACCAGAGGCTTACTGAAAAATCTTGGCAGTGGTAATATTAAAGCAGTAGTTAAAATCTAGATTTTAAGCAAACAAGAACTATCTGAAGCCAAAATCTGCCTCTAGTTATGTACCAGCAAATCTTTATTTTACCAAAATAAAGAGCTTCACATGGAGATGATCTTCATGTTGCACTTTCATTTTTCTCAGCCAGGAGAGGTAGGAGCAAAGTCCTATCAAAGCACTGACAGAACAAGAGATTTAGTCAGGTTTTAACTACTATGACATTTTGATTCTATAAATTCTAAATTCTATAATTATATAAATTCAATAAATAAATTCTATTCTATAATAGCTCCCACTGCAGCACATTAGAAGAGATGGAAGTTCCTTCTGTTTGTTTTTGCTGAGGCTGTTATTGTTGATCTGCCAGTTTAAACACCCTGAAGGTTTCCTCCACCATGACTGTCTAGTAATCTTTATCTTTATCTTTGTCTTTATCTTTTAGAATCAGTGTTCATCTAATCCAGTCTAGTCCAGTCAACTAGACATGCTTGTCCTTCAGATCTGTTCCAGTTGCTATTTATTCCACAGCCTCTTTGGTGCTGTTTGCTTTTGCTCATGTTGTGTTGCTTTACTTTCTCAGTGTGGCACCTTCTCTACACTGTACACTTTCCTCCTCTGGCCTCCTGTTGCTACTGACACCCACTGAAGGAATCTTGTCTCTTGACTTGTTTTCAAAAAGGAAAAGTACACAGAATTTTACCAAAGATCAGCTACAGCAGACAACCATCTAGTAAATGTCTGGTGTTCAGCAGCAATCAACTCCAACAACTGCTATCAAATATTTATAATTCTTACTGTAATATATTAAACACTGAAATTAAGGTCTTAATGGAATTATGGTATTTTTTTCAAAACCCATATGAGACAAGAAGGGTCTTCTGTAAATAGGGAAGCACTTTGGAGGACATGAGGGATTTCAAGCTGCTTTCTCTGCTGAAGAGAAATGCATCCTTTTCTCATAGTAGGTCAAACAACTGACAGCACTACTGTGAAATGCAGCTGGAATAGCATGAAGGCTCTCCAATGAAGTCACAGACAGTTGTGCATGCCATGATGGCCTCAAGCCTGGCTTACTGCAGCATGCTCAGTTTGGGATGAAAGCTAACACTTTATGCTGTACCATGAACAAGGCATGACGACGTGGCTGGATAACATCTGTGTGCTGTGCCCTGTGCTGCCTCATGGTTCACCTCCCAGGACACATGAAAGAGCTGACCATAGAGTCTGCTGAGGAGTGGAGGGCAGGTAAAATTGATTGGGACTGAAATGATTTTGGATTTTCCTTGAACTCTCCCTAGCTGAAAAGATTCATCTGGCAAGATGGAGATGTCAAATGAGGAGGAATATTTCCTTCATTAAATTAATTACTCATTCATATGTTTTATCCAGATCCGGTGTAGCCTAAAGCTTTTCCATTTTAATGATGTTTTGAAACAGAGAGAAACCTTTATGCTTTGTGGGAGGCACGGAGAAAACAACTGACAGAATCAAAGAGGCAAATCAAAAGTTAACTGTTTTCTAACTGCAGAGAGGTGTAAAACAAAGTTCTCAACCTAATTTTCCTTAAAAATGCATTAAACAAACTTACTGAGAAGAGTGATTTGTCAGCAACAGCGAACTAACCCTGCCTGTACCAGGCTGTCACCTGCCTGAGCTTTGACAGGCCACGTAGAGGCAGTTAAAGCATCACCCTGTCATGCAGTGGAGCCTCTAGTGTCCCTGCTTCTTCCCTATCTTCCATTTATATCATATTAGTTTAGTATCATTGATACATCTCTCTTCCTATCAAATTGAGCTGGCCAACAGGTTTGAAAGTTACTGAGAGGGGACTGACAGGCAGACAGCAGAAAACATATGTACTTATGACTCATTTCCTTTGGAAATCAGGCTGAAAACAAATAAACTAAAGACCAGGGGGATGATTCAGAATATTATTTTCTTGAAAAAGTCAGGGTTTGAACTATGCAAAAGCATAAGCCAGTCCTCTAATAAGATGTTTGCTCTTTAATATAAGCTGTGCCAAAGTGCTTCAGGTGAAAATCTCAGATCACTCCCAAAGCCTTCATAAAGCACATCTATGTAATAATTGCCGGCTGTGGAAGAATGAGGCAGGAGTGCACCTCTGACTGGGGGTGACTTCCACTCCAGTAGCCGCTGTGTTCAGGCACCAGGAACACCAAAATCATTGTACTGAACCAATACAATTCTCTGTCTTGACTGTGCCTTTTGGATTAAGCTAAGGAAGCAGAAGAGACAATGTAACAATTATGTGGTGAATGGGTTCTGCTGAGGAGGACACTGGTCTGAAAAGAGATCACTAGTAGAATATCTCAGGAATAATTTCAGAATGGAGCTTGTTTAGCGCTTTATTAATAGCCTTATGCCAAAGTTAGTGTGACCTACTGACTGTCAAGTTCAAACATACGGTCAAAAGGGGTGAGAATGACAATGTCATATATAAAGAACTACATGACCTGACACACAGAAGTAAATTTATTTGCAATAGAATTTGGTGATACAAACTTTAAAACCATACTAAGAATTTTTTGCTAAAATTTTTGAGCTCATGAGTTGGAAAAAAATGAAAAGGATGTGAATACACCAGATGATCAAAGAATGACTGAGTCACTTATGTGACATGGCCATAGATGGGGAAATTAAAATCTTAGAGAAGTTTATTCAAAAATTCAAACCAGTTAGCAGTGGTTCTCAAGCATGAAAATGTAATATTTGCTTTTCAATTTTTATCCTATTTAATAGGGCAGTGAGTGTTCTGATTAGCTATATGTTTAAGCCTTCTTTTCTAACTGTATTAGGTTCTTTAACTCCATGATACCTTCTGGCACTTTACTCCCAAGTTAATCAGACCTGGAGCTTAAAAATTATTTTGTATTAATCTATTAATTTAATTTACTACCCCACCCCATGAACTGCCTCAGTTTGAGCTCCATCACAGTAGTTAGGGAATGTAAAAAGGAAAATTGATCCATTTGCTTTGTACTTCCAGTATAGGTGAGGATCTTACACTGTTCTGGTTTCCTTGCAACACGTATACTCTACTGTGTCTTAAGCAAGCAATCATTGCAAAGCATTTAAGAGGACAGTAATCTAGGATTTGAATTATGTTAGTATTAAAAATACATGGTGACTAAATGAGTTGAGGCTTAACTTTCCACCACATTGTTTGATAAAAGAATGATTGTTTCAGGTATGGTACAGAGATTCTGATTTGATCCTTTTTGAATCACTAGACAGCAAAAAAGGTGCCTTTGCAGAACAACAGCTAGGACTGACTTAGGATGGTTTTCCAGAGCACCCTAAGATACTCCTCTCATTCTTTCAGCTGATCTTGCAGTTCTGCTTCTTTATGATCAGCTAGGTGGTGTGATGTTCTCCCTGGGAAGCTCCTGTTTGCTTGGATTTATTCTCTGAAAGTGTGGACGAAATAAAATCTTTCTGCCCTCTTCCTCTCTGGAAGCAGGAGTGAGCAGAGGAATGTGAATTCTCACAGCTTCTTCCCTGCAGCTGGTTGAAAGATTCTTAGATTGTCCTTTATATCATAAAGATGCTTTTCATACCACAGTACATTTCTGGATTTCATGGTGACTGCAGGGATAACACAGCACACCAGGGGTAGATGTTTGTTAGTCACATTGGTCCAGGAATAGACAAAGGAAGCACTAAAGGTCTGACACAAATTTTCAAGTCCCACACATGTCCTCAGCTTTTAATTTACTTCCAGAAGTAAATTTCCTCTCCCATACACTAGGGAATCTGTGGGGTAAAGGATACCCCACTTCTTGTTTTCTATTCTCATCTTCTGCTTCAGGTAGAAGTAAACAGCTTTGCTGTCTAGAGTGGAGTCTTTCAAACTGGAAAAGGCTGAAGATAAGCAGCATCCAACCGAGCTGATCTGAAAGCAGTCTTTATATATTAGGCTAAACCTTACAAACACATCAGATGGGTAGCAAATTTTCACCATTGCCTGATTGGGTTCTACCAAGAGGGACCTGAATACACTTGCTTTACTGAATAAGGTGACTAATAGCAAGAATAAGGTCACTTGCACTCAAGGTAACTCATCTGAGTTTCATCAGATAGGAAATGAGCTTTCTGTCAGATGTCTCTAATGTGGCCAGGCCAGAACAATGCCAGGGGCGTGGAAACTGACAATTGTAATCAGGGCATCAAAGGAGCTTTGAAATCAAAATTTGAGGAACACTAGTTTGGTGGCTCTTTGCTTCCTGACCCAGCTGTTTCTTTCCAGCAGCTCCCAGGCAACTGGATCGACAGCCAGATTATCAGAGTTTTGCTGTCTGCCACTCTGATATGAAAGGAGTTGCTGTTGCCATCGATGTAGAACAATCTACATGACAGCCCCCTAAACTGGCAGCACGTAAATGCAGTGGGCAGTGTTCCCACTGAAGAAAGAAAGGGAATACTGAGCAGTGGCTATAAAAGTAGTTGCTTTAGTAGGGCAGAGATTTGATCTGTCAAACACAGATGTGCTGGAGAAGGGAAAATGCTGTAGCCTTGCAAGCAACAATCAGTGTTCTAGGTTCTGAAAAGCTTATGTAGCAATGTAGGGATGGTTGTTTTCTGCACCCAAGGACATGTACAGGGTTGCAGTTCCTGCCTTGTTGGTGGTACGTGTGAGTGAAAAGGACTGAGATATCACCATAATCAGGACCCTGAGACACAGGACTTGTCAGGCAATTATGTTTTCTGGAAAACATCCACAACTACTAAAGGTGCAAACAGCATGGGATTGCTTTTTTCCCCCACACTTCTGGTGGGAAACTATTGCAGAACTATTCAGTGATGGTGACTTACACTGCCTAAGGCTTTCAAGTTAAGTATGTGTTACTGTGATGGACAGAGTTGTGGTCATGGCCACACAGGACAAGCCTGTGTTAGAATTTGTGGCCCTGATTGGAGGAGTTGGTCATTTTATCAAGGTGAGTGACACAGCATGTAAAGATAGGGAATAGAGTCTCATGCTTGCACACATACAGTCTGTTGTAGAGAGGTCACACAAAAACTGGTGACCAGCACCAAGTGACTGGCTTCCTGTAAATGTCACATCACCCATCGAGGGGATGAGAGGACCTCACTGGCATAACAGAGATGGGGGGTGTCTGACAGGGAACAAAGCTTTGTGTGGGTGGTCAAAAAGTCTGACATAGCTGTGTTGCAACTGGGACAGCAAGCAAAGGAATTCAAAGGGTAGGGGCATGGACTGTGCAAGCAGTCCCGACTTCTGTGCTGAGACGTATGATGGGAGAACAAGGGACAAAGACAAGGAGAAGCAGATGGTGCTATCCAGCCTATGAGCCTCAAGGCAATGGCATTTCAAGAATTTTGGGAAGTGGGGAAAATGGAGCAGATTTTGAAGTTAAGATCAGTTATTGCCTATGCATAGTAATAGATGAATTCTGGCATGTCAAGCTATGACAATTAAAGACCACTGCTTCCAGCTGCCACTTTTGCCATAGGTTATCAGAGAAAAAACATGACTGTGCCTAAACCATTTCCATGAACTGTCTTAGTGCTGTTGCTGGCAGTGTCCTAAACTCCAAATGGCTATCCTGAGATGGATTTTTCTGCTCCAGCCTCACATTCAATGGTTATCATTTTCAGCTGCCTAGGCAAGTGTAGAAAAGCAATACTACCACCTCTCAGCTTCACTCAAGCAAGTGCCCCAGCTGTATTTATGTTCAGCAATTCCAGCAAAGCTTCCACAAACTGCACTGACTCTACAATTTTTGTTAGAGAGAACAGAATAGTAGCACTCCATGCCACCACAAGATTTTCCTGCATTCATCCATCAATGTCCCGAGCCTACTGTTTCCCATCCAAGATGCAGTGCAGAAATGAACAAAAGGAGAGAGATTCCTGAGCAGCCATTACTAACACCTTTCTAGTTAATGATAGTTAATTCTGACTTATTTTCAAAGCATTTTTAACCCTCAATATTAGTCACTGGTGTGGTCATTGGAGTAAGGTGAAACCAGAATTAATAGCAGTTGTCTCCCTTCTCTATCAATTTCTCATCCATGAAGCAAGAGAAAAAATAAATAGCCAGTAATTTTTCTCAAAAGTTTATTAAGTATTTTCTCCCTTTCTTCATTTTGTTTCTTCTATCCACAGTCCTTTGTATGTTACTTTCTGAGACACAACACAATGTCAAGAAGCTGGCAACATTTAGACCTCCCCTTTCATTTACACGGTTTAGTTTTGTTGTTCCTTTCTTCACAGCAGCTCCTTTACCATCCTAAAATCCTAATGTGTGAATTCCTGATCATCATATTCCATTCTTGGAATATCTGTTGCAATGCCAGAGGACAGTGACAAGGAACTTGGGATGTGCTGCTGAACTGATAAGCAGTTCTAAGAGAAAGGCTGGAGAAAGGGGCCTGGAGCTGGGTTAAACATTCCTGGGCCTGAGCCCAAGTGAACAGCAAGAATAGAAGGATGTTCCACCTGCTGAACCATTCAGAAATGGCCCAGCTCACAGAAAAGGTGGTAACTATGGAGCTCATGGGTATATTTGCCAATTGACTGGGACCCAGCTTTAACACCAGGTTTTACTGAACCAGCTGAACCATCTTCAGCACAGCACTGATGGAAACCTGTGGAGGTGTAAGAGGCTGTGACTCATTGCATAACTCTTCCTGAAGGAAACTCTTGGACAACATTTCAGAAGAGGATGGAGTAAAGCTGGAAAGATGTGCTACTACAGAACTCAGAAAACAGCAGCTTTCTCATGGTGGAAAACAAGCAGTAATCTTAGGTAAACAAATTACCACTCTGTTCTTGGAGAGCTTTGTGATTTTCAGTATCTCCTGTTTCATCTCCCATAGCAAGCCATAGCTAAACTTTGAGGGCTCTCAGGTCATCAAGACTGCAGCTCCTCTGGACAGTCTGGCTAGGGGACACACACCTTCTCAGTTCTCTGTTTCAGGCAAATGCTGACAGGGTCAGCTGGGATAGGCTTCTCCTCATGCAAAGGGAATTAAACTTGTGGTAGAAGTGACTGCAAAAAGCCTGCAACCCACAGAGCCTTAAGTTTTGAAAAGGCTTGGGATGAATAGTGACATATATGGAGAAAAACACATCTTCTGCCTTAGCAAGAGACGGTCTCAGACACGTATCACTTAAACCAAGGTTGGTGGCAGCTTGCTATCCTTTCTCTTCCCTCCCTCATGCCCCCCTGGCATCTGGATGTATTTCCAGACCGCCCTTTCAATGCACAATAAACTCTGTGAACAGGGGAGATCTTCATTATCCTAAATAAAAAGGAATAGGTGAATACTGAGTATTTCTAAAGAGCAATTCATGACAATAGCTTTAAATTCTACATCTTACTTAAATACATGTCAGAATTTGGGTCTATCACTAAAAAACCACACACAGTCATTGGTGCTTATTCTCTGCTGCAGTTGCCCCTCCCTCCTCCCGGAGCAGTAATTGCATCAGTCCTGTAAAACAAGGAGTTTCCAAGCATTTCAGGCTGGTCAGATGCATCTAAAACAAGAGTGTCAGGAAACACCCCGTGCCAAGAAGTGAAAATGCAGACCACATCCTGCTGCTCTGTTCGCTGCTGCCCCTCTTTCCCACTGTATGACATGCTTGTAGAGGGTGTTTTTGTTGATGCAGTACATTTAAAAAAACCATCACATCAAGCAACAATCCAAGACTGCTTTAACACCCACAGCACCATGTGTCCTGGTAGAGTCTGTACTTGCTAACGGCTATATACTTGGATGGGCTTTTAGCAGAAACTCCTTTTGACGTCTCCTAGTGGGTGGTCAGTGGAAAGTTTTACCAGCTTTTCTCGAGCTTAGTTACATTTTTACTTGGATTACATATCATAAGTATTTGTATTTGGATTTCTCACTGGAACTACTCACAGAAGACCACACAACTGACGGTAATTGGAAGTAGTACCTACACCACAGCTTGAGGATGCTAGAAGGTTCCAATGCTGCTGGACGTGTCATGTTCTGTGGGACTGTCATTGTGACCTTCACATAGCCATTGGAATGGTACCAGTGCAAATTTCTGCCAGTGTAAGAAGCCAAACATCATTTTCCAGACTGAGATGTATCTAGGAGAGCTAAGTTTTTAATACTCTCTCCAGGCATTGGTGCTCTTCTGCCAAGACTCCTATAGTAAACTACAAGTACCTGAATGGGAATATAAACACTCTACATCTATTTTACATTCATGTAATTAACAGCTTTACAGTACTCCCAGGAGGTCAAAAATGCAGACGGATACAATGAAGTTTACGTAAGATTTGGTGAAGATAATACAGCTGGTTAGCACAGAGAGGGAGGATTAGCAATCAGATCCCCCAGTGCCACTCATCATCCCCAGATCTCTCTCTGGTTCTGTTTCTCCTGTCAGAATTAGCTCTAAAATTTCTCCATGCTTAGGAAAATCAGCAGAGGTTTGCTTATCACACTGCAACATTCCCTCACCAGAAAAGCTTAGAACTATGCTTACCCTTAGCATTTTGCTGCTTTGGAATGACTAGGACTTGTTTCTCTCTGCAGAGCAGACATAGTGCTTTTAATCCTGTAAACTTTTAGGCAGTAATGGTGGCATAAAATAATCATTGCATTTAATGGTTGCATTTGTAGTTGATAAATGACCCCCATCTGCATGCAGTACGTAAAGCATTTGAGCTTCTTCTAAATATGCTGTATGAGCGGAAAGGAGATCAAGACCTGAGGTGTGTTTGGCCCGTTCACTTTTCCACAAGCATTCTTTGTACATCTATCTGTTTTTTAAAAGAACATAAACCACTAACTTGTAGAAAACTCAATCAGCTGAATCATCAGGATGAGATTGTGGTCCTTGTTCTTTATGTTTCAGCAGGCTGAGAGAGGCAAAAAGAGGTCAAATGACTTCCTCAAGGTCAGAGACGGCCAGTGAGTCATAAAGAAAGGACTGTTTGCATTACAACCCTGCATTCATTCCGCAAGGCTCTCCGCTGCTGGTAGGCTTTTGTCTTTGCCTACCCTAGCACTTTCTGGGAGCCTTGGCCATGCTGCTGCCCTTGCCTCTGGTGACATTCATCAGAATGACTTGTGGTAAAATGATGGGGTATTGGCAGGCCCCTGCAAGAATGCAGCAGCACAGTTGTGAAGGGCAGTCCCTTTACAGCAAAACTCTTGGAGCTTAAAATGAAGCCCAGCTAGCAGCTTAGTGAAAGAAACATGAGCAAATCTGCCAATGGCAAGTTCTGAAAATCCTTGGCTGATTTAAAATAGCAATTTTTTAAAAATCACAAGAACTTAAGATCCAGAAGATCTGGGATCCTTTGAAATGGGCTAAATAATTTAGGCTGTGGGTGTGCCACGCAGCTCTACAACGGCAGACCTTGGAAAACACACTAAATATTGGGGGGCTTTTAATAAATATGTGAGCTGGCCACCCCATCTTACAGTAGAATTGCCTGTTGAAGGTGCTCTACAAAACAAGTGGACCTAAACAAGAATCTGTATGCACATCTCTGCCTAAATTTACCTTCAGCAGGCAATGACAGGCACTGAAAACCGTTTAGTATTTGCCCACACGTGCCTACTCATGCAATTGGTCAGATTTAAAAAAAAACAAACTAACAACCCCTGCCTTTACCCATGAGATCACACAAAATCCCCTCTGGGTTTATTTCTCACCTATGTGTATATTACCTATAGTTGATGCTCTCCTCTAACTCTCATGCTGCATCTAAACAAGTCAATGTGTGTGTGCATCTGTAGCTGTGATGCAAAGCATCTCTGACAGGTGGATGTGTGGTGCCCACATGAAAAACGACAGTGCAAAAGCAAGGTGGGCTTCTCAAATGCCAGGCTTAGAGAGTCAGCGGAGGTGCTAAAAGAACTTGATAATAAGGACACTCAGATGACAGCTGGTAATGCTACTGGCTATACTTCAGAGCTAAGTGAAAAGCTGCCTTCTCCAGAGTTAACATGTACTGCTGTTATGCCTTCTGCACTATGCACATTTATTTATTTTAGAAACAGCTCTAGGCAGCCAACAGTGCTCAGAAGCAAAACTCCCTGCATCTCCTCTGCTCCCCATGTCAAGTAACACTGATTTCAGCTGTAACAGTACGTGCTGGTGCCTCTGCTAGAGCCCACAGTGTAAAGAAACTGATGTCTTCTGCTGCATCACACTTAGAAAATTAAGTCTCACTGCTGCACGTCTTGAAGCTGCTATGAGAAACATATAATTACTGTTACATTTCTGGGGAAACTCCCTTTCCTCTCTTTTTTTCTCTTTCAACATGAATTCACTGACCCTCCTGCTAGAACGGGAGATCTGTGACTGGGCTAGGAATAAAAACAGTGCAATTCCAGCTTAACTGCACGCTCCCCTCTCCAGCATGCAGGGAATTTCTTTAAAATTGCTTGCAGATCGCTCAGCAGACAAACACAAAGCTATGCATTTCTGAGACAAATGCTGTTCTCTGCTCTGTGCATGCCATCTACTGAAAACATGTGACAACCGCCTGTGCAAAATGACAGCTTGACCTGCTGTGAGGTTATCCCAGGAAAAGTACTGCTTGTAAGTCCAGGGTTAATTATACTCACCTCCTCCTGTGTTCATACTGGTTAAATTTAGGGAAAAATCTGTTCATATCTAGGATAAAGATGGAGAATGTTTCTCACACCAATTGCTACTGCTGACAAGATCAAATACAACCAACAGCGACAAAAATTCCCTGCACAAACATGAAACTGTAAAAAAGTGAGCTGGACAATGATAATGACATAGGACAACTCCATCAGCAGGAGTCAAGACATTTCTAGCAAGTGGAACTTGTGTACTGGCAGAAAGTGCCTCAGAAGCAAATTCCATTTCTCTCTCCCACTTCATTTACTGTCTACCTACCACGTCTCATTTGTATCTAACAGAGATAGTGCCTGTGAGCCCTTTTTCAAGCCCAGGAACTCACCAAGCTATATTGTTCAGAGTATTACGGGCTCTTTGTGTAACCCTGCCAATCTAAGTGATCCTTGCCAAATACAATCAATGGATTTTAATAAACCTGTGAACAGAAATTTGTAGAGAGACAAAATTACATCTGTGCAATTATGGTATCACTCTCAAATCTCACTTGCCTCTCCACCTACGAGATTTCAATAGGCTTTCAAAAGAAGAGTATTTGGAAACATGATGAAAAGGAGCTAAATCGTGCTCCCCATGACATCCCAAAGGCATGTTGAATGTAAGAGATTGGCATGCATTATGATAAGAGGATGGTGGCTTCAAACCATTCACTTTTCACTTCATACTGCATCTTTTCCAGTACTAGAGAACAGGAAACAAAGCTAACCAACTGTGTCTAGAATGCCAAAAGCTAATGTCCTGATTTGTGCCATTTTTTAACCCCAAGGATATAAAGGGTGATGAGTGACCCTTCAATCTTCTGGAAAACAGCAGAGCTTTTTAATGCTGTTATTTTGTGTATCTTGTCCAAGTTATGACTGCTCTCTTCCTTGTACGTACCTAGGCACAAGTTATTGTTGTAGAGATGCTTTCAGCTTTGAAAATTAAAAAACCATGTGCTGCTGGGGACCAAAAATAACATCTGATCCTGCACTTGTTTGGATAAAGCTTCTTGAAGTCAACAGGATTTCTGTTTCTGTAAGGACTTCAGAATCAGACTACAAAGTAGTTAAACCCCTCACCACTCCTCTCCATCTTCCTGCAGCACTTCTAAACAGATGGCAAGGAGCAAAGGGAGGCACGATCAAATGTCTACTGACCACAGTGATGACTGGAAGCTAGCGAAAAGCCAGGACTGTATTGGCTTTCAACTTTCAGTGCTAAGAAGCCAAAAAATTGTTTTTATATCTGGTAGAACTATTTGGAGGTACTGCAGTTGCACCCAAACCCTTTCTCTTCCTTACATCAAATGTGGTAGTAGTCCGTCTCTCTGTAATACCATTAATTACAGGCTCCAGAGCCGGAGCTGTGGCGAAGGGACTGAAGGACATCGCGGGCTGAGGGTACAGCGCAGCAGGCAATCTTGGCCATTTCACGATCCACGATTTCTGTCAGCCGGAGCGCCCCACGCACGCACTGCCGCCCTGCCACCTGTCTCCCGGGGGAGGAGGGCACGGATTCATCGGGGGCGGATGGAGCCGCCCGGGAAAAGGGCTGGGGGTCGCGGCAGAGCCCGAGCGCCAGGAGCGGCGGTGCGCCCCCTCCCCAGCGCTGCCCGGAGCAACACGGCTGTGCCCAGCGGGAGCGCGAACGCGAAAATGGAAGCCAGCGGAAGGGAAGGAGATGCGGCGAGCGGAGCGCTGCTCTGCGGAGGGGGAGGGAGGTGTGCGCGGCGCAGGTGGGGACCCGCCGCCCCCCGCCCGCGGCCCCGCTGACCTGCCAGGCTGTTGTAGCAATCGACCTCGATGGCCTCCACCGCCTGCCGCTGCTCCTCGCTCAGCCCCGCCGCGGCGGCGGCGGCGGGAGGGCGCTGCCCGGCCGGCTCCTGGCTCAGCAGCAGCAGCAGCGCCTTCAGCTCCAGCAGGGCGCGGTGGTACTTGCCGATGGCCTCCCGGAATTTCTTGTCCTTGTAGCACTGCGCCCCTTCGCTCTTGAAATCCAGCGCCCGTCCGATGAGCTCGCCCGGCTCGGCGCTGCCCGCCGCCCGCCGCGGGCACCGCCGCCTCCCGCTCCGCTGAGACCCCCGCCCAGCGCGGGGCGGCGGGGGCGAGTCCCGGCAGTGGGGCACTTCCGGCTCCGCTCACCGCTCACCGCTCACCGCGCCGGCCCGGCAAGGGGCGAGCATACGCCGGGACACTGAGCTCCCCGGACTGGCTGACCCCACAGCCCCCCGCCCGCCGTCCTGCTCTCCCTGCGCCTGAGCTCACTCCAGCCGCCACAGTCGCGTCCCTTCTGCTCCCCTGTGCCTTGCCCTCCCGTACCTGAGGGTATCGCCTCCCTGTCGGCAGGCTGGGATTCCACCTCCTCCATTCCCCTCCTCATTCCAGTTTACCGGTTCCATCTCTCCTCTCCCAGATCCCACCAGTGGCCATCCACCATCAACACCTGTTCATGGTCCCTCGAAGAGTCTCGGTGTGTACACTCTGTATCACTGGGCAAAGAAGTGCCCAATCATGAAATCTCCTGTGTGCTCTGCATCAGGGCAGCAGAAGCCAAGGGCCAGTAATTGCCCTGGCATCAGTAACTCAGGGACTTTGATTTTCCTGAAACAGATTTTCCTATGTGCTGCTGAAAAATGGGTCAATGCTCACTGATGCCTACAACATGTCCTGGTCTGGGCGTATCAGTGGTGAGTGACTCTCCTGCTGCAGACCAACGGCAGAAAAACTGTATGGAGCATGAGGCATTGTTTTGTTAGGCCCAACACCATGTCTGCATTGATGCACATTGGATGTATTTGCATGCATTGTTGTGCCAAGATATTTTGTAGGTCTTACCACATGCTTAAAAACTAGAGGATGGATGAAAAAAACCACAGTGATTTTTTTTTCTCAATAATATATGGGCATGCATCTTTTCATTACCCATGCAACTCTTACATGGTAAGGCTGCAGCTGTGGTGCAATGTGTTCAAGCTTCTCTCTGCAACCATGAGAACATTTTAAAATGGAGACTTGAGTTTCTCTTTGGAGTATGTACAGCCTACCGTGGTGGCATGTGGTGTTGCAGTGCTGGGCAAACTGGGATAGCTGTGTGGCATAGCTCCATGTAAAGGTATTAATGCAGGTCTGCATTAATAATTCTTGTTAGCAGGGCCAATGAGTTGTGTTTTATGCATTGGTAATGTTAGTCCCTGCTGCTAAGTTTCTGGACCTTGTTGAGGTTATGGTCACAGTGTGGGACAGACACTCACTTGAATTCAAAAGTCAGAGCCACAAGGAGAAGCAAATAGTATCATGCTGATTGTGATAGAAGTACAATTTTGAAAATGCTTTCACAAGAGAAATTATACCTAAGGTATTCAACAGTGATTACATGATTTCAAGTGCTTTCATTTTCAGGTGCCCTACTAGCTACATCTTCAAGAAATCTTACTTTATGAAAATGGATGCTCAGCATTTTCAGGAACCTCAAGCCAAGAGTGAGATAAATTACTTACAAATCTTGCTCCAAGTACATGTGATCTAAAATCAGGAAATCCTGGGGGGCGGGTGTGGCGGTGGTGGATATTAGTCACAGTAGCTAGAGTGGAATTGATGTGTGGAACCTAAATATTAAGGAAGGAAAATTCCTGTTGGGATATTGTTTTAATCTGCTAGTCATATTACACAAAGTACGTTTAAGTAATTTCAGAGGTTTCATTGTACCATTATTGATTGCTGCTTGGGAGAATTCACAGGGACAACATATATCTCTTGTGCTGGAACGCTGACTTTGCCAGAGGAAAGGAGATTGCCACAAAGGATTAATTGCTGAGATCTGAGCAGCTGCAGAAGCTATTGAAGAAGGAGCTGTTTTCTTGGAGGGTGATGTAGCAAAGTGACATTGGGAGTAGTTGCTTCCCTTTTTCAGCATTTGCCTGAGCCCATGGAGTTACATGGCATAGGGGGCACTGAGACATACGTGACTTTTTCTCCTCTCCCACCCCCTCTACTTAAGGGATCTTTGCGATTTCTTCCTTTGGTTACTGATCAACAGTGGTAGACTGAAACAAGCTATGAAAAGTATAAAAGAGTTTGGTAGTGGCCACTGGCATTATGGTGGCCACTGGTCAGAAGTGGTCACAAAATAATGATATTGCATTATGAACTATACTGAACATACCAAACTGTGGCTTAGTCCCAAATGTTGCTTAAGCACCCAAATGAGTTTTCCACCTTGTAGTTCTTCCAGAAGTGTCCAAAATCTCTTCCTGACATTGCTTAGTGCCTATGAGGATGAATGCCCCAACCTTGTAAATCCCAAAACATACCACAACAGGAATGTCTGAATGATTGCTGTTATTGGCCAACTTAGACCGTTTGTTGATAGCAAAGAGTATCCCTCAGCTGAGAGCTGGATCTCTCAGCCAGAGAATTCAAACCTGCCACAAGATGTGCAGGATGACTGGCAAGGTCAGTTTAGTCCACCAGATCTTTCTTCCTGGAGAGAAGTAGTGTTGGCTGTACTAAAATATTTAGGAAACATCACACCAGACATAGGATCACCACACTGACCACAGCATAAGAGACTGCTTTTGTTTGTTTGTTTGCTTTTCAGGAGGAATATGCTTGGAGGAAAACATGAGAAGCTGTAACCTTTCCAAGTCAGACAAGATTTGTGCTTGGGAGGTACCTCACATTTCATTTAACATATGGCGTGATATTCAGGTCTAGATTTCAGCTGTCTCAGGCCTACTAGACTCCTCATACAGGCTTGCCAGTGGTCAATACCTTTAGTGATACTCAGCTTGAAAACATGACAGGAACCTGAAAGCATCAGGAAGAGTAAGTTTATATATTATATTGATGCACTGAACTGTGAAATAAAGCATACATACATTCAGATAAAATTAAGCCAGTTTGCAGTCATTGCCTGTGTGCCATGAGATGAGGTCATGGTATTGGTCAGTATTAGCTATTGTGTCTGTCTTTAGCCCGATGGTGAGGGATTTTCTGACCATAGAAGCAGAACATGCTTATCTCTCCCATTCTGTAATAGATGAGGTGTACCTGTCTATCTGGATGCCCCCAGGTGCTGTGAGTATCCAAAACTGCCTGAGTGTGCCTGTCTCTCCTCCTCCGCACTGAGCTTTCCTTAGCATGTTCCAAAAGCATACACTTACATTGCTTAATTATTATTAATAGTAGTATTATGCAGAGGTCACATGCTTCATAGGATATTTTAGGATCTGTGACTCACTAAACCATAATTTCCTGTTCACAAATTACCTGAAGAAAAAAGTCTTTTTGGAGTCCTATTCTTGGCTGGAAGATGTGTGGGAAATGGAAAATATTGTGAAAAATACTGGATCTTACATATCTGTGAGCTGTCCCAGCCTTCCTCCAGGTACAATTGTTTCTGCCTGCACATAAGACAATTAATTTACAGGCATATGGAACAGATTATCTGCATTTCAGGATATTGCTGTAAGGAAATTGGAAAGGCTCCTGAGACAGTTGAGGAAGCTGGGCATTTGGGCTCTAGTGAGACATTGAAGGTCTGGAGAATCTTTCCTATGAAGACAGACTGAAGGAGTTGGGGTTGTTCAGCCTGAAGAAAAGAAGGCTTGGAGGGGGGGACCTTATTGTAGCCTTTCAGTACCTAAAGGAGGCTAGAAAAGAGCTGGAGAGGGACTTTTAACAAGGGCAGGTAGTGTTATGATATGGAGGGATGGCTTCAAACTGAAAGAGATAGATTTATTGGACATAAAGAAGACATTTGTCTTTGGTGAGAAGGGGTGAGGCACAAGAACAGGTTGCCCAGAGAACCTTCTAGAGAACACATTCCTAGGAGTGTTCAAGGCCAAGCTGGATGGGGCTTTGAGCAATTCTGGCTAGTGGAAGTTGCCCGTGCCCATGGCAGATAGGTTGGAACATGGTGATCTTTAAGGTTGCTTCCAACCCAAACCATTCTATGATTCTTCTAGATGGATATGAATCCACTGTAGCATTTATGCTGTTAGGTGAGCTTTTTATAAATTGGAACTCTAAAGGCTGCTATGAGGAAGCAAGTTTATATATATTGAAAACCAGGTATCAATTTGGAAAGCAGTATAGCATATAAGGCTTCAGTCCAGTTCTTGTGCATTCATTCATGTTGATGGGACTGCTGACTATGTGAGAGTTGTTTCATCAAATCCTTCCTTCCTGCCAAAGCACAAGCCTCACCTATTTCCTATTGTGATGAAAATGGTGTCAATTCCCTGTGAACAGAAGAGATCCCTCATTGCCTTAATTCAACTGCAGAATTCCCAAACAGCAGCAAGCCTCCAGCATACACAGCTGCTGCTGCTGCTGCTACAGTCTGTCACCAGCTTAGTCAATCATCCATTATTTATTTCTAAACTGTATGTAAAGCTCTGCAGCATAGCCTTTTATGTCCATATACAGGGAAAAGAAGAGAAAGAACTTCTGAAAGGCTAGGAGAACAAAAATAGAGAAGCCTCTGAAATCCTTTGTTGGGGAAATTGTTTTATGTAGTTATACCCAAGGACGAGAGGAAAGGGAAATAAAATGACATTTAACAGAAGGTAACACCTTGGTACAAATTTCTTTGATCTCTCTGTATCGTTTGTTGCAGTCAAAAATTCCTTTTTAAAGATAAGATCCTTTGTTTACAAGTGTCCATCAAATGCAATGCACTTGGAGAGCATTGTGCATGTCTTCTTCCACAGTCTGTGTTCTGTGTTGGGTCAGTTCATCCTGCAGGCTCTTTGATGCCTGCTGACCACCTGGTTGAGAATGGCTAATCAGGACTACAATGAATCTCCCAGGAATAGTATACAATCAAGGAAGAATAGCCCACAGAAATGTTTGCAGGCAAATAAGAGAGTCTCCATGACAAGCCGTTGCACGTGTGCGTATATAAGCAGCATCTTTGTCACAAAAAATGCTTGCTGACAATACTAAGAGGTGGATGGTTATACAGAGCAGCTGTTCAGAATTAAAACAACTGTTCCAAATTCTGGTTTTAGCATTCTGGATTCTTTCCTTCTTTTTCATAAATGCGGTAACAAATTGCTTACTAAGAGGTTTACCCATGAACCCAGGACAGGTCAAATCACAACAATTTAACATCATTCCCAGTGTTTCTTTTTGCACTTTAATTAAAAGTGCCATAAGTAAAAAAAATTATTTAATTAAATTTAATTAAAAGTGCAAAAGTGCAAAAAGTCTCTGATTTGCAGAACAGTCATAATGGAAGGAAATGCTGCAAAAAAATAAAAGTTTGAAAAACACTTTTAACCTCTTAAAATCGGCTGTTGACATGAGGCTACAGCTATAATCTCTCAAGTAAACTCCAGTGTCCTGGGTAGCTCTTGCACTTTACTCAGTCTGGACTAAAGAGCAGAAAGGTTGATTCCTCTGCTGTGTGTGAAAAGAGTAGATTGGGAAAAAATCACATCCAGATCTTGCTTATCAGATGGATATTAAGAGCCACAAAACAGGCACTCCTATATCTTTCAGCCCTCATTCTTCCTCTATCTTATCTTCTAGCATCCAAAGATGTCCTGATTCTGGAGGCACATCTACAATGAGCAAAGGGGTGTAGTGTGAGGTTTTTTACTTAGCAGTGACCTAGATCTGACTTGAGAACAATGCTTTTTGAGACCCTAAGGAAGCAGACCTTCGCTCCACTGTCAGTTGGTACTGCCCCAGGAAGACCTACAGAGCTGCCTAATGCTGCACCACAGCATTACGGGCTCAAGTTACTGCACATCAGCTCTTCCACCAGGCTGGCAGCGTGCCTGTTCCAATCCTCCATGGAGGTGAAGGCACTCGTTCCCGTAATGCTGAAAGACTGCATATTGAGCAGCATTAGTGGGGAATAAGAGACTTCACAGAAGCAGTTACTGCAGATCTGTTCATCGCTGGCATCCTCCTACTGCCCAGGTAAATGGGCACATAGTTCAACGTTAGTAAAGATCACTTAACTCCAAGAGTGACCAGGTGACACCAGGTGCTCAGATCTGTATGGGAGTACAAAGTGAGTCACTTGGGTTCCAGTCTAATGAGACAATATGTGAGTGTAACTGGAAACTGAATTACTGAAAAACACAAAAAAGGATCCTAAAATGCACTGACTCTCCATGAACTTTGAATTGCTGGTACCCTGAAGAGAAACGCCATCCAATGGTCACCAGTAGTAAAGCATGCTCACTTTATGTTTCTACATAAGGACTATTGCCTAGTCTTTACACCATGCTTACATCTTCAGAACCAAGCAGTGATTGCAACTGCATTGCAAGATAAATGCATATTTATCATTACTTGCCCATTACCTGAAGAGCTCACACCAGCAACCTTGGGTTCACGTTGCACATACAGCTGTAACTCACACAGCTGAATTCTTCCATGGTGTCATAAAGGCACACATCAAAAGTGCATCTAACTACCTCTAACCATCCTTCTCTTAGTTTTGTGGCTTAGTCTTTTTTATGAGATTAAAAATGACACATGGGAGCAAATGGAAATGCTTATGCTTCTAATTGCTTGCTTTGTGTGAGACATAGCTATTCCCAACTTCAGCTGAACTGCAAGAGGAAAACTACGAGCAGTAATTTTACAGAGAAAGCAGACCTGCTAGAGAAGTGTCTGCTTTTTTAATATCTGGCCTGGCAGTGTGAGGAGGAGTTAAGATCTCACAACAAGCAGAGTTATCTGGCAAGTTCCTAGCTTGGCAATGTCTTTGAAAACCAGGACTTACAAGAATTGTCTTGCATATCCCATCCATTTTCATTGTCTTATGTCATGGCACAATCTTCACTAAGGTTCAATGCCTACTAACTTTGTCATCCTGAGGGGTACCAAACCCTGGCCTCTTGGAAGTCTCTTGCTATACTAGACATACTTGATTGGGCTGATGTCAGAGAGTTTGTGCTGTTTTCCTGTCTGGTCTCAAAAGTTCCTGCAAGTTGTTCATGGTGATTAGAGTGGCCTCTGAGGAGAAACAGGCTATTTCAGGAAGTGTGGTTCACAATACAGTAAATGGTACTGTCCCCTCAGAGAGCACTTAGCCACTCTGTCGGCAGACTGGCAGGCCCTGCAGCTTAGATAGCTCTGCTATCCTTGGAAGAGAGGTGAGACAAAGGTGTTTTATGGTCCTGACCTTTAACATGCCTGTGCTGTTATTGAGTTTGAAGGGTAAACTGCACGGCCTGTGTCAAATTTCAGTGTAAATGCATTTGTACTTGCTTTTCCAGTTGGATGTAGTTATTCTGCTTGCTTTTCTCTCTCTCTCCTAATATGCTGAGGGTGCTGCAGTGCACAGCTAAGCAGATGGCTCACTTCATCCTAGAGACAGATCCATTTCTGAGCATGGGGATACTTGTATCTAAAGTGCTCAAATGAAACCATTTGAGTATTTGAGTAAAAGCTGCATGGAGATAGTTAAGCTCATTTACCATATATATGGGTGATTTGCTTACAAGAAAAGGGAAGAAGAACTATTAAAGAGGAATGCTTCTTGCTGTGTCTCCAACACTTGTCCTGCAGCATATGGGGTTTTCTTGAGGACGTGCATTCCCAGATTTCCTACAAACAAATTTGTGAGGTCTGGTGAGCACAAAGCCTCAGGCAGTGTGGTCACAGACTTACCATCTGTGTGTGATCCCAGTAGCATCAGCCCTGCAGTTTACGTGAGGTTCTCATCTTTCAAATTTTATTGCAAAAATGGTTCTGTTTCCCATCCAGACAGCTTTTCAGGCTAGGCCTCATCTTCCAGGACACTGCAGTGATGGAAGGTGGCCAGCATTGCATGGTTTCAGTATAAACTGTGTGTACTGAGAGCTTAAATGAACTTTGAGTGAGGAAACATCATTGCTTCATCCTACAAAGAGAAGAGAAATTCGAATGGATCTTGATGTGTGAAAGACTTTCAAACTCATTTAGTTGGTCCACATAATATTGCCAGTGTAAGGTCTCAAGTGTGGACATGTAGATATTAGTACTATCCCTATTTAATTGAAGCTCACTGAGGATTTCACTGCAGAAAATGTATTTAGTGGTTCTTGCAACACACTGTTATTGCATTGCTAGGCTGTTTGAAAGGTATTTCTTTCCCCATAAGCTGTCATGCACAGCTTACATTAACAATATTGCCCTGAGGAGAGTCAGATGAGCAGTCCTTATGGACCTACTTGTTTGTGCACACCTGTCACAATAATTTCTTAGCCCTGAGCAGGAATGTCGTGGCAGCTCAGCAAATAAAGATTTCCTTGTGTTGAAGAGACTGAATAGAATCAAAATGGACTATTTTCCTCCAAAATGAAAATATCTGTATTAATGTAGATTTTTGAAAATTACTCATTGACTGTGCCTCTACTTGATTCTCTGATTGCATGTCCTGTCAACTAACTACCTAATGACTGCAGTATCCACACTTCATTTAATTCTTAACCCACTGGTTTTCAAGTAAGTATGGTTTGCTTATGAGGATCAGCCTAGGTTAATCTCTCATTGAGCTGTTTCCTTCCTTTGTAAAGTTGTAGAATTATTTAACTGCTTGCATCACAGTTCTAGGCTTAGAATACCAGTGCTAAAAAATGCAGAGTAGTTAGAAGAATAAGCTATGCTTGACCTTATTAGCAAGACTGCTTATTCTGTACTGGAAGGGTTTGGGAATTTTGTAAATTGTACTGAATAAATTTGATTAAAGAGAACTATGAAACAGATAAACATGTGCATTTTAAAAAATGAAATTTCATATAGAAAGAGAAATATGGGATGAATGCAGCTTTCTATGCCCACTTTCATAAATGTTCAAAGACAGAGGAGAATTTTATCTGCCATAAAATCCAGTATGGATGAGAAAGTAGAAAACCCATGAACAACACAAAAATTTGGGCTACTGCTTCTGTGTCCTTGATATTCACCTGAGAATCAGTTTGAAGTGATCAATTATTCTGCCCAGAATAGAGTCCAAGGTTTCATCTCAAAGGCTAGTAAGTCATTGGCCATATAAAGTTCCTCTCCATTCACCTTTCCTTTTTAAGAAGGAAAAACAACAGTGAGTTGAATAGATGGATAATATGGATAGAAAATATACTCCAGTAATCCTGGAGCTAAAATCTGGAAGATATTGATTTCACCACTGGTCTGATAGTAGATCTACAAAGGCAAGAAAACTCATTTAACCTACCCTTCCTTAAATCCAAATCTTGTTATGACTTGGGGAAAAAAAAATAGAGAGAGACTTGGTAAAGTGTCAGACACCAAACTAGGATTATTTTGGGGCTGTACAGCTGTATAAGACTGCATAGCTCAGTAATGCTCAAGCTGTCCTGTCTCAGTACAGAGCCCCAGCTGATTATATAAGGACATTTCCTGCTGGGCAGAAATGCAATTTCCCACAGACGCAATTTTTTACAGATGCAGCACTCTATAGGTGAAAGAAACATTTTGCTGCTGATTTGTCCCATACTGGGGAAGCCCATCCTGGAGAAACAGCCCTTTTGATGAAGGGTGATCATTGCCCTGCCTTATGGTTTTTTCCCTTGGACAACAGTATACGCTTCATGGCACTGAATCAAGCTGTGAAGGACAGTCATGTGGTGTATGCTGATGGCAAATGTAAATTTTTGATTTCTAGGTCATACATTTTGTCTGTATTCATCTACTGATGTTCCTATTATCATTATTTATCACTGCATTATGATAGCTTCTGAGTCCCAGTGCACCCCACTGTGCTAAGTACTATAGAAACACATTCCTGGCTTTGCTGGTTTGGCTTCACTCCAGTAGATCAGCTCTATTAATGTATCTCCTGCCTTGCTACTCTAATTTTTTCCTGTTCAACAAAAAGAATGTTTAAAACACTGGGTAGGAGAGACTGGGGGGAATGATCAAATAAGATAATTTGATTTTTAATCCATTAGTGTCCTTGCTCTAATGTCTATTGCACTGATAGGAAAAACATGACTAGTTCTTTGCTGGATGTGCAAATACCCCAGCAAGTATCATGTTCTGTAAGTTGCCACATACCTGCTGACTTCAGTATGATCTGCAAAGTAAAGGGGTGCTATGGCTCTTTCCATTGTACAGATGAGGCTCTGGTATGTGTGAGTTCATCACTTGTTTGGAGCAGATGCTGAATCCCTGTGATGTGAGCTTAATTAATTTAACCTATTCTTTCCTACCAAAGCCTAGTGTAAAGTATTTACAGCTGGCTCACTCTTGGCTGATGTGGTTGAGAGAATATCCCAGATGGAGGATTCTCACATGAGCAAAATGTACTGGGCAGTGCCCTCCTGCTAAGCTACTTTGTCCCAGCTTTGTACATCCTGAGCTCAGGGTCTCAAGTATGGGCTCGGGAAGTTTCTGTGAAGTGGCATAGCAGCTCTGATCTCAGTCTCTGATGATGGACAGTGCAGCACCAGCATGACGGGCTGATACTGTTCTGATACCCAAGGGATCTACCTTGCTTCTTTGGGACCCTACTGAAACAAAGTATAAGATAACCTCTATTTGGGTAGGGGAATCTGGAATTTTTTTAATGTAGCCTGTGATAGGAATTTTGTTAGTCCTGCAGAAGAAAGGATAGGTTCTCCTGAGAGTGGGATTTCTCTGTAAACTGTAGATATCAAAGCCCATGCTGATCACCAATTTACTAGTAATTTCCCATAGAGGACTTTGCACCTTAGAGGTTATAGGGCCACAAAGTGAAGTCTATAATGACACTCTCTGCAGCCACTTCTGAAGGCAAAGGAACACACATCTTCTCAGCCATATTTGCAGTGACCAAGGAAATCCTCTCTCTGAAAATACCTTGATCAGACTAAGCAGTTAAAAGGCCATGTAGCTGTTGAGATGAAAGGCCCCATAAACTCATGCCACCTCTACTAAACTGGGTATGTTGCCTTTCCTCTCTCCAGAACAGTGTCCAATTACCTTTGATATATGCAGTATTATCCAGCAGGGAAGAAACACTTTGTTATAGATCATTTTTCACAGGCCCAGCAAATAGGCCAGGTTGCCCAACTCAGATATTAGTGTCAAATTCCTGCTCCTCCCTGGACTCAGGGATGAGCAGCCCTGGCTATGCAGACATTACCTGGGCTCAACGCTTGGGCCACTCGCCTGTGTTCAACTTTGGATAGTGTGGAGGCACAGATGAAGAAGAACAGTGCAGCCAGGATGGAAATAATATGGTTGTTTCCACTACCTGTTGTGGGGGAGACATGTAAAATTCCTCTGAAGGAAACAAAGGTATTAGAGTTAACAGGCAACCAACACCAGTAAAAAATGATGCAAAAGGAGAGAAGTAAAAAAGACCTCCAATTAAGGACCTGTCTGGCCCATTAGGTAGCTGAGACAAATGATGAATTGTTCACACTAAGATTTAATGGTAGGTGAGGATATCTGTTTTAGAGAGATGGAAGGTGTAGAGAAAAAGCATTTGTGACTCAATGGACAGAGCAGAAATGAAAATTTTTCAGTGAAGTGAAATAGACCCCTTTTAGCTTTACGAGGCCTGCAGTTGTTGAAGCAGAGATATTGCTAGACAGTTTTGTTAATGTTCTGCCACCATTACTGCTTGCTGGATTTTGTAGCTCTCTCCAATCGTGAAATATAGAAATTAAGTCTTTCTTTTCACTTCCTGATCTGGTCAGCCTGTCCATGTTTTGCATCCTCCCACTGGAAAGCACAGGGCTCACTGCCAAACTGAAGCCCTCTGTTTTTCAATAGAAAATAGAGTAAATCAGGAAAATAAATCTTGATTTCTTCATCAGACTAGAGAGACTCTATTTTATTAAAGAGCTTTTTCAGATCAGTTAAGTGCCTGACTTAAAGGCATAAAAATCAAGGTCTTTGCAATTTGGCCATATTTGGGGTTACAATGCACAGTAAAATGATAGCATTCAAAGCTTGCTGAGAGGTATCCACCAAATGCCAAGGCTGTGGTGCAGCCCAGAGATTGGGAATATTAGATTGCTAGACATGTGCAATAAATAGGATGTATGGTGAGAAGATTGTTTTGCTTTTTCCCCCTTCCCTGTCCTGGGCAAGCCTTCATTGTCAGCAGACAGTGTTTGCTTGCTGGCAGCAAGTGGGCCACGGCTGTACTCCAGGGCCCTGATCTGCCCTTTGGAAACTGGGGGGAAATAAAACATTGGTTGACTTCCAATCCAGCTGACAAATGCACACAAGTAGAGCTGTATGGGATAGAGGCTGTGCTCCAGAATTGCCTGACAGCTTCATCTGCCTCTATGGATATTGGCCTGTATGTGACCTGTGAAGCTCTGGGGACATGGGACATTTCCACTTCTCCCACCAGTCCCCTCTGGGTGATCCAACACCTGTAGATTGTTCTTGCTGCGTCCTTCTTTGTCATGGGCTTTTACACTGACAAAGCCAATGCAGCAGCAGAGATGCTAAGGTCAGAGATGTCTGCAGAGACACAAAAGTCAGCATCTGCAGTTGCTGGTTTTAATACACGATCATATGCAAGATGACATTGTTTGTGCTTCTTTGCTTGGAAACTCATTTCCCCTCTTGCCTGCAGTTGTTAGCAGCCATGTGGCATCCTGACATTTCATCTTTATTAACTTCTTGACAGATAGCCTTTTGGGGCTTACTGGGAGATTAATTGTTTTCAGGAAGCTTTTAGACTGTTAGCAGGGTTTCATCTTTTCTTTCCCCATTCTTTCAAACAGGAGACTCTAATAAAGCACTATGAGATTTATTAAAATGCTCTGAGGATGCCAGGGACATTACTCCTAGTGTCCCCCAGTTCCTCTGCTCTTTGCAGCCCAGAGCTGAGAGCAACAAGGGGCGGTGGGGGGACACAGTTTTGAGAAGGGCACTGGCTGCAGCCATCATTGCAGCCACTTCTGTTAGATTTTCCCAGTGGCATTTTTCCATGGGAAAAAAAAAGCTTACAAGCCTGGCTATTTTTTTTTATAGTCAATGCATGTGATTAGCAGTATTTATAAAAACTGTGCAGAAAACAGCATCTCAGGAAAAGGAAAAGAACACGCAGATGCACTGAGCGAAAGGAGAAATTAACAGACTTTGAAGTCAGCAAAAGTGCCTGATTAAGGATTTAAAAATCAGAATTTTGCAATTTGGCTGTGCTGTGGGTTTCTAAAGCATAATTCAGTGACGGCATTTGAGGCCTATGGAAGCTATTTTGTAATTGATTGCATGTGTAATGCCATCTGAAGATACCAGCAACATAAGTGTTTTCAGGGTGGAAAGAGAGAAACTTCACAAGCAAAAATGTTCAAACAGAATATGGGTGATAAACTCACGGCAGCTCCCTCAAACATTTCCTTTCCCTCCTTACACATTTTGTGATTTCAGCATTTTCTTTGCATTGCCCATACATTTCTCTCTCTGGTTTGTTTACATGTCTTTCTCTCAAACCATGAGATAAGGACTTAAAAGAATATTTTCCCATTCCTATTCATTATAAACAAATAGCAAATTGCTCATTTCATAAGTAATTCAAGCCCAGCAATTTTTCATTAGCATAAGAATTTAAATTTCCCTTGTGCTTCATTGCAGAGCTAGATTTAACGGAACATAGAATGGGACTTGGAGATATTTACTATTGATCTGTGAGTTCAAATGCCGGTGGGCAGAATCTGAGGTGCTGCGATGATATCCTTGTTCAGGAGCCTCTACTATGTTTTGGAAACCACCCAGAGTTTAATGATAAGTATTCCTAAACAATACTTTTCACCCGATGGCATATAGCTAGCTTATTTGTTCAGTCTCTGCAGACTGTTAAAAATGTGCACAGAGATGGTTTTCCATCCTTTTTTAGATGTAGTAGTCTCAGTTTAGCTGTGCTTATTTGTAACTATAAAGGGACTCCTTGGTAGTCTCCCTGCTGTACCCATAATGTGGTTTGGAGCACTCAGCGCTAACAATCCTGCATCCACTGGAAATAACAAACACTGTAAATCAGAGACAGTCTGTTACACCCAGGGGAACGTAGTAACATGAGACTCCTCATTAGCTCTGACCATAGAAATACAGAAAAATAATTCCACTGCAGGGAGAGTGACACCAAATGACATCTGAACACCAGGACTTGAAAAGGTGTCAGCTTTTATCCAAGTGTTTTATGCATTTTTAAAGCACACAAATGGAACAAATATGTCTAAATATTCATTGCTTAAGGTGCCTTTCTCTGACATCAAAAGCTGTGTACATAAATTCCCCATTTTATATGATAGCTTTCATTATCTCTCCATCTGTAATCCATATCTCCTGCTAAGAGGGACAGAACTCCAGTGCTCATTAGGACTCTCCCTTTAGAGGAAGCCAGGTGAAAAAGCCCTCATCTTTTATGCTATAGCAGAAGGTGAAAATGTTACCAGATTAACAATTCTTTCCAGCAGTGCTTTGGCTAGTCTCACCATGTAATTGAAAATTCATTGTCAGCAATCAAGTCCCATTATTTCCCACCCAGGAATCTTTACTTTTCAGCCCCTTGCTCATCTGAAGACATACTTGCTAAGGAGAGGTGCAGAGTCAGCAGGAAAGATGGGCAACATGAATAATTAAAATAGAGGTCACATTTACATTTGCTACTGAAAAGAAATGGTTTGCACAAAAATAGAATGAAATAGGGCATCAGAGATGCACCAGAATGATGACTGTTATGTCTGGTGCCATTTTTCCCTCCAGGAGGATTGTTCATGACAGGATCATAGAGGTATTTGGTTTAGAATGGGAACCTATCATAGTATTATTTCATAGTATTATTTTGAAACATTCTGGTGTGGATAGCACTAGAGAGATGTGTTTGGCAAAGGTAGAAACTGCTAACCAGTAGCAGCTAAATAATGAATGGGGATCTGCAGTGTGCACACATGAGAATTACCCCATGGAAAAGCACATATTACACAAAATATTATCTAAGTGACAAAGATATGAACCCAGGAATCATGAAATTGAAAAATTAAGGTTAGATTTGATTTTTAATCTAGTTGTGCTATTAAATGATACCAAGTACTGTGTTTTCATGTCTTCTTCTGAATTCAGTATTACAGTTGGACAGTGCACTTCTGTTCAGTACTTTTTCTTTCACTGTTCAATCTTTTTTACTTATTTTTACTTACTTTGACAATTAAACAAATCTTCTTTTGAAAATAAGATTAATTTTCTCAGAACACTTACCATCCCAGCCTCATATTTTTGCAGATATTATTAAATTTCTTTTCATGAACCACTCAGAGCCAAGGGGCCTGTTATCACCTCCCTTGTAGAGATGCAGCTGTGAGACACTGAGATTACAAAAATCTTATTTTGAATAATAAACTGTGAGAGATTTTACAGACCTTAACTTCTCAGTGTCCAGGGAATTACAAAACACACAAAGCATAACCAGCATTACTTTATTTGTATCGAGGGTTCAGCACATCTATAAATCCGAGTCTGAAAAAACTTCATTAATCTAATGCATGACTATACTACTGACAAGACTAGAGTCCAGTTTTCCAAACCAGCATTTTTCTGTCTGACCTTGTCACTTTCTGTAACCTTCACTTGGTACCTTCACATCTTTCAACACCCAAAACATGTAAAGCAAATGTTTTGCAGGCACCTCTTCTTCACAGAAAACAAGCCCAGAATATTCTCAAACGATACAGTGACTTTAATACATTGAACGAGATAGGAATCCTGGGAAGAAAAGAATAAAAGACTATGTGGTTTTGCAATTACAGTCTGTCTCCTAATGCATTAGTATGAGAGGATTGAATAGAGAGCAAATAAGCAGCATGATCTCTCTTTTGCTCTAACTTCTTGATTGCTCTCGGGATTGAATAGAGAGCAAATAAGCAGCATGATCTTTTGCTCTAACTTCTTGATTGCTCTCATACAGTAATAATATCCCTTTCCAGTACTTCATACACAGTAAAGTACTTCCTATATTTTTTTCACACAGGCCTCTAATGGAAGAGCAGTTATGATCACGTGCCATCAGCAAGGTGGTAATGCCAGGCTGTCTTAGACTCTGCTACTGCCAGCAAGGGGACGGCTGATCTTGGCAGCAAAGGCTCAGGCATGTGAGTCCCTGGAGGTACAGCTAACATGACACAGGGATATTGGACACTCTGTACAACACACTGGTAAACTGTAGTTGTCAATCTAATTATGGAGCTTATTAATCTACAGTTTATGTACATTCCTCCACCCACTGAGTGTTGTTCTTCACTCTATGAATGACTGATGACTGATGATTTCACTTAAGAGCCAAAATGGCAAGGACCATACCTCAGGACAGGAGGTCATATCATCAAAACACAATACAGTGTTTTCATGATGTGACCTCAAAACATCTATTATTCCCCCATGGCTAACTAAATTAGGGCTATCCCAGCCACTCAAGCTGAATGGATGTGATGCTGAGCAGCAACCGGTGACCGACATCTATTTCACTTTGAAAGTGACCGGCAAATACCAGCGGGCCAAGGTCAGGTGAGAACGACTGCAAAACCTGGTATCTCCCCTTTTGAGCAAACAGCTCCGAATGAGCGTGTCGATTTTCGGCACTGGCGCCGTCGTTCTGGTTATGCACCACTCAAGCGAAGAGCAGCTCACTTTACTTGCGGTGGGACGCTGGGGCAGCACAACCCTTCGCTTCAGGAAGGTGTTTCCCGGGCCAGCGACGGCGTGTCGGGACGAGGGGCGTTCTCCCTGCACACGGATCCCGCCCGGCCCCCTCGGCCGCCCGGCCCCCTCGGCCGCCCCGCCTCCCCGCTCCCAGGCCGCTTCCTGCGCGCCGCCCCGCCCGCTCCGGATGTGCGCGGCGCGGCCATGGCAGCTGTGGATATCCGAGGTAGGCCCGGGGCGAGGGCAGTGCTCGGGGCTCTCTCCCCGCGGTTTCAGGGCTCGCTCCCCGCGGTTTCGGGGCTCTGCCCGCTGACCTGGGCTCGGCTCCGCCCGCGGGCAGAGCCCTCCGCAGGACGGCCGCAGGAGGGGTCGGTGTGGTGCTGTGACGGTCCTTGGAAGCTGGAATGGGCGGGCGGAAGAGCTGCCCAAAAAGCAGCTTTCTTGCTTGTGCGGCAGGCTGCGAGCGTGTGCTCAGGGCCGCCTGGGGAAAGCAAGCTTCCTTCTGGTAGATTCTGCCTTTTCAGGGGGAATAAAGAGGTGCTGCAATGAGATGGCGACCTAAGGGAGCGGCTAAAAAAGAGTTCCAGCTCTGAAGTGTGGGGGAAAGTGGGAAGCGCTGGCGTGTGTGTGGGACTTGCACGGGACCGGAGCAGCGAGTGAGGCTGGTAACCTTAAGAGCACTTTAGGTGGATGTGGTGAGGCTGGCCAGGTGTTAGGAAAGCTGAAGTAACAAAAACCATTTGGATGTGGAGTCAGGGATATTAATAAAAAGAGAAGAAGAAGTGATATTTGACTAACGTGTTAAATAATATTTATGTTGTAAACAAAGTAGAAGTTAAATTGTTGTGAAGAGGTGGAGCTTTGAGAGAAGAAGTGGGGGTTCAGAGGCCACAGGAAAGGAAGTTATTTTTCTCCATGAGAGTGTCTGAACGGAATAACATCAGAAGCCTGTGTGGTGGAGTCCCAGAGTGAACAAGAGCAGGTATTTAAGGAAATCTCATTAAGGGTTAGTTTTCATAATGCCACAGAGGTTCTCTCCTTTTTTGTCTTCAAATTCTTAATGATTATGTGTAGTCCTGTGTTTTTCTGACTGCCTTGTTTGAGATTGCACAAAAGAACTAGGTAGACAGTTGATGAAGGAGTGCTGTATTAAGTTATTAACTGATGTGAGAACCTTCTGTCTTACTCCAGATAATTTAAGCTCGCTCCCTCAAAGTCTTTAATATAGTTCAATATATTAAGTAGATTTTGAGGCATACTTCTATTTTTAATGTATCTGCAGTGGATTAACTGGGTGGTGCCAGGTACCCACTAAAGCCACTTTGTCACCCCCCTTTCTGAACCAGACAGGTAAGAAAGGCTATAATGAAAGGCTTGTGGATTGAGTTCAGGGCAGGGAGAGATCACTCATCAGTTACTGTTCTGGGCAAAACAGACTTGATTTGGGGAAATTAATTGAATTTATTACCAATTAGATCAGAGGAAGATAATGAGAAATAAAACCATATCTTAAAAACACCTCCACCACTCCCTTCTTCCTGGGCTTAACTTCACCCTGAAATTCTCTACCTTCTTTCCCCCAAGCAGCAAAGGTGAACAGGGAATGGGGTTGTGATCAGTTCACGCATGTTGACACTGTCGCTCTGTCCTCCTCACCAGGAGGACTCTTGACAGTCTTCACTGCTCCATGGTGGGATCCCTCCCCCAGGAGACAATCCTCCATGAATTTCTCCAATGCTGTTGTTCTGAAATGGGCTTTTTCACCTGGTTGAAGAAGCCCATCCACACAACAGAGTTGAGGTATCTGATTTACTGCTCTTAAATCCTGTACCAGCCTATATGCCTGAGAACAAGGCTTCTTTACAGGTATTCAATTCATATTGATACTCTGAGCAGCAGTCAGTACTATGTCCAGGAGGTCCTTTTCAGGTTCCTTTGAGGTCTGGTTCATTGATAAGCAGATTTGAGTTTTCCATGCCTTTTTCTGTGAGATGCATAGCTATACACAGTTCTCAAAAAAAGTAACTTGAGCATTCAGTTTGCATGGTAAGTCTTGTCCTGACAATGGCGTATGGATGCCTATTCTGGCATATAGAAACTCATGAGTCAGTTTAGTATGTCCAGTTGGGACAGTCCACAAGCTCTAAGAATGGCCATAAAACCCTTTTTCCCATTGCCTCAGCAATCGGTATTGTAACTTTACTTTAAAGTAGGGCCTTGCCTCTGTTTGTTCCTGAATATGAAGTCTGTTGTTTCATTTTCTGGTTGTACTGGAGCTACAAGGTCTGCCAGGAATGCCTTGACATTTTCCACCAGTCCCCTCCTCTCACAGTCAGAAATAACGTTTACATCTAATTGTCCCTTCCTGCCTAGCAAGAGTACATTGATTCAGGCCACAGGGTGGGACCCCAGTGCCCCCTGCCCATTGCTCTCCTTTCACCTTCTTTAGTACCATTCTCTTCTTCTTCACCATAAACAGGTATTCAATATAGCCTGCATAACTCCCCCAATTAGGGTTCTTAGTCAATATGATATTTTCCAAAAGCTGACACATTCCAGTAAAACAGATTTAAGCCTAGTCACTTTGGTTAAGTTTTTAAAAAATTAACGGGACTCAGGTAAGGGTGAAGCTGATAGTAATCCCTGAATTTGGGGAACAGAAAGGTTAGAAATTAAGGGAGAGTGTTGGATAATCAATGGGTCTGCCTATGAAAAACCATCCCAGATTCCTCTGCATGACACGTCAAAACTGGTAGTGAAAAATCCAAAATTTTGCAGGCCTGAAAAATGGAATTGTTGGTATAATTTTACTGTGTATCCCTTTGGGCCTACCATCCTGTGGGACTATCATTTAAATTCAAAATGGATATTTCTGAAACTACAATAACTGCATTTTCACCAATCCAAGAGTATTAGAATATTTTATCTCCACAAATCTTTGAAATTTTGTGTGGTCTAAAATACTGGTCATCAAGAAATTCTGTTCATCATCTTGGTCTCTGAAATTGGTGGAAGTTATAATGCTGATCAATATTTGGCACTTAATCCAACCTGCTCACAATTTTTAAGTACCTTCTGTGCAGGATGGTTATCTTGCCTACACAGGCAATCCCTCACTTTTCCAAAATTACCAAGATTTTTGCAGCACCCAGCGCAGGGTCAGGATGGACAAGTGCCCATGGTCTCTGACCTGCCTTACCCTGTGGGCCAGCTTTGAGGCTGCTTTGCCCAGGTGAACACAACTGGCAGCTCTGCAGGGCCTGGTGACTCGTGGGGCTGCTTGGCGTGCTTGTATTGCACCCGGCATCGGGAGAGATGTGAGCAGAGGGCTCCAGCATGGGTCCCCCAGAGGGTCACGAGTCCTGCCAGCAAACCTGCTCCAGCTTGGGCTCCTCTGTCCAAGGGACCAGACGTCTTGGCAGGAGCCTGCACCAGCGTGGCTTCCCATGGGGTCACATCCTCCCTTGGGATACACCTGCTCCAGTGGGGGGTCCTCCAGGGGCTGCAGCTGGATCTCTGCTCTGCTGTGGATCTCCATGGGCTGCAGGGGGACAGCCACCTTATCATGCACTGCGCTTGTCTCTGCAGGACATGGGGGAGCTTCCAGCAGCTTCTTACTGAAGCCCCCCTGTAACTCCACCTGCCAAACCTGGTCAGGCAAACACTGTCAGGTTACTTTACTGTTCCTCTTGGTTTGTCAAAGTGTAGTGCTGGGCTACCTGGCCAACAAGGCCAGGTTCAGCACATTGTGTGAATTACTCTTCTTTTTTTGCCATGGATTGCTGGCTTGTCTTCCAAATTGTCTTGAAAGCCATGACAGATTGGCAGTAATGTCACAAGCACTTTGCTTTTGTATTTGTGATGCAAATTCCACAAGAAATGCTTTGCACAAGATGTCCTGTTTTTGAAAAGGATGGCATTCCTGCTTCCCTGTTCTTTCTTATACCCAAAATAAACAGTACACCCTTCAGTATGACAGCTATGTCAGGTTCACGGTTTGTTTTATTCTTCCTCTCCTCTTTCCAAGAATAGTTAAAAGAACAAGAATAGTTAAAAGTCTTGCTTTTAACTATTCTTTCCAAGAATAGTTAAAAGTCTTGCTAGTTATAAAGGCAATTATAAATACTGACACTAAGCAGCTGTGGATAATTGAGTCTTGGAGTCCAACTTTATTCCATTTATATTCCATTTTATGATAGATTTATCAGTCTATATACAGCATGATAGCTATATATCTCTCTCTCTAAAGTTCACCTAACAATCCTCTGAGAAATGCAGGTATTGTTAATCATACAAAGAAAGTTTGTATTTGAAGTATAATGTGAGAGCTTATTATGAGAAGAACGCAAGTGCTTAAGATTTTAAGATTTTTTGAAAGGAGAGCTCTTTTGGATTTGAATGGCATTTGGAATAAACAGCATTACCACAACTTGAGTGCTTAATAATGGATCTTAGTGCCATGTTTCTGAGATTTCCTTTTCTGTAGTGAGGAGAGAGAATAGCCTATGTGAAATAATTTGAATGCCTCTAGACTTCTCCCTCCCTTTCCCTGCCCTGCATGAAACAGTTGGGCTAAAAATTCTGAGATTAGGAAAAATGGTTTACATGTAGTTATTTCTGTTGAATTTTTCCTGGTTTGCTAAGCAGGTAGTGTTGCTTTATAACTCTTCCTCAGAGAAGCTGCTGGTAGTGTATGAGCTGATATTTTTGACAGTGATCCGATGATCCTTGAGCATGCTGAATTGTCACAGAAGTAAAATATTCTCATTGGAATGGTAAGTGGGAGTTCAGGGTATGTATATAATGTGTGAACTTTAGGGAGTGGTTCCCGTGAGTAGGGAATTTGAGATCTTCGATCAGTCTTCAATGACTTCTCATCACTTAGGGTTTTTTTAATCTAAACAATCCATGTCTCTTCCTGCTTTCTTGTGTCTAGAAAATTCTGTTTGCTGCTGCTGCGATTTAAAATCAGTGAATTTCAGGGTTTTTTTCCAAGGTTCCTCCTGGATCTCCAGTGTTAGCAATTTGTTGCCTGTGGAACTGGTTGTTGACACTGATTTCTTTGATGTGCCTGAAGAACATTTTACTGCAGCGTGATAACAAAATGCAGGGACTTTAATTCCTATTTCCCTAAATCTGTAAGAATTTAACTGGCCTATTATGACTTGTAGGTTATAAAATATGTTAATTTTAAAAGCTTGCTTTTCTTTTTATAATTGTCAGTGTTCGGTAGTTTGATACCTGTAATATCCACTGAATTATGGAACAAGTAATTTGCTGCAGGCAATTTGGCAGATTAATTTTTTAGTCAGGAGTAGAATCTCTTGTTCAAGATTACAGGGAAGCATCTGCCCAAAAATAGCATCTTTGTGTTTACTGTTGGTTTTTGGGTTGTGTTGGGGGTTTTGTTTGTTTGTTTTTTGTATACTGCTAAAAGACCTGCAGAAAGTTAAAGGTTATCAATTCTTATTTGAACTCTATGAAATTCTTTCATGTTAACTGGTATGTTTGTGTTCCATCTCCTTTCTCTGCTGTAATTGTTAACTGCTGTCAATTTACTCTTGGATGTAATTGTAGTGGTTTTGATTGCTTTGGTACTCAATGTAGATTTATTTTCCCAGATAACCTGTTGGGAATTTCCTGGGTTGACAGCTCCTGGATTCCAATATTAAACAATGGGAGTGTGTTGGACTATTTCTCAGAGCGAAGTAACCCTTTCTATGACCGAACATGTAACAACGAAGTCGTCAAAATGCAGCGGATGACCCTGGACCATTTGAAGTAAGTTGTAATTTGCATCTGGTTCATGTGCAGTATCCCTTGTCCCTCCATTCAGAGGCTTTGGTGACTGAATGGAAGCATGCTGGAAAGCTCATTCTGTTCTGTGCTCTTTAGTCCCACCGCTTTCCAGTGGGCCAGCTTTTTCTGTATTTGGATGTTTTCTGCTGCTTCTTATGCCATCTCAAGGAGGTGTTAAGCTTGAAGGAATCTGTGTATCTTTTGAGATTCCAGTAAATCACCCTTTAGATATTTCTCTGACATAGAAAAGCTGTCTTCTCTCATCCTTCCTGCTCAACAGCACCTGAGTAGTGTAATGTAGTTAAATGTTTCTTCTGCAGTGAATAGAGTTTATGTTAGGGGATACTTTGAGTTCATAAATAATGTGTGTTTCCATATACTGCTGGCTGTGTGCCATAATTAGTACATAATTCCTCCTAAGAGCTGGCTTTTTAGTATGGATAATAAGAGTAGCGAGTGTTGTAAATAAACTGATCACATATGGTTGTGTATTGAGATTGCATGTGCAAGTTAACTTTCTTTTCAGTTCCCCATCTGCTGTGCTGAGCACAAGCGAGTTGTGCTATTTAAAGACTCCACAATATGATAGGGAGTTTGCGAGCAGAGCTAGAAGTCCATTGGTAAAGTCACTTGTGCTCAGTGTTGTTGCAGAGAGGTCTTTACATCAGGCACACAGATGGTCACATCATACACCAGTTCTTTGTATTTAAATAACATCTCCATGACCATGTTGATAGATTGTTATCTTTCTTGCTATTTATCTGTTGGTAATATATTCTACTCATGTTGTGTCAGGTTGTTATAACTCCCCTTGTCTATGCACCTAGGGTTTGATAGCTAACTCAGGAAATCCTTTGCCTTTATTTACTGCACATTATAAAGAAGAATTTTCAAAGCATCAGAACTTTGTTGCTTTATTGCTGGCCCCTTTGGTCGCTCTTCACATCCTACAGATTTTACTTGGAGGAAGATACTTACTCTGGTTGTTTCTTTCTCAGCCAGATGGTTGGAGTGGAGTACATCCTTCTCCATGCTCAAGAGCCCATTCTCTTCATTATCCGAAAGCAGCAAAGGCAATCTCCAACACAAGGTACAGTCTCTCACTTCTTGCCTCTGTTGAGAAGCCAAATCAGTCAGTTGTTTTATCAGTTCCTAAATTGTGTCTAAGCATTTCTGCTTCCCCTTTTCTGTCCTAATCTCCAGTCTAATTGGGAGGGTATGATGCTTTGTGGTGGGGAGATCCTTTCTGCGGCAGTTCCCTGCAGTGTGCCAGCAGCAGGGAGTGCCATCTTGTGGGGAAATGGGAACAGTGAATGAGAGAGTGCTGCCCTGTGCTACATTTTCCTACAGGAAATTGCTAATAGCATTCATTCCATTTATCTGTTAGGCCATGCAAGAGTGTCCATGTCTTGCTGGGATGGAGTCTTGTGGTAACAGCACGATTCCTTCCTGTAGTGTCACTTCCCAGTTTTTAAATCAAACACTTTAGCTTTTTTTTTCCCCCATCTGCATGCAACTGGCTTCATTATTCCTTTTTAACCTTGAATTTGTTTGTGTATGCGTGATTTAGCAAATATGTAGCCACATTTCAATAGTTATTGGATTGTCTTATCTGCTTACTACATGTTCATATAACGTAATTTAGGTTTTCTCAGAGTAAGATTTGTAGGAAAGAAAGGCAGGGTTAGTGCTAGTTATTTCTTAAATTCTTTTTCTTAGGGCTTTAGGTTCTATATATGCATTTTGGCCTTTACAGGGCTTTGCCTTGTCTTGTAATGTTTCTTGTTTGCTTATATCAAATAATGGTCTGTTTACATTGCAGTTCCAAATTGAGAAAACATGTATGATTGATTCTTTAGTACATTGTTTATTTCTTTATTAGAGATTTTCAACATAGCTTCTAAAAGCAAGTATAAAATTATCATATAGCCCTTAATTTCTGGCTTTGACACCTTTTAGATTGAGACTGGAGTTGGAGCTGCCACAGTATGTGTGTTTATGCTGTAAGGCAGATGTATGTTTGGTGGAACTTAACTGAGACTTGTTTGGTAATGTTTTTTCCTGCTGTGACTGTAAAGTTTGTGCTGGGTACCTTAATTGAGTTGCAGAATTCCCTAGCTGAGATGTTTCCATGCATTTATTTCATTGTGGTACAAAAATTAGTGTATCTGAGACATAGGAATAGGGATGTAAAGGTGAAATTTAATGAGTTCATAGCTAGTGTAGAATACTCAAATACAACTGATGAAGGCCTGTCTTATGACTTCTGTGTGTTTTTAAAACATATCTATTTATATTTGAAATTCTTGAAGACAGGCTTTTGCCTGTTTGAAGTGATATTATAAAAATCTTTAGATTAATGATTAGGGAGTGTTGCCTGTCTAGGAGAGTAACTCCTGGTACAGAGCTGTGAGACAGTAAAACTGCAGTTCTGTGTCTTGCTCCATTTGTGAAGAAGTGCTAAGCATCCTTTTTCTCTTGAGGAGAAGTGGGTACTGGCTGTAATACTGTCTGGGACTGCTAATTTAGGCAGGTGTCCAAGCTTCATAAAATGGAAGTACTGGGTGACTTGTCAGTAGAGATGGAGGACCTGGAACACATGTGTGCACAGGTCATGTCCGTAGGAATGTGAAGCTGGGAGCATTGCTATGGTTTCTCAAATGAACAGTGTTTGGCAGAGTTACAGAGGCAACTGTAATGTTCCTCTGCACTGCAGCTCCAATGAACAAGAATTTTTGATTGGTCAGTAGAAGTTCCAAATCTGATTTAGCAAATGCCTTTGGAAGGTAGTCTTTTTTTAGCAGAATGTTACTAATTTAGAAAAGCACACTCTGTGTGTGCTTCACTCCATTGGGTCTGGGAAATCTAGCTGAGAGGACTGTAGAAGTTAGAGAAAGCTGACTCCAGAACAATGGGATCTTACATTATAGTGGGTTTCTACTGGTAGCCAAGGCTGGTAGAATTACTCCAGAGCAGTTCACTTGACTAGTAGTAGCTCTAGTGTACTCTGAAAACCCCAGTTCTGTAAAGCAAATAATTTGCTTGCAGTAGGACAGGACTTCACAGCACATACTTTTCTGTCTGTAAAGCAGACATTGGTTTTTCTCTCCTTATCAGTCTGTGCCTAAGGTGCAAATAAGGCACCTTGAAGAAGAAGGTTAACAAGAGAAAATTTTGTGATCAGAGAAATATTGCAATTTCTCAGTTCCTGCTATGACTGAAATTCAGCAACAAATACACAGTCTTTGGCCAGAGCTTTAAATTGATCCCACATCTTTCTCCTTTTCCTTTCCACAGTTATGCCATTGGCTGACTACTACATTATTGCTGGAGTGATTTATCAAGCACCTGACTTAGGATCTGTCATTAACTCCAGAGTTGTAAGTGTTCTGTGCATTTGATGTGTACTGGTTTATAACCATTTTTACTTTTGGTTGCCCCCCAGGCTGTTTAAATATCTCTTCACCATTCTGAGGAAAGATCTTGTGTAGTAAGGGTGCAGTAACTTAAAACAAACACCACTGGTTAATCCCCACGTGAAAATGCAGGATCCTGTGAGAGTGCAGTATTGCCCAGAAACTAGGATACTTTTTTAAGGATGAAGGATCAGAATAACCGAAGCTACACAATTGGCAGAACAGCATGAAGTTGGAATGATCAAAATTTTTAAATTATTTTACATATGTATGTAATAGTAATTAATCAGTGAAGCTTGCTTTGGAAAGCTAATCTTAAGATAATGTAATATTTATTTTTAAATGAGGCATATGTTTTCAATTGATGTGGTATTTCTTCTCAAATTGGATGCTCAAGTTTGTTTTCATTCCTTCTGTTCTCGTAAACTATTGGTTTTTTGCAAGTTTTTCTGTCAGTTTAGGAAAGCACTTCAGAAGAGCCTTGTGAGAACCTGTTAAAGAAATTACATTCTCAGTCCAAAACTGGATATTCCAAGTTCCCTTTCCAGAACAAAAATGAATATAGAATATTAATTTTAAAATACCTATTTTCAAAAATTTACATTGTGTTTGCTCCTTGAATTCTGAACACTGCCTTGCATCCTTGTTCTGAAAGCTCACTGCAGTGCATGGAATTCAGTCTGCTTTTGAAGAAGCGATGTCCTACTGTCGCTATCACCCATCCAAGGGCTACTGGTGGCATTTCAAAGATGAGGAAGAACGAGGTATGACTGCTAGTTTCTCCTGCATACTTTGGGAGAGGAAAGGAACGTAGGGAAAAGCTTGAGGCAATGCACAGTGATGGTGGAGAGGTGAGATGAAGTATCTGAAGGGTAAGTTAGGGCTCTCTACCAGCTGAAAGGAATTTTGCCCTTCTGTGCTAGTGGGAATTAATATCAAGGCACGGGTGGGAGATGAAAATAATGAACTGTGTGTCAACAAAGTGGGCAACTCTTCAACCCACTGGGGACCAAAACACATTTTCAGAAGCCAAACCAGTTTTTCAGGAGGTAAGAATCATCCTTAATCTGTCTTCCACAAAAAAAACCCACACCTTATGTCAGTAAGAAAATGGAGGTGAAGTTCAGAGGAGAGACAAATACCAACTTGTCATACAACAAAGAGCTGATAAGAGAAAATAAATTTTAATACATCTTTCTCTAATATTTCTGTGACTTGCAGAGAAAACTAAACCAAAAGCCAAGAAGAAAGAGGAACCAAGCTCTCTTTTCCAAAGACAACGAGTAGATGCTTTGCTTTTAGACCTAAGACAAAAGTTTCCACCCAGGTTTGTTCAGGTATGACACTCAAAAGCTACAGTTTTACTGTAACTTAGAACTTAAAAGACAGTCATAGGTATTTAAACAGGTGAAACTGAATTGGAATTTTGTGTATTTCTGGAATAGTAACATGGATTAGATTATGAACTTGACATGGAAGGCTCATATCAGAGTGTAGGATCTCTGTAATCACTGGAGTCATTAAGACCTTGGCAAAACTATGACAGCGAATTTTATTATACACCTTCCTTATCTTCCTTATCTGATCACAGAGGGTCTGCTCTCAGCTATCTGATGTTGCTGCTGCTTCCAGTTCCTTTGTGAACTCAATCAAGCAATCACAGTATTTTTAGTTACTCCATTGTTCTAGAGACTCATTAGTTAGTGTGGAAATTCTTGGCATTCTGTGAAGTTGTTGTGGTTACCTCTGATTGTCTTTGGTAGCCATTTGTTCCACCAAGTCTTCTGCTTGGGAGCAAAGGAAATTGTTTACAGCATCTCACAAAAGTGCTCCTCAGCCAGTCCTGGGAAAGACTAGCTAATTGCATATTTTTGTCTTTAATGTTTTTCAGTTGTCAGAGAAAAAACTGGATGTTATAAAATATTAACTGGATTTTGTTTAAAGTGTATTTAGTGACCCATGCTACCCTCACCTCTTACATATGAGTGCATTGCTTGCATTTAATTCCTAAATTAATGGCAAGAAGGATTGAGAATTACAACTGATGTGTTGGTTTTCTTTCTTCCCTCACAGCAAAAGCCCGGAGAAAAGCCTGTCCCAGGTAAAACTGTAATATTTTTACAAGACTTAAAAAATAGGCTCTGTATGCAGTATCTTTCAGTTGCCAAGTAAGCTCTTGCTGATGCTACTGTGGTTGTTTAGAATTCTGGCATTACCTAATTGTGCAAAGTAATGGATAAGAGTGAAGACTTTGAGTTGATCATAGGCAACCCTCAAACAGGAAAGGCATGAACTGTATCACTTCAATCTCTTCCACCTTTTAACTGATATAAGTATGAATTTATTCTCTGCTTATTATTCTTACACCTTTGAAATTAATGTTGCCCTTGTGACATTAACAATATTTTCTAAATATTCTGAAGAGTGTTTTAGGAATGAAAATCAGAGGTTTAACTTTCTTTTGTTGTTACATCTTTAGTGGATCAAATCAAAAAGGAACCAGAACCAGTCCCTGAAGCTGTCAAGACAGAGGAAAAAGAGACTGTAAAGAATGCTCAGAGTGCTGGTGCTAAAGGACCACCTGAAAAACGAATGAGACTCCAGTGAAGGGAGAAGCTATTGCACATCTGGATTAGTCAGAACCTGGAAAACAGAAGATTCTTGCTCCCTTTTCTTTATATTTAAGCTCTTCCACTGAGACTGAGAATTCAGGGACTGAGATCCCTATAACAGCTTTTTCCGTAGAAACCTCTCATGCAAATGTTAATGTCAAGATGTGAGTTGCCTCAAAGGAGCTGTTTTCAGTCTTCATCTTAATTTTGAATGCTGACTTCTCAGAATGGTTTTTACATGGACATGTTCAGCAGCCTCCTGAAATCTTTACAAACTCTGCATCCTTTGTGTCTAGGTTTCCTATGTAAAAAGAAAAAAAAAGCCTTTTATATATAAAAAAAAATTTGAATTCTTGGCAAATAAAACTCCTGGCTGCTGGAATGCCTTTCTTAAATGTATGCTTTGTTAGTAGCAAATATGTCATATATGCTGGCAGCATTTTTTTTTTTTTTTGCTTGGACATTGGAATATGTTGTCTTCTATTTTGAGGAGGAAAGGTTAGGTTACCCACTGCAAATTGCTGTGCCTCTAGTTTGCTTGGGATAAAGATAAAAGATTTGCTAACTGGACCCTCAAATCCATGTAGTTAGATGTCAGAATGGTCACAGTTTCTAGATATTCTTGGACACGGGTTGTACTTAATGGTTAAGCTAATAGTTTTATTATAGAAGTAAGTGTTTTGGTGAGAGATTTATGACGTAAAACAGGCTAAGATCTCTTGATGCTGCACACTCAGGGAAGCTGTTTATATTTCTAATTTTCCACTGTAACTCAAATGTATCAATCACATCTCTTCCTCTGTGCTCCTGGCACTTCCTTGCTCCATTAGACATGTGCCTTTTAGACTTGTGGAAGTGGGACAGAGGAAGAGAAACATCACTAACACCTATACACTTATTTAAGCATGTTGCTTACATAAACCTTTTTTTTTTTTCCCTCAGAAAAATTAGAAATCATCTGTTGAAAAGAAATTACCATTAGTTTGGTTTTGCTTTTTCACCAGTAATGGAGTAAACCTTGAAATGGTTTGCTTTCTTTCCACAACTGTTACCCATTTTCATGGAGTAAACCGTAGTTAGCAAGAAAAAGGTTTGTACACAGAAAGACTAAAGTATGCTTCAATACATGTGTCAAATTTATCTTCAGGTTACAAGACACTCTTTTCAGTAACTTAGCTCTCCAGTCAGAGCTGTTTATTACTGAATGCTAGAAAGACCTGTCAGGGCTATTTATCCGTGTCATTTTTGTTGTGTAATCCAAAGCTGTAATGTTAAAAGATGCAGATATGCCAATAGCTGTTCTCAGTTAACGCAGATACAGATCTGAAATTCATATATTCATGTACTTGAGTGTGTATTAGGTTTATTTCATACCTGGATCAGGTTTGAACAGCCATTTCTCAAAATGTTGATAAAAGTAGATAAGAAAATAGTGTGAACTATTAGATCAAGTGAAAATGTAGAAAGCAGTTACTCTGGGATGTTCAAAACCAGACAAGGTGGTGTGAATATACTTAGAACAAAAGCGTTTTGGTTCTTTCTTGTATTATAGAAATTCCTTTGAAAACAAGTAGTAGAAGAAGCACAAAAGCCATTCTCTCATCCACCCCCATGAAGGAAATGCAGGATTTCCAGAAAGGAGACATGAATGGTGAGGCACCTCAGCAGTCCTTGCTGTGGATGGCCAAAATAAATGGAAATGGCCATTAAATGAGCTGAGAACCTGTATGTAATTTGGAAAAAGTTACCAAGACACATGACAGACTGCACTTAATGAAGATCTAGGGTATTGGGCTTTCGTTGTGTGTGGGTTTTTTGGTGGTGTGTTTTTTTGTGGTTTTGGGGTTTTTTTTGTATCCTGTTTTTTTAATGGAGAAAATTATCTATTCATGAATCTAAGGAAGTATTTAACACTACTAGCAGAAGAAAGCTTACTTATTGCTGAAGGCACATACAGCTGTGGCAAAAAATGCATGCTGCAAAATAGTGTGAGCAAAATATTCTATCAGTCACTGGATTTCACCTGAAATAAAGTGTGTTGTGCAATTCAATGTCTGAAAAGGAATTTCCCTAAAGTAGAAGGGTTTGAATAAGGGCAGTAAAATGAGTAGGACAGAGTTTCTCCTATGATGGCACTGGGAAGACAAGTATTAAGTCTTTATAAAACTGAATAGTGTAACAAATAGTAAAGTAGAGGACTCTTGTTCTGTCTTGTAGTACAAGAAGAGAGGGACATGTAAATGAAGGTGAATTGGAGTTACATTTGGACTGAACCATTATACTGCATGCTCAGAATTTGAGCTGATCAGAGGTAAGGATGGAACGTGAAGGGGCAGATTGTCCTCACATTTATATCTCAGCAGCCTTTCTGTCTTCTGCAGAAATGCCTGATGTTGGCTGGTGTCAAAGGGCGTTAAAAGGGATGGATTCCTGGTCTGATCCCATCTGAGTTGATGTGCCAGCATCTAAACTATTGAGAGAATAGCAAATGGCTTCCAATCATGAAACAAGCATTTGAATATGATAAACCTTTTCCAGGGGAATTATCTTTCCCTGAGCAAATTACATTTTAAAACAGTAAGGGATGTTACCAGTGTGTTGATTTCCTAGTAGCTGTCCAGTGCTGAAGGTTTGCTATATGGGGAACTGAAAGATCTGATCCTGTTAATTGCTGACCAGATATTCTACAATAATTTCATCAGTTAAGGGAGCTGAGATACTAATTTACTGAAGTGACATTATGTCAGATATTAATGTTGAAATGTTAAGCAGATTATCCTGTAGTCAGTAATGTTTTTCAGTGCGTGAAAATCTAAGCCCTTTTTCTCTTGGTGTAGAGTCTGACTGTGACATCCAAAGTGCTTCCAAACGACATTCAGTATTTGTAGCTTGTAGATGAAAGGGAAAGAAGCAAGCACTTCTGAAATTTGTTTGTGCATCACTTTCTTCTGTGTAAAGGAGAGATTTGGATGAACAAGAGAACTATCTCTACGTTTTGCTCTTAGATAATAACCATTCAGACTTCAAAAGGGCTTTTCTTTGCCTAAATCATGGAGTAGCAGGAGCTGAACATTACCTGGAACTCTAACAGAAACAATTCTCCTCAAAGCCTGAAAGTACATATAGATGTTTGCATACCTATGAACAGCTATGTATAATTGTATGTACTTGTGTATATATGTACATATGCCTGCAAAAATCCAGCTAGACTGCTGCCTCAGTTTACTGTGTAAAGCTAACGGTGTCTCAGGTGCAGCAGAAATACCATCTTTGTCATCTTTTCATTAAGTAAGGTCTGACCAGGCTATATGTTGCTCTCACACATTCCTCTTTGCCACTCTGCCCCCATACTTCATATTTTGGTAGCCCTTTCCTAGGAAAGAAAGATGCCATCTGGTCAGCCATTACCAGAGCAAGATGTTCTTGGAGCAAGAAGGGGTATAGGCAATAGGAGGGACAAGGCAAAGGGGATAATTAGCTTCATACTAATGCTTTGAGACCTGAGTATTTCCTAGTCTTAACTCTATAGCTATGTTTATATTAAAAGAGAAAGTAAGTAGTAGGCAACCTCATGTCGAGGGATGGAAGGGGTGGTAAGACATGACTCTTGCAAATTGGCAGAGTGATTTAGTAGGGTCTTTTGCATAAGGAGTGATCACACAGCAGAAGCTTGCATTTAAAAACAGCACTACAGACTGCATGCAGATTAGGTAACAGGATTTTTCCATTACTCTGGTCTGGGTTATATTTATTTAAAGAGACATAATCTGATGTAGTTCTCAATACTGAAATGCAAAACTGATAATTGAAAAATAGTGGACAAGCATTCAACAACTAGCTGCACATAAAAGACTTCACCAGAAACAGTTTCTATAATTCTAAAACCAATAGGAAAATAAATGTAATGCTAAAATAGATAGGTCATGAGTTTGGATGGATATCCAGAAAGATCTTCCTAGATGGATCCTAATAGAAGCAGGCATCCTGTATTCATTCCTTTAATCTGAGTGTATTACAAGGTCTGTGCTGCTAATGCTGGCCATGCTTGCAAGGTACCAAACCACAGAATCTGCAGCACCTTTGGGCAGTAGTTGGTAATCTCCACAGCTGTTAGTTAGGCCTGCCATGTGCACAGCATAAGGTACCAGCCCTTCCAGGACCCTGGGGCATAAGGCAGTAGAAGGAGGCTCTGAGCATTCTGCCAGCTGCTTCTTTCTTTCTTGCCCAGCCTCTGGAGGGGCAGTGCCTATCTCCAGCAGTTTGAAATGTTAGGTGTTGCTGCCTGTGCCAGGGTGATGGCCAGCACACAGAAGTTGGTGACAAAAAGCAGGATTCCTGATATGGTATGGTAGAAGGATACACCTCCTGCAGTTGAGAAAGATAAGGGCCATAGCAGCTTGGACTTCATCCCAAACGTGCTTGTGGTGCTGAAAAGAAATTTGTGAAGAGTTCCTAAAAGGTAAGAGCTGTGGCTATGTTGAATCCCAGCACAGGTGCAGCAGAAATACCATCTTTGTCATCTTTTCATTAAAAGATGACATTTTCATTATGTGCTAGAAAACCAGCATGCATATCTGTGTTGTACGGGACATCCTGTCTTACCACCCTGATCGCTGTCTTATGGTTGTGTCTTGCCAGAGCTGAACGCAAAATGGGGATAGTACCAGTGGTAGATGTAAGTGTTCTCTTTCCAGTGCTATGAAAACACAAGTATTTAGAGAGGACATGATGTGGGAAAATTGCTGCTGCATAAGTGGTGTCTGTATTAACGTGCATTGCTGTAGGTATGTAGCAGCTGTGGTGAATCTGCAGCACCTTTGGGCAGTAGTTGGTAATCTCCACAGCTGTTAGTTAGGCCTGCCATGTGCACAGCATAAGGTACCAGCCCTTCCAGGACCCTGGGGCATAAGGCAGTAGAAGGAGGCTCTGAGCATTCTGCCAGCTGCTTCTTTCTTTCTTGCCCAGCCTCTGGAGGGGCAGTGCCTATCTCCAGCAGTTTGAAATGTTAGGTGTTGCTGCCTGTGCCAGGGTGATGGCCAGCACACAGAAGTTGGTGACAAAAAGCAGGATTCCTGATATGGTATGGTAGAAGGATACACCTCCTGCAGTTGAGAAAGATAAGGGCCATAGCAGCTTGGACTTCATCCCAAACGTGCTTGTGGTGCTGAAAAGAAATTTGTGAAGAGTTCCTAAAAGGTAAGAGCTGTGGCTATGTTGAATCCCAGCACTATGTGCTAGAAAACCAGCATGCATATCTGTGTTGTACGGGACATCCTGTCTTACCACCCTGATCGCTGTCTTATGGTTGTGTCTTGCCAGAGCTGAACCCAAAATGGGGATAGTACCAGTGGTTCTCTTTCCAGTGCTATGAAAACACAAGTATTTAGAGAGGACATGATGTGGGAAAATTGCTGCTGCATAAGTGGTGTCTGTATTAACGTGCATTGCTGTAGGTATGTAGCAGCTGTGGTGTTGATAGGGTTGAGGATTTTATACTTAGTACTATTAGTTTACATCTATATTATGGAACGTAGTGGAAGTGAATTCTCCCCTGGTTCCACCTTTTTTCTTGGAGGGTATGTATGCTGTAGTAGGGATGTACTAAGGTCACCACAGGGACTATTTCTGTACTTACTCATTTCTAACTCTAACCCATAGCCTGTTTCTGATGTCCACTTACAAATTATCCTGTAATAAAAACTGCAAAAAAAGCAAAACCCAACCCTTTGAGATTTTAAAACAGATTTTCCCACTTGTGGTCTACCCAAATTGCTCAACACAAACATCTGTGACAAGGAGTGTGAAGCTGAACTGGGGCTTGTCCTTGCTATGTCTGCTCAGAGGGAGAAATACTCTTTAATGTGAAATGAAAATTATTAAACCTGAGAACATGTTTGTGAGAGGCAAATTTACTGATTCCTCCTCGCGAGGGCCTCTGTTCCGGCTCAAAGAGCAGGGTGGGCTGTCTGGAGGCGCGGGCAGCGCTCGGCGATGCCGCAGGTGCCGTTTCCCGGGGAGGGGGCCCGGCCCGGCGGCAGTTGGAGCCTCGGGGCGGTTCCGCCCGGGCCGGGCCCTCCCAGGTTCTCTCCCCGCTCGGGCGGGGGCGGCCGGTGCCGGCGGCCGCCATGGGGCCGCTGCCGGGGCTCCTGCTGCTGCTGCTGGGTGTGGCGGGGTGCCCCGGGGCCCGGGGGGCCCGGCCCGCGGAGCCGCGCGCCGCGTGGGTGACGGTGCCGCGGCAGCTGAGCCCCCGGGGCGACGAGGACACCCCGGCCCTTTCCTACTGGCTCAACGTGGCCGGGCGGCCGCGGGTGCTGCGCCTGCAGCCCAGGAGGGGCCTGGTCTCCCGCCCCTTCACCCTCGTCACCTACGGCCGGGATGGGGCCCGCCGGGAGGAGCACCCCTTCGTGCGGGACAACTGCTTCTACCAGGGCGACGTGGTGGGGAGCCCCGGCTCCCTTGTGGGCCTCAGCACCTGCGGCAGGGGCCTGCACGGCATGCTCTGGGTGGAGGATGATACCTACGAGATCGAGCCCGTCCCCAATGATCCGGCCTTCCGGCACATTCTGTACCGCATGGAGGAGGACCACAGCCCCGAGGGAACCAGCTGCGGGCTGACGCCGGACGTGCTGCAGCAACAAAAGGCTGTGCTGCCGTGGTTCAAGGCTCCCAAGGCAGCGGAGGAGAACGAAAAGCTGAAGGACTGGTGGACACACATCAGGTATGTGAAGATGGTAGTGGTCGTGGACCACGTGCGGTTTGTGAAGTCAGGCAGGAGCAAATCCCAAGTCTTGAAGGAGGTCATGCAAGTCATCAATCTCGGGGACATTTTGTACAAACAGCTTTCTGTCCGGCTCTTTCTTATAGGACTGGAGATCTGGACTGAAAAAAACTTTATAAACATTACTAACTCTATTCCCAAGGTACTTAGTGACTTTAACGCCTGGAGAAAGTCAAACCTGTTGCCTCGCATGTACCACGATATTGCTCACTTATTTGCATTCCAGTGGTTTGGAAGCAGCCTGGGATTGGCATATATAGGGGCAGTGTGTGATAGCCACTGGGCAGCGTCTGTTGTTTCCTTCACTACGCTGAAGCTGTCTTCACTTATTATCACATTTGTCCATGAGCTGGGCCATAATCTTGGGATGGTCCATGATAAACCAGAATGTAATTGTAAACGCAAGACGTGCATTATGTATGAAAACAATGCTGAAACGGATTCGTTCAGTGACTGCAGTTACAAACAGTACTTTGAGCTGGTTGTAAATGGTGCTCCGTGCCTTCGTCAACCGCCAGCACCTGGCACTTTCTACACCGGGAGAAGTGAATACTGTGGGAATAAGATAGTAGAAAGTGGAGAGCAATGTGACTGTGGTTCAGCAGCAAGCTGCCGAAGGGATCCTTGTTGCCGCGCAAACTGTACATTTACTGCAGGTTCAAACTGTGCATCTGGAAAATGCTGCAAGAACTGTAAGGTCCTTCCAGCAGGAACACTCTGCAGAGCAAGTAGTGGCAGCTGTGACCTGCCAGAGTATTGCAATGGGATTTCCCCTCAGTGCCCAGTGGATGTATACCTACAAGATGGAGCTCCTTGCAATGATGGTGTTTATTGCTATCAAGGAAAATGTTCTTCCCACAGAGAAAAGTGCCAGCATCTCTTTGGCAAACAAGCCAAGGTTGCCCCTTTAGATTGCTTCAAAGCAGTGAATACTCAAGGTGACCGGTTTGGGAATTGTGGTATTCGTGACAATATCTATTTTGAAAAATGCAGCATGAGGAATGTCTTATGTGGTAGGATTCAGTGTGAAAACATAGTCAAAATACCTTTCTTGCAGAACCATGTAACAGTAGTCCAAACTCCTGTTCGAGATATAAATTGTTGGGGTCTCGACTATCACGTAGGTTTGCCAAGAGCAGATGAGGGAGCTGTGGAAGATGGCACACCATGTGGCAGTGATATGCTTTGTATCAACAGGACGTGTATGAGTGTATTGGTGCTGAACTACGACTGTAACATGACAAAGTGTCATGACAGAGGAGTGTGTAACAATCGCAAGAACTGTCACTGTGAGTATGGCTGGGCTCCTCCGTATTGTGAATTGGAAGGATATGGAGGTAGCATTGACAGTGGACCCCCTCCAGCCAAGAAGACCGAGAGAGCAATAGTAAGACTAGTACTATTTGGTTTTTTTTCTATGTGTATTGTTGGAGTGGCCCTTTCCATCCGTTATAGACAGAAAGTAGAGGGATGGCTTGCGAAGATAAAAGCCCAATTTCGTAGAATATTGCAGTTTTTTCAAAGACAGAAAAAAAGACAAGTTCCTAAAGGATAGTCGCCTGCTGGTGAGTGAAAATCCACCAAAGATAAAAAGGCAATATCTTTGGATTCTCTTGAGGAAATGCTCCCCTTTAGCAGAGCCATCTGATAACTCATCAAAATAATTCAAGAGGTTCTGAACAGCTCTAATCTCAATGTGATATCATTAAATGCAGAGTAAATCTTATCTCTGTATATTTTCTTTTAAGTTAATAAATGCAGGCAGTAAGGCATGATGTTCTTTGTACCCTGAGCTCTTAAATTGATGTAATTGAGTAAACTGCAGGTATTGTGTTTATGCTTCATATCAACAGTATAAAAATGCAAACATCTTAAAATAGGTGTAGATAGATGTTTGATGTGGTAGGATTCAGTGTGAAAACATAGTCAAAATACCTTTCTTGCAGAACCATGTAACTCTAGTCCCAAACTCCTGTTTGAGATAAAAATTGTTGGGGTCTCGACTATCACATAGGGATGCCAAGAGCAGATGTCAAACTACTTGCTACTCGCTTCAATTTCCTCCTTCACCTAATATTTTCCTCAATTCAGTGAGAGAGATGTTTGTGAACATCTTTTGTCACTGGTTAACAATCAAAGAGAAAAAATTGCACTTGCAGTCTCCACCGGCTCCTTCCAGGCAAACCGTTTTGTGTCTCTGTGATTTAATTTACATCTGTGACACACAGACAGGTAAGGAACAGGTATTGCAGTGAGATACAGGTGTCTGTTTCACAAATGCTTCCAGCTGTTTACAGGGAGTAACCTTCAGGAGGGAGGTAGACCACAGGGACCAGGGTCTTCCTTTCGTGGAAGAGTAGAGAAGGATTATCCAGATCACAACCAGAAAGCATTGCATTTCTGAACCATAAAATATGTCTCAACAGTGTAGTGACTCCAAATCTGGCATTGCACAAGAACAAACTGGTTTTATTTCCTGGAAATTTTCCAGTGTCTTGACTGCTGACTGCTTCTGAGAAGTGCTGTGTATTTTATTGTCTCTGAGTGGAGCTGTCTATGGGACTCCCCAAGTTAACTGAATTTCTAAAGTATTTGGAATTATTCTGCAATTCTCCCCTACCTAGAATATCTGCAATATATGATACCGACTTTATCTGACTATCTTAGGGGGTTTCTTTTGGCTTATTCTCTGATTCTTTCTTCAGCTATAACAGAATGTGTTCTTAGCTCTATGGAGTGCTACACAGAACATTGTAATTTTAATTTTTTAAACATAACATAAAATATGCCTAATTTCTGAAAAATATTAGGGACATGGAAATACCATTCAGTACGTTTTATTGTTATTATTTGTATTACAGCAGTAATTACACCGTTCTATCAGATCAGCATGAAGAGGGGTCTGTAGTCCAGATCACAGTTAATCCTTTTTTTTAAAGGTGTTTCAGGATAAAGAGCAAGTGCTATAACGTATAATGCACTTGTCTGCTAACAAAAGAATTACTTGTATTTAGAAAATAAAGAACACGCTTTTAGCAAACATTCTGTAAAGGAAGGGTTCCCAACACTTGGGAACATTTGGGAAGAAGGATATTGGTGACTCTGCAAATTATTATGGTCAACTCTTGCTGCCTCCCAAATATTTAATATATGTTTTTAGAATATGTATTTTCCTGTAATTTTTAATGTGTATTTTTTTGGTGTCCTGTATCCAAAAAGGATAATTACATTATGATGGGATGTGAAATACAAAGCACATGATTCACAGTTTTTCCCAGCTTTTTGTCTAGAGCAAATCGGTCCTTAAATATTTATCTAGGCTGTCTGCAGAAATGAGGTAACACATTGTTTGTTTAGGCTGTGCTTATTGTCATGATAGAACATGGATGGTTTTGATTAGATGATGAAAACTTGGTCCTGCATTTATGCCAAAAGGCAAGATAACTGTCCTTGACTAACACCACATCTATTCCTCATAACCAGAGACCTCTTTTGGGGACTGGGGGAGTGGGAGGGGTGTCCTCTGAGAAATAACAATTGTAATTCAGGTGTTGCAAACAAGGGATAGAGGACAGACAAGAGAGATGTGAATTAACTGAAAGATGGAGATAAAAAGTAATAAAAGCACTACACCCAGCACCTTCCGACTACCTATGCACATCTAGTACCTACTAAGACTTTTTAAATTTTGCTTTTTAAATACAAAAAGAGTGGCAGAAGTTTCAGGTTGCCACCTTGATGGCCTGCCATTGTTGATCAATAGTATAATATAAATTCCCAAGTATAGATCTATTCTGAGACAGAGAAACACCGGAGTCAGGGAGTTCTTGTTTACAGACCTGCATACTGAAGAGACAGAGGTGTAAATTAAAGCACATTTGGCCCAGAAAGCTTACTTGCAAATGCAGTTTTGGGAAAGATAAAGTAATAAAATCCTGTGGTTTCTGTTTTTCTGTGTGCTTAAAGATGGTTCTGCAAAACCAGGACGTAATTGGGAGGAGGCTTTCAGTGAGCTTTGGATAAGAGTATTTCTGTATACTTTTCTTCCATTTCTTCTTGGGCCCTATGAGCAAGACAAACATGTATCTAACAAACCTACTCTATGTTTCAAAAAATGTGTAAGCTCCCTTTCTGAGATTTTCTCCTTGAAAATATTGTTGTTTCTGATTTCAACACAATGAAAAACTTGATGTTTCTGGTGGTTTGTTAGAAATGCCCCACTACTCTGAAGGTGCTATGAAGGTTCAGGTCTAAGTTCAGTCCTAACCTTTCTGGTTTCCCTTTTTTTCCCCTCCTGGTTCTAACTGCATTTTAAAATGCTTTAAATGGATGTGAGCACTTGGTTAATATGTAAGCCATTTGTACATGAAGAGGCAATTTGCAAATGTTGCTGCACCATCTCCCAGGAGATGTGGGTCACTGTAGTACATGAAATGGTGCTGGAGGAAATAAGAAGACACAAGCTGGACTAGTGGACCCCATTGCAGGGGGATTGGAACTAGATGATCTTAAATGTCCCTTCCAAACCAAGCCATTCTCTGGTTCTGGGAAATGGTCTGTGCCAGTGCAGTGAGGGTATTAAGGCTTAGGTAGCTGTTAATATGTGGCAGGCCAGTCATGATAGGTGATGCCTGGAGCTGCCTAGGACTAAGTTGCAATATACCCATGTTTCCTGTTTGAAATCTCTTCCTGGTAAAGAAAACTTTTAAAAACACTTAACATTGCAGTTATCTCAGATCAAGATAAAATTTGTTTTGTTCTAAGCCAAGGCTGTCATCTCTAAAATACATTAAATTGCTGCTAAGGAACACTGTGTATCTTGAAGGAGTTTGCCAAGTACCTTGCAGCTGCTTGCTCACTCTCCTCCCACCCCTCCCAGTGGGAAGGAGATTCAGAAAGAAAAGGTAAACCTTGTGGGTTGAGATAAAAACAGTTTAATAATTGAAACAACTAAAATAATAATAATAATAATAATAATAATAATAATAATAATAATAATAATAATAATAATAATAATAATGGTGGGAGTTGAGAGTAACAGAACCCAAGAGAAACAAGTGAAGCACAGTACAATTGCTCACCACATGCTGCCTGATACCCAGCCTGTCCCAGAATGTGTGGGGCCCCCTTACAAATAACTTCCCCAGCTTATATACTGGGCATTCTGTGCTATGAAATATCCTTTTGTCCACCTGTCCTGGCCATGCTCCCTCCCACCTTTTGTGCACCTCCCCACTGGCAGAGTATGAGATCCTGGGAGGTTCTCAACTTAGGGTGAATGCTACTTCACAACAACAACAAAGTCGATCACACGAGTCATGGTTTTGCTCATCACTGCAAGTGTAATTGGACCTTGAATGCCTGTCTCCCACCTCTGAGCAGGTGTTATAACACTCAGATTAGCACTAAGCATTAATGTTGTAGCAGTAAGATCCAGTGTCCAGGTTGTCTCTCCCTATTAAATTCAGGAATCTAGAAGTGCAGATAATCTTGGAATGAATGCAGTCAAAAGCATCTTATCTTTAGTGCAATACCACACAAATAAAATGGTAGTGTAACATTGAGGACCAGAAAAGCTGCTCCTCATTTTCATCCTAGAGCTTCCCGCAGCGGGTAGATGGGGCTGTCCTCATAGTGCCAGGCAGTCAGGTGGTTCAACTGACATTGTTCCCTGTTGTCGTTGTCTGTATGGACACACTTGTAGCCTGTGCTGAAATAGATAAGGATACATTTTTCCTTGCTATTTCCCGATAATCTATTGGGTCAATAAACCCTGAGGTACAGAGTCCTGGACTCAAGTGGCTCCTCTGTTACCCAGCAAGTTGAACTACTTTGCCCTTTATTGCTAGGTAATTATCTAGAGTTCTGTAGAGTTCTGAGGAAAATTCTCAAATCCTCAAACTAAACACCTTCTACAGGATCTAGTTAAGTATTTCTTGCCCCAGCAGTGGCACGGTGTTTCTATCCACCGTTTGTGTTTCTGAATTTAGATCACTTTATTGCACCGCAGGGTAACCGGCGTTGGCATGGATGCTCTCTGTGCTACTTGCCTGTGTTGGGCTTTCGTTCCTGCCCAGCACGGTCTGATCTGTTTTTAGTTTGCTGTGAGGACAGTTAAAAAGGCTGGGAACAGGTCATACCTCTCCCTTCTTTCCTACGGCTACCCCAGACAACTATGGCCTAGTCCTTGACCTTCTCAAGGAAACCAGCTCCAGCCTGGGAAGCGAGGCAGGGCGAGGCACAGATGCCGCGCAGGGGCCTGGGAAGGTGCGGGGGCAGGAGGCCGCTGTGCCGGGCTCCCCTGGGCCCGCGGCTCTTCCGCCTCTGCGGCGAGCGCCGGCGGCGCCGGTGGGAGCAGCCCCGTCCCGCGGGGACTACAACTCCCAGCGCTCCGCGGCGCGGCCCGGCGGCGGCCCAGGAGGTGAGAGCGGCTGCCCCGGGAGCCGAGTTCTCCTGCAGGCCGCAGCATGAACGGCAGCGTGGCGGGCGGCGGCTACGCCGAGGAGATCATCAGCCTCACCCGCAGACCCTCAGGTAAGGCGGGGGCGGCCTCTCCGCGCTGGGTCCGCGGCCCCTCCCGGGCCGGGGCAGCCGTGCCGAGGCCTGCGCAGCCCCCGGCGAGGCCGGAGCGGAAGCCCGGGGTCGCGGCGGCCGGCGGGACGGCCGTGGCGGGCACCGGAGCGGCGGAGGGAGCGTCCCGGCGGCGAGGATAGAAGCGCAGCGCCCAGAGGTGCCGGGCCCAGGGGCCTCCCCTGGAGAGAGCCGTGGCTCCAGCCTGGATACGCTGCTGCGGGAAGGCTCGTGCGCTGCGTGAGGGAGAGCTGGCTGGGTCAGAGTCCGTGCTCTGCGCGAGCTCCGGGAGAGGCCGGTGGCCCTGCAGGCAACTCGCCTCCGGTTTTCCCTGGAAGCTGCCGTCTCCGGTGGAGCTGTTGCTTCCAAGTGAGGCGGCAGCCGCTGAGCGCCCAGCCGCGTTGGATCCCCTGAGTCAGGGGCCCTTTGAAAATCACGTGCCCGAGTGGCCGTCCCGAGTTGTCACCTTGGCGCTCATTGTGCAGCGTGCCTTGCGATGCTTTGGGGTGGGTAGGGAGAGGGGCATAGGCTGGAAGGAAGAGCGAATAGGGCAGTTCGTGGGGCATTTTTTGGCTTTGCTTTTCATGTCTGAACAGCAGGTGCGCTCATGGAAACCGTACATTTTTATAGGATTTATGGTGCCATGCAAATGACACTTTCAGAAGTGAGGCAAGTTAGCACGAAATGTACAGTTCTGGAGCAAAATCCTGGCTATAGAGAATGGCAGGCTCCAGGAAGGCTTTTGGAGCTAGAGCTGTACTTTGGTGTTTGAGGCCTTCTCTTTAATTTAAACGAGTAGGAATGAAAGCGTGGCAGCCCTTTTGTTGTGCACAACTGCTGGCTGCAGCTGCTGGCCAGCCTTGGCTCCAGGGGCTCCCCCGAGACCCCAGCACCCGCCTTGTTGGTGTGTGTGTTTCCTTTCCCTGGGGTGGAGGTAGGCCCTGTGCAGGGCTGGTGTTGGTCCCGGCTCTCATGCCGGTGATCAGGACCCAGAGGGTGTGAGCAGCTCTTTGCTTCCCCTGCTCGCCGGATTCACCTCTGGTCTGAAAGATCTGTAGCCCTACCTGCATAGCCATGAGCTTAAACTAATGAAGCTGTGCTGGTCAGGGAAAATTGTGCCAAATGAAGCTGGTTCCAATGGGAATGCTGTTTCCATACATCTGTAGTGCTAAAATTTTACGGAAAGTGTAAGGGAATGTTAAAGGGCAGAGTTGAGAATGGTCTTGAATGTGAGCACTGTGATTTCAGTCTCAATTACCATGAGCAGCGTTTGTCCAGTCTTTGAGATGGGATGTGCATCTTCAGATTTAGGTTTCTAACTATGTTATTTGATTTGAAGGTCCTACATCCCCTTCTGGCCTTGATGCGCTTGCCATGTGAATTATACTCATTTCTGTGGAAGGAACAAAACACCTGTGAAGTACAATTGGGTACTGTAATCTCTTGAATTGGAGTTTTGACTGCAACTTTTAAAATAGGTCTGATTCTAAACATCTCTGGCAAAAGTTTGCATTGGTTGTGAATGCATTTCCAGTGGCAGGACAGTGTATATTTTTTCTTTTTCAAATTTTCTTGTATTATCTTCTATATCAGTCTCTCATTTCCTAATCTCGCCAGTCCTGTTTTTTAAGGCATTTTTGAGGGACTTTTTTAGTTCAGAGAGGGTGAGGCACAGGACGGTCTGCAGCCTCAGGGAGGGTCGGTAGTTTAGCCCAGTGCCTGCTTTTAAAGCTCTGCCATTCTGCTTCTGGACCATTACAGACAACAGATTTAGTGCTATGTGCTCTCTCCCCTTGTTCCTTTTCTTCCAGTTGTGCTGTGTCTCTTTCCTGTGGCTGCATGAACTGGAAGGAAGAGAATAGCAAAGATCTTGAGGATTGGTAGGGAAGATATTTTTAGGCAGAGTGCAAGTCTGAGTGCTGGAAAGGAAAGACACAGTGAAAAAGCCCTGTGAATACTTAACTTGGTCTAGCACAAACTGCTGCCTCTTTGTCACAGAGATCTGCCACTGCTGATGGAAGCTGTGAATCTTGATTATTTTTCCAGTTATGGGTAAAAAGTTGCAAAATGTATACTTTTTTCATTTATATATATATCTATATATATATTTCAGAGGTTTTATATATGAGAGAAAATCAGTAGAAAATCAGTGTGTTCTGAGATCCTGATTCCTTCTTTCTGGCTTTTTAATAAATCTTGATTTTTCTGTAGTATTGATTTCCCCTTTCCTAAGTTATTGGCTTTATGGCAAATAATTTTTAGGAGTGTGGATTTTAATTTTTTTTTTCTTTTTATTTCCTATTGAAAGGTGTATTACTGTGCACAACTGGTTCTTCTTGGAATAGATATTATTCTAGTTGAAATGTCAGTATTTTTTCAATTTTCTCTCACTTTCATTTTTCCCCCACTTGTCTGAAGCTACCAGGAAGGGAAGGAAAAAAAAAGGTGTGGCAAAATTGCTGCTAATATTTCTTTACTTCCCAGCTGTAGATGCACACTTAAAATACCATGACTCATTTTGTAAATGCTTTGATCTCCTGTGACTAATTTAAAATGCTGCTTCCCAGCAGGCATAAAGTGGTTTTACTTTCATTTGAAGCTCTACTTCCCAAGGTTTCCAGTCCCAAGTTCGAGAGAAATTAAGAAAGAAAACGAAAACAAATAAATCAGTCTGGCTGAACGTGGGCAGAAGTTGCCCTCAGCTGTTCTTGACAATAGGTTTTGGATGACTGGTTCATGTCAGAAAAAAAAGTTGTGATTTTTTTCCATTTACTTTGATTGTGTATTTGATTTTTTTCTTCTTTTTCCTTGGCTTTTTTTTCTTTTTTCATTGCAAGCCTCTTAGGGAGTTTTTCCTTGTCACACATTTTTATTTAGAGAGGAATTTAGCTGCATGTACAGTGGGGAATCTTGTAATCTTTAGGTTTCCAAATTTTAAATTCAATTTGTTCTTCTGGGTTTCAATGAAACAAGAAGTCTTAACTTTAAACCAGAAGCTGGATCCAGTTAGATATCTGTAACTGAGGCTTCCTTTAAAAAAATACAAAATGGCAGAAATGTATAGTGAACATCAGTTTTAATAAATGTATGTATATTCCTTTTTGTTTTGCATTAAATCTGCAAACTTTGTCTTTATTTCCTATCGTGTTTGAGTTCATGAAGCAGAACAAAGTGATTGTGTATAATTTGAAGTAGTTTCATGGAGCCTAATCTTATTCTTAGAGGCAAAGCACACCATTTCCAGTTCCTGGGATGTAGAAGGGGAGTCTTCTGAGCTCTAGGTGCTCTCAAGTTGGTAGCACAGTTTTCTTTGCTTGTTTCCTCATCTGTAGACAGGGTCTAATGCTCCTTGCCTTTCCTTACCCTGTGTCCTAGCTCACAAAACACTTGTCAGAGGTGATTTCTTGTGGCTCAAAGGTAATGATTTACTATAATCTCATGTGCAATGCAGAATACTTTCATTTGCTTTCATGTTGTGTTGAATAAGTTTATTCCTGCTGAGGGCTGAATCAGTGTCTCAGAAATGATGGCAGGCTCCTCACTGTTCCCCAGCACCCACCTGGAACAGCTCACAGGTGTTTAGTGTAATGAAGCATTACACAAATGGGGTCCTCAGGCATTTAGTGTCTCTCTGCTGCTTTCAAGACCAGTTTTATGTGAATAACTTTTCTAGACAATGGAAAAGTGGTTGGAAAGGATAATGCAGATTTGTGTGCTGTGAGTTTTTGTATGGTGGAGAAAGCAAGACAATGTGGGAGAATTCTGTCCCCAACAAGCAAGATAGCAAGAACATTTGAAGCTTTGAGCTTTTTCTCATCAGCTTTCTCTTTGGCTTGCCTTAGGGTTGGGCTTCAACATTGTTGGAGGGACAGATCAGCAGTACATTGCCAATGACAACAGCATCTATGTCAGCTGGATCAAAAAGGATGGGGCAGCTTACCTTGATGGCCGGTTACAGGAAGGAGATAAAATTTTAGCGGTAAGCGCTTTCTTCTGTTGTCCCCTGTGTTCTTGATCAGTGATGCGATGCGAGAGGCAGGTTTTCCTTCACAGTGCATAGACAGGAGGGATGTGGTGAATGAGTTAGATGATCCCAAGCAAACTCGGTGGAGGAGTTGCCTTGGGGGTCTGGGGAGAGCTCTGAGCACCAGGGATGTGAGTGCCTCTACCCAGGGGCTTAGCTCCTCTGCCATCTTGATTTGCCACACAAGTGCTCTCTGGTGCTGTGCTTGTGTTTCCTCTGTGACTTGCCTCCCTAAAGTTTTAGAATCCATCAAGCATTCTCTTGCTCACAATGGATTATCATTTACACACATGCAAATAAAGGTTTTCCGCCTCTTAAATTTCCATTTTTTGACTGGTAATCCATGATTTCTAATCCTTTTGCACAGGGGGATTTTTAGACGATAAAATTTCTAGGTCATAATATTTTTCTGTTCATTTCAGCTCCTCAAGAATAACATAGGCTGTTTCTCTTTTTAGAAAATTGTTTTCAAGTGTCTGATGTTCACACCCACTGGTTCTACAGATAGCTGGCAATCATGCAAAAAAGCTTTACAACGTGATGGGTGAAGAAGTAGCCTCTCCTAGTATGATACACAACCTTTTTGTACTCCCTAATTTTATTTTACACTTATTTATTATGTTCTACATGTGATCTTTTTAACCTCTATAGACTACCTTGCACTAATTGGGGCCCGTTATTGATCCAGAAAGTGATATTAAGTTAAACAGAGAATATTATCTTTTTCCTGACAGTTTAATATTTGTGTACTTGTGTTTGGGATCTCTAATTATGAAGAGAAGGGAGGGACTGGATATGATCTTAGGGGATACAGTTAGGGATAATGGGGGTGAAAATGAAAAGGTAGGATGAATTCACTCAGTGAATGAAATCAAGTGGATTATAAAACCCCGTGCCATTATATATTATTTTAAATTAAGAAAAATCCTAACACTTGCAAGTGGATCAAGTGGATGCCAAGAAGTATGTATGTAATTTTTTTTTTGGTTGGCTTTGCTACATCGGTGTGCATATAAAAGTGTGTTTACTACACTTTCAAACAGAGAGATTTCAAAGGTACACCAGTAGATGAAACAAGGGAAGAGGCTTAAAATAATAATTTTGCTGTAGCTGCTCTTTTATGTTCATTAGCTGTCAGAATCACACCTTTGATTTGTTTCCAGTAAAGCAAGAGCATCAGAAGCTGCTATTGACACAACTGTGGTCTTTTATTCTTATTTTGCTTCTAGGTAGTTTTTTTCAGTACCTCTCTGTTTTCACTTGGAGTTTCTCGTGTTCTTTCTCAACATATAAAAATACATCATAATATTAACTAATTAATTAATTAGGATCTTTATGATTATAGTATCATGCCCCAAATGCAGAATTTTGTGTAACATGAAGATTTTTATGTCGTTTCCTTCATATGCTAGCCTGCACCATTAAAAACTTGCTTTCTTTACCTTCAGCATGTGGCTCTCCTTTTCCTTTTTTGCTAGATCAATGGCAAAGACTTGAAGGATTTGCGGCACAAGGATGCTGTGGAGCTGTTCAGGAATGCAGGCTATTACGTGTCTCTCAAAATTCAGCGCAGGGTATGTTTTACCTCTTTCTTAAGGTTATTTCTGGCTCAGTTTAGACTGGTTTCTATAATTGGTGGCTGTTTCATGAGGAAGAAGAGTACTGTGTCCAGGTGCTCAGTGTGATATGTGCATATAAAAATTTTGTTTGACCTATGACCTTCTCTCATTGCCTCAGCTGTAATTGTCTCTGTATAACTTGGTAACCAGTGTAACCTTTGTATCAATAAAAAGGTGGGTTTGGAGATGTCCCAGGTCTTTATTTTGCTGGAGTATGTTGAGTTTGCTCGCTGTTCTCCTTTCTCAGAGGTAAAACTTGGTGCCTGAAGACAGAATCTCAAGTTGCCCAGTTTTATTTCAGTGGCCAGAATCTTACTGGAGACACAACTCCTTTTGTTTCAGGATCCATCACTCAAGTTAGTGTTGCACTGTGTGTGCAGCCCAACAGGCATTGAGGTGCTGGAGCATGTCCAGAGAAGGGTGATAAAGCAGGTGAAGGATCTGGAGCACAAGTCTGATGAGCAGCACCTGAAGGAGCTGGGGGTGTTTAGCCTCTTGTTTAGTTCAGTCATCACTGAACAACTGCCTGGAAGGAGGCTGTATCCAGGTGGGGGTTGGTCTCTTCTCCCAGCCAACAAGTGACAGGACAAATGGAGACATCCTCAAGTTGCACCAGTGCAAGTTTAGATTGGGTGTTAGGAATTTCTTCACTGAAAAAAGGTTGTCAAGCAGTGGAACAGGCTGCTGAGGGAAGGGGTTGAGTCACCATCCCTGAAGGCATTTAAAAAATGTGCAGATGTGGTGCTTAGTTTAGTGGTATACTTGGCAGTGCTGGGTTAATGGTTGGACTTAGGGGTCTTTCCAACATAAATGATTTTACAATAACAGGAAATACGGACTGCTGTATTTAAATATATTGGCACCATTTTTGATGTAAAAAGAGATAAACCCTTAATCCCCAGATAGCATGGAAGTTGACAAAAGAAATACTGATCTACCCAAAGCATGCTGGGGAGAGGTGGCTTGAGATCCCTTTTCTACTCCCTTAACAAAGGAGTATGTCTGCTGGACCAGTGTATAAGGCCGGTAAGAAAACCAGAGAGAATTACTGATGCCTTTTTCCTGGTAAAGAGAGCAGGAAATTGTGTGGTGGCAAGTGCATCAAGGGGTGACTGGGTATGTGTGTGTCATTTTTCTGCTGTGTGAGGTGTGTCCTGCTCCACTTGAGTCCTAGTTTAGAAAGTGGCAGAGCGACACGAAGGTGCCTGGTAGTGACTGGGTACCCTGCATTTAAGTTCAGTCCATCCTAAGCTGTTTTAACCCTCCATGTGTGGAGTCTGCAGGTACCTGGGGAAACTATTTTGACCATTCTTACAGAACCACCTGGTCCAGACGCAGAGCTGGGGGCTCCCTTGTTATGGGTTCTGACATAAATAATTTTTTTTTCTTGTAGTTGCAGCCACAGAATGGCCCTGTGGGTCATGGAGGAGATGGAGAATCAGGTGGGCTTCCTCTGGCAGCCGTTCTTGTGCCAGGCCTGGCGCTTGCTGCCGCAGCAGTCTGGATCTTGCTGAGGTATCGACAGCGGATGTGAAGAGTTCACGGCTGGGAAATCACTGCGTATTTTACACAGCTATGATGCAATTTAAAGATAGAGAATCAACAATCTTGTCACAGACTGATGCCAAAAAGGATCATTGCCTATCATCAAAGTTGCTGCTGATGTTCGTATATATTGATTTTGTTGCAGGGTAAATAGAAGCAGAGAGAAAAAAGGGAAGGGAGAGGACTGTGTTTATGTAAAGAGTGGGATAGCTGTATTTTTTGACAAATCTGAGGAGGATTTGCCATCCTCCTCTATTTTGCACCGTGAACTTTCAAGCACACTCATCTATTCCACATTTTAAGGTTTAACTTTTGGTTAAAGGGAGTGGGAGTTGGGGTGGTTTTAAATCAAAAACATTTTCTAGAGGCTTTGCCTTGTTTCCACAGAATTTTTTCTTGAATCTAATGAATTCTGTCCAAACCACGAATAAAGAGAAGCAATGCAAAGGGTATATATTATTTTTCCCATTGAAGTTTTGTTGGTTGTTGCTAAATAAATGCCTTAAATGTGTAAAATCTGATCTGTGTTTTCGCAGGTAAAATCTTCAGTGTAGCTGCTGATTTAACAGCAATATGCAGTATTGGTGAGACATTTTGCCAGTTGTGGAAAGATAGAAGATAGCTTGCTGCTAGAAGAAGATTTTGATTGTCAAAATGATCGCTCATTTTTGGGTCAGAGTTGTAAGAGAAAGCTTTCCACAAAATGCTGGCATACTGGAGAGAGACAGACAACTGAATCGCAAGGATAAGTGCTGGCAAGAGATTCAGGCATGCTGAAGCTGCAGAAGAGTTTAAAATTAGTAGTGAAGCAATAGTTCCTCCATTCATCAAGTAGGTTGAAGTCTTCATCTCTCAGGTTAGAGGTCTGGTTTGGGGGTTATTTTTTGCACAGGGAATACTTCAGATAAAGTTTTCTATAGCAGCTAACTTGCTCTCTGCAGTCAGGAGAATCTTATGATGATTGAAAGGGAGAAGCTGAGAGCAGGCTGGGATTGTTCTGGCTTTTGCTTGTTTGTGAAGAGAAATGTGATGTTCAGGAGATGGGCAGTCAGCTTTAAGCCAGGGTAAGCCTAGCAGGTAAAACCAGGGGGAAGAGACCCTCCTCTGGAAAGTATATGGCTGAATTTACCTCCAGGGTCTCATCTCCTCACTGTGATTTGAGTAGTTTTAAATGCCCCAGCTGATAGGAGTTCTGTGGGTAAGACCTGTTTCTCTTGTCTCCAAGAAATCAATGTGTTTTGTTGTTTTTGTAAAAGAAAAGCAAAATGCATGGTCTGATCTGTATGATGCCAAAGAAGAAATCACATATGCAATATATGTTTTCAAAGAAAAATTGGTGTCTTGGTGCTTTACTTATCTCTATTCTCGCAGGACATTGCTGATGTATTTGAAATTATGTTTGCTCAGGGCTGTGTTCCTGCTGTCTGCTGGAGACAGAAGTGGTTATGCTGTTGAACATGGCATTCCTAAATCACCTCAGAGTTTCAGAGCACTTGGATCACGTGAAATCTTGCTTTGGCATATAGACTGCTCTAGCGTAAGGCGAAGATGAAACAGGAAGAATTTTGCTCCATGTTCTTGGGGGACTTTGGGAACAATATTGATGTTGACTGGCCTGGGCTAAGGCGTGCAGTGACTTGCCTTGGCCTACAAACCAGTTGTGCCTGATAGCAGCAGGGCTGCTGTGTAGACAGATCTTTGCAGCTATAGCATGAACCAGCTTGTTTGTGACCTGCTCTGCATATTTGGCTGTGGTGTCCATGTGCAGCACATGTGTGTATTAAGATGAATGATTAGAATTGAGGCTGTCTTGTTAGCTTTTGCCTGAGTTGAGTTTCTGTGATGAGAAGTAGTATGTGGAACAGGATAGGATGAGAATTTATGGAAGCTAATGGTTAGTTTTAGTAGTTTCTAGACGAACCATTGAACATTCATTTGAAGTAAGAGAAAGCAAAACCTTTGGAATTTTTTGTTTAACCTTTCAGCTTTGTGACTTTGATACTGTTCAGACACGATTTCCATCTATACTGCAGGCAGTTTATTAGGGAGGGGAAGGGTTCTCAATGCTCAGATAATTGATGTGGCTTATTAAAAAGAAAAGGCCCTTCTGGTGCATGGTGTTCACAATTATTGAACTGCCACTCAGTAGTTTTTTCAGAAGTCTGGGTAGTAGTTTTTACTCAGGATGTAAACCATCCAGTCTAAAAGTAAGTAACACCTTTGTGTACCTGCCTGGTACCAAACAATCCCTTTTGCAGTCCCCAGCCACCTCTTGTCCAATTTACTGACAGAACCTAAGTGGAAAATACTTCAGCCCCAAACTCTCCTGTGAACTGTGGCTCATACTACTTTCTTACTTTCTTGCAGCAGCTGGACTGTCTTACCTAACCTTTCCACAATTTTCCAAAGTATTTTCCACCATGTGGTTTCTGAAGCCTTGAGTTTCATCTTTGCATTAGATATTGTATATCCATTTTCTATCATTGTAGAAGATGCAAATTTTTAAAAATCTAGTGAGGACAGCTTGTAAATACAAGTGATCAGAAAGGGCTTTTTACCTTTTGTTACAACTTAAATCTCTGGGTTTTTTTCAAAAGATAAGTTCAAATCCTGAAGACAAACGGAGAGCATCCTAACTGTAATTTCTCTTTGTTTTGTTTAAGAACTCATTTGCCATTAATATTGTGGGCAGCTGAAACTCTTTCTGAAACATGTTTCTCTCCCATTTCTTTGAGAAACCTCAAATGTATTGTGAATGTGCTGATTGCTGAAAAATGCATTTTCAGGTGTATAATTTAAAGACAAATCTATCTAGTTTGACTTTATGTATATTCTAAGCATTTGTGTCTCAGTCTTCAGAATTGTATGTGCTAATAATATGTATTTTACTAAAGCATAACAGTGAGAGAGAGCAGCTAAACTTGATCTGAAGATTGGTAGATGCACTACTTCTGGCAGTTTTTAATTAACACAAACTAGAAAGCAGTGTGTGGGAGGGAGAACTGTCTTGCTTTCAGTTTGCCTTTAGGTTCCAACAACTGGTTTGTTAAGTTATTCAGTGCTAGATTAAAGAGGCCTCTAATAACTGATAGTCCCTCCCTTTGAGGGGATTTATGTGTTGTAATTGCCTTACCTCTCACATTATTTTTAAGAGCTGAAGCCAACTGAGCCCTTTCAGATTCTCTGTGTAGGATACTTTCTCCCTTGTAGTAGTTTCTGTGGTTCTGTGTACCCTTTCCAGTTTCTGTATTGCTTTGTAAAATCCAGACACCCCAACCACATGGGACTCCCACTGTTAACCATGCTAATGCCCCATACAAGGAGCTTTTAATACCATATTTGTCTGCAAACTTTAATTTTTTTGTTAAGGTATGGATAAGCACAAAGCATATTTAAGCCAAATCCCAAGAGCTTACTTTTTCTTAACAAGCTTTTCCAAGTCTCTTAGGAGTGGCATACAGCTTTGCCCTTCTTCATGTGCTGTCTCAAGTGCCCTAAGGAGTCTGTAAAAAAACCCTTGCTCCATGAGGAGTAACTTATCTTAGTTTGTAGGTCAAAAGAGTGATTCCATTTGGTCATAGTGGAACACTAGAAACATGTGTTAAGCGCCTGTATATTCCAGCTTCTAAATCCTTGTCCATACCCAATGTGACCTGCCTGGTGTGAGGGAAGGTGTCTGACTTTGCATTTTATTGAATGACTGCACCTCCTGTTTGCATTCACTGTGCGCTGACCAGCCAAGATTACTGTCTGGTTTTGCCTTCTGCTAGATCATCAACAAAAATAGTGAATGGAGTTTAGTGCAGGGGCAACTTCCCCCCACAGTTAGGAGTTTTCAGAAGCTGTGGGCATCTCCTGATTTTGGGATTCTTTATCCGTTTAACAGATGTGTTTTGATAGTGTATGGCATTGATTTTTTTAAAAATACATATATTATTTTTTTCAGCATGTTGCATAGTACTAAGTGGATTATATCTGAGTGGTAAGTAAACTTCATCTGTTCTCTTGCTGACAGAAGCTGATACAAGAGTAAGGATTAGGTCAGGTAAGTTTTATGAGCCAGTGTTTTTCCCCATCCTCTTTCCTAACTTATTGATGTGGGCTTTACTTATGGAAGTCATTTTTCTATGCTCATGTTAAAGGAAGGAACAGATAACTTACTAATAGGACAGTGCCCCCTGGGCTGGGGGCCCCCAGGAAGGCTTACACAAAGAATTCTGAAGGAGGGCCTTGACTACACCCTTGTCCTCAGGGTGTTCCTGGTGACACTGAGGCAGACTCTTGCTACATCAATACTGCTGTGGGTGGTACCTGTCATCTCTGGAGCTCTGTGCTCTCTCTGCCTGTGCAGCTGAGGGGGACTCCAGGCCTTTCAAAGCTTCATTCAAGACAGGGCCACATGTGATGAGAACATACACAGGTGTTAATGAACAGCAGTGTTGAGCAGACTCAAAACAGCTTTCCTTGTCATATTTGACAGCTTTTCACCTTGCTTCTGTGGCTGTAACTGATCATGGGCAAACTTCACTGCAGAGTGAGTGTATATTTCCTATCTGGCTGCCCAAACGAACTTTACTAGACTGAAACTCTTACTAAGGAAGAGTAACTGTGATGTTTATGCAGGGTAATTATTCAAAGCAGTGTGTGGATGACAGGAGATTGTTCAACAAGCTGGTATGCTCGTGTTTGTGTCCAAGTCTTCCAGCCATGTTTTCATTTGGTAAAGTTCTCTTTCATCTCTTTACCACCTCTCAGCAGCCTAGCATTTGTGCCTGGCTTGCATTTTTTTGCCATGACACAAAAGCAATTGTTATAGAAAAATTGCTGCTTTTGCTTAGTGATAGCAAGTACTGATACTTGTTAATTCAACCGGGTTCCCTTAGTTAATTTGAGCTAGCTGTTGGCTTTGGTGTCATTTGTTCATTTTCTCTTCCATTTGGAACATGAATGTTGACACCTAATTCTATGACTGCCCTTGTTCTGTCTGGTTTGTCAAGTGTTGGAGGACAGATCACCAGGACAGGAAGCATGAGCATGTGTGTGAGGTAGGGAAGGCTGTACAGTTAGAGCAGTAAGAGGCTCTGGTCAACACTGAACTGAGCCCAAAGAAGCCCAAAGAGCTTTACTCCATGGATATGGATGCTAGAAGGAAGTAAGTGTCTTGCTAAGTATCAATATCTTAAGCAGGGTAGTTTGGTTTCTACAGCAGTGACAGCTGGATTCCAGTTTTGTGAGTGCTTCTGAAGACCTCTGTTGATGTCGTGACAACTCACAGCTTTAGGCCTGCCCTTTTTTGTCTTTACCACCTGTCTGTCTTACCTTTCCAAGTTCCTGAGCATGGTGGTGCTGGGGAATTGATGCTTGCCGTTGTTAGAGCTTGGCAGTTGACATCAGACCTGTATATCATTTCTTGCTATGGGTTGGATGTGCAGGATAGACAGCTCTTAGAGCTAACCAGGCAGATGACTGTATCCTCCACTTGGGGAAGTGCAGCAGAAGTGCAGTTTGTGCTAAGCTTGTCATTCTTCTGCTGGGACAGACTATTTCCAGGGAAAGAAGGAAGAAAGAAAGTTCAGCAAAGGTGAGCAGAGTTTTGGAAAGAAGGTGTTCTTGTGCTGGAGAGCAGGGTTATCTGTAGATCTGTGGCTAACATCCTCGGAAAAGCTTTCTGGGGAAATTTCAAGTGGATAAAAAAAAGGGCTGAAGAAAGCCTGTTTGTCCTTGCTCATAGTGAGTGTGTGAGGAAAGTGTGCTCCTAAAGAAAAGAAAATCAGATCTAAAAGAAATGATGGCTTAACCTGGCTCAGTAGGACTGCTAGGGCTGGGAGGGGGAAGTCAGCTGGGGCTGGCTGGTTTGAACTCAGTGTTTTCTGGGAATGCAGACATAGCAGTGTAAAGGCATAAACTGCTGTGTTTTCACCTTTGACACAGTAGCTGCCTACTTCAGCTACCCTAACTAGTAATGAGAGCTTGATGAGCCTCAGAGCTACTCTGGATGTTAATAGCACAAATTGACTAGAACCTGTTTCCCTGAATCACTGGAAATTTATGGTTCACAGTTTTCAAGGCAGTTTGCTGATATAAATTGAAAGAGACCAAGTTGTTAAATGGGAAATAGTCTAAATTAGATGATTCTGTGTATATTAACATTCATTCAAGCAGTAAAAGGCCTGGATCCTTAAGGATATATTTTAAATTTAGAAAATTTGAGGTACTAGCAATCTGGTGTTAAGTTGTTAGTATAGAGATTCCTAGGGGAACCAGAGACTGTATGAAAGAATTACTTGCTTAATTAGTGAGATATTTGCTGTCCCACTTAAGTACATAGCCTGTATGGGAGTCAGATGCAATGTACGAAATAGCGAGTTCACAGTTACCCCAGACGGTCTATTGCACTCATTGCTCCTCAGCATGTTTTAGTGAACTTAAAAATAATTTTAAAAAATAATAAGAAATGGGATAAAATAATTGTAACATTGATTAACTTCCTCATTTTTAAATATTGCAAGTTAATACAAAGTTTTGGAATATGGCTCAGAAACTTAATTATTAAAGGCAAGTATTAATCCATGATTATATGGATGTTTTTCTTCTTTCATTGTGTAAATAATACTTTTCAAAAGGGGCTGTAGGGCTATAGTGAATGTCAAGAAGACTTTGTGCAGTTCTGCTTATGGTCCTTCACAGACTGTTGTCAGCTGATGCAGAAAAAGGTATGCTGGTCACACGTTCTGACAGCAAAGGTAATGCCTTGGGCTGTAAAATGCTCTTAGACATATTGACAGTGATTGATAAAGAGATGGGGCATCTCTTGGGTCATATGCAAGAAGAAGGTGTTTATTCTTCGTGTAGAAGGGTTTATATAGTTTTACATCAGCTGCTAAAATTTTCCACTACTAAACAATAACTACATCATTCATGTCTCTTAACTATGTTGCTAAACCACAGTTCTGCAGGTGCAGTTCTACCTGGCTACTCTAAAACAACGTATAACATTCCTTTCACTTCCCCCTCACACTCTTGTTCATTGTTGCCATGATTTCTGTCCCACCAAGGGTAGCACATCTGTGTTGGTTTCAGCCCTGCTCCCTAGCTGAAACCCCACATATAGGAAGTATGCATGTATCCTTGCAAAGTATCCTTGGCTTTTCTGTGTTGGGGTTGCATGGGAAGGGAGCAGAAATGGGGTATGAAGTAAAGCCAGAAAAGGCACAGAAGCAAGGAGTAGGACACACTGCAGAAATGAAACTCCTTGGCCCCTTCATCCCAATCCCTGCAGCCATGTAGGCCTTCCAGTTTCCAGCTGAGCTGTCACATGGCTGAATTATGGCAGGAGTACCACAAAAAGCCAGCTTGTCTGCCAGGCCAGCACTTGAACATCCCAATTCTGCAAGGAAATATCAGTCTGGAGTCCTTTTTTCTTAAATTGCTTTAATTATTTCCCTAGCAGTGGTTCCATTTTTGCCAGTTAACTATAAACCATTAGGGAGCACTGTGTAGGTCAAGGAATCTGATAAAATCGTTAATTTTCTTCTGATATTAACTAGAAGAAAGTGTTTGAATCTGTACTGAAATTACACAACACAGTGTTTTATGGGCTCCACTGCATTTTGCTCAGAGGTTGAAAAAGGATGTTAGATGTTCTTGCATGGACATTTAGACATGCTGGGATGAGGAGGAGAAAGCCTTCTTCATTCTGTATTCAAGTTCTCTATGCTTCTCAAGCTTTACTTAATCTTTCCTTCAGCTGCTGGTATATCCTATTTTTGCTCCTGAATTTGTTCATAGTGCATAAATACTTCTAAAAATCCTAAACAGGGGATGTAAGAGCACTGATCAGCTGAATATGTGGTTCTGAAGCTGTGGTATGAAGCTGGAAAACAAACTAAACACAGTCGTGCACATGGACTTCTGTGGCTGTGGTTATAAAACATGACAACTTAGCCAAAATGCTGCTTCAGAGAAAGCACTTTGTTACTGCTGTCTTTAAATGCTGTTTGAGATGCTGGTGCCAGAATGTGTATGCTGGTGTTCAAGGTGAGCAGTGCAGTATGGAGATGTGGGCTGGTGTGAAAGGCCCTAATGATGGAAGATGGGCTGGAGATGGAGGAGGGTTTGCATAAATCTGAGGATTCCACAGCTGCTGCTAAAGGACAAGGTTTGTGCTTCTGTCGATGACTTGGAAGCATCTGTGCTGATTCTTTGCAAAGCAGGTCCTACTTGCCCAGAAGGTTTTTATGCATTTTTTTTGCATAAGGCCTTGGTTTTGAAGCAGTTAAATTTAAAGGGATTTGTTCTCAAAGGCTTCAGTTATCTGAAATAGATTCCAATAGTTATGACATTTAAAATTTTAGAGGTGAGATTGTAGGCTGCCCTTTAACAGGGGCAACCATTTCTGATGCAGAACTAAACAGCAGAAGATGCAGAGATTCAAAATCTAGCATTGAGAAAAACCCCAGTTTTAAGCTGGTGTGCCCACCATGATTCCCCTGGCAGTGGGGAGGGGTGGGAAGAGAAGGAGGATGGCAGATAGTTGTCAAATGGCTGTTACTTGTCAAGTGCTGATCTATTTTAAAATCACCAAAATGAATGCTGTGGGACAGGGATGAGTTAACAGGAGGGCAATCCAAGTGTGCCACAAAGCTGTCCTGAGATTTTGATTCCGAGAGAAACTCAACTTGCTTGACGTGCCTTTTAAAGGTATTCCATACATCTCCCATATGGATTAACTCCTAAGGTGCTGAAAGTAGAATGCTTGCTTTGTGAAACCAGCAGTGATGGCATAGTTCTGTCATTTAACAATTGTCCAGGTAGATGCTTTGCAATGCTATGTTGCTTTAGCACATATACTTTTCATGAGGGTGCTTGATACACTTAATCTATCTGAACATAGCTTGAAATATGTAGCAAAGTATGGATGAAAATAATGCAATAATACTGTGTAAATCCTGTCTCTACAATCAGTGCCTGTTGAAGATACAATTACTGAGCATTAGTGATCTATTAGCAATTCTCAACCCATTGATTTCCAAGGTGGCAATATCAAATTAGTGCAATGTTCTCGTTCTCTAAATACACATTGGTGGTTGTTGTTTTATAGGGAAGGGTCATACAAATGTTCCTGCAAGTTGGGAAACATGACTGCTAAGAAGAATGTGGAGCAAAGAAAACGAGAGATTAGTGCAAGTGACACATAGTGCAGATGGTGAAAGGGATGAGTCAGACTCGGATGTGCTAATAGCTGTTATTGATGAGAAAGGAACTCTTTCTCAAACAGTTGTTAGCATGGTTTATCATTTGGGGACCTGTGTGTTTATCCCCAGTCTTTAACAACACAGACTGTTGAAGAGCTGACACACATAGCCACTTGCTCACAGCTGCTTGCACACATGGCTGCATGGAGATCTTCTCCAGCAAGATGATCTCTGCCAGAATCAGGAACTGGCTGTACTGTTTTCCCTTGGCTAAGGGGATACATGTCAATTATTGAAATAACCTTAAAAAGGCAGGAAGAGGGCCTGCCTTTAATATTTAATATAAATATTTAATATTAAATATTAGCTTTAATATTTCACCTTTAGCTTTACAAACCATAATAAGTTTTACACTAGAATTATCTAGTTACATACAGCAGGAGGAAAATCTGCCATCAGCGGAGTTATCTGCGTCAGAGGGGATGTTCTTCTTGCCTTTCACTTATTTCACTGCCTAAACACTTCCCGACTTTTAGAAGAGGCTGCATTGGTTGTGCTTCTTTCAGGAGGCTATTAATGAACATTTGCATGGTAGGGACAATTCCAAACAAGGGAACTGGGTCCAAATGTCGTACAAAGTCAAATAGTCTTTGGTGGACCAAGTGTTTGTTTGGAGTGGAGACAATGCCATAGCTCTCTAAGTAATAGTTCACAGGCACCAACTATTTTCTAGGAATCTGGTCTTTTTCCAAATCCCTGGTTTTGGACTTGGATTTGCAGAACTTCTTGAAGTTCTGTCCTCTCTCTGAATGGAAGAAACCTTCACACAGATAACTTTGCCTCTGGTCAGCTATTGCAAAAGATGCCTCAGATGGTTATAGGAACTCGGTGAAAGGCACAACTGCCCCACAACATGAAGATCTGCTCTCATGTGGAAAGGAATTTGACTATGAGCCATAGCAACTGTATCTGGCCACAAATCCTGCTACAATAGCAGCCTTAGAATACTGAAGTCATGTAAGAGTCATCAATATGAAATATATATTTAAGTGCTCTTTTGCTCATTAGTAGCAAACCTATAAAAACACCATGAAGTGTAGGCACACAGTTTGTGGTAATTGGGAGTGGGGCTGTGCTGAGCCTCATCCCCAATGGGCTGCAGCTGTGAGCAGCATTGAAGGGAATGACGCCTGGAGTGCTGAGATGCACTGACCAAGCACCAAAGAGCACACAGGTGCAGTGCATGAACCATAAGGGTATAGAAAGCTGGCCTAAAGAACAAGAAAGAGCAGATGCTTGCAGCCTTCTGAAGTGCCATGATGGTACTTTGCAGTAGTAGGTGCCTGAAGCCTTCTGATGAGGTAGGTGTTACTCAGTTTGGGCAAATGCTTAAAGCTTTCTGAATTGGTATGGCGATAGTCTGTGTAATGTGGCTGTCTCAACTTTGACATATGCTGTGGCACGAAGATCTAGAGCTTTTGATGTCTTCTGGGCAAGTGTCTTGCGTTGTCTTCATAAGACAAGACAAGACAAACTCTATCTTAGTACCCTTTGCATGAAACTTTGCTTTTCTGCCTGTGGAGGAGTAAATTTTTATTTGAAGTTAAAAAGAAATTTGACCACTAGCTTTTCTACCAGTGTAATGCTGCAGGAAGAGGTATACTTGGCTTCCTACATGGTTCTTGGTTGCAACCTTTGCTATTAACAGTATGAAACTCTTGCATTTTTTGGAAATTAATGAGAAAGCCTTATCAAACATCTTGGATATTTGAAAATAATTTTCAACAGGCATCACTAGTGATTGAACTAGATAGGTGATACTCTTTACTAGACTAGAGGCTTAGCACAAGGGAAAATTAAGCCACTAACTAGAAAACCTGCTAAGACAGTATTATATTTTAAGTTAGTCTGGTAAAGGTCTCACATCCCTGTATGAAACCTACATAATGATATAACTTAAAATACTGTTATTGTATTATTAGTCTTCTCCTCCAGTTCACAAATTTTACCAAAATACATACAAGTGTTAAAAGTTTATGGATCCTGCTGTTGACCTGCTGTCATTGAGGGAAAATTATTCATTTATTCCCCTTTTTCTGCCCTCAGTCATGAGTCAGAATAATCAAATTTTACTTCTTGCAACCCAAATAAAAATTATTCATTACTGCACCATGAGCTGCTTCACTAGCTGCCTCTGAAAGATAGGAGTTGTTCCCTTGTTCTTTCCTGCTAAATATTTTATTGATTGAATCAAAGATTTACAATAGAGGATGCTTTTTCTTTGTACTGTAATCCTGTAGGGTGTCCTTAGGATTCTGCTTTCTAGGAGCCATTCAGCTGATTTATTAAGAAAGTGAGCAAGGTCTAACTTGCCCGGATTATTATTGGAATCTTTTGAAATTAGGTAAAGCAAGCTTGTTATCTAGCTCTCTGTAGGAGTTGCTGCTCTTAATAAGGCTGCATAACTGTGTGTGTAGTTACTTAAAAGTTCAAAATCTAGGCCTCACCCTTTGCTGCACACAGTCCAAATCCCTTTGGGTTGTTGATACTAAAGAATGTGATAATAGAATTTAGGAAGGATAGGAACCTTTCAATTAAAAAAAAATAAGTCCTTTTCTCATCTAGTACAGCAGGTAGTGTTTGTGCTTCCTCTTTGTCTCTTTTAAGGAGTTACCCAGATCTCACCCCAACACTCCCTGAATAGATCTTCAAGCTATATCTTCTTGTTCTGTTGGGGGTTTTTTCCCTTTCTTCTCCTACTCTCCTGGTTCTTGTGGTGTTTCTCCTGACTTGTGTCTCACTCTCTGCAGCTCTGTACGTGCAGCCCTCTACCAAAAGCAATGTAAGCCTTAGCCCCTTTTCTAGAGTGCCTGAGTGATCCCAGAAATGCCTTGGCTTTGGGCAGTGACGTCTGTTTATGTTTGGAGTGCAGACTGCTGAAGTCGTTCAGAGAGCGTATTAAATAATTCCAGCTTTTCTACTAGTTTCAATATGTACTATGTTGATTATGAGGGATTCTTACCTTTGTTATCAAACTTCAAGTCAGCTGAACTTCCACATATGGAAGTAGGTTTCAGGGTGTTGATGTGAGCTCTGGGTAGAGATTCTTGTTGTTTCACTCCTCCATGAACTTCAGTTTTCCTATTCCTTCACTGCTCAAATTTACCAGAAATGAAAGTAAGACTTTCTGCTTACACTTTTCCAGATTGCTTCCTGTGCCTTTTTGTAACAATACAGTGTTTTCTATGCTCCTGTCCTTCAGAGCGAAGCTGGTCTTAAGAGATGGTACGATTTTTGGTTGAGATGCCAGTGGAAAGCTGTATCAACTTTCTAGTCTTTTTGCTGATACTTTGCAAGTCAGAAAAGTGCCAACCCAAAAGACTGTCTGTGGAAGGAGTTTCTCTTTAAGGGACTCCTCTGGGAAGCTGTCAGCTCTCAGCTCATCGAAGAGTCACAGACTGGGTTGCGCCTCCCAGAAACTTTGAAGCTGTATAGTGGTTGGAGCCAGTCCTCTACAGATGATAGCACTGAGAGAGACTCAGGAAGGGATGATCTATTAATATTGCAGTGAAGCAAGTGGAAGATCTCCCAACAGGTAGTGAATTGCTTTCTGGGACAATTTAATGAGGCTATAGTGACTCTGTAGTGTTGAGGGAGGAATACTTGTGATCATTAGAGGTAGTTATCTTATTTCTGTGGAGAACCATGTAATTAGTGGTGTTCTAACAGCTGCTTTCCATTTACAGGTTGTTACACTCTTGTATCTTGTTCAGAACTGAAGATCACTTGAGGATATTGCCAGATAAGGTTCTTTTATCTACAAAATGCCCTTTCCTTTCCTTGGCTTTATCTTTCCCTCTTTCAAGCATCAACTGTTATGGCAACAGGAAGGTGGGAGGCAAATAAGCAGCTGGCAGTCTTCCTAATGGGCAGAAACGTAGGCTGGAATCCCTCCTGAATTCAACAGCACAGTGGTAGAACTGCACTAACATTGCTAACAGTGGCATAGAGTGCATTTTGTGCTTGCAGGGTAGCTGGATTTAATGAGGTGAGATACTGCTCATGCTCAACTGTCTACCAAAGCTGAACAATGTGATGCATGCAAATGCAGGAAACATAGTTTAAGGTTTTAAAATGGCTTTCCTTATTTGTTTTTCAGAACAAAATGATAAAACATGGTTTGGGCTGCAAAACTCTGACCTGGTTGCTTACTTGTTGATTCTGGACTACTTCAAGAAGGAAAAAAGAGGGACATTGTGGTTGCCTCTCTTAATCTGGCTTTAATGCAATGCCCTTCTTTTAGCCTTGCAGGTTTTCCACAAATGAGAGGAAGTGTGTGTGGGGGGAAGTAGGTTTGACAGCTATGGAATTAATACTGGTGTTCCAGGGTTTGATTTCCAATACTACTTGTATTTAGTCCCATCTGCTGCTAGTGTCTTTTGTTGGACCCTTACTCTGCAGACAGTTTTTCTGACATATTTCTATTGTGTTTGAATTATTTTCTTTTTTTTGTCTGCTGAAAGTTTCCTTAGCTCAGACTCTTCCCAGTTACAGGATATAAAGAAGGTAATTTTACAATCAATTTGCCAATAAAATGACAATGTTTGGTAACTTACCTTTATTTGACAACACATCTGAATTTTGCAGAATTACCAGGTTCAATGTGGCAGATTGTCTTGATGTGATTGAAAGGCTGAATGTCCATTGTTGTCTGTGAATGGAGGTAAATGCATATTTCCAATCTCAGTCTTACTCTCTTAACTTTGATTGAAGTGCCAATCCAAACTCCATTGCCTGCCATCATCTGCTTATTAACTTGAAATGAATCCAGAGTTTAAACATTCTCCATGCTTCAGGGCAGTTCAAATTTGAATTTCCAGGAAGAGAAGGATCTAGGGGTAGACTGGAGGGAAAGCCGGTGGGGTTCCCTAATTACTAGAAGTGTTTTAATTAAGTGGAGTAGAGCTACACAAATGTGATAATCTGAGTTCCTCTTCAGACTACTGCTGTCTTTTTGGAGGTACCTGCACTGGTAGTTCCTTCTCACAGCACCACTGTTGTGAGAGCCATTTTATCCTGCTGTTTTTAATGGAAGTTAAACCAGGAGTGATAGTATTTGAAGGCTGTCATGTCTGGCTGACAACTACTTCACCTCCATTTTCATGCCCTCAGCTTTGTTTCTAAGCATCCCCTGCAAAAGTACACCTTAAATATCCAGACTTCTGCATGCCTGTGTTAGATATGAACTACCTATAAAATCCATTTGTCTGAGAGCTATTCAAAAGTCAGCATTTAGACGTGTAAGGTATGAGAATGTGTGTCTGTGTCTGGTGGCAGACTTTGGCTTTAATCCTAAAATACCTTCCAGGTTGCAGCTATAAATAGAACTGCTGTAAGCAGCAGTGGGTATGGCCAGCTCAGCATGTGTCGAGCTGTATGGTGACAAGTGTCAATAGAACAGCTCTTCTGGAGTCACTACTACTTTTAGTGCTGGGACATCTCAGAATACTGCAGCTGCTGCCTCTTGCACTGAGATGCTAAAAACCTTATTTTGGCCCCTGCTAGCTTCTACTCCCAGCCATCTAGAAGCAGAGCAGAAGGAATTGGAGCCATTACAGCACTCTGGGGTTGGAAGGGTGGAGGAATCGGGGCCAGGGCTGCATGAAACCATGTGGCAGTGAAAAAGTACTGAATTAACTGTGGTGCCCAGGGCAAGCTGTGCCCCAGCTTGTCAGGAATGAAAAGGAGTTTCAGTCTCTACAAACTCCCCTAGAAAGTGTGGTAGTGCTGCTTGCATAGAGCCCATGAATGAAAGCCTCCTGGGAAGCATGTTTGCAGTGTGGGCATCAGTAGAGGCAGTGGTAGGGATCTCCTCTATGGAGCAGCATGTGCACAGTGATGCAGTCCTGGCTGTGTGACACAGGGGCTGCTGCCCAGGGCCTCTTCTGTGTTGGCCCCCTGGAATCATGGTCACATCCAGACTCTGCTGCTGTATCTATGGTGAGTTCAGATAGGATAAATGGGCATCAGCCTGTGGGCATATATTGGAAACTGTAAGGAGGCCCAGCAACAGGGTTATCCTTTCTTTTTCTTGTGGAACAAATCACTGGCAATTCCTTTTTAAAAGTATTATAGGAGCATTTAGGCTTTAGTGAACAGAGGCTTGGCACCACAAGTTTTCCTCACTGTGAGCACTTTGCAGAATTGGGCTGCACCTCATTATGCAGGTTTGACTGGCACATTAACATTCCTTCTTTCCCTACACCTTGCCTTGCTCTCCAGGCATGGTTAGGACCCTTCCTCTTTCCCCCCTGCCATGATTCCCAAACCTGTGAATTGCTCTTGTTTCCTAGCACTGAAATCTGTTCTCCCTGTGTCTTTTGGATCCGATTTTGCTTCTGAGTTCGGCTTCTGTCCATAGTTTCAATATATTGGGAGAAGGGCATTGTTTTTTAAATGCAAAGCAACTAACATAAATTCTGAACAGGGAATCCCTTTTAAAGTGTAATTAATTTTAAGGCAAAATGCTTTCAAAAACAAAGAAAAAGCCTAAAAAATGAATCATTCCAGGTACTTTTGGCAACATTCCAGGGCCTCCGAGCCCCCCAAGGGTTGTCTCGGTAGCTCTGGACGTCTGGAGTGATGTACTGAGTTCCCACAAGCCTGAAAAATGAATCCTTTAACTACACAAAGAAAAATTAATTTGGCACATTGAATAACATGTTAATAAGCATCTTTAAGACAGATGATGGTTTTGATTTTTGAATCCTGTGACACAGCTGATGAATTATATATATGGTTATGGCACTTCTGAATTATAAGTCTCGTCACAACTGAAGGCAAATGTCAAAGGCACCATGTGTTAGAAAAAGGTTCTTTGTTTGGCAGGTATGGCTTATTCAGGAAGCAGCCTTCTGTTTTATCCATACTCTGCAGTGCTCAATTGGGTGTATGTCGCTATAGGACATGAAACAACACGACGCAGACATGCTGCTGTTCTCAAGGGGAAAAGGGAAGTTTATTTTCTGACTCCAACATTTATAGATTTCCAAAGGTGACAGTGGATTGGAGGGTGAAAGTGCTACCTCTCCAATGACACTGGACAAACCAACAGTCCATCAAATTTCTCCTCTTCCATAAAAGAATGCAAAACAATAAGTTGTTTACAGAAAGTGTGTGAGAAAGTTTGCTACAAGAATGCAAACATCAGAAGGCGTAGAAAATCTTAAAAAATCAGGGTGGCAGGTGTATTCTTTGAGCACCCATCCTGTGGCTGAATGCCTCCTCCTCATTTAGGTAAATAGTGTTTTCTTTGATAATGGAGAAGGAAGAGAAGGTGTGATCAGTGAATCCTTTCTCTTTGGCACTCTTCTAGTAAGCAGAACATGTCTGTCACCTCTGCAGTTTGGAGGTGCAACATGAGCTGGGTTAGAACTGAGTTGCTGTAAGGAAAAATGTTTGTGGCCATGTCCTCTCCTCTTGCTGACTTTGTCTTCCTGAGTGAGAGCAGGTTTCTCCTGTCAGTGCTCAGAGCTCTGGTCTGGCCTTTTTCCAGCAAACAGAAGACTCTGACATTCAGGCTGAGCAAAGGACATCTGATGCTAAGCTTATTTCTCCTGATCTTCCAGGGATTCTCTGAGAGGCAAAAGCTTTCCTAGAAGACCTGGCTCTGAAATGGTTCCCTGTAGAGTTTTCATCTGGTCTCTTTTAACCTCTCACTTCTGTCAGTGCAGAGTGCTTATTCTGGGGATAAATCTAACAACCTTGGTGCTGACTTTTGAGAGCAGAGTGAAGTGTGTCCTCCCCCACTTTGAGCAGAAACAGCTGCAGTCTGCAGACTTTGCTCGTGAGTGGGTGCTGTGCTTCTCAGGCAGTGTCTGTGTGAATGTGAGCTGGTCAAAAGGGAAGTGGGAAGATGATTGCAAACAGCATCATGCTTGCAGCACTGATAGTAGAGCACCCTCTAGGAAATATGTTGTATCCACCAGAAACCCAAACCAGAATGTTTCCTGCTGAGCCTATGCATGTTCTCCCTTCACCTGAGAAACTAGTGTAACTCAGTGAGACTGGGAGTCTCCAGGCACAAGGACCATCATAACTTTAAGGCCTGTGTATTGTTAGTGTTTTACTGACTGGGAAGGAACAGAGTATGGTTTGGGCCAGCATGCTGGAAGGATGAGGTTGGTATGAATGAGAGCAGAGGTATTAATTTCCTTATAGATTGACCTGAGCGAGTCAGACACTGGATAGGGTATGACCCTTGTTGAATAAATCTAAAGATGAGATTACCAAAGAATTTTGACTCTGTAACTGTTCCAGTAGAACACACATCAAGGAAAAGTAGAGCTGCCACATGTGGCAAGCCCTTGTACAAATATTGTCCCTAACAATCCCGAGTGGTTGGAGATGCTGTTGTGCACATGTGAAATATACCTCTGATAGCACCTTGATTCCCATAGCCCTGTGTCTCTTTCTCCTAAATCCTCATCTCTTGCCTACCTTTTTACTTACGCCCACTCGCTGCCATTTCTGTGCTGTTGTGGTCCTTAACCAATCTCTGTAAACTCAGGGACTCTGCTGGATGGTGGTTTTTGAAATATTTGTTTTCTGCTTTTAACTATTTCCTACTTGCTTCCTTCTGGATGCTGTCTCCTTCACAGATTCTAGAGCTGTGATGAGGCAACACAGGGCAGTTTACAGGGAGCTCTTCAGCTTATGTTCTGTTGTGATTCTTCAGTTCCTACAGAAAAGATTGATTCCCTCTTGCATTGTAGTTCCAGGAAGGCAGGCTCCTCTTTCACCAGTGATGAGTAGTGGAGTAAAGTACATACAAGGGAGATGGGGATGTAGCCCTGATGAAAATGCTGTTGGAATGGAAAGTAGCGTTACTTCTTTGCTGTTACACACCCTATGGATATCTGAAAGAACTCACACATGAGAGTTTCCTTTCTGCTAGCAGTAGGTTTCACAAATGGGTAGTTCAGGTGTTCTCAGCTGATACAGGAGTATCTTGGCAGTAACACAGCCAAGCTGCAGCAGAGGATATTGTTTACTGTTCCTCAGCTGCTGGGGTCAGGATGCATTTCTGGGTTGGATAAGTTTAACTGAGTGGCAGGGACAGGAGATGTCACTAAGCAGATTTTAAGAAATTTCATTCAAACCAACAGTTTTTAGAATCTAGCATCTGAATTTCTTTTCCCATACCAGGTACAAGGGATATGATTAACACAGATTTCAAAAGCAATTTACTTCAATATAATGGAAAACACTGACCTGTATCTGATTCCATTTGGGATCTTGGTAACCATTGCAAATGTGGCCAAGCTGAATTCCATCAGCATAGCAAGATTTCAAGAGCCCCTCTGGAGTGTGCCCAGAATATAAAACACAGCCAACACCCCTGCATTATTAGCATTATGTCCCTCTGAGAGAGTGATGTGGATGTGTGTGATTTGGTAGCTAAAGGGGGAGTAGCACTGCTTGAATTTCTAAGGATTAATTAATTGAGACCTTGATGCTTTTAAGCTGGGGAAGGAGAAAGGTTGATCTCCTGCTGGAATTCCATTTTGCAAGGAGCTCCTTTCTTTGTATTGATAAGAGTTGTTCTATGTGTTTTTAGTAAAAACTGTGTTTTTCATCCAAAAGGCTAGTTGTTTGGGATCTTTTGCTTGTTTGTTTGTTCTCCTTTTCAGGGCAACCTTTTTCCATACAGTCTCAGTGGGATTTACCAAAAGAAGCAAATTCCCTTCTTCTCCATTTTCCAGGGAGAGACTCAGGGCAGTGAGCAAAAGAATTCTAGCAAAGTGTTATACAGAGAATAACAGTGCACTGAACTCTAGTGAAAAGTTGGTTATATGTATGTGGTTCTATATGTAGATGTGGATATACACCTATTTGCATATATAGCTCATGAAAGCCTGAGCACCTTTGTGGAAAAATGTCCTTTCCAATATTTTTAGTTTCATTAGACTTTCCTTTTCTGCTCTAATAATCCATGTTCCTTTGAGAATAATCAAAATCTGTACCTGTAGCTTTACCCTTCAGTTAGTTTCAGTCTCTATGTCGTATTAAACCCAGTCATTGTCTGACTGCCCTCTCCCTCATTCTCTGGTGATGTTTTTGGCCTATAATCTCTGAATCCTTGTTTTCTGAAATTGGTACAGTCTCTGCCATCCCAGAGAGGCCTCCAGAGCATTTCAGATGGTAATTTCAGGGCAGGATGGGTGAGGCCTGATGAATCTTAATCACATATTTCTCCTTCATTACCCTCTACCCACTCATTTCAGCATATCTTCACATTGTGTCTTTAAAAATTGTTTTCCTTTTCTTTTGTTTTACTTTTGTTGAGGCCATATCCTTGGCTGAGTCGCTCCATAGTTCTATGTCAGAAGCATGCCCTTGTGTTACAGCAGAACCTTGCATGGCTTAGTTCTGCTGCTTTGGCACTGGGAGAACTATCTCTTCTTTTTCACTCAGTAAAGTTTCCCTTTGGTATAAATAGATTAATTGTGGTCTCAGTTGGTTCCCACTTAGAATTGTGTCCCAGACATAGCAGGCTGATGTGTCTGCCAGCCAGGGTGCTCTGATGGTAGTGCCAATGTGATGTAAATCTCATTTGCTCCATTTTATCTATTTGGCACATCTAAGCCAAAAAAAGCGTTTGTGCTGGGCTGCTGCTTCCTGCCAGCCATTTTCATCTTTCTTATTAATGGTGAGCAGAAAATGTACAGGACACACTATTTGGGTCTGTTTCTCAAAGAACACAGGTGGTGCTGCTGAAGTGCTGTAACTGAGCTTTGTAGCTGTTGAAGAGTACCAGAAGCAGTTGCTATTTCCATGGCTACTTTGACATATTTGGTTTCTAGATCAACAAGGGCTTCCCATTCAACTCAATTGATTTACAACCCAGTTGATTTATTTTCCCACCAGTTTTTTTATCACTTCTAAAAATAAAAAAATTCTGCCAGCAGCCCAGTTAGTTCCCTTTCCTTCATCAAATAATAGATAGTAAGGACTCAGCAGAGTTCATAGTGCAAATCAAAACAGAGACTGGGAACAGATAAGAAGCTGAGCCTGGTGTGGATGCATTCAAGAAGGGTCAGTTTTCAGCTGCTGCCTATGCCTTTTTTCCAATCAGCTTCTCTGTACATCATCTCCCTCTTCTGGCTGCTTCAGGGTTACAGAAGCACAGGGGCTGCCCTCTAGCCTTGCAGAGGATGTTGAAATCATTGTATCAGCATGACATCTTTGGCCAGTGTTTCCTCTTGGACTCAAAGATGTCTTCTGTGGAAAGAGGAAACTGAGAGGAAATTAGATAAGACTAGAAAACACAAGCTATTTTCTCATCCTGCTGGCGAGAAAAGGACCATGCTGCTGGTTCAAGGGTAGGGGTGATATGTAGAGGCTGTTTCTTCATGCACACTTCTTATTCCTTCTGCCATTCCCCACCTCTGCTGGGTGACATTAGGAGTTAGAAAGGAAGAGAGGTGCTGGTCTGGGAATTCACAGCCCTCTGACAGGAGAAAGGGAGAGGGCTGAGGAAGTGGTTAGTACCCTTCTGCTCCAGTAAGACATATGAAGGACACGAGTGCAGTTTGGCTATCACTGGTGTCTTTGGAACTTGAGCTTAAGGACAAGCATTTTATCTCTTTAAGTGCAATGATGTTAAGTTTCTACTAAATATTCAGGTGTAACTGCAACAACAGTGCATATGAAATCAAGGTAGCAGGTGTGATGTGCTTTGAGGATCACAGCATTATCCTGTTGGAGTAGATAGCATAATTTAAATTCCCAGGTTCTTTAGACAAGGTCTACTGGAGACTGAAAGGTACAATCCTCATGTGATTTTACAGCATGTTATAACGTTCGATTTAACATGTGACAACCAAAATATTAGTCACAAAGCAGGAAAGAAAAGTTACACTATAGGAGTAGATGTGTCATATCTGAGAAGCTGGAAGATTTTTTTTTTTCTGTGTCCAGCTATTATTGGCATCCAGTGCTGTGGCTTGTACTTACCTCTGTTAGAATACTGCTAAGACTGTTTTGGGCTTTTCAGTAAGGAGTCATTTTCTAAGCAATAATCCTGTAGGAGCTTGTATTCTGGAAACACCTGTCCTTTAAACTAAGATCTTCACCCTTATTCAGAGCTGCAGATTTTTCCTTGCTGTTATTTTATACATGAGAATTATTGTTGCTATAGAAGGTGAATGTGATTATTGCTGTGCTAAGATGCCAGTAAGGGCAAGGCAAGATGCTTTTTGTTTTTTCAAGATGCAGAAAGATAAATATCTTTGTGGTATAAAATAACCAGAGTCAGGGGGTGGAATCAACAGGCAGTAGATTCTAGGAAGGGGCTTGAACAAGGCTAAAGTGTTTGGTCTTGGGAAGTCTGAAAATGCAGAGAACTGAGGATGCATGTGTATGGGTAAAGCACAGGGAGGAGCAAGCCTGCTTTGGGGTTTTTGCTTTGTTGGTGGAAATAGACTCTTGTATATATGTTTTTTGAGCCAGCAGGATGATATGTGCATAACATCTTTACTGATAAAATAATTTTTTCTTAATAGGAGCATAGATTGTCCTCTGATACTGACATACTGCCTAGGCAGCGTAGGAAGAAAAATGCTCCGTTATTTTATTTTTAACTTTATTTAATTTTTTATTAAGCTATTTTTTAACCAGAAAGAAGCAAATATCACTCTCTTTGTTAGGTTATGGCTGTGGAAGTGCATGTTCTTTAGTGTTTGTGATCCTTATATGAAGAACTTGCACAACAGGCAAACTCTGATATATGTCTGAAGCAATGTTGACTGAAGCAGTATTTTTATATCCTTATTCCATTACATCAAGCAAAGTTATGAGAGTGAGCAGTGTGTTCTCTCCTATTGGCTGTTCATTCCAGAGCTGGCCTTAAAAAATTATGTGCTGAGGCCCATTGCCTTCAATTTCTTCTGTGACCGAGGACTGACGAAATCTGTGTTAGCTATGGAGCTTGTTGAGAAGATCACCAAACTCAATTAATTCCAATAATAATAAGCTAGTCCATTAGTCTGCAGTGCCACCTAGCCTCCTTATCCTCTGGGCAGAAGGTAATATGGCAGGAATATTTAGGAAGATAAAAACTACTAGGAAAAACATTCATGAAATGATCTTTCCCCCACGTCATTTAAAGATAACTTCTCATGAAAAGATTTTATTCAGCAGTCTGAAAATTATTGCCCTGGTATTAGCCAGTGGCAGAAAAAACCAGGGAGAATAAGAGATTATTTTTCTTAAAAATGTTAGTTCCTTGTTCAATGCAAGTATTACTCATAATTTGTAAGGAAGCAGAAAGCTGGTGCATGACTATTAAATGTTTGAACAGTCTGATTCATCTCAAAATGATTCAGAGACTATTGATAGTAGTCCTGTCAGGAGTTGCTATCTCTGTGGTGAAGCTAGAGTGGTTAGTGACATACCAGTAGTGCTTTGTGGCATTTCAAAGCATTCATGAGTTAGAAATATGCAAGGTAGTGAAGTCAGCAAATGTAGTTTTGCTGGAATGGTGATATTATCATCTCTGCCATCTGCAGAAATCATGTAGATTTGGCATCTGTCCTTGGGTGGGTCACAGGGCAGATTGCTGGGAGCAAAATTGCCCTGGGAAAGGGGAACCAAGACTCTGATGCCTACCCTGTCCATGCATGTCATCAGGAGCCAGGGCTGTTTCTTTCCCATTCTTCCTTCCCCGATTCTTTACTGGGTGGAAGGAAGTTGGTGTGCTTGGGTTTGGAGAGTGGCTACTGCAGCATAGCTGTTTGGCCATGTTTCATGGAAAACCATGGTCCTGGAACTGCAGGAAGAGACGAGACATTAGCAGGGATGCAGGGTAGGAACAGCATCCCAAAATCTGGCAGGATGAATTAGGTTAGTGAGGGGTAAGAAACACATCCTCCACCAACTTTGCAAGAGGCCTTTGTACTTCTCCCGGCCTCTCTGCCTTACGTCCAGTTGAACCTTCCTCATCACTGTTGCAAGACAGAATTGTTTCTCCTCACCTTTTGGGTGGCTGGGTTGACATTTTTTTTGCTGTTCAGATGATAATCTGACTCGTGTTACAGGATTGCTGATAAATGTAAAATGGGGAAGATCTATTAAAATAATTGGTTTCTGACCAATACATACCCATGACATCTGTGATAGCTTCTGTCTTCCTAAATAACAAATGTATTTAATCTGAAGCTTTGGATTTCAGTAGCTCTGTAGAAACAAACACAGCCTTTTGCTTTGGCACAGTTAAACAGAATCTCCCTTCATTTAGACTTGTGAGGGATTAACAGATAGGTCCTTTGTGAAAATCTGGAAATGATGACTGAGCATAGGGCCACTCTCATGATGCCAACAAGAATAGGCAGAAAATGGAAAACATGCACTGCCACAGGCTGCCTTTGTGCAGTGGGCTCATTTGCCATTGCCAAGTAAGGTCATGGACTGAGCTCAACGAGTGTGGGTGGGGTGGGATGGGACATCATTACTGGTTTTTTTCGGTATGGATTTCAGCTTATATTATAACAGTGCTCAAAACCACTGGTACCTAGAATGTGTACCACAGAAGGCTTATGTGTTAATTTGAGGGTGGGAGTAATAAGAGGAAAAATATCTACTGAGTTTCATATTCCAAATCGTGCTAGATTTTCTTCTTTATCAGCAGACTTTCCTCACTGTTTATGATGCTTTTGTACATGAGTTTTGTTTGAGAAGGCACTGCAGTGGGTTTTGGCTTGACTGAGTAATTTGAGAAGTGCACACGTCTAATGGTTAGGCACAGCCTGTTTGCTCATGTGGATTTCATGAAGGGACCTGTTAGAGTGCTCTGGGCACATCTTACAGAATTTATTGGGTTAAACAAAACCCATCACTAAGCCTTGTAAAGCTGTAAAAAGCTATCCAGATTCAGAGAGCAAATGAATCAACTTAAAGGTCTAACACTAAAGCCATACCTTGCTTTTCTGAGGGAATGAACTGCCCAGTCTCTGTATCTAACCAAACAGGAGATGAGGTACTCCTGGGGAGTTAGAGAGCTGCCATTTTTGCTTAGGCATAAATTGATAGCTCACTCTTTAAAAATAACAGGGATTTTTAAGTGAGGGGTTAAAACTGGTAAAAAAAACAACCAGCTAAAGCTGGTCATAGTAGTATGGTGTTAATAGTCGTATTGAAACTATCAAAAGGCACTTGTGGGTGCACTTGCTGTCAGCTGAGGTGTTTGTTTTATTCTGTAAGCTAAAAGGTTCCTTATATTGTTGGAATGCCATAATAGCCCCAGAGAATCACAGCACTCCATGTGCTGGCTAATCATCCAACATGAGCAGCAAGCAAAATAAGGAAAGGGAATTACATTGCAGTATTGTGAAAAAACCCCAGCAACCAACCACAGTGATTTTTAAGGGAATTCATGCAATCAAAGAAGACAGTGGAGCACCTGTAAGTACTAACCACTATTAACAAGCTGTAAAGACTAGCTCTTGCAAGTTGCATTTTACCCTACTTTGAACATAACAATTTAGAAAAATAATAGGAAAGCTAAAAATTAGGACCAATTTTGAAATACCTTTCAATACTTTTTATTTCTTTATTTTCTTTTTAAAAGTCCAGGTTCTATGAAAGGACTGCAAAGAGAGGTTTAGATATAGAAAAAGGAATACCTAAATTCTGTGAATGATACTGTGATGAGTATATGCATCTCTTTAATATCCTATACCACTAGCTTTGATCACTTTTCTGCAGAATATGACTGAGAAAGAGACCCTGGACACTAATCCATAGACAGCTTGGGAGTGCTGGAACAGTGTCACTTAGTAGCTTAGTAGGAACAAATGCTGGAGCTTCTGTCTCCTTTTCTGTGAGTTGTCTTCACCCAGTGTTAAATGCATAAAACTCTTTGGGAACAAAGCCCAGGCCTCTTGAATCCTTTGTTGTGTGGTGAGCAAGAAGGACGTAAGGTGTTGTGAGAATGTAAGACCGGGCTTCCAGTTCCCTCTAATCTAAGTAACAGGTGATTATACAAAGGGGATTCAGTGGCCCCAACAGGGTGTTTTTGAAGGAGCATGGCCTCTTTTACAAGATTCTGTGTTCAGCACAGAACCAGCACAGTAGGATGTATCAGAGCACATCAGGCAGATTGAGTGATCTGGGGGTATCACACGCCACCATGCTGATTCCTGGGCCTGTGTCACTCAGCAGGAGTGAAGAAGCACAGTGCCTCAGCTGGGGTAGCTCAGGGCAGGCTCAGCAGCAGAACAAATATTGTCCTGGTCCAAGAGGGAGGCAGCTTAGACACATTCAGGGTTAAGCAGATTGTGGGTTTTTGGATTGCATCTTATGACATGTGTTCCTGTCTTCTTTACAAGAGTGGCATTGCACCTCCCTTCAGTTCTCTTTGGTCCTGACTATACAGCAGATTATGCTGTTTGGCTGAAGTCTGATCAGTTTGCTTCCACACATACTTCTGTGATGTGGGGTTAATGATGTATCTTTTCTCTTGCCATTTGCCTGTCACATCTCTTTAATTACCACTTTTCATTGAGAAGGTGCACTCTTCTCTGTGTTCATCTCGTGTCCAGTGCATGGGTCCCTGCCACAGCTTCCAAACATTATTATGACATAATGCAAATAAATAATATGAAGATGTTGTTGTGGAAAAACCCTCTGAAACTAAGCCTACTTTGCTTCCCAGAAATGCAGCACAAATTACTGTGTACTGTTCCTTTTAACTGCATCTATTGGCTGCTTTTGACCCATCATAGTTTGTGCCGTGGATTTTTAATAGCAATAATGAGCACAACTACTTCCCTAATCCTTAGCATAGGAATGTTTGGCATTTTCATCCCTGTTTCCAGGTTGAAAGTCTCTGTGTACATTGTTTGGCTCTCACTTGACAGTGTTGCTTTATGTAAACAGAGGAGACAGTCCTGTGCTCCCCTGGGGCCTCTCCATGGCCCAGGAGCACCATTTCAGCCCAGCCTGGGGCCATAAGTCCCTGCCCCTGTGACATAGATGGGATCCTGGTCTCCAGCTCTGCTCTGCTGGGCCCAACCCATGGGCTGATGTCCTGGCTTGACCTTAGACCTGCCTTATTCTTATAAACTTGCCTGATGGTCTGGAGTTGTGGCTGAATGTGGTGGCCATCTGCAGGCCTGCCCTGCACACCGTGCTCATGGCCTGTAGGACAGAGACCTGGACAGGGTAGAGACCCTGCCCTATCAGTCACGTTAGGAGCTGTCAGCCTTTATTGCTTCCTGACAAGGAGCTTTATATTAAAAAGTTGTGAAGTGTAGCTGCAATGAAAAGGGAAATGAAATGTAAAATCAGGGTTGACTCAGTGAGGAATTAAATGCAAATATTAACTTTGTTTCCCCCTTCTACTAACATGCACCTAGCTTTGAGCTACAAATCCCTACAGTCTTGGATGAAATCTTTTAAAGTATTAAAGTAATCCAGTTTGAGTTTGCTTTTTTTTTGTCTTTGTGATGCAATAAAGTTAAATGTTTCACATGCTACCTTACACAAGGAAAAAGCACATTGCTGGCATCCTGTGCTGATTTTCTCTCCCCATTTTTTCCCATAGCCCATACTCAGGTCTGACCAGAATCAGTCACATCCTTGCTATATGCAAGTGCCTCAGTTAGAAGATTAAACTCCTTAATCAAAATACCTCCTCTCATACACACAGAATAAGGTTACAAAGCTCCAGCACCTATCCAGGTGATGATTTGTTCCTGTAGATGGGAAGCAGGAATTGCAACTCCCTTTTCATTCTTGCATACCTTCCACCATTCTCAAGGATCTGAGAAAATTCTGTATCTAGTTTTTTCAATGGCTGTTTTATATTTTCTTTAAGGAGGATACTCTTGCTAATGTACTCAGAATGGGATAATAATGACAACTTGACATGCATAGAAGCACTTTATACAATTCAAAATGACAAGTTGTCAAAAAATATAATGGACAGCCAGGGGTGGTGTACCTGATGTGGAGAGACCATTAAGTGTCTTGAATTTAAACTGGGCAGCCCTGCTGTGAAACATACTTGAAAGCCCCATTGTCTGCTGGGTTGCTTCTGATTATTTGAAAGTGCATGAGGGTAGATTAAAGAAAAGTGTTAATTTAAACTAGAATTCCTAAACAGCAACACAAGTAGACAAACTCACAGATAGGCCATCACCTCTGATGTAGTCATTATTTCTCTGTTGCGCTGCTGTTCTTTTGTTCTTGCTCCCAGTGGAATATCTCAGCTCTGTTTACAGTGCCCAGCAATGCCAATTTTGTGATTGCAGCCTGGAGGAGGTGGCTGAAGTTCTCAGCTACTGACCTACTGCCTTGCTTAATGAACTAGGTAATTCCTTAAAGTTGGACCTGCTTCTTGTTTTTTTTAGTCCATGCTGGGTAGCAGCACTAATTGCCTTTAAACTCTTTTCACCCCTTTTCTAATCACAGAACACACCTAAGATTACATTGTCTCCTCTAGACACCGATCCTTGGGGATGCACTCATACATATACCATAATAGTAAGTGGGGATGAGCTCAGATAAACATATGAATCCCTTTAAAGGGACTGCTAAGCATGTAGAGAATCTGAGAAAGTTTGGGCTTGCAACAGGCTGCTTAAATGTGAATGAAGGTGCTGTCTAGCTTTAGGTGTATGTATGGGGAAAATGCACTCGCTTTGTCCTAAAACCAACATAAGTGCTTAAAAGAAGAATTCAAAGCACAACCCAAAGCTCTAGTTCCAGCTGCTCTAATAAGTAGTAAGAAGAATCTTCATTTCCCCTATATTTGCTGTTCATTTATATTGTAATGTTTTTACAACACAAGATATGGGCTCTGGTGCCTGTAGGTAGCAAGGCTGTCTGTGGGATTGTACTCATGCTCCTGAAATAGACCAGTTCACTTTCTCAGCTGGCATCAGCCTGAGCTCTTGATGAAATGTTTCGACACAGCCCAAAGCAAACCAAGCCTTGTGAAGAGTTTATGTGACTGTGAAACAACTCGTAGTAATGAGGTCTTTGAATTCAGACTGATCCCTTCTATTTGGAGGTGAAATAAGTTGTCTAGAGTAGAATGGCATAAAAAAAGGAATTTTCAAAGCATCACTGAAACACTGATGAGGCTAAGTCACAATGTGGAACAGCTTCTTTCTGTGAAGGGGCAGAAAAGGGAGCCTGAAGCAATGACATTTGTGATGTAGTTCTCACAGTTGTTTCAAGTTAGAGGAAAGAATCCACATCTTAATGTGCAAGTGACATTTACTGTCTCTCCTACAGCAGAAGTCCTTTAAATAACAAATGCACATTTAGACTGGCTTTGATCTCTTGAAGCAATATGATTAGTTTAAAGACATGTTTTGGTTTTAACTCCCCCCTTCTTCTACCTCTAAAGTTTAGAATTGGAATTCTAGTAATCTTTTTTTTCCCCCTCCAGGTGACTAATTTTGAAATGTTTACAGGACAAAACATTGAAGCTTGTGGCTGCCTGTCACCTTTCCCAAATCCTAAGTGTTTGTAGATGTCTGTCTCTGGAATGTGTATCTGATTTAAGTCTCTAATTGATTTCAGTGAACTCTGAGCATAGCAGTCATTGGAGTTAATTTAGCAAATAAGCATGTGGGTAAATGTGGGAAGACCTTGTTGTGCTGCTTTTCTTTTCCAGTTAACATCAGTCTAATGTCTGCTATTCCCTCTCCTTTCAAGTCTCCTTAAAACATCACCATCTCTAGAGTAGGACACATAGCCAAGTGTGACAGTCTCAGGGTATCTGTGACAGTTTAGCAGGAGCCTCTGGGTTTCAGTAGGCGGTTTGTCTCACAAGTTAGGGCATGAACCATGCGGCTTAGTCTTTTGCAGAGGAAGATCTCCATTGCTCCATAGCCTTTAAAGTGACAGCCAGGGCTCAGTCTGTCCTCTGAGGAGTATCTAGACTCTGAGATGGTAAGGAGGAGGAAGCACCTTTACCCACCTGCACAAGCTGCTCCTTCAGACAGGCTGCTGAGGTGCATGGGTAATGGCACAGTTTGAATTGGGGGGTTGGAGAGCTAGGGATGGGGGGAAGTCAGGGTGCTGGCCAAGTCCCTGTACCATGTGTGTGAAGTTATCCAGCCCACCCATGGAATGACTACTCCAGATGAAAATACTGTGCTGGGGTACCTGCCATGTTGCATGTCATCATGCCCAAGCCTGAGCTGTGGTTTTGAACTTTCAAAATGCATGTTAGGGTAAAGCAGTTATGGATCTCCTTTAACAATGTCTGGAGAAAAAAAACTGTCTGACTTTGTTGGGCTGGTGCTTAGCTATGCAGGACATGGACTCGCTTCCTTTTCCTACTGCCTGCTTCATCTAGAAATTCTCCTGCATGCTGTTTAACAAGTGTTTTACAAGGCTGCGGTTCTATGGTCCTGTCCTTCTGCTCCTGACAGAGGGAGGTGAGCCCTTCTCCGGACGGGATGGTTCCCATGTGGCTGAAGGCAGGGCTGAGGCATGCTGGGCTTTGCTGATGTAACAGGCTCCCTGCAATTTTCATTCAGATCTGGTTGGCTGTGAGCTGGCAGAGAGCCTCAGCCTCAGATACGCCTCCACCTCAGATGAGGTCATCCCTGCTTTTTTTTTTTCCTCCCGCTTCAGAAATCTGTTGTGTATGAACGTTTAAGGTCAGAGTGCTAGTTTCCACACCACTGCAAATCTCTGGGAGCAGGAATTCCCTTGTCTCTCTCCCAGCTGCACTCTTTCCCAGCACCATCACAGACTCTGCTCTCCCTTTAAAAAGAGAGGAGGAGCAAAAGGAAGATGAATTTACCGCAGTGCATTTTATAATTGATTCTAACATCCAGGTCGGAGGGGAGTGTTTGCTGGCAAGACATTGCAGAGCTTCACGGTCCTAACACGAGTGTAAAGTAGCTCCAGGAGGAAACTCCAGACCCTGCTGCTGCCAGAAGTGAAACTACTCGCCCTGCCCAGTCGCTTGGTCCCTTCCCCGCCCTCCCACCGTGTGCCATGCAGCGATGCATGCAGCCAGCAGGGGACGGGGTAGGTTCCCTCGGCTGTCAGTCAGCAGGAGCTGCCCGGCTCGGGACGAGCTGATCGCGAAATAAGGACCGGCCCTGCGGAGAGCAGAGCACAGACAGCTGGAGTGTCCAGCCCTGGCTCCGAACCCTGCCTGAAAGCATCGCCTGCTCGGCATCTTCCTCCCTCCAGCCCCAGTCTGGGGCCTCGTCTCCAGCGAAGAACTGCCTTCTAACTTCGGCGCCGACGCCAGGTCTGCCTGCACGTCGTGGGCAGGATGGGGATTGTGGCATCCCCTCTCTGCCCCGGGGGCAGCCAGCCCCCTCCTCCTCTTCCTCCCACCGCCGAGCCCCGCGCTGGAATCCCTTTGGCACAGCCTCTTCACCATGTCCTGCCAGCGGCGGAGAGCCCTCAACCGAGTGCCTGAGCGGGACCGGCCCCAGCACCGCGGACAGATCCCGGCTCGGAGCGCAACGGCCCCAGCACCGCGGACAGATCCCGGCCCCAGCACCGCGGACAGATCCCGGGGTGTCTCCGGCGGGGACAGGGAGGTTGCTCGGCGTCCGCTGCAGCCCCGCTCCGTGCCTTGGTGCCCCGGGCTCCTGCGTGGTGCTGGCAGCCCGCTGCGGTAGCGGCACTCGCTCTGCCGAGAAATCTCCCCGCACGCACTGCCACCCACCTTGCTCACGGCGCCAGAAGAGGGCTTGTATTTGGGCTCCGAATCTGTCTTCTGTGGATCGGGATTTAAGAGCTCGGACGGTGCCTGGTTACAGTGGTGTATGAGTCTACAGACCCCGAGGTGCACTACAGAGTTAAAAAGAAACCTTGGATCTGCCACGGAGTGGAGGGCTAAAATAAACCCTATACAACTAGCACACCCAATCCAGGCCTTCCTGCCTCCCTGCAACCAACTTTACACACACGCACCCAACCGTGAGAATTCCCTCCTTTCCTCCTTCCTTCAGCGACTGTAGGATGAGGCATTTTCTTCTATCTGGCTCAGGGTAAAAGCATACCCTGAGGGCATCAACACACATCTGGCAGGGACTGAAAGGTTTTAATCCAGCCTCTACTGCAATCAACAATGGCAAATGAACCAGTGATTCTGAATGTTTATGACATGGTGAGTATGAAATACTACTGACTGGGGGGCAGTGGGGCTGGGTGGGAGTTCATGCTTGGAGGGCAGGCACTGTACAAAGAGGAGCCAAGTACAGATCCCCAGAGAGCCTGATTCCCTCCCCCTCCCTCTTTTCCCTGGCCCAAACTCCTCATCCAAGCTTGTCAACCTCTCATGTCAGAGATGAGGCTGACCCTGCCTTTTTTTTTTCTCAATGTTTAGCATATTCAACCAGATTACAGGTATTGTGCCAGATTTTCTGCAAGATTTTTCAGAAGCAGCACTGGGTGAGGAGAGGACTTTAATTTCCACTGCTCCACTTAAGGAAGAAAATGTGATCACCTCTGTATGTGTTAGAGATAATTTTCCTTTAATATTAAGTGAACAAGCATTACCAGGCTGTGGGGTTGGGGTCCGGATTTCATCTCAGAAGGAGAAACAGCTGTAGAGTTGCAGTAAGAACATAATTTCCAATAATCTGGATCAATTCCTCATATGCATAAGATTGTAGTTAATAATGTTCTCTGAAGGTTCATTGCAGCAATAAGAGTAAGAAATTGTCTAGTGAAGTTTCAGCACAGAAAGGGGCATGGGCACATGCTGCTCAGCAATATTTCTTGAAAGTTCACAAGGTAGCAAGTGGTTTTCCTTGACCTCTTCTTGCAAGAGGGAATGTGAGTGGGTGTTTTCTGTGCTAGCAAATCAGAAGGTCCAAATCTTGGCACAAACCCCCAAGGAGAAGGCGGCTTGGCACAGCCTATTTGCTTGCTGGTCTGACAGAACCTTAGGAGACTCATGTTCACATGAGGAGTGTTTTGATGAATATGTATTTCACCTTTGTTTTTTGATTACCAACTAATGATTTAAAAAATGTAGTTTTCAGATCTTCCACAAATTTTATAAACCTTTCTGGGGAAGATATGACCTTAGAAGGCCCAGGTGCTGACTGAGCTCTAAATATCCAGCTCCAGACCTTTAAGATTACAGCATACGTGTGCTTTTTATCATCAGGCAGTGACAACTTTTACCAGGAAGCCCACGGAACAGTGTGGGTTTCCCTGTTGGGGAAATCCAGAGAACAGACACCAAAGAGATTAGGAGTGGGTTGCTGTAAAAGTCAAATGTCTTTTTATCACAAGAATCAAGGGATCTTTTGTGAACTAAAACAGGTGGGTTGTTTTCTGAGGGAAGAGTGAGTGATAAAGGTTATTTAGGTTGGACTGTATCTGTATTGGTGAGCAGTCCAAAAAGCACAAGTACAGTGAACTGAACTGCCTCTTCCAGAGCTATTATGGTCAAATTGAGTAAGTTGGTGTAAAATCCTTCCCAAGACTGGTCTTGAGTGTTTATTGGTCATTTGCTTAGCAGCCTGAACTGTGAACTCCTCTAAGAAGTTCTTCAGCTAACAGGTTTGGTAACCCAAATAGGTGGCAGCTAGTGCCTGATAACAGGGGACTCACATTGCAAATGCACATGCAAGAGATCATCATTAATTCTTTGAGGAAAATAAAGGAGTTGTGTTGTCCTTTTATAATATCCGCTGACTTCCCTGCAATTTTTTCAGTTTGTTCTGCAGCAGACTATGGCCTAAGCTTTCTTCTCTCTGCCCCGTTGGTCCATCCCAAACCAGTGAATGTTTCACCACTGAGCTGAAGAGATCCAAATACTGGATGGACACGGTCTTTACCTTTTTATTGATTGACACCAAAGATGAAGCCTAAAGTAATTAAGGCAGAAGGAGCTTGCTGTTCATGGTCACTGTGTTCTGAGATGGACACCCAGACACAGTGAACAGAATTGAGGTCACCAAATTACTTCAGATTGAGTAGTTTTTGCTGCTTAGCAAACCATGGAAATCTTGATGTGTAAGTGCTAACTCTATGGGTTAACCAGTCTGTATACAGAAACCAATCTATTTTCATACAGCATCTGTTTGACTACCACTGAGTCACCTGTAGCTCAAGTCCTACCTTATGACTATTGCAGCTCATGCTTTTCCATTGCTGCTATGATTTTAACACCACGAAGCCTGGAATGTAGCCATGCAAAATCTGCACTTTGTTACACTGTGGTGGGGAATTGCGGGGGAACTGGGAAATGAGCACATTTGCTTGAATGACTGTTGGAAAACTAGCCTCAGTGGAAAAAACCCAACAACAACAACAACAAAAAGACAGCTGGGAACAACAATTAACTCATATAAAGTTCTGCTTTCCTGACAAAGAACATGACCCCCGTATGGCAACTGGAAGCACTTACACTGCAGGAAAACTTGTCCCTAGGGCAGAAGTTCAATTATGAGCTTTGTGTAGCTATGAAATACCCACTCTCTGTAGTCTTGTGTATTCAAAGATTATAGCCATTTATCCTTTTACCCATTGGATATGAAGCAGGCTTCTTCAGGAAAAAAAAGTGCTGCTATTTAATGAGGTGTTTTGCACAAATTGCTGAAGCAGGTAGAGCTATTTGTAGGCTTGTTTTCTTCAGCATAAAATAATGGAGCAAAAATCACTGGGTATTCCCAGTGTTCTGAATATTGCCATCAAAAGTAACCTTTCTTCACCCTCAGCACACAGGGTGGTTCTATCCTATCTCAGCCAAAGAGCTTGTACATACCTGGACATTTGCAAAACAGACAGCGCAGGTGGAGTTTGCTGCTCAGTTAGGACAATTTAAAGAGTAGATATGCAGGACACTGAACTCTGATTTAATGTGTAAGTGTGAACACAGAATAGCAACATGGATCATGGATTTGGTCACTGATGAATCTTTTTGCCAGTCAGAATTCAGCTCTTGCATGGACTTAATCTAAGCCATCTGCTGGTTGGAGACCTGCAAGAAATAACTAGGTCTATAAAATTTCTGACAGAGTTTGCTCAGATTAGTCAGTTACCACTTTGCCTTCAGAGGGACAAATCAAATTCCCTTTTATAACTTGCAGCTCTCTTCCCTCCAGTCTGCCTCAATAAGCTGTTTATCATGGAACAGATCTTACTTAGACCACAGGCACAGGGTTGACTTTTTAAAGTCAGGATATTATCCTGTTCCCTCATCACTTTAAGTTTTTGTGGCTTGCATTGGAATTGTTTATTTAGTCATTGTACATTAATAAACGTTGCCTACTTCAATCAGGCAGAAGAGTAACTGCAATTATTTCCTGGGTTTAAATCTTTAACAAGCTAAACATATTCCACTAAAAATAGTTTGCCTGGCAGAGATTCAAGCTTGGGGGCTCTCATATTTTCAGCTTATTGCTTAGCACATTCATGCTATCATATTAGAGGCAAAGATATTCATATCACTATTGTCCCTCTTTTATTACAGCTGAGGTTGTCCTGAATTTCCCCTGTCTTTGCAGTTGATAGCATACAAAACTGTTTTGATCTACTGGCATTTTTGTGTACTCCTTCTGCTGGGGAAAATGAGCCCCTGAGATGTGCTGCAGAGGAGAATGGAAGCCCTGGTCAGCAGGGAGCCAGGGAGCAGAGATGTAGAGTCTGTTTGAATGAGAGGGGGGCTCTCCTCAGCCTTGTCCCACAGTTATTCCATTGATTCCACTGACACTACTTGTCATTCCCTCTGGAGAGGGAAATAACGTTCAGGTCACTGTAGATGGGCTGAAGGAAGAGAGACACTTTGTGCCTCTGTCTTCAGTACATAAGGGCTTTGAGTCTATTATAGAAACAGTAACAGGATTGCAAGCAAAGGACTTCATTCTGTGAAGTGATTGTTTTAAAGCATTGACTAGATCACGGAGCATGTCATTATGTCTCTGGAGGAAAGAATGAGTCTAGTCACTCCAAAGTGTGAACATGTTTGTGCTTACTGTAGGTGAAAGTCTCAGAGGCTCTTAGCTCGCTTAGTCAGAAGAGTGAAAAATCCTCGTGCAGGTGGTGGCCCCATCTCTGCACTGCTTGTTAGTTGTTTGTGAGCTGCTGTGTGTGGGGAAGCATGGCATCACCTATTGACTCTATTTGGTATTCCAGGAAGCCACATGGAGAGAAAGGGGAATTTTTTGTCAAGTAAGTTGATAGCTGTGAAATTTCTTGCTGTGATGAGCTGAATGGTTGCTCTAAGTCAGTAGTAGAACTTGTGGTCTTCAAAGATTAAGTATTGGACAGTCACTAGGATTTTTTTTTCCTGTTTCATATGTTGACCACATGTTTATTTTTTTGTATTTAACAAATAGAGAACAAAAAGCAAAATATTGCCTTTGGGAGATGTTAATTAAAAATTCTGGCAACTCCATATATATATGTGTGTGTGTGTGTCTGTATGTATTTATATATGAATATATATATGTGTGTATATATAAAATTAAATGCTTTGATTTTCCTTCAGATATTTGTTAGTCATCTCTGGCTGAAATTATTAGTCAAATCTGAATAATTTCAGTTCTCCAGAACACACTGTTTACTCAAAGGTTTGCCGTGTTCTTGGGAGGGCATGGCAGGTGTACCCTATTCTTATTTGTTCTGTGACCAGTCACAAAACTCGTAAGAATTCCCTCTTCTATGAATAAGAACTGGCTAAGAAAAATCTGGGGTGTTTTAATCTTCTTCACAGGCTTGTTGTGGAGGTAAGCTCAAAGATTTTGTGTTTAGCATTTTACTCTACCACTGACTCTTTGATTATTCAGATTCTTATTCACTCTTCTATCTTTAAATCATATCAAGCACGGGGTACTGGATAACAAAGCAGAATGGAGAGCTAACAGGGGCCTGGAAATGGGTTCCCCACAGTGCTATAGTGTATCCCACAGGAGTGCTAAATGCTCCTTTTTTTTCTAGGAGTAGTCAGACACAGTGCTGCTCAAAGGGGGTAGTGTGAGGGATCAGGCACCCCTCAAGCCCTCAGGTGCTTGTTTTATGCATCTCCCTGGAGCTTTGAGTTGGCCTTCTGTGCTGGTTTTTTGTTTGGTAGGATTGTGTTTAGATAATTCAGCTATGCATATGCTGCATAATAGGTTCAGGGTTCATAATCACTCTTCTTATACTATGATACTTTCTGTTATGGGCCCAAAAACTTTCTGGGAAGACTCTTGGTTAAAGGTCAGAGAGCCTAAATAGACCACTGCTGAGAATGAGGGAGGAGAGCAGAAAAAGCTGCTCTTACTGGATAACAGAGTCCTAAGTCCAAGATATGAGAGGTGTGTCCAGACTGCTTCAGTTTTCTTGGATACAACAATTCCCAGTGCAAATGCTCTTGACTTGGGGGGGGGGAATAATTTTTTTTTGAAGGTGTTATGGCAAATCTGATGGCAGTACATTAGTGGTTTCAAACAAATCAGGCTGAGCATCCTGGCAGTCTGTGCAGGTGAGGAAAACTAGGCTTTGTTTCTGCTTCTCTGTTTCTCCTAGACTGCATCAATTTCATTTGAGTGACACCAGGCTGACCTCAGGCAGGGTAGCAGAGTGGGATTGCTCCCTTGTCCTGCTTGAATGCAGGAGCAGACGGACAAGAAAAGCAGTTGGGTGATGCTGAGCACTGTTGTAGTCAGTGCCTGCTTCAAGCCTGTGAGAAGATGATGAAATGTAACTAGACATCCCTCCCCTCTTGTGTCTTTGGAGAGAGGAAATCAATTGGAGGAAGAAAAGATTAAAAAAACTATTACACCGAGCTGCAGCTGAGTCCTTTCCTCCTGGAAGAAGGAATTCAAACGTGTCATCTGATTTAAATCAATTAAGAAGAAAAATAGGAAGTGGCATGGCCCAAGTTAATAAGTCCAGCAATGAAGTGTGCCCATTTATGCATAATAAGTGAATTTTTGTTGTCTTAGCAACAGCCTGGAGATGTGTTATCCATTGGGGGAACAGTCTGTTTGCATGTTGTCAGGGTGACAAGCCGGCTACCTGTCCGTGTTACTGCAGATCTTCCCCAGCACTGCAGCCCTGTCACTGGCTACTGTATGCTTATGCATGAGGTGTCTAAAGAGCTGTCTCTTGACTGCACACAGGGCATTGCTCTCTCCAGCCCCAGCATTTATCCCACCAGCAAGCTCGCTGAGCCAGTGCTCTGTTGCCCAGAGGACTGGCTGCAACTGACTCATCCAGGGCAACACGGGAGTTGTCACTTCTTCTAGTCCTGCTTGCCTTAGGAAAACTGCTCCACAAATGCTCTCCTTTACACCAGCAAATGTAAGAAACCTGAGGAGAACCTAGGAAAGCTAAAAACAGCGTTAAAAACTGTGTGAACTCTGCTTCTGGAGCAAAAGCCTCACAGATGCTGTCATTAGCCCACAGTTCCCACATCAGTGCTCTTGAGTTGGTTCCTGCAGGTGACAGTCTGGCTTGGTGTCTCTAAAGCACTCATTTCAAGGCAGCCTGAACTCTTGTGGGGTCAGGAGACTCCTGTGCAGGATTTCAGGTGTAAGCCCAGGGGCTTAAAGTAAGGTCAGCTGTAACCCAGAGGTAGGGAAAATCCAGAGTTACTTTAGATGTTACTGGAAGCTGTTCTTTAACCCCATCTGCAGGCAAAGTCCCAATCCCCTGGCCTGGCTCTGAGCATCTCTGAGAGAAATGATTGTTTCCTCTTGAAACCATATGGAAGTTGATTTCCAGTGATTTTTCTCTGGTGCTTTTTGGGCTTTCCCCTTACAGAAAGGCAGATTCCTTTTAGAACATGACACTTCTGTCAGCAAGATTTAGCTTCTGGCTCTCTAGGCTGTCAAGGCTCCTAATTTCACTTGGATATTCCTTAAAACAAACAAATAAGCCCCCAAACCAAACAAACCCTTCTTTAGTATTGATGAAAGCTGATGTGTTGACAGTACTGGAGATTGTCATTCTCCTAACTAATAAATTTATGCTAGCAATAGGAAAGCAGACCCTTCTGGCTCTTGTACCTCATCCCTAGTGTAGAGGTTGAGCTGCTCTGGTGTCATGGCTCAGCTGGTCACCCAGCTTCCTACTCAGGCAGCCCACAGGGAATAAGTCATACATGCAGTGGGAGCTTCTGCAGGGGAGAGCTGAGCATTAGTGAGCTACTAAGTTGGAACAGCTGTCAGATCCATTTCCAAGTGTGGTGATCAGCAGGTATATAGTTGTGCATTAGTGCAATGAACTGAATTTAAATGGGTGTCTCAGGGCTGAAAGCTATGTTAGTGACCTGAGCTGCCCTTATTCTAATTCTCTGTTTGTTTCAGTCGCTCTTGTTCTTGTCATTATGCCAAGATGACGTAGCTGGAGCTGGGGAGGGAGGCAGAGACCAATCAATACCAAAAAATCTATATTTCTGCTGGGGAAGATAAAAACCAATATTCTTAAATCTAATGATTCTTTCTCTAACAAGTGGACTCAAACTGTTAGGAAAGAAAAGAAAAAATATTTGCTACCATTCTAGACAAACACTGAATGTTTTTGACTATCCAGAGCAGAGAAAGCTCCTCACTTCAGAGCTTTATCTGTGAGCATGTGAATCTGTGAGACTTCTCATCTCAGAGGAAAATATGAGGCTGCATCCTAAGACTGGAAAATTGTTTTAATTGGTAACTTAATTTTTGAACAATTAATCTTTAAATGTCTGGAAAAGCAATGGTAAGGGAAGAAGAAAATCTGAGAGAAATAAATGATCTCTGATAGGTAATAATGCTGATTTACAGAAGCAAGTGTTTGATGCTAGAAATGCTTAAAGCATTTCAGCCTGTTTAGTGCCTTCATTGTGTGTGTCAACATATGAGTTGAATGCCATGTGACTCCTGATAGATCCACATCTCTGGGAAAGGGAGGACCTGGCACAGTGTCAGCTCTGTTGATTACATGGTTTGCTGAACTTTCAACCTTGGATCTGTTACTTTGCTTTCCATATGGTCATACTTAAACCTGCAAGGAACTATCAAACCCTTTGCTGTTCTTTTCAATATCTGCTAGTGAGTGACTTATATTGCATCCTGATGCAAGAAAATAACCTTCCTAGATACTGAGTGCTGCCTCGGGGTTTAGAATGTACAAGGAGCCCAACGTAGCCTTCCAGAGTGAATTACAGGCCTTGCCATAGGTTAGCTTTCCCAAGGTACACAATGTTCTCCTAGACATCTGTTCTTGGCTCATCTGTATGTCTTGCTCTGTTTGGGATTGCTTGGAGCTGATGAATTTATAATTGCCTTGTATTTGTCATCTCCCCCAGCTCTGGACTGGCCTGGTGAATGTGAGAACTGACAGAAAGAGAGGAGCAAGAGGTTTACCATGGGATTAATCTGATAAGTTATAACTGCTGTCATTAACCTCTACTTTCGGGCAGCACTGGGGCAAGAGCCTCAGCTATCTGCTGTAGTTCCATAAGAAGGGGCTTGGGTTGTGGGTATTTTCAGGCACGGCTTGGCTGCTTTCTTAGCAAATCACTTATCTAAAAAATGAAAGGCTCTACCTAGCCAAGCATCAATATAAAAGGACATTTTAGGATTTTTGGCCGACCTCTGGATTTCTCTCAGGAAAGGTTGAGGTATTTGCCCTCATTGATCCTCTTTCATAGCTATCAACTTTGAAGAGATGTCTTGACTATTTCAGGGCTTTTGAGATGGCATGACATACCCAGAGATTCTGTGGTGAGTGCTGCTTTTCTGCTGGGGCAGTAACAGTACTAGTTCTGCATTTGGCTTCTACCCCTTAGTGTGCTGATGCATCTGGGCTGACAGAGACCAGGTTAAAATCCCTGGGGGTCCCAAATACAACTGCCTCTTCACACAGGTCTGCTAGAGAATCAGACAGCAGGAAACTCTGGATTTGCTTGTTCTGGGTGTCTTGTGTGAAAATATTTCTATATTGTTTGAAGTGCTCACTTAGCAGAAGAGTGCATATTTCCATTGAATCCTAGCTGTTCCAGGAGGTTGTCCAGGCTGGAGCAAAGCTTTAGTGCTACTCACACTTGTTCTATGGCCCACTGAGCATGTATTTTATATGAAAGGAATCTATTCCCTACTTTATACAATTCTAAAACTGCTTCACCACAAAGGAATGAGAAAGCTGGACTCCAGATACACTAAGATAGGTCAGCCAGGCTGCTTCTCTCTGAGGTAGGTGGAGAGTCAAATTCCTTCTGCCAGGCTGAGGTTGTTAGAAAGTTGGTTTGTACCCTTGGACAAGTGTCTGGGCTCCTGGTTATTAGGTATAAGCAGAGAGCACTTGCTCCTCCTGGGAGTTAAGAGGTCATGCTTGCTCTTCCCTCATCCTACTGGTTTGTTTTCAATCAGGGCATTTTTAGCCAGGTGCTAGGCTTTGTTGTGCTGAGAGGATCTTTTCTGCCCTTTCTTCCTTACCTATCTACCTAGCCTGCAGGTTCAGTTACTTGTGGAGCTTTTTTTCCGAGTCTGTCCCAGCACTAAGAATTCAAGGGCTGTTATACCTTTAGAGCAACCCTGTGATGGAGACATTGGGGAAAGGGGGGAAGGCAGTGCTGAAGGTTTCCAAATCAGTAGAGGCCAGAGCTAAAAACACATGTCCCGGGCTGAAATCCACCCACCATCTGTCTCCAGCTCTAACATTCATTGTTCTTGATTGCAGTACCATTTGCTGTACTTTTATTCACTCTAATTTTTATGGCTGCTCGTTATCCAAGACAGCTGGCTATCTTCTCTTTGGCAGCTCTTTGGATGTGGAATAGACCTATTCTCTATTGCTGGAGCACTGTGCCTTGTGTGCTGGCTACTGCAAGAATACACTGGGGGACAGGGCATTGAGGAATGGGTTGTACTGAATTGAAACAGAACTGATGAATTCCAGTGTAAGCCAAGAAGAAACAGGGGCAAATTAAATGGGTCCAGTTCAAGCTCAGGTGTTCTTGGGACCAGAATAAAGAAATACTATAAATCCTTTTATTTCCCCTTGTGTGTCTCATAAACAAGAGCTGTGACTTCTGCTGAGCAAAAGCCTCTGGAAGGATGAAAAAAATGCAGACCACATGAATTCCTAAAAATTTCAGTTGTTTTGATTGTCTGGGTCAAATTCTGTCTCCTCCCCTGGGCAGAGTGCTGCTGGCAGGAGGTGTTCTATATCATGGTAGCCAGAGGCCTTGGCAAACAGGCAGGACACCCCTGGGGGGCAAGGGAGGACAGACAGGAGCTGATCCCAGCACTGTGCTAATTAGATTGGTTATACATCCCCCTGACTGCTGAGCATGTACTCTTCTGTCCCTTTAATTCAGGCAGAGCTAATAGGAAGGAACATGTCACCAGAATGGGTGGTGTCACTGAATTGGGAGGTCAAAAACAATGGGCATGGGGAGGAAGAGACTCCTTACACATCTGTTTTCCCGTTTTTAACTGCACAGAATCAACTAAAACTTTTTCAATACTCTTTTAAGTGTCCTCTACTCTTGAGAGAAAGGCAAGGAAGCAGGAAGCAAGCTGGAGTAAAGGTGATATTCTACAGCTCACACATCCATCTGTGGCTTTTCAAGTGCTGTTTGTAATATGGCATGTTATTGAAATGCTTCAAGGATTCCCTTTGTAACGTGTAATTACTCTGAGATACGCAGTTCGGTGCCTGTTGCAGCTGCTGTTCTGACTGATTTTAATGTGGTTAAAGCCATTCGTGGATCAAAGACATTTATGCAGATGAAATTTTAAAGCCAGTGTAAAGAACAATTTAATAGTGTCTAACACATCAGGTACTTAAAAATCCTGTACTTGGTACCTCTGAACTTGGATTTTACCTCTCATACCCAGAGGACTTTGAAGCATATTTCTAACTGTCTGTTACCTCTCCTGAGATTTCAGAGGTGTCTCATTAAAGCTAGTGTTCAAGCCTATTAAATACATGAATGCAGCTTCTAATGATGCATCTCATTTAGGTGAGCTGACACCAGGAACTGTCAGGGATCATCGCTGCCCTGGTCCCCCAGTGCCTGGGATAGTGAAAGCCATCTGGACAAGTGCAGGGCAATACCTTCTTCTGTGTTGGAAGATACTAGTAAAGTATCTTGAAAAGGCTGCTGACTTCCGGGGGCACACCAACCTTGTCACCTTCTCACCCTACCAGCTCCCCTACCTCCCTCCTGAAAAGTGCAGCCTCAGCTCCAGGGGATTGCAGATGGGGAAGCATCTGTCCTTGTGCTCTCAGTCTTTCCAGACAGTTAATTATTAATCATCACAATATCCCTAGTGTCAAGCATCTGAACTGCCCATGAAGCATGGAGAAATGTTTTATCAGTCAAGTAAGAAAGCTTTAGTGTTCTGCCACTCATTATTGTAAAGCTGTTCTTCTGTCAAAGAACTTAAGCCCCCAGAAATGATTGTTATCTCATCTGAGCCCACACCAGATGACCTGGTACTAGCAGGGGAAATAAATGTGCAAACTGGGAAAACACAAGAGAAAGTTAAGATTCTTTCATGGGTCTGGCAACAGAACTGGTGCTGTAACCATTGCATGGGATGAGAACTGTAATGCTGCTGCAGCTACAGGTATATTGCCCATTATGAACACCTACTCGTAGGAACATACCTCAATACTTGGCTCCCTAAAAGATACCTGCTGGGCTGTTAAATCCTGGGTGGCACAACTAATTTTCTGTGACTGTTGGCTGGCTGTTGTGCCTCTCTGTGGTATGCTGTTGCTTGCCATTTGCTTCGAATCGGAGAGACACCTGAGGTTGTATGGAGCTCTAGGACTTACCTGTGCTCTGATTCAGCTTCTGTGCTGTTCTAAAAGAGAGACTGAGAAGAGACACACCAAAGAGTAGGCGTGAAAGAAGAAAATCACTGAACTCCTCTTAAGGTACTTCTTACAATTGGGAATATTCAGACATGAGAACCTGACACCCAACTCCTTCTAGCTAGGACAATTCTAGTGGAAATGGAATGGCAACAGCACTTTATTTCTGCTTCAGGCAATATTCCACTTTACTGCTACCATTTAAAATCCTACTGTGGGAAGCCTTGGTTGTTGCATCCATTAAGACAGGACGATACACACAGCTTAAATTGTGCTCCTTGGGATATCATTAGCTCCTCAGGTACCTCTATGTTCCCCTCTGCCCTTCCTTCCATCCCAGGATGTCTTCATGCAGAGTGAAAGAAATTATAGTGGATCTGATAGGGTGCTTTTTTGTCCGAGTAAATTGATGGTAGAGTATAAATAATTAGCATAGCAAGGGTCAAACTCACTCTTCCTTCATTCTTTTTTAAGATCTTATGTAGAAGACCAACTCTTATTTACATGTAATAATAGATGGAGGTTTTTTTCATCCTTTCAATTCAAACATAACATTGTGTTCAATGACACCACAATGTTTTGTGGAAAGTACAAGTGCTTTGAACACGTGGGAATCAAAAAGCTCTAAACAGATTGTTTCATGCTGCCAACAAAGCATGTCCTTGGACTCTGGCCGAGAACAACCAAACCTTCATTTTGAATAAAGCACTGGATGTTGAGAAAGAGAAATACCCAAACTTTAGTCCCCATCTCAACTGCATTTCTAGCAAACCACTTCAATCTCTTTGCCTTGAGTCATCTCACCTGTAAGATACCCTATTTATGGGATGCTTAGGTGTTTAAAACTGACTGCTTTTTGGCACCTGTAGCTGCCTGGGTGGGAATGATTCCTATTGGAATGGGAGGCAGCAGCAGGATTTCTGGGCAGTGAGCTGAGGAGCAGCAGCCCTGCATCCTGCTCGCTGCCTGACCTGTGTCTGGGTGAGCACATGCCCTCCTGCTCCATCCCTCCTGCCTGCCCTGGCAGCTCTTCCTGGCCTTCCTGTCAATCAGGGGCTGGTGGTCTCAATCCCTTCTCACCAGAGCCTGCCTGGTGAAGATGGGGGATTTTCTGAAGCAGTCATCCACCACACCTGCTGCTGGTCTTGGCCTTTACTGCTCTGTGACCACAGGCAGCAGACGAAGTGTTTAGAGACAGCTGCTGTTTCTGTCATTAGCATCCAGACTTCCTAGGAGAAAACTGCTGAAATCTGTGACAGCTGAAATCTGAGTCAGAGGAAGCTTTTTCCTTCAGCATGTACAAAAGCAAGGGGAGAGTGGGGGAGGGAAAAACAGAGCTCAATTTGCTATTCATTTAGTTCTGTCAGGAAAGCCCAGGCAAATCGAGATGATGGTGTGCGAATTGCAAAGGCGCAGGTTGCAGCACGGTGGATGTTGTTCCAGGGATGGAAGATGCAGAAGAGGTGGGTAAGAAAACAATGCAGCATGAGGGGGCTGTGTGCTGTGCTTTGTGACAGCATGCACTAGCTCCTCCTGAGCAGTTCTGTGCTCTGGACCTTGCTGATGGTGCTCGACAATATAAAGCAAGTGTATCTCTATGCTGTGTTGCTGTTGCAGGGGGTGGAACAGGATACCCAAGGGATCTGCTTAGCCTTTCCTACTCCAGGGCATGATCCTTTCTCAGTCTTCTCCAGTGTACTTGCCATTAGTTCCTGGAGAAGGAAAAGGCTTTTATTCCCAATCTGCAGCTGAGGCACTAGCTTGCAGAGAGGCTGGCTTGTCTGATGATAGGACATGAGGAAGGGAGTGAAGCTGTGTCAGGGGACATTCAGACTGGACATTAGGAGAAAGGTTTTCACTGAGAGGGTGATCAGCCACTGGAAGAGGCTCCTCAGGGAAGTGGTCACAGCACCAGCCTTGCATGGTTCAAGGAGTGTCTGGACAACATTTTTAGTCATTATAGTTTAGTTTTAGATAGTCCTGAGAGAAGCAAGGAGTTGAACTTCATGATCCTCATGGGTCCCCTCCAATTTGAGATATTCTATGACTCTATGATTAGGTAACTTGTTGTGCAGTCCCTTGGGTTTTGATATGGAGTTAGGACTGTGAGACCATTCTTATAGTGTAGCAGCAATTCTCCAGCTGGGGCTGCTGAAAATGGGCTGATTTCTTTCTAAGGACTGTGATAGATGTTTCAAAGCAAAGTGTTTTATTGAGGCTTCCCAGTTTACCCGCGCTCTCCTTTGACAGAGTTCAGATAGCTTCTAGCACTGAAGGGAACTGTGGGTCAGAATCACTCTTCCAGCACTAAGTCTTTCCAAGATGAAAGTGCAGGCCCTCTTGTTACAGTGATTTCCTGTTTGAAAGAAAACTCCTAGGATTTAATGTCGTACTGTGACGCCAACAGGATCAGAGATGGTACTTTCCAAACCGATTAATTTACAGAGCATCTCTGGTAATACAATTCAAGAAGATTTCTGAAAAGGTGTCACTTGATAAACAGGGGTAAATGAGCCAGGACATGAACAATTAGTGCTCCACGTTTTCCCCTGTGGCTCTGTATAAGCTTTGGACTGAGATAGGAGGAGATAAAGGAGAAACAGTCAGTCCCAGTTCTGCCCAATGGCTTGACAACAGGATTACATTCATGCTAATCCACCAAAATTTATCCTCTGCTTTAGAAATTAAAAACAATTGCTCTAGACAAGCCTGAAGTCTTTATGCTGATCTGTTTACACAGGTTATAATTTAATTTGATGGCAAATAAATTTGAAAATATTCTTGTTGAACTTGGTACTGGACAAAATAAAATGCTACCTAGGATTTTGGGGGGATAAGAACACAGGGGTTACAGGAGGTGATGTGGTTAAACACTGCACGCTCATATGTGCTCTGGGGACAGCTTGACAGACTTCAGGCTTTTGGAAAGAACTAGTTTAGCAAAGGAGCAGGGGGGGAGAAAGCATCTGCCAATAAATAGGTGGATAAAGATGTTTTGTGCTGCTTTTAAGGAGCACCAGTCATGTTTATAACTTTGACAGGTGGCAGTGGGGCAGGAGGGGAGGAAGAGAATCAGAGAATTGTGTGGGTGGTGAAGAAATTAATCCTAATGAATTGGAAGAGTAAATCCACAGTGGGCAGAAAGCTTTGGATTTCTGCCCTGCTGGATATGAATAAATAGAAGAGAATCCCTTTTGCACGCAAGAGCTAATTGGGCAATTACAGAGTAATCTCAAAACCTTTGCTTAAATGTATTCTGACTACCAAAGTGTGAGGCAGAGTCTCTCCCACAGGTTCACAAGGCTTGCCCAGTCTTTCAGACAGGTGAAAGCCCATCTTTGAAATACCTCTCCTCCTTGTATGTCCAAGATTTCCTTTCCATGTTTTTATTCTTATTCACAGAAAAGAACACACAAACATAGGAAGGGCCAGACTGTTTCAGACCAAGGATCCATCTAATCCAATTTCATTATTCTTCCCTCAATGCCTGCTTGTGGCCACAACTGGGAGATGGAGCAGCACAAGCATATATGGCACTTCCTTCTAACACATTCACACATTTTTAGCTCTGGGGCTTCTCTGAGCTTGACCTCTGCCTCTTTACTAGGCCTCTGTGGCTCTTTCTTCCATTCAGTTTTCCTGAGCAAATGTAACCTTCTGTATCAACAGCCCTTGCCAGTAGCTTGCAGGCCTGGTGGTGAAAAGATAAGTCCTCTTCTGATTTCCTCACTCCTCCTACTTCTACAAAAATAAAAGTAGGAGGTTCCAGAATGGGCATCTCACCAGTTTTATTCTGGTGGAAACAAGAAAATTCTGATGGAAAGATTGAATTAATTTTTTCTGTAACATGGGTGTCCGGTTTGAGTTCTCCTTTTACAGCTTTGCTATCACTAAAGACTTCTCTTCTGACCTGTTGGAGGAACGGTTGAAAAAATAAGTGTTACTGGAGAGGTTATTCTTCTATTTTTTTAGGTCTGTCTAGAAGTTAAAAGTGAAAATGTTTTCATCTACTCTTGAAAGGACAGGGTCCTGAGATAGTTTGAGTGAGGAATGATCAGTAAGTGTGCTGCCTGCAGTGCTCTCTGCTGGACACTCAGGTTCTCCCACCCCTCATTTGTATGTTCATGATGTCTAAATCTTTATTGTGACTGCACTTGAACTAAGATTTGAGTGCCACAATGCCAAAGTTCCACATCCCAAAGAAACAGAGCATCTGAATGCTTCCAAAATCTTGGCTATTCTTAAGGCTTTAAAACTCAAGACTGATTCCTGTTTACTTGAAGCATCTTCCAAATGCTCACTCGTGACATGAATCATGTTATTCTCCATCCCATCTCTCTGCTGAACCTAGCTGGTATTCTTTGTCTCATGAGAGTGATGTTCTTTAGGACTGGCACCAGTGCAGCAATTTGGCACCAGGCTGGTCTTGCTCACATCCATTCTGTGGTGCCATCTGATCAAACAGATGAGGAGCACGTGCCTTGCTAGCACTGAGCTGGAAGGGAAAGCAAAGAAGGTATTTGCAAACATGGGTGCGCAAACCCCATGGTATTAGTGTTCAAGTGAGGTAGAAACCACAGCTACACAATTACTTAAAATAGAAATGAAGGCCATGTCACAGTAGGTGGTCTTTTTTTTTACAAAGAGAGAGGAAAAATATGTGCATTGCTGGCTATTTTTCTCTATCCAGCACTGTTTTCATACTTGGTTACCTGGACATTGCTGCTGCAGGGTAGGAAACCAAGCTGTGTGTTTGCTCTCATTGTTTACCACTTTCAAATGCACTTCGGAGGATAAAGTAAGTTAAGAATGAAAAAAATTGCTTCTTCTGTAGTTGACTTGCTGAAGAGGGCTGTGTTCTGAGCAGGCTAATTATTGCCACAGAAAGCAGAGGCATTCCTAGGGATTCAGCAGCATGCTTGTGTAAGTCACCATGATCTGGAACAGGATGATTAGGAGAAAATTATTCCTATAAGGAGTTTTGCCAAGGACCAATCTGCAGTGCTGCACCTTTGGTGCAATACTTGGCTTGTTTCTAGGCTTGATTACTAAAATAGCATGTGTGAATGGAGACTGGTCGTTGGATTTGTGCACAGTCTTGAACGTGTTTGCATATTGCTAGCTAGCCACCTGATGGAAAGCAGAGGGTTAAACCACTGCTGTTCTCCAAGGCTTTGTTGTACAGACTGTATTTATGTTTGCATATGTGGTGCATGAGCAAATATGTCCTGTTTGCTTGTGAAGATTTCTCAATGTTCTCCTGTGGAAGGAGGTAGTACTCTCCTGCTTACAATATGCTGCCGTTTGCCTTGTTTTGCTGTTCATGATTCATTTGTGATACCAACAATGAGCCTCAGCCATGAGCTGGGATTCCATCATATTTCACAAAGACACTTTGCAAATAAGAGCCAGAGAAAGATTTCTGGCTCCAAAGAGATGATGAGCTACTTCTCCTTTAGATCTGACAGGAAGCATGAGAAGAGAGATTGGTTTATGAACTCCATCTGGTGACACTAGCCCCTCCTGAGAGCTCCTAGTCATGCAAGCAGTCTTTTGGTCATGATGCCCAGTTTTATATTATTTTGGGAATTTTATTACTTTGTGGTCTCTTCCAGTAAGAGAAGCTAAACAAGATTATTGTGGTGTTAAAGGGAATCACAGTAAAATTAATTACAAAAATGCTACTGAACTTGTATTTTATAGAGCAAATGGAACTTTCACATAAGATGAAATATATCAGGCTGGGCTGCTGATCTTATTTGTTTGATGAATCTGTTTACCTCTTGCATGCATCCATCTAACTTGGAAGAAGGCAGATATATGGATGGGAACTGAATGGTGTCAGACCTATCCATTCATCACCTACATGACTTTCATTGCTAGAGTGTCCAGATCACTTCCCTGCTAGTTAGGAATATAAATATTTTTTCCCTCTTGTTTTACTGGATAATTAGCTTAATTTATGGCTTTATGACCATTTGTATTCCTTAGTTTGCATGAATGAACTTACAGAAAAGCAGCTCAAGGGAACTGAAATCCACATGTGCTGCACAATACCCTTAATCATTTATGCAAGTCATGTCTGTATCAAAGCTGAGACCAACTGAATGGGGTTTTGCCCTTGTTCTGCACTATGGATCACTCTGGAAAGAGGGTGATGACTTTTTTAGGTCTCTGGTTCTCTGAGAATTTCTGGGTCAGTATTGAATATGAATTGTGTATAGTGTCCTATTAAGAGCATGTGCTCCTATTTTAGATAGTAATCAAAATGGGGGTGTGCTTGGAGTGTGCTTCTTCACTTCTCGATCTAAGTTGCAATCTGCTTTTGAGAAAGTTGACTGACCCCCTAAGGCTAAATAAGGCTTTGATTTTCTACAATAGATATCTAGGCATGTAGAAGTGTCCAGATATCATAGAATACTTTCTTCTTAGAAGAGCCAGTCTATGGAAACAGCTTAATCTGAGGGCAGAGGTCTTAGATATTAGAGGATGTTGTGAGCTAGGTGAGGCATCACAGTGCTTGCCTCTTTTTCCTACATCAGCCTGGCCACAGTTCAGATTAGATGTCTGCTCTGCATGCAGGAAAAATATTTGGCAGCTTTCTGAGGGATCTGGCAGACAAGACCATTTGCACTCCATGGTACAAATATACAACCCTTTCTCTTTTCACTGAAGCAAACAGGAGCCAAGATGTAGTCGCAGTATCTAACGGATTTTTATAGAAATAAATACTAATGGGGGTGGTGAGGAGGAGACAGAGGGAGGAATATTCCCAGAGAAACTTGTTACATAACGCAAATTCTCCTATTTGGTCTTATTCAAGCACTTCCTTATCTTACCTTTTCTCCTTCAATTCCTGATCTTACTGGGTACATTTCACATGTGGAGATACTGTAAGATACAAGTCCGTGAGGGAGGCAGTTGTCTGAATCTCTTGGGTCATTTCAGATCTGTTTCTAGATATATGCAACATACAGCAGACTAGCACAGAAGATTTGCTTTAATACAAGTGTAAAATCACTATTGTGCCCAGAAGAAAGGAAATATTTAGGGCAGCCTGAATGCTAGTCTAACACATGCTGTGCTGTTTATAAGGTGGGGGTAAGGAGAAGAAAGAAAGGACAACTTAATGTTTTCCAAAGAAGCTTCACTGTCAGGTTTGTGCCTCTCCCTGTGCCATGGTGTGTGTGACCCTTGGGAAAAGCAAGCACAGAGGCTGTCCCTTTGAAGGGACAAACACCTGCATTTTAACCTGGTTTGCACACAAAACAGTATCTTCATAGTACCAAATGCTGTTGACTCATTGCCAAGCACTGCTCCTAACAGCCATTTCTGTCTTTCAGCAAGGGCTGGCTATTAAATGCATTTGGAGCTGCACATCCAGTGCTGCTCATTAAATAAAGACAGAGGGAAATCTTGGAAAAAACAACAAACAAACCTCCTGTAGCCTACATGCAAACCAAAGCAGCGTACATTACATCAGAGTTGTTAAGACACTCCCACAGCTTTTTAATTTGTTCTCAGCCACAGTGGCATGCTGCACATATTAATCATTCTGTTGTATCTTCATATGGGGGGAGCAAAACTATCCCTAAAACACTTTGTCAGCATCCAATAGGGAAATTCCAACAATAAGAAATTTTCTCATTTCCTAAGGTATTCATGTTTACTGTCTTTGGTAATTTTAAATAGTGTTGCAATCACTCAGCACAGAAGACCTTGGGTCATGGGTTATAAACTATTTTCTGTCTGAACTTCCCTGATTGATGTTTCTGTATCAGTTTTGTGCCTTGTAGATGATAATTATTCCAACAACACATTTTGGCATTGAGCTAGATTATACACTTACCCCTTCTTGAGACCATTCCTTTCTCAATGAAATGTTCCTTGCTTTACTGTTTTATTTTTTTTTTCCTTCTTCAGACCAACAGAAGTGGGTTTTGAGGGAAGTGTTTGAATCTCCATGGCACAGCAGCATTTTATCATTGCTGTATTCAGGTTCCTTGTTTTCTGTTTTATTCCTTACATTCTAATCTGGAGATATCACCGCAATGCGATTCCTCAGTAGCTGTGCTGGAAGAGCAGAGAGAGAGAGTATACAATTATGGCAAAAATGCACACATATCCATTTACCTGTATGAAGTGCAGAGAGATGAGATGCTGTATGACATTGGCACTGTATTTGAAGAGTTTTATCCAGGACAGGACAAATGCTGTAGGATAAAAGGACAGGTTGTTAGCTGCAGGAATCTGTATTTCCCAGTATTTTTTCTAAGCTAAGCTGGTTAGGCACCCTGCCAGCCAGGCAAGGGCCTTGGAACCTCTCCAGGAAAAACCCTCAGCTCACATTGTGAAAGGGTTTCCCTCATCTATGCTGCAGAATAGATTCTCTTCTCAGAAGCTTGGAGACAAATATTGATTTTTTTTTTTCTTTTGTAATAGCAAACTATTGTTAGTGGCACACAGTCAGTTTCTCTCATGGACACTATGAGGTATTTTGAATGTGTGCCACCAAAGCCAGCATGGAGTATAGATTGCTTAGTGGAAATAGGCCCTACCCTGCTCTTTTCTGATCTGCTCTTGGCTCACAGGACAGACAAAACTGGTTTTGGCAGAATGAGACTGAGTGAGAATTCACATGCCTATACAACACATAATTTAGATTCTACACAATCCTTGCACAAAGAGAAAATCTGGGGAATCTTACATTCTTTTTTTACTTTCCTGTAAGGATCTAGATTCACCTGTGGATAGGTTTAACTCCTGGCTGTGAGGTGCTAATGCTGCCATTAGGAATCCCGGTGAGTCCTACTTTGTGGATCTTCATCCTTATTGGGGATTCTCTTTACCTGAGTGTGGAGCTCACACTGCAGTGGAATGGGAAAGTCTTCCATTCAGATTGCTGATAATGATGGTGTTAAACACTTCAGGATAAATGGGAATTGGAAGAAGAATTTGAAGGATCACAGTTTTGAATGTAGTATGATTTCACCTGGTCTGGAGTAAATCTGTGTTATGTCCATAGCAGAGCAGGGAACCCTCTCAAATTCTTGTTTGGCATCCTAGCTATGGAAACAGCATTGTGAAGGGTGTTTGAAACTATACGGTAGCTTGAAAGAGATTAGTGTTTTTCATGTTCTCATTAGAAATCCAAGAAGAGATCACAAGAAATCTGCCTTTGGTGGTCAGGTATGGACTGTTGGTTTGCCTGGGTTAACCAAAAAGTAGGTATTTGTGTTTGCCCAGGCAGGAACATCCTGGGCAAAGAAGGACAAGTCAATAAGGAAGAATCAGTGTCATATTACCATTTTGCTATCATGGAAGAGAAATTCAGGAACCTGAGCAGGGGTCCAGACAAACCTTTGGAAGAAAAGTCTTAGCTGCTGGTTTATTTGGTGGCATGAATCTCTCACTGTCTTCCGCTGGGCAGTTTACATGTGCATGCATTACTTTGACTCAGAAGCTATGGCTGGTGATCAGGGTGTTCATCTTGGATTTGAAAGACTGAAGTTCAAATTTCTGCTAATAATCTGTCAGAGCAGAGATGAACTGTGCTTTTCAGCACAGTTTTTGAGGGATATGCTACAGCTGCTTGTTGATCAGCTGTTCTGTGGGGGACTTGGGGTGCATGGTACCTGCAGCCCAATACTCTGAACAAAGTAGATGCTTTGGCCTGGTCAGGACTGATGAGTCAACTGGAGTGTGTTTGCAAAGGATGCACTGAATGTTTTCTGTTTTCCCTCAGTACTGCTGGATACCAGGATGGGGTTAGCTGCTTCTTTGGAGAGAAACAATGCTACAGGTTCACAGAAGACAGCAAAGGATCCTTACCAACGAGGAAAGGGAGATGTTAATGTTTCTTGGTCTGAGCAAGGCCATAGCATTACTCTACATCTGAAAAATCATTTAACAGCCCTATTTGTTATTACAGTTCTCAATTGCATCCTTTCTGCAAGAGGAAGGACAGAGAGCCTTAAGGCCGTATTGCTGACACTACCAGATATGTCAGGGTCAGTCTGGTTCCAGAGCCAAAGCATCTGCACTGTGCTTCTGCAGACAGCTCCTGTCCAAGCTGTAGGGTATTTATCTCCCTTGCATTTTTTTTTCAGCTCATCTGAATCCTCTTTGATGGGAAGCCTACTTATTGACAGTCTGGGCTGAGGGCTCACAATGCAGATAGGTGTGTAGCATCTGAAATACACTCAGCCAAGAATGTGAACAGCCTCCTTGACATTAGCAGAGCAAAACAGTTCAGACCATTCAATACTCTGTCTTGCACAGGCACACTAAAGCTTTCTCAATATCTGGTTTTGAGTCATACAAATGTTTTCTTGTTCTTTTTTTGCTGTCAGGAATCTTCTAAGCACTTAGTCAAAGTCTCTCTTCTTTTTAAACTAAGTATGTTGCTCCTACTTGAATCTTTTGTATCATTCTTAAGAAGTATTCTCCCATAATTCATGTCAGCCTTTCAAATGTTTGCAGATTTGTCATTTGCAGTCATTGCTTTGCCAAGCTATTAGCACTTCTAAATTAATTCTTATATGTCAGTCTTGCCACTTCCCTGATCATGTTGCTGCTGTTCTTTTTCAATACCTCTCAATTTGTCATTGTGAATGCATTTGTGAATGCATCTAAGGCAAAGGTATTATTATTTCCTTAAGTTTCTAACACATGTGACTTTCTCAGGCACATTCCACGAGTGAATATATTTCAGTGTAATCCTGCAAATGGATGTGCTTTTTTTCTGGCTTCATATGCTTGAGATGAAGAGTTTCATAAAAGGTGTCCAAGCTAAGGGGATACAGCATATAAAGGGGTGTGCAATAGCATGGATTATCCTTCTTCAGGGCTGCTTATAAGATTACTGTGTGGGACAGGCTCTTGGCACTGGCACATGCTCCAGCAACCCCCCCTCACTGACTCCTGTTTGATGTCCCTGGTCCCACCCTGGCTCACTGAGCTGACTCCTTCAGGCACAGTCAGTAATGAAGTTTAGGGAAACAGGTGGAGGTTGGAAAAATGGCATATTGCTTCTTGTATGCTGTAAACAGTCTGCTATAAATACTATGTTTGGAACACAGCCAATATGGACCATTAGTGTTACGACTGGTGACAAACCCTTGGCCTGGTGGGCTGGCTTTGTGTGAACCTACAAACAGAAGAGACAGGGATGGTCATTCTGCAGGGACAGAAAATAGTTGTTTATTTCAGCCAGCAAGTTACCCCATGTCTCTGTTGGTGAGGCAGGTTCTCACTCAAGCCCTGAAACATGAGTTGGATGAGTGCTGGCTCTCCTCAACAAGAGAACTGTATTTAATGCAGAGCACACCAGGTCAGCTGCCTTCTGAGCAGCAGCTTCAGATGTGCGTGCCTTGAGGCCAAGGATGCACAGCAGTCAACTTGTAAACACCTCACAGATGTAGCTGCAGGAAGGAAGCTCTGCTCAGGACAACACCTGCCAGCAGTGTAACAGGGTAGAAAGTGTAAACAGTAATGGAAAAAAGAGACAATTGTAAGAGACTTCAAGTAATACCAGTATACTGAGCTAGAACTGTGCCTACCATTTATAGGATGAGGCTGTAAGTGGAAATGCTGGAGGTATCCCCTTGTCACAGCTAAATCTTGCTTGTGACTTTTAATTAAAAATATTCCAAATACACATGAAAGTTAACTTGTGAAATGCTTACTGTTTCCTTTCCACAGCATGATTAATATTTTCTTCTGTCCTCATATTCTTTCACTGAAATCGCATTGCGTCACAACATTGAAGCATAAGTAGATTTCCAATCTCTCTCAGCAGCAGCATTGGTTTTTAATCCACACACAGCATTTTAGAGGCCTCTAAAATAAGCTCTTTATGCTTCTTGATTGTAAAGGTTTTATTGTTGGCTCATGCATCAGGCAATTCAGATGCATATTATAATAGTGTCTAAAAAGCCACAGTAAACTCCAAAAAAATTCTTCCTGAGGAGACAGCCAAGGCATGTATTTAGCCCAGCCTGAGAAGAAAAGTTCCTTTGCAGAGCAGAACTTGGCTGAACTAGAAGACCTGCTGAGACAGAGTTGGCTGCTGCCAACCCACAGAGGCTTGTCCTCTCATTCCTCTCAAAGCTGCAATTGAGCATCCTGCCTTAGGTCTCCTCTCCTCATATCTGTGGGTTTGCAGGAGGGAATATGTTTAGCAGTATCAGTTCTAAGTATCAGGCTGTTGTTTCCCAAGAACACACAAGCAATGTCTGAGCCAGCATACCAGGCTAGAGAGAGCTTGGCTCTGACCTCACCTGGTGCTCTGATGTCCAGGTATGACCACACACTACTGTGACCAAGACACCTTTACCAGGGATGGGTGCAGATGATGAAACAGTAACTAGCTTGTTCCTGTCTCTTCTCGAAGCACCATCTGCATGTAATTCAAAAGGATTACTTCCTTTTCCCTGTGAGTTTACTGGCAGAGCTTTGCTTCTAGGAGAAATGAAAAAAAAAACAAACCAGTAAATAATGATATTTAGACATTGTTAGGGAGCAAGGAGCATGTTAAGGAACTTGTGTGAACACAAGTCCCATAAGAGACTGTCAGCCCTACCACCTGAGCTTGATTTTAATCCTTTCCTTCTTGAGGGCCAAGTCACACACTGTACTTGGCCCTTTACAGGGATGTCTCCTCTTTACAGGATGGGGAATCTGGCTTGCTGAAGAGACCCTTGGCTGAACAGATGCAAGTGGAGGACACCCAGGGCAGTGCTTGTCCCTGCAGTCAAGTTACCTAAGCAGCCGCATGAAGACATGCAAAGGACTGTGTGCACTAAACAAATACATTGCTCAGCTGTATCTCAAACACCAGGAGAATGCTCTGCAATGTTAAGTCTCAGCACAAAAGGCAATCTTTTAAAGGCAACATCAGATTGATGCAGCAGACCAGCTAGGGAACATCAAAGTAATACCTCAGCATTATGTCCTGAGATGCATTGATCCAGAAATTTGAGAGCACAAAAGATAAAACTGGAGGGGAAAGCTAGAGAATAGCATTTCAGGAAACCAGCCAGTAAAATCCCAGCTGTTTACAGCATACAGCCAGCAGCTTCAGAAGAGTTTGTTTCCTCTATATATCTCTTTAAATCAAGATCCAGAATCTTGGGCCCACAGAGGTGGAAGGAAAGGGTCCATAAAAGATCACAGATTATTCCCTAAGTAATGCTTGCGGGGGTAAAGAAAGCTTTATTTCAACTGCAGACATGCAGAACAGGGGGCTTCCTGCAGATCCAGGGCTCTTCAGTCACATTGCAGCAGTGCTCACTTCTGTTCCAAGGCTCCAGGCATGCACACAGTCCTGCAATATGTCCCAGTCCTTCTGCTGTTCACCCTTTCTGCCCTGGAGCTCTATTGAGAAAAACTCACTGTGCTGTGGGATGACATCACATTTTACAGCATGGCTACTATTAGCAGGTTTTCTTTTGCAATTGGGTGAGACTCAAGCTCATTTCAGTGAGACCCATGTCTCTTACACTCCATTCCCCAGGAGTCCAAGGCTTGTGTACTCATCAAGTCTGAAATGCTATTTTCCTAATACTACTGTGAACACAGATTAAGTGGGAAAGGTTTTAAATACATGTGGGCAGAACAGCAACTAAATAAAGCTTAACAGAGTATTGAGGAGTGATGACACAGACCTGTCTTTGCTACTTCACACCTGGGAAAAGCTACCTGGGTGGGTCTCACTCCAGCACACACAGAACATGGCTCTTCCCAGCTGGAGGATCATCTCCTGTGTCAGGTCCTCTTCACTGTTGGCAAAAGCTATCAATCTGCACGTCAAGGACATGGGTGTGAAAGCCCATCAGGTCACTCCCAATCCAATCAGCCTGGTGAAGAGTAGAGCTCTCGGCAAGGATCTGTGACACTGGGTACTCTGAGTTTGCAGCTATTTATTGAAATCAGATCTAATTAACAACTGGTGGATTTCTTTCCTATGTGTTTATACAGATCATAACGAAGGAGAGCTTAGCATCTGTTCGGTAGTGGATGGATCTGGTGGAGTGGAATATCCAGTCAGTATTGTGGTGATAAATGGAATATTGCTTAGGCTGCTCAGAGAAAGTATCGAGTGCTCAGAATAGCTGCAATACTCGTGGAAGAGGTCTCGTCTCCAGCATCTGAGGAGCTGTTTACTTAAACTGCTGAGCACGTTGATGCAGGAAAGATTTTGGTGACACACTATGGAAAGTAATGAAGTAGGTCTAAAGTAGGGAAAAGAGAGTTAGTGACAAACTTCAATGTTATAGTACAGTATTAGTTGATGGCAGAAGTTAGTGGTTACATGGATGGGCCTCTTCTTCATGTTTCTGGCACGAGTTCCTAGGAACTCCTGCTCTGAAAACCCCCAGGATGATACAATCTGCCAGTATCACATCATCTGCTTCTCCATTCTAGACCTAAAAGATTCAAGACAATATAATGAAGCTTTTTAGTTTCTTTCTTTTCTGGGAAGTTAGGGCCTGGTTCACTGTTCTGGTAAGTCTTTTACTTCTACCTCTGTAAGATGGATAAATGAAGGGAACAACACAAGAACTGACTCAGAGTATCCCCCAGAATCTAAACTATCTCACTGATCGTTACTGATCTCTGAACCAAACCAACAAAAAATCAGGGAAAACCTGAATAAAACTTGAAAATTTTCAAATTCTACTTCATCAGAGACCTTCATTAAAAGCTATTAACTGATACACTACAAACTAAATGCAGAGGTTCCTCTCTGGGTTTGAAGATTTTGGGCTATCTGCTGCTATTATGAAGTGATTATAGCCTAGTTAGCCTTCCTCCCTGCCTCTGTTATCATCTGAGCTGTTCTCTGTTGAAGATGGCAATGAGACAGAATGCTCTAAGTCTCTCTATGTATGGTTTAGGGCACAATTTTCCAGGCAGTATGCAATGCAAGCATGAATCATTTTCTAAACTCCCTTTAAGATATTGCTGTATTCAGTTCCCTGGCTCTTCATCTCACTGAACAGGCTGCCGATTTTTGTTTTTAATCTAAGCCATAAACAATTTACTCCAGAGATGAGCATTTGCTGACTGTTGCTGCTGTTCTTATGCTCAGAATTGCAAACCCCTTGGAAAACAAGGCCAGCTCGTGCATGTGTGTACCAACCTGGTTTCAAATCTGGCTTGGATTCTCTTTTCCAGCTCAGCAAGTGACTGACATGTTCACTTTAGCATAGCTTCCTCCCGAGACAAGCCGGGGGCTGTGCCAAAGTGCTGTGAGGCGTTCACTCTGAGTTCAGTCACACACTGCAGGCAGATTCTACAGCACCCTGGAGACAGGGGTGAGATGAGGACAGTACAGCCATGATTCAAAGCTGCCTTGCACTTCAGTCTTGCTAGTAGGTCATACCAGTATTGTATCTATTGAACCAAGATGCAAATCAGACCCCGCTTCAATAATAGCCTTGTGTGATTGAAATTATTTGAAAAAAGTATTAAATCAGGATAGCTTCTGTTCATTCAAATTTAGGTATGGTTGAGTTTGTTGCACTTCAGTCCATAATAGTTCATTTAAAGGAATTAATACTGAAAAATTACACCATTTAACTACAGAAATGTCCATGTGATAGTCATAATCTTGCCTGGTATCAGCCAGAGAAACACTTTTGCTCCTCTCTTCTTTATATCCGGAGGAGCCTCCTCTTCACTTCTGCTTTCAGAGCTGTTCTGAGACCTGTCTCTCTGCTCCTGGAGTTGGGCAGGATGCATTGCAGGGGGTGAAATTCTGTGCTGTGAAGAAGAGTGCTTGTGGCACAGGGCAGGCTTGTGATCTGAGAGTGCTCTGCATGTATGAGGTGGTCAAGAATCAGAACATTAACAAGTAGTCAAAGGGAGGGTTTTTTCTTGCTTGTTTGCTTATTGTTGTTTTGATCCAACATAACCTTTAATATGGAAGAATAAAAAGCTACAGTTGCAAGTGGCTTTCGGTGTAACTTCCTTGTTTGAAATAAAAAGCCTGATGTAGATGAGGCTCTGCACATAGCCCCGATTTTGATAACTGGCAAGAATATTTCTGATTTAAAAACTCTCCCTTCTCAAAGCAAAGCAGCTGGCGTGACCTAGGCATGTTTTGGTTGTATTGTTGCCCTAAGACAACAGCTCAGCCTGAGGGAAGAAGACAACCTACTTCCCATATCACTGGGGACTTGTTTCAGTAAGACTTGAGAAACCTGTGCTTCTCTGAAGCTCACTGAGACTACCTGAGACTATCCGAGGAGTTAGCCCATGAGTGCCCCTTCAGTCAGTTTGCAGACAAGGCCAGGTTGGACAGGAATGTTGATCTGCTTGAGGGTAGGAAGGCTCTGCAGAGGGATCTAGACAGGCTGGATCAATGAGCCGTGGCAAACCATACAAGGGGCAGTAAGGTGAAATGCCAGGTCCTGCACTTGGGTCACAACAGCCCCAGGCAGTGCTACAGGCTGGGGGATGAGTGACTGGAAAGCTGCCTGGCAGAAAAGGACCTGAGAGAGCTGGTCTGCAGCAGCTGAACATGAGCCAGAGTCTGCCCAGGTGGCCAAGAAGACCCATGGCACCCTGGCCTGTATCAGCAATAGCATGGCCAGCAGGGCCAGGGCAGTGATTGTGCCCCTGTATTTGGCACTGGTGAAGACCTTCAAATCTTGCATCCAGTTTTGGGCCCCTCACTACAAGAAAGCCATGGAGATGTTGGAGCAGGTCCAAGAAGGGCAACAGAGCTGGTGAAAGGTCTGGAGCACAAGTCTGATGAGCAGCTGAGGGAGCTGGGAGTGTTTAGCCTGGAGGAAATGAGGCTCAGGGGAGACCTGATCACTCTTTGCAACTACGTGACAGGAGGCTGCAGTGAGGTGAGGGTTGGTCTCTTCTCCCAGGCAACAAGTAACAGGATGAAAATTACCTCAAGCTGTGAAAAGGGAGGTTCAGAATAGATATTAGGAAAAAATATCCTCAAAAAAAGGATTGTCAAGCGTTGAAACAGACTGTACAAGGAAGTAGTGGAGTCACCATCCTTGCAAGTATTTAAAAAATGATGAGATATGGCATTGAGGACATGGTTTAGTGGTGAATATGGTGGTGGTGCTAGGTTGGTGGCTGGATTTAATGATTTAGGGGTATTTTCCAACCTTAAAAATTCTATGATGTGTGGGAGATTCAGGAACTGAATGGAGGGTTTTGTGTCCAGGGGAGACAGGCTTTTGTCCCATGGTATCATGTGTGGCCTCCACCTCTATCTTCTCCCCCAGTCAGAGTAGGGATATTCCTGCAATATGATTATTAGGCAACAGAGAACTGTGGGGAAGGGCAGCAGAAGGCAAAGGCACCTAAATACCAGGAATGGTGTTCAAGCCAGGGTTCACTGCTAACGTGCTGTCCCAGCTGGCAGAGGCTGAGAGCTACCTGACCCTAAAAACAAGAGTTTGCATAATTCAGGTGAAGAAGTAAATGGAGGTTACACAAGGTCTGCAGAGAGCAGTAGGCAGAGGTCCACCAGGGGTCAGGCAATTTGCTGCCCTTCTGAAACAATACATCATTTGTGATAAAAAAAATCACAAAGAACAAGAAGCATTGCAGCCTTTTCTGGAGGGAAATGGAACTGCTGTTCTGCCAGAGGCAAGCATTTTTGGGGACATGGTTTAAGGTATCAAGATTAGCCATACATTAAGTCAGGCTTGGGTTTATGGCTTTTATATCAAAGCTACTGTGTTTTTTCACAGTAGCAGTGGTTTTGCACAAAACATTTTCAGGTGATTTATAGAGCTACTGCAGTCATCATAAATACATGAGCAAGTAGTGCAAGCCCAGTAGTTGGAGTCTGCCAGACCTCTGGCTGCCTGACAGCAGAGGGGCTTTTACTCATACCATGGCAGCTCAGTAACACCAGACACAGGGAAGATGCAGCTTATTCTGGTTCCACAAGAAGCTGCTACCAGACCCAGAAGAGAATTTTAGTTTAATGAGCCTGTCATGTCCTTGTACAGGAACAAGTGAACAACACTCATTTTCCTCGCAGTGGTAGATTAAAAACAGAATTTAGTTGCTCGAAGTTACCAGAAGATGGATCTCCATTGCACAGCAGCTGTAAGTGAACTGCAAATATACCAGGCATGGGCAGTTTCCTCAGTGCCTGAAAACATCATTTCTGTAGCAGTGCAGCTCTGCAGCTGACCTAATAAACACTGATGCTGAGCAGGGCTAATTATCTCCAATGCAGCATTGCCCTGGCATGGCTGTACAGCCTCTTGCTCTGGAATGAGCTTAGCTGGGACTTGTTTGGGTGTCTGCACTGTCCTTCACGGCATGGTGGAAACAGGCCCTGCGCAGTGCTTGGCGGAGGAGCGTCACATGCATGCACTGGACTGCAGTGCTTCTCTCCTCTAAATGTGAGGGGGGAACGCTGGCTCCAGACAAAGGAGTCACTGCACAGCTCCTCTTGACAATTTCTCTGACCTTGGAGCAACAAAATTTCTCTGAATTGGGGCAACAAACTTCCATCTCTATGATCTCTTTGCCTAAAACCAAACTAATAATAAGTAGGGGTGCTGGGAGGTGATGTTACAAGGTGTGTGGAAAATAATGGGATTCTCTTACTGAAGATTTCATCTCTATGATCTCTTTGCCTAAAACCAAACTAATAATAAGTAGGGGTGCTTATTATTAGTTTGGTTTTAGGTGATGTTACAAGGTGGAAAATAACAGGATTCTCTTACTGAAGATTCTGAAGGTTAAATAAGGCAAGTGAATTGATAAAACTGACTCAGTGTCAGGAATTAGGTGAGAAGATAGATAAATAATCACACATCCTGTAGCAGCTGGGTTTATGCAGGTTCAGGTTCAGTTGTATCTTAATACAGGTTAGTACCTTAGGTGGAAAGGGTTAGATGAGCATTTTTTTGAGAGCTAATCCAGTCCAGCTGAATAAACACAGTGCCTGCTTCTGTTGGTCTGTAAGAGTCTCAATTTGTTTGTCTCAAGATAATTTCAAAATCTCTCTTCTCCTTATGAGGAGATGGGGAGATAGGGGAGGTAGCCTAGACCAAGATCATGTGTTCCTTTTCCACTAATGCTTCCCAATGTGGCTTTTCTCTTACTGCAGTACTGGATAAATGAATACACCTCCACCTTGGGGATTGGGGTTTTCCACTCTGGCATCGAGATCTACGGCAGAGGTACGAAGCATTTCCCTTTTACTACCTGCAGAACATGGGGACAACTGAATGGCTGGTCTGATATGGAAAAGCACCCCAAACTTACAGCTTTTGGCAAGGAATGTTTTGAGGGATAAAAACGGAAAAACTCAGCCAATTCTCTTTTCAGAGTCCATTGTGGAGCCTAGGAGGAACTCGTGATGTTCTGTTATGACCCGCATAGTCCTTCTTATTCTGTAACTGCATAACTGCAGCCTGTACAGCTTGTGCAGGATGGCAGATGGGAGCAGCACTGCTGGAAAGCCATACTGTGGTGAAGGACGGGGATAGAGAATGGGAGAAATGAGGGAGGGGGAAGAGAGGTGGATCGGGGGTTGTCTTAAGGCCTGCAGATGTGTTTGTGCTAATTCCCCGTCAGGAAAAATCTTTTCTCCATCATTTCTTTATCAATGTGGTCTAGAAATCTCAGAATCTGGGTTTCCAGATACTGGAAACTTGATTTGAAACAGCAGAGTTAAAAAGAAAGGAAAATATCATGTAAGACTTTTGAAATTGTCTGCATGGAGTACAAGCTGATTAGAGCCACCCATTTAAAAAGCCAAGGGATCTGGAAAACATCTGTAGTGTGGGGAAGGATGATCTAGCATCACAGACTTTGTTTCCTTTTTCAGCACTAAATGGGAATGACTTGGCTACACACTCATGGTATTTTTATGCAGTGCCTTGCAGTAGCCAGAACTCCTGTTGGTGCTATTTCCATCTTGAGCACACAGGTTTTCCCAGGCCCTGTGAGATGGCCTGTGTGAGATGGAGGGACTCCCTGGCCTGACCTGTGTGCTGAGGCAGCAGAGCACAATCAGCCTGGCTTTCTGCAAAGACTTCCCACCCACTGCCTGTAAATCCCTCTGGAAGATTTGATTTTTCCCTACTCTAGAAACAGCTTATTCCAGCTCCATAGTACCACTGGAAGCCTCTCATAGTTTAGCTGGATTCCTTCAGTGCAGGACTTTCCACTGAGAGAAAGCTACTTGGACTGGGACAGAGACAGACTTGGAGAGTTTTCCTGGTGCTGTGGGAAAGCAGTACTGCTGGCATGGAGGGAGGTGGTGAGGGCATCCTCCGGCCAAAAGGTAACTAGGCAGGGAAAACAGCTTTCAGAGTCTGGCTGAAACAGATTTTGGCAACAGCCCAGACCCTGGTGCTGATGTTGAGCCATGCAGACAGCTGCCATAGACTTTTTCCTGACATGGCGTTCATTCAATTACTCACAGTCTGTTTCTTCTCTTGTCAGAGTTTGCCTATGGAGGGCATCCCTACCCTTTCAGTGGGATTTTCGAGATCACACCTGGCAGTGCGGTAGAGCTTGGCGAGACCTTTAAATTCAAGTAAGGGCCCTTTTCTACATCTTCCCTTCTGCCCCTGGTAGCCATCAGTGTAGGGGGAGCAGGCAAGTCCTGTCCTCTGGATCCTCCTTTCACTCTCCTCATAAGTGCCCTCACTGCCATCCTTTCCATGATCCTGATTCAAAGGCAACCCCGCAGGGATTTTGGAGGTGGATGAAAGAATGTGTACAGCAAACAGGGAACAGTGATGAACTGTGTTTGTCAGGGATTAAAAGTACTCTTACGAATGAGTGCAGTTCACTCTTCTCATTTTATTCATCTTCTGTGCTCCCAGTTTTGCCTGTTACACAGAGAAAATGCACAGGGGGAAAAAATAAGACTTCTCCTTTTATGAGTACCCCCTATCTGTGGATACTGCACAGAGTACCTGAAGTCATTGCCTGTGGTTTTTGCTGCTGTGTTTTTTGCCGCTCATTCAAGGGACAGACTGGCTGTTACAGGAGCTTGAGAGGATGCTGCATTCTTGTGTTGTTTGAGATGCTTGGACTGTGGGACTGTGGCAGGGGGGCTTGACCTTGCCAGACTTCCAGTTTATGTTGAGGGCCATTTTAGAGGAAGTGCTACTGAGTGAATATTGGGAGAAGCAATAGGTTTCTGCATGAAGTTTTCAGTCTGCTCCTTCCTGGCCCAGGGGACCCTCTCAGCTGTGGAAAAAACATCTCCTCTCTTGTAATAGAAATTTCTCTTCTGGGATGATGGGCAGAGTAGAAGCAGATGCCCAGAGCTGAGACTTCCCTGGTAGTGAGCAAGAAGATCTCAGGACTGTTGTCTGTGTGATAACTTGCTTTGTGGAAAAGCTGTGGATATTATTGTGCCATTCTGTTAGTCAGTCTCTCTGATAGCCTCAGATATGCATGTCCATAACATTTTAAGCCTCTCCTTCTTGCTAATATCTGATTATTTCCTTCTCCTTTGGTATGTATCACACTTTTCACTGTATCTTTCTGTTTTTCCTGTTGTATGTTTTGTTTTTAACTAGAGAATCCATTGCTTTGGGCACTACAGACTTCACAGAAGAGGACGTGGATAAGATTATGGAAGAGCTGGGCAAGGAATACAAAGGAAACGCGTACCACTTGATGCACAAGAACTGTAATCACTTTTCTTCTGCTCTGGCTGAGGTTGGCACAAATAGGGTTTATTTATTAATTTTTTACTGCTTCAGATCTGTAGCAATGTTCACAGAAAGAGACCTGGGGTCAGCACACCCTGCCAGGTCAGAGCCCATAGCCAAATATTCTCTCTCTGCCCTTAACATTTCTGGAGGCCCTTTGCTGTTGAAAGGGATGGGATAAGGAGGTAGAGATGTGGAAGGTTTATCACATGTTTGGTCTAGACTGTGTGGGAAAATAGGAATGCTTGTAATTGGTTCACTGAACAGGCACTGAGCAGGAATTGAAAGGAGACAGACCTAGTTAGCACGCAAATACGCATAATTTTTATAACAAACATAAATAACAGTGTATGATCTGCAAAGGCATAAAAATGGTTTATCAGTGTTCTGGAAACAAAAAATTGTAATATTCAGAGAGCGGGAGTAATTTCTTTATCTAACCTGCACCATCCAAACCTATTAAAAAAGAATTGATTTTCTTATGGACCTCTTAGATGCTTATTCACTTCCATGTTCTCAAAACCACTGTGAGTTTTGAGAAATTATTATAAAAGAGCTGTTATTTCTATTCAGAGACAACTGAAGCACAGAGAAACACAAATTTTATTCCACCTATCTGCTGATTTTGTGGTATCTGAGTTTTGATTCCCAAAGCTGTGATTATTTTGGGGGGAAGTTGCCTTCCTCCTCAACTCCCAGATGAGCTGGTTAAAGTGTGTTTCAATTAAGATGAGAATATCCAACATTTGTGTAAATCTGATTTCCAGATTAACCCAGTGTCAGAAAAGATAGGAAAAGCACAAAATGGAGGTGACCTTCCATAAAAACTCTTTTCATGCTTTCCATATTTGCTTTATGGTAAACTCAAGGAGAGAATATAATTTCTCATGATAGGGTAAGACTGCTGTAACAGTGAATCCCTCTGGAATCCATCTTTGTAATTAATTACACATCTCTTGCCTTTCTTCATCATATGGGGCAAGGGTCCAATGCCAATAACCTTTTTTGCCACAAGTGTCATTCGTCCCCAAACAAGCCCATCACAGATCCCAAGTGAGATGTGTGAAAAAAGTACTGTACAATTTTGTAAGAAAAAAAAAAGTGAATCTGATAACCAGGAATTGATTTACAAGAGTCCTATTTAGGCTCTTAGGAACACCAATTCTTTATTGGTTAATCCTTATTAACCAATTGGTTCCATCCTTATTAATTATACATAGAGTCCTTTCTGCAAATGTTAGTAAATTAAAACAAGCAGGAAGGAATTTAATTGGTAGAAACAGAGAATGAAGTTCCAAGCAGTACAGTTAGCAGACCAATGTTAGCCACACTACTAATCTGGAATCAAATATCAAATTACTAAAACAGAAAATAGGAACTTTAATCATTATGAAAGAAACTGAGGAGAAAGCTGTGGGGTTATTATGAAAAGATAAACAAATACTTTACCTGCAGCAGTGAAATAAAGTCACGGCTTGCTATGTACTTTGAAAGGTAAAATGTCTGTCTTGTCTCTAAGCTATAAGCTCAAAGCCATTCTTCCTTGATTCTACTGCTACACATCAGTGTATCCCTCACTGCCCCTTCCTCATCCAGCCTTCCTAACACAAGTCAAGTAAGAGATCTTATAGAAAAATTAGTAGTGTATTTTGAATTTTGTTTTCAATATGCTTTCAGTGGGCATCTTTATAGGAGTGGAGATTAGGGTTAAGTTTCCCTGCAAGAGCTTTCTTGGTGGATTCAGAGCACTCATTCATTGCCCCGTAACCTGTCTAGATTGTAAAGCAAAAGCCTGAATGGCTGGTTCTGACACTTCTGCTCCCAGGAGCAGAATTTTCTCAAGATTTACGTCAGTTTAAATAAGCCCTTCATAGGCAAGCAGGATTTTTTGTTGCTGTTGCTCTTCACATATGCCTGTGTTTATCAACCCTCTCTAATGCATTACAATGCAAACCCGGAGGAGCTGGACAGCAAGTCCAGGAGCAAATGTCCTGGATGGTCTCTGGCACAGGGAAAATGGGAGCTGAAATTCTTATAAAAATAACATTAAGTAAAAAATGACACTTAGAAAAAGTCTCAGCCATTCTATAAGCCTCAGTCAGCAACATCAGGAATACATGTGGCTGCCTTACAATAGGTAGCCCCATCCATTCTGGTAAGTACAGTCATTTTGGCAATTTGGAGCTGAGAAGTAGCATAGCTTAACTTGGGTTACTTCTGACCTTTTGCAAGAAGTCTGCTTGAAACCTATTGAGACAGAACTGGAAGTTTCTGTTCTCAGCATCTGAATGCTTTCTTTACTTCCCAGCCTACATGATTTTTTTTCTCTTCTTCTTCCTATAGTCCCCATTAAAACTAAACAAACAAAAAATAACCCCACTGAGAAGCTCCAGTGCCTTCCACATAGAGCTACAAGATGTATCCTCACAGTGCACAGAACATGCTGACTACATGATGACTGGCTTACAAGCCTGTGTAGATATGTGTCACCATATAGGCCAGAAAACAGAAATTATATTTGCACCCAAAAATCAATTCTGAGATGTGTCTCTTTAGTATTTGTATTGCTCTTTTCTTCAGACTCACCATCTGTGAAGGAGTAATAATAACAATAACAGCAAAACTATTTAGCACCTATTATAGCATACTCACGTTATGTGTCAGTTAAAGACAGTAAACTGGAAAAATTATTCAAAAAATTAAAAGAAAAAAAGTAGAAATTTTGCTCAACGTAATGAAGCACTGGAACTAGGGTTTCATTCCAGCCACAAAAATAAAGACACCAAGGATTTTGTGTGCAAATTCTCCATCTCTCTGTTGGCTGCAGCCCATCTGAAAGGTGATGCTATAGGTACCACAATGTCCTTTCACCCCAGAGAGGGCTTGGGGTGGAGAATGCATTTTAGCATGAAAGAGGGAATGCCCAGCTCTGCTCCCAACAGCCCTTTAGGCTCTTCTACAGGCATAAACCATTGTGCACAGTTAAAGAGATGGTTGTTCTGAGCCTCCTGGTAATGCTAGGCAGGTCACATCCCTGTGCTGTGCCAAAGTATCCCCCTCCCCACATCCTGGGTTATTTGCTTCCTTCAAAAAGGGCTCTGAAATATTTTGATGACAGCTCTCTCATCTGCCAGTGTTAGTTACCTGGGTTTTGGCCTGTATTGTTCTGTTTCAGCATGCAAAACCAGAGACAGAGCTTTACAGCTGAGTGGTGATGTCTGAGTTAATGAGTGTTTACACAGAGCTGTCTGGCAGGCCTTGAGGGTTGTAGGCCCTGTGCTAGGGAGCTGTGCTCAGGCACCCTAATTTCCTCAGCTGGCTGTGAGCTTGCTAATTAGTATCCATACAGGGGTTGTCCCTGTGGCAGGGCCATAGGCTGGGAGGATAATGCCATCTGTTCTTATAGACTGAGGGTAAATGTAGCCATGTGTGCTGCTGGCTAGGGTCACAATTTTGCAGAGAGAAAGCAAAGGAGCTGTAAGATTGACTCTCCTTCCTGGATCAGTTTCCTCAGAATCATGTTGTAAGAAAACAGTCACATATCTAATTGCCAGGACTTGTAGACAGGTCCTTCATCCTCAGAAGGACTGAAACAAGTCCTGAAACAAGACTTTATTTTCAGAGTTTTTTTGTTTTCTTTTCCTTTACCTGTGTTTTCTCAACAAATAGAACATCCCTTCATAAATCTTCCATCTACATCTGTTTAGGAAACATTTTTTCTGTCAAATTTGCATTTAATATGATGATGCCTTGGGTCTCCCCATGATAACTGCTAACAGTTTAAGAGCTACATGCAGGCTGACTGCTGATAGTTAGGGGCATGTCTGGACCTGTGACTGCCACTCTGTCATTTGGCCATGCACCTTGAAAAATCCCTGGGCTATAGAAGTCCATCAGCTAAGCTGTACTTAACCACCGGGCATGCCTTTGATCTGCTATCTACCTCTGAAGAAATTCATCTTGCAGTGCAATTGCAGCCTCATTGTGTGCTGCTGTGGCATTGAGCCTCTCCCTAAATCCACACATCTCTTCTGAGTCTTCTGAACCTCCTGCCCACATCACTTGTAAGCTGCAAGGGGCATTCTTTGCTACTCTCTCATTGCCACTCAGCTCTGAAGTTTCCTTACTCCCTACTGCACACTGTTGAGCATATTTAAATTGCTCAAGACAGTTCTCTCCTTGCTTTGCCAGTTCCCTATGGACTTTTAACAAGCAGCCATTGGAACAAAGAGGTATGGCTTAGCCTACTCACAAAGTAGCTTCTCTGGAAACAAAGAATGCTGCAGTTTTAGGTGCAGCAGTTCAGACTTCATCTCTAATGTAATTTTATGGCAGCTTTCTCAGTAAGTGAACATGCTGCATGATCAGGAGTCTCTTCCTGTGGATTCTTTTTCACCAGGAACTTTGGGTTATTCAAGAAATTAAGAATACCAGAAAACACAAGGGTCTGCACAGCCTTTTAATTAGTTTTGAAAGAAGTTCTGATGTAAAGTAGGGCATAATTTCCTGATGGATAATCATAAGAAAGAAATCTGATGCACTCCCTGTGCATTTGCCCAGCTCCAATTTAAGGTCACTCTTTACACACCACTTCATACCCCTTTGCAGCCTCCCTTTACCCTCACCATCTATGTCAGTGCGAAAATGTGAGAGGCCCTGGAGTTAAGCAGTCAAAATCTAGTCAAGGTGGCCTCAGCCCTTGATTCCTGCAACATGATGTCATGATACCTGCATTTATAAACCTCTTCAGCAAATTGTTTGTGGTTTCAAATGAAGAGGTCTATCAACTGGGATTAGCAACTTGCCTGCAAGAAGCTTACTACTTTCACACTGTTTATGCTGACAGTCCCCAAAATCAAGCAGTATCATACTCTGAAGAAACTGACCAAGAGGATGGGCAATCCCTCTGGAGGACTTATGCTTACAAATTTTGCAAAGCAAAATCAGTGAAGCTATCATCATCAGATCTCAGTCCTATTCGCAGTTTATGTACTATTCTGTGCTTTAGTACTCCAGGGGGGTTTCATTCTGATTAAGTTATGCACGTGAGGGGAATTCAGTTAGGACTATGTCAAGACTGGAAAAAGCCCTTCTGTTTGATTAGCTGTTTTAAGTTACTTTGTTCCTAACAATCCCCTGCAATCCTCCCCAATGTATACCTACAGCAATATGTTCCAAGGGCCCTTTGAGTAATTGCAAAATATTTATGTTCTTTATGAGTTGTCCTGGCTGATGAAAAAGACTGTTTAAATTCTGCCAGATGGTAAAAAATACTGGCTTTTGAACATTAGAAAAGCATCTTAAAACAAAAATAAAAGACTAAAATAATTTGTTTCTTCCATAATGTGAACTGTTGAATTTCCTGATTTTTTTAGAACATGGAGATATGAGATAGAAAAACGACAGAAGTTACAAATTGCTCTAAAGAAGACATAAAGGCAAGGAAAAGACAAACTCAAATTCCTGTACTGTAAGTTCCCTTGCAAGGACCTGAAGGTCTTAGGTCCTATCCTTACCACTGCTTTGCAGAAGCACTGGTCACTGCAGCAGGGGGCCACACGAAATTATGATGTGACGTACCAAGAAGGACTTTCAGTTATACACTTTGTCACCAAGTCTGTTCTTTGGGTATAAGTTAGGGTAGGAGCATGCAGACACAGGGAACTGTGAAATTGCTGTCAGAAGTCTCTTTTCAGTGCAAGAGCATGGCTCATGGTTTTCCTGCAAACCTACAATAATTTGGACTTGTGGAAGGCAGCTCCTGGGTGAGGCAAAAGCATGCTTGGTACAGATTGTACTTCCAAACATGCATAAAGGTGGAAGGTTGACTGACAGGGTTTGAGTTCAGGAATATAAGAATCTGAGCCCTTTGGATGGGTGGGCATATGTGTGTACAGTGTACAGTGCCTGAGGACAGCTTCTGCACAGGAGATAGCAGCAACTAGAGGATCAGAAGGAGGATGAAGGTTTACTGCTTGGAGGTTCTTCTCCAGTCTGGTGATATTCCTCAGTGTTGAGTGTAAGGATCACACGTCACTGGATCTTAAAGACTCTGAAAAAGCTTTTGCTTCTTAGCCCATTCACAAACAGAAGACAACTCATTTGACTTCTCACCAGCAATTTTCTATAATTCTGCAGTTTGCTAAATAAGCTGTGGAGCTGTGTTCTTACCAGAGTGACGACAGTTGCTACAACACATCTCAGAAAAGGACAAACCACCACGGGAAGGGAGAAAAACACCTCTGAATCAGCACCATAACTGGAAGAGAAGTGAAATGACTCAAGGAAACCACTCCTTCTTCTTTCACTAATGTAATTACTGCCAAGCAACTATCCCTATTTAAGGAAACCCACCGGTACCTTGCTATAGGACCTACAGCAAATTATTATCAAAGAAGTGTGGCTCCTGAGCATCAGGGAAGGCAGCCCCTTTTAGTCCCCAAAAGCCTTACTAGTGGTGGGAAAGCAGTGAAGTCAGTGGGTCTTATGGGGTCTTTTGATAACATTTGAAGTTTATGCTCATTATAATTAGGAATTTAATTGAGAGGCAGTGATTTTTGATTTGCCTTAGAAATTGCTGATGCTGGAGCTTTACCTGAGGATGGCAGTGGCAAAAGGTTTTATTTCTTGTATGATATCTTTCCTTCATCTCCTTGAAAGAGGAACAATCGCTTTTTGATTTGTATGAGTAATTTATCTTAAGTACTGGAAAAGATCAAAACCCTTTGTATCCTCTGAGGAACACCTAAATGGTCTGGTATGAATTCCCTCAGAGTTTATGAAAGCAGAATCTCACTACACCACTGAGGGGTGGTGAAGCACTGTCAAAAATCCCTATTTTCTTCCTAAATTACCTCATCTTTCTCTTAAACCCAGAGAAACCTATTAAAAAGTATCACACCCAGCTGTGAAGCTAGTGCCCACATTTAATCATTCTTCAGAAGGCCTTTTAAGGTCATTTGGATATCAGGAATTAAAAACTATTTGGGAAAACAGATTGGTATCTCATTATCCAGCTTCCTTTTGTACCTACTGATCCTTTTCACCCCTTTACTGCTTCAAATAGTAAATGTTTCCTTATTGCTCAGCATTTCTTGATCCAAATGACTGGATCTAAAGGACAGGGCTCAAAGATGCCATCTGGACAAATGGTTAAAATTTGAACTCATTATTAGAGTTGAACTAGGATTTTTGGAGTAAACCAGGTATTCAAAGGCAGAGCCTTTTAGAAGGATCTGATAGTTTTAATAAAACTATTGCTAGGATGTTTTGTGGGTTCAAACAGAAATTCTAGCTGATGAGACATACTCATTCACAAATAAGTGAAAGACAGAAGATTGCTGAAGTGCAGGAGAGCAAGCTGAACTAAGGATTTGCCTTTTGTCCTACATTTCAGGAAAAGTTCTCTTGAATATCAGCCACAAGATGTTCTGAAGTAGGGAATCCCTCAGCCTCTCCTGTGGGAACTGTCCTACCTTAATTATTTACATAAACAGGGAGATAACACATTTCAGCATAAGAAGAGAGAGGTCTAAATTGTAATTTTTGTCCTTGTTGTTTTAGAAGCTCATTTTGAAGTTGTAGCCTTTTCAGAAGTTTCTAGAAAGAGAAGATTATTTTCGAGAACTGGTGATCTTGTCCTTGGGCTGAAGTGGCCTTGGAAAATACACCTGGAGGTTAACAAAGTGAGCTGGGCCTATTCCTTGTTGACAAAGAAGAAAAAGAGAGTCTTCTAAGCATTTGAGGTAGCTGAAATCAGCCTTAGAAAATTCTTCAGCATCCTGGATGAGGCTGGATTCTAGAAGGCAGGGATTATGAATTCTGTACCAATCAAATAGTCTGCAGTGAGAGTCCTAGAGCTGCAGCCCTACAAAGCTCAGCCAGGAAGGTAAGTAGCTTCTAGTCTCCTGAAGTCTCCAAGACTCTCTGAAATCAGCCTAAAAGGATGGTCTCCAGCAGGAACTACCCTGAAGATTAACAGATGGAGTCTGCACAGTGGATCCTGGTGGTTACCAAGGACTGCTGCAGGCATCTAGCACATCCATATTGATGTTGGCACCACAGGGATATTATTAAGCCTGCATGCCAGATGGAAATGCTTGGTAAAGCCACACACCTGAATCTCCTTGAGAGGCAGGGGATGATCCTGGTGTGATCAAGTTTGCTTGCAGGCAGATCACTGGGTCTAGGACGGGTGCTAGGGCTTCTTTACCCCTTCCTTTGTATTATTGGTAGAGATGTGAGTTACTGAAAATAGCAGAGGGAGGCATTGTCATTGCATGTCAATGTGATAGCAGGAAATATGCATCTCTTGTAACTGCAGTGCAGCAGAAGACATCTCTGTGATTGGCTGTACAGCTGTGTCTGGTGTATGCTTCCCTGGTGGTGTGGCTGTCCCAGCTGTCCTTTGTCAACGTGGCTGGAGTTTTGGTAGAACAGAGGGATTGTATTTTACGTGTGGAGAGAGTGGAGCTGTGCTGAAGTGACAGGAGATGGTAGTTAGTACGTATTATTTTCTCTTTGAATATTCACCCATCCTTTTTCAGCCACAGCAAAACTGACAGCACATAACAAACCTTCTTCAGAGAAGCTTGACTTTCAGCAATTCTCTGAAATAAGGTAGGTTTGCTGAATAAAGGATAAAATGAGAACAGTTTTAAAATAATCAGTGAATAATTCAAGACTAAAGCTTTTCAGGTCCATCTCCAGGCGCATGTGACTTCTTATCATAAAGTTATTAAATTCTAGGAAGCTCTTCTTAGCCTGAAGGCTATCATAGAGAAAGGATTAAACACCAGAGAAAGGAGGTTCAGGTGGCATTTGAGTCACAGTCAAAAGCAGCAAGAGCTGTTTATAAAAACCAAACTTTAGCAAATCCTAAGTAGACAAATAATGCTGATGTCTTCCTTAGTCAGCTGCCTCTGTTGCCGAGGAGGTAGGTGTTTTGTTGAGTGAAAATCTATGTGCAATTCTGTTAATGGCAGGGGAGACAATGCTCCAAACAGACATAAAAGACAGCAGAAAATGAAGAAACAAACAAATAAACAGCCACAGGACATAAAAGAACATCAGGAAAGCTTTATTTCCTGGTGCCTGAGCCAGTCCTCAGTGAAGCTGATGGAAAGACTTGCTTCATTGCAGCAGCCTTTGAATGTTGTTAGCTCCATGGAGAACAGGCTGTGTTTGTTTTCTGGTTTTTAGCTGCCACATATGTTTAAAAGAAGCTTATTTATAAAGATGCCCTGCACCCATAAATTTATACTCATGTTTTCAGATGGATGTAATTTTTCATCTTGTTTCTGCCTATATGCATGTACAGTTTTGACTGCATGCACTTAATAAATTGCTGTATTGCATTCCTGATGTGGTGTCTCTGCAGCAGTAAAACAACATTTCTAGGTGTAGGTTGTGTATAAGTTGAAATTTATAAAGTCTTTGGGAATTCCTCAGAATAAAGACTTCTATAAAAATGTTTTTCCCTCCACTGTTAACTTCTATAGCCTTACTATCCTGAACAGCCCAACAAAAATTGCTACTGGGATAACTTTTTATATGTACTTTTCAGCTCTCAGTCCATCTTCTTTCCCCATTTATCTATTTGTGCAGGGGAATAACATGAGTTGGCAGGTAACTTGAAACTGAAATCAATCCCCCTCCCCCCATAAATGGCAAGATTTTAGCACATCACTTCAATTTTTTGCAAAAGGTCTGATTTTGTTGCAATATATACCTCCGCAGCTATTTTAGGTTTTCCATATAATGTGATGCATAAAAGTGAAGATATTTTAAGAGGAAATTTAACAAAAGAAAAATATCCTAAGCTCTCTAGGGCTGGTGTAAATGTGATGGGTTTATCCACATGCTTTTGCATCTGTCTTAATAAACTGAAACTCCTGCTTCCTTATCAGTTATAAATGAGCATAATACCTTAGGACTAGATTAATTTACACTGTCTGGGGAGTTCATTCCTAGTTACACCATCATGGAGCCTTTGAGTGTGTGCAAATGCCTGAGAATGGTGCCTCCTTTCCATGAATGAAGATGGCAAAAAATACCCCTGTCCTTTTGACCACAGCCTGATGATAAATGTGTGAGGAGTGTAACGAACTGTTTGAATAAGTTGAAAGGCTTTTGAGACTGGAACCTTTTGCTTAGGAGTCCTGCCAACACTATCGTACTGAAGAACTTTCTCCATTTCTCTGAGTTCCTGTATTTTCCCTCCTCATTGTATCTCCATCTGCAGCAACCTGATTCTCACTAATGTTAGGAAACAAGGCTTGAGACTGAAACACAAGATTTTTCTGGTTAGCTATGCAAAAATAGAAATAGCTATGGAAAAATAGACACTCTTAATATCTGTCCCTCTATGCTTATGGGTTGGCCTGGTCATGCTGAGCATGTCCACAACACTTGAAAGGATGACCTTGTTAAGCAACAGCTGTTCTCAGCCAGTGGTCTTGAAACAGCATCTGCTAGGAGAAGGCAATTCCTCTTCATGCCATCACGCTAATAGGAATGAATCACAGTTGTTCATTCATTTGGTGGGAGATTCTTTATTTTAAATGCCATTAACACGTCCAGGCTCAATTAACTCAGTTTTCCCCCAATAGTCATCTGTTATGAGGCCACTTGCTATCTACCCTGTCACCCTGAAGCTGTTGGCTGTACTTACAAGTGCTTGTTACAAAGACCTTCATGCTCAAGAGGGCACTGCCATGCTGCAGTGTTAGTACACGACTAATCAGTGGTGCCACTCAGAACTCAGCTCTGAATGTGGTTCAACAAGATGTCACACTTGCAGCCACTGTCTCTCCACTGGTGGCCTGGCCAGTGAAGCTGAAACAGTGCTGTGAGTGCTGAGGTGCTGTGAGCCAGCTGTCTCATTTGACCCAGAGCTACCTACCCCATCATCTGTGCATGCAGACTGCTGCAGAAAGACAACTCTGTACTTCTACCACATGTCCACAGAAGTGACTGTTATGCTTCTAACTAGCTTCACAAGGGGAGCAAGACCATAGGTATTGGTTTCTCCTTTCAATGCTTTCCTTTTTTCTTCACTCCTGGCTAGTCTCAGATAGATGGTGCAGATGCTACCTCTACTTTACGACACCCATGGTCCTGGAGAAGACCTGTAGGAGTTGCAGGACAAAAAAGGATTGCATAGGAGAATGGGGGAATTTCAGTTGCTTAAAATAATTTAAAATTCCTTTGACTTGGCTCTACCTTCCTGACTTTGACTCAGGTTGCTATCTCCCAGAACACAGCTTCATTACTGAGCTCATTTATCCTCATCTACAGTTTCTCAGCTATAGCCTTTCCTCTCTAAGTCACAGGCCATTCCTGTCTCTGCTGAATATGTGCTGCAGGCAGCTTTACAGCCCAGTGGCACTTCATCTATTCTTTATTCCCACAGGCTACTTAAATTCCTAGAGTAGAAGCTGTAATTTTTACACAGTAAGTATACTTAGTAAGTATACAGTAAGTATATATTACAGCCCAGTGGCACTTCATCTATTCTTTATTCCCACAGGCTACTTAAATTGCTAGAGTAGAAACTGTAATTTTTACACAGTAAGTATACTATAAATCTGTTTCAAGCAATTGACCCTAGCATGCCAAGTCCACCAAGGTGAGACTGTACCTTCAGGTGTGTGGTGATGTCTGTTCTGTCTCAGAAATGTTATTTTCAGTGTACACACTATGTGCAGCAGCTGATTGGGGTCTAGAGCTATAGGTATGTTCCTTGTTGATGCACTCAAGTTCCCTTAGCTCTGCCAGCACTGGGCAGTTATGCTGCCAGGTTAGTTTTCATGAGGTGGCAAAAAAGATGCCCCTGTGCATTGGGTTACTGGTTTATTCAGGATGTGTCAAAGAACTACATGGATTGAATTGCCATTTTCTCTTTCTACATATGTGTTTTGGCTGCTTTAGCATAGCCTGCAGGCCTTGCCTGGGTATATGCTGGTGTGCACCTAATGGCCTTATTCTGAAATTCTGCTGAGGATACCCTAAGCTGCATTGTGTAGTCCTTGTAGCAGCAATTTTATGCAAATACTGTAATGATTCCCAGTGAGTTCTAAAGTCTTTGCTCTTAAATTGCTCTGAGGTATGTGTTAGACTCCTCAAGCGCCAATAAAACCCCTCTGCATTCTTTAAGAGACACCAAGGGGAATTCTGTACAGTAGCTCAAATGGATACATGCCCCATGTGGATGCCACCTCATCTTTAGCAAGTCTGCTAAGTGGAAGAGGCAGTGGGTGGTTCAACAGATGTTTAGTGCTGAACTCTCCAAGCCTCAGTTTGAAGACAAGAATTGAAGTAGTTAGCTTGTATTGTTTGAGGAATGTTATGTTGTTCTGTTCATCATGATTTTCATGGATTGGAGCACCACATGGTGCCCCTGAGAGGGCTCACTTACAAAAATATCCTCAGTGCCTTGAGTTACACTTCTGTGCATGGTTTGAATTGCCCCAGTTGCATCATCCAGCACAGCACAGAACGTATTACATTTGAGAGTTTTCTCTTAGGATCTACAAATGATCAGCCTTTCTCTATATTTTGAAAGGGGCTCATCCTATTAGACTATCAGATAATTAGTATATGCCCATAGATCCAAAGCACTCTCAAAATGGAGCACATTGATAACAGTGTCTTCTAGAAGGCAGGAGACTCAGCATACTCCATTGCTGGATGGTATTTCAGCCCACATTGCCCAGCTGCTAGGCTGTTCCCCTGCCCACTGCAAAGCTTTACAGGGAAATGTTAAAGCCCTGCCCAGCAGGGATAGGTAGCTTCTAGGACACTTAGGGGAGGGGAGAGGGTGCAGAGCAGTTTGTACATTTTAACTGGTTTGTGCATTTGCCTGTTTAGTGCAAAATGATACAGCTTAAGATATTTGGAGGATATTTCCATATTCCAAATCAGTTGTTTATTGATGAGGTGAAATCCTGGTGTGGGTTTGGCAGCTGCCTAGAAAAAGCACCCAACTGTCAGGTCCAATTTCTGCTGCCCATTTGGCTTCAGCCACGGATGGCTGAATGGCTGTTCCCACTTGACTCTGCAGGTGCCAGCTGGGTCACTCACAGCTCTTACACAGAGTCCCCAGAAGATGCTGCAGCTATGGGAGACTTGGCTTTCTGTCAGCAGGTGCTGCTCAGTGGAAGCTGCAAGTACATGCAGCCTTTGTCCAAGTGCCTGAAGCGAGAACTGGTCTCAGGCAATCAGAAGCTGTGCTTGCTGCAATTTCTGACCTGTAACAGTTTATTATTTATTTACATCTCCTGCCAGAGTTAGTACGTGACATAGCACAGACAAGTTAATCCCCTTCAACAGAGAAAACCGCACTTCTTCAACAAAAAAAAACCCATGTGAAATCTTCAACTCTAAAAACATCAGGAAAAGGGTTCTGCTGATAGAAACAATGGGTGGTGACAGCATTCAATGAATTTATCATTCCAGGGAGCGGTTTTCAGTGGAGAATTTCTCAGAAGAGCTGCAGTAGGTAGATTTTTCTGTGACTTCATATGCAGTTGGAAAACACCCACTTCATCTTGCTTTTGCTGTTTTATTTAAACTCAATTGGCTTAATCCCATGGCAGCCAGGTTCATTTGGTACTTCTCCATTAGCTAAGCACTGCTGGATGCTCCAGCACAATATGCTTTATGTCAAGGAGTGAAAAACACAGAAGCAGATTGTAGTGTTGGTAGCATTCCCTGCCATTGCCCTTTTGTTCCTATTGAACATTGTGTTCTGCCACGGAATAGTAATGAGGCTACACTGACAAGAGGTGACATGACAAGCAAGACTGAGGTAAGAGAAACCACTTTGACTTCATCATTATCCTTGAGCTCTGCAAACTGCCCTTTGTTGCTTGGTGGCCCAATGCCCACACATCTTCATTCTTTTTCTGGCTCTTCCTTGCCTTATTGATTCATTCTGGGTGAAGAAGCTCCTGTAAAAAAAGGCAAACACCTCAGCATTGCTTCTACATTGGGAAGTGCTATTTCAGTTGCTAGGGGATGTGCTTAGAAAATAAATCCAACTCTTAAAAACAGTATTTCCATTTCAGGCCATCTTATGCTGTTCTGTTATTTCAGCTAATTTTCCAAAGAATCTTACCTTGGTTTCGTTGTTCTATCTATTAATATCTAGGAGGAAGTCTTAATTAAAACGTTAAACTGCTTGATAACTAAACTCACATGCATGCATACATCACAAGGAGCCTGAGACATTTTCTATGGCAATATGTTGCCTAAGTTCCTGAAGAGGAAGAAAGAGGAATGCTACAAAATCTGAGGGAAATTGTAGTGCAACTTGTGATTGGCTGAGGTCAAAGTAGTGTAGTGTAGGTAAAAAATGTTTGAGTAGAACACATCAAATGGAGTCTTAAACTTCAACAGCATTCTTGTGAAAATTGTCTGATATGTCTGGTGAGAAAATCAAATGGATCAGCAAATTTTCTATGAATGAGTCTCAAGCATATGTGGAGAGGTTATCCACTTAAAGGTTCAGGCAATAGCTCTAGCAATAGAAATCAGTGAATCTAGATGGAGATAAAAAATTGTTAATTAAGTGTCTCCAGATTAAAAACTTCAAAAACACAGATTCATATAGCTGTGTCTAAGGTTAAGTGGAATGCAGCATTGGTGAGAACCGAAATAGAAGTCCTTGGAGTGCATTAGGTAAAGAACAGTCAAAGCTTGCAAGTAATTTTAGCAGCTAAATGGCTCTGCTCATTCTCAGATACCTAATGATAATGTCTCCAATTTCACACATTGATTTTTAAACAATGCGTGTCAAAATAAAGTGAGTTCTGTAGTCAAATTAGCACAGTCACAGGTTTGCTGCCCTCTCCACACCTCACTGGAAATGCCACACTGTTGGAGCAAGCTAATTCCCTTATGCTCAAGGTGAGTGTTGGAGTGGAGCTTGGAGTGTTCTGCCCAAGCCATATGCAGGAAGGAACAGCTGCTCATCAGCTGTAACACAGCACAGCCCATCCTCTAGAAAATGTTCCATTCTCCCTGAAAACTTCTTGAAACCTCTAAGCTCTACATTACCTGGACTATAAGAGACTTTTCACAAAATCATCATCTTAGTGGACTCCAGACAAACACCCTTTGAGTTTTTGCAGTCCTTAGTATTAAATTAAGTGTGGTTTTAGTCAGAAAATGGGTGGCAGGAAGAGCAGAGGAATTTAGTATTGGCAAAAGGTACAGTATGGACAACCCTGGAACCACTGATTCATGTAAATTGTGGGACAAGGTCTGTGGGGTGGAGTTTCCTCTCTGTCTCTCTTGTTCCATTGGAAACAACGCAGGGAGGGAAGGAGAATTCAGGTATTATGACTCCTCAACATGCTACGGACTTTAGGCTCTAGTATACCAGTGTAGGGCCCTACACAGAGGCAGTAAATTTACTAAAGACAGGCTCCTGAGGCATGCCTGCTGATCAGTTCCCTGTGTCTCTTCTGTGCCTGGTAAGGAATATAGTAAAATGTAAAGGGAAACATATTTAATGTGGTCTAAGCCACACAGCTATTAAAATCTGGCACCCGTATGTCTGCGTGGCTAAATGCTACAAAATAAACGGTCTGCAGAGTAAAGCAAGTTGTTTCATTGTGCTGAATTTGATATGACCTTGGAAAACAGTATCCGTGCTAGCAGACTGTAATCCAAATCAGTGTATGATGGAACAGAGATACTTACAACCTAGGCTGGGGTTTTTTCTTGTTGCTTTCCCCCCCCCCCCCCCCCCCCCCCCCCACACAAATCCTGTCCGCCTCTGGATGCAGGTGTAGGAATATAGTTGCCTCAGATGACCACATGGCTTTAGCGTGTTATTGAAAAAAAATACTTTCAACCTAAGGTGGGGTTTTTTCTTTTTGCTTTCCCCCCCCCCCGCCCCGCCACATTAGGAAATACCATATGAGGAGAAATTAAGAGGGTGGTATGGTAGGATAGGAAAAAGATGCCCAGATACTGTAATTTTACTGAACCACTGTGTCAGCCCAAGGAAGAAAAGGGACGAACAAGAACAGCTTCTAAGGCATCTCCATCAACCTAGGCATACTCAGCTTCTGGGCTCCTCAAGGTCTGGCCAGCAACAGCTTAAATATTTTTTTCCAGACTTTTTGAGCTACTTGCTAAAGGAATGTCACTGTCTTAGTTGAGAAACAGCAGCAGGAATGTTCTTTTACCCATGGACTGCCTAGAGAACAGAGTCACCAAATCCGCTGAGGGCCATGAACTGTTTTTCCTGGTCTCTGTTATGATGCTGACAAAACCTACAGCTGGCACGGGTCCCTGTGCATGTCAGTGTGGAAGTTGGCAGTAACAGCTGTTTCTGATTGCAGGAGATGCTCCTTTCTGTCCTGAGCAACAGGGAATTCGCCCTGTTGAGGTGGTGGTGTGGATGGGGATGACATTGCCTCTACGCTTGCTTTGGCACTATTAACCATGCTCCCTTTTGGTTTACTCCACAGATATTATGTGGGAAAGAGATCCCCCGCTGGGTGAACCGCCTGGCCTACTTCAGCTCATGCATCCCCTTCCTCCAGAGCTGCCTCCCCAAGGAATGGCTGACCCCAGCAGCCCTGCAGAGCCACATCAGCCTTGGTCTCCACAAGGAGGAACAAGGGGACACAACGGATGAGGAGTCCCCCTCCACCTCTGCAGCCCCCTCAGCCTCAGGCACATCACGAACCTGCAGACATACACGGGTCTAAACTGCCTAGTTTGCCCCCAGATAACATCCCTGCACTCTTGTATTTATTTCTCACACCCTTTTGCATACACTGGTTTCTCTCTTCAACAGAAAACAGAGGGGAGAGAAGACCCTTTCCGCTTCAGTCCCTTTTCCAAGGACTGCCACTACAGTTGCTTGGCAAAATGACTGTGAACCCCAACACAGAACTGAGGATTGTGGTGACTAAACTGTTATCACCTCCAGGGGCCTCCATGATCCTTGACCTACAGAGAACTGCTGACTCTCTCAGGCATGAGAGCATGTGTATGGGCAGAGTGCACATACTGTGATGTTCCTTCTCTGGAACTGTTTTATCTTTTTACCTTTCCCTCCACCCATTTAAGCTCAGCAGTCTCTTCTCTATTTTGACTGGGTTTTTGCTTCCCCAATGACAAATCACCTGCCCACACCCAGTGAAGGAACCAGAGCCAGAACTCAACCTTCTCATCTCTTAGACCAGCAACAATCTCCACTCAGATCCATCCCTTTTGTAATTATCAGGTTTCTAACTCATGTGAAGGACAAATGAAAGGTGCTCCTGTTCTACAACCACCTGTTTTCAGTACTCAAATTTAAGAGCTTAAATGATTGTCCTACTCTTGAAAATAATAACAAAGAACCTAGAAAATGAATGTTTTACTGTGGCTTTTCTTTGGGGTCAAAAAGAGCATGGGGCTGTGGTGATTAGAGGCAGCTACTAAGTAGATGCAGAGATGACTTGACCATATTGGTGCTTTTTGGCACAGATCCCTCTGTTTTCCTAATCCTAGGCAGTGTTCCTGGTTTCCTTTCCACTTCCACCACCCCCCCCACACACACACACACCCCCACCCCCTGAGATTCCCCAGGGAGTCTCTCTCCTAGCTGACATTTGCTGGCTGTATTTGAGAAAATGGCCTTCCTGAGCACACAGAAGAGGAGAGTGAATCTGTTTGGAAGGTCAGTATTTCCTTCAGATTTTCCTCCTGCACTCACAGACATAAAAACATGGCTTCAGAGCCATCCTTCCCTAGCCTATTTTCGAGCCAACCCAAGAAGGTAAAAAACAAATGGTGAACCCAAAGAATGTCAACCTGTTCCTTTCTCCTCTCTTTTCAGAGGTGGAGGGGGAAACTTAGGGCCACATCTGGAAAGCACAAATGACCCTTCCAATGCATGGGCCACCATGGTGCCTTCTGCTGTGTGTGGAACGAAAAATGGACAGAGCTGGCTCACTGGCCTCTCCAAGCTGGCTCCTGACAAGAATCTGGTCCTTGGATGTATTTATGCTAATTCTGACAGCTGATGAGAAAGCAAAGAATGAGGAAAGGAGACATGTACACTAACTCTTCCACTCAATTACCTCACTAGGAATTCCAGTCAGAAGGTGTAGGAAAGAATGAAAGGGGAAATCCAGGTCCCCTCCCTCCCTTGCAACTTCTCTTGGCTACACAAAGGAGGATGAAAAAGGAACAGGCACTGTGTTGAGAGGGAGTTGCCATTTTAGAAATTGTGTTCTCAACAGCTACTACCAAGTCAGAACTTCCATCCTGAACCCAGAGGGAGCTACAAGCCCTTAAGATGTTGGTTGTTTCCTTTTTTTGGTCACAAATGCATGATAAATCCAACCAGCTGTTTCTTTAGCTCAGGTATACAGGAGTGTGTGCTTTCAGGGCTGAAGGTCTCAGCTATGACGTGCATCATGTCTGCACAGACAACATTTAATGGTTTGTTATATCTGCATGCCCTTAGTGAAGCAGGAGGCTCTGGAGAGATCTGCTGGATGGAAATGTAACTCACAGGATGGCCTTGCTCCATTGCCTCCTGAAGTGATGCGTGTTTAGGCAACAACACCTTTACAACATGCCTCTCCTTTTCATCCTCTGTACAAACTGCTGCAAGTTCTGTACTGAACTAAAGTCATGTTCCTTATTAACCTTGGCTACCCACAGCCAGTGCTGCATTGTGAGCAATTCTGCAGCTCCTGGTAACCAGTCCAATACTGACCTTGATTAGCATGGCTTGTCCAGGGATGTTTAATATGATTTCCATCATGATCTCCATGCCACTGCCCAGAAACCATATTGCACAATGTACCATTTCACTCTGTATTCTCCTGCAGCCGTGGCCACTGCAGCCTAAACCATTGCAGCACTGCAAGCTTCATTTGTCTGAAGTTCCCAGGGTTTCTGCCAACAGCCAGCAGCACATTATTTGCAATGAATTTTAAAGGTCCTTCTCAGGGGGAAAGTGAGAAGAGGCTTTCCCAGAGCATTTGTCTAGGCCAGGGCAACTGCAGTCAGAAACACCTCGTTCCCTTTGCTGTAACAAAAGCTAGTCAGCCATCACCCTTGTGTTTCTGCTCTGCACCTTCAGATGAAGCATCATGTATACATCTAGGAGATGGGCTCCAGAGTCACATTTCACACAGAAAACCCTCTCACAGTACTTCACAAAGTAAAAAAATGCTTAACTGGATGAAAACCTGGACAAGAAAACCACATTTAGCCTACTTGGGAACATAAATATGTGCTTGAAATATTGGAAACAACATTTGGGGCAAGCTGTGAATGTCATAAAGCCCCCAGACGTTTGTTTGCCCACTTTTATGTTTGTCTGTTTATGACAGTATCGGTCACATCAAGGAGGCATCAAACCTCTGCTGTAAATCAAACCCAGAATATATTCCAATCTTCAAAATTCTCTGTTCAAGGTGACTGATCAACCAATAATGAAAAGAACAAAGTGACACTGTGGAAATAAAATATATATTGATGATGGCTTTACCTCTGTAATTTAACAGCATTTTAGATTATTAAACAGTAAGACATTTTAACACCCTAATTTACTGTTCATCTCTGGCACAGCATGTTTGTCTTAGGCTTTTTTATTATCCTTCCAATTACTACAAAATTGTTATTACATAATTATATCATATTTGTATTTAATTACACATCTACTTTCTCTTGCTGCTTTCTCTGCATAACACCATGTGGAAAATTTTAAATACCCACAGCAGTTATCAGTGAACAAGAACACCGTATGAATCTTAACAAGAGCACCCCATAGCAGTGGAAGAAACTCTTAACCCTTCTTCTTACAGCCAGAACTTTTGGCATATTTTTAGAAGCTGGGATGAGAGGGCACCAGTTCTGCACATGGGCATCAGCAGCGGTGGGTTATATCTCTAGCAGTGACCTAATAGTATTCAGGTGGGACACTGAGACTGGAGGTGAGGTTAGCCTGACACTGGAATATTAGAGGGACAGAACAAACTGTTGCTAGGGAAGGCATGAAGGGAGGGAAACAAGTAATAACCTCATTTCTCAGCTCTCTCATGTCTTTATCTATAGTAGCAACTTTCTTAATTTCATGGCATTATTCTTTCTGGTTTCTTTCTGGTCAGTTGTCTTCCTCTTCACAAGTCTGTGATTTGAGGCCTATTTTTCTGAACCTCTTTACAAGGGACACTTGTGTTTTCAGAGGCCCTGGGTGTGCTGGTTTCCCAGCACTGAGCCTGTGCTCTGTGATGAGTTCATCCCAGCACAGCATGGGGATGGACACTGACAGACCTGTTCTCCTGTCTCGCTGCTCCCAGCTGAGAGTTTGCATCTCCATCTCTGGAATTCACACCCATGCTGCCTTTGTGTTACTGAGGTACTCAAGAAATAGTCACTGCCTGCCATGTTGTTTTTTATTCTTCAGTTCTGTTTCTTTCTCTCTGGATTGGTAGGGCTCTCAGAACAAGTCAGTGGATATTAGATTGCAATAATATTAGCTTATCTTATTATATGTGTTTGATTTTATTCTTATTTTAGTTTGTATATATGTGCCATCTAATTAACATGGTCAGAAAACTTTATTAAGTACCTCCACCACTTCCTTGATTAATGGAGAAAACCAAAGAAAGGGATCATCAATGTTCCATCTTCAAATGTTTTTAAATTACTCTTTGAGTTGAGGCAGCAGGTGTATCCACTTCGTCCCTGCCCTGCATGCCATCAGCAATGACTTGGGATGTGAAAAGGCTGTGTAGTGATTCAGAAGTATGTGAATGTAAAAGAGGACCTGACAGTCTCCTGTTTCCATCTGGCGATTGTCACAGGCTACCAGAACAGGGCAGAACCTCTGGCTACAATGATTTGTAAAAACATTGCCGCCCATGCCTGGGGAACGGCTGCTCTTGTCTGTATCAGGTCAGCGCTCCAACACGGTGCGTGTGGCTGTGGCTGAGGCGTGTTGGGGTGGATGGCACAGCACATTTCATTCCTAGCACATACGAAGGATTATTGGCTCTAAATATTAGAGTAAGGCTTTTCACTAGCACGGTTGTAGCCAACTTTGTTTTTAAAAGCTTCTTTTCGGTTCATTTTGACTGGGACAATGCAGAAAAACAGACGATCACGGTCATCAACCTTCTTTGCTTAGGAAAGCAGGCTGCAGAATGAAAAGCTGCAGCTCCTGCCTAGGCCCGCTCACTGTGCTCATCAACGAGCAGTGAAGGAAAGCGTGACGGGGTGTGTGGGATGCGAGCGCCGGGCGATGTGCGGAGGGAAGGGGGCCGGCCTGAGCCGTGGCCGAGCCCCAGCGCTGCCGCAGCGGAACCGCCGTGCCCGGGCGCGGTGCCGCGGCGGAGGGGCCGCGGAGGCGGCGGAGCCGCGTCCCGCCGGAAGCGCCGGGGCCGGGCCGGAGGCGGGAGGGCGGTGCCGGGCCCGTGGGGCGGGAGCGGGGGATGGAGAGGCTGCGGCGGCTGTGGAAGAGCCGCACGATGACCTTCGGGGTGCCCCTGCTGGTGAGCGGCGCGGCGGTGCGCGGGGAGGCCGCTGGCGGTGCGCGGGGAGGCCGCGGGCGGAGCTCCGCGGGCGCTCGGCTGTCCCCTCCTGGGCAGCGGCTGTGCGGGGCGGAGGGGGCGGTGGGAGCAGCGTGCTGCCCGGAGCTCAGGGACACGGTTGTAAAACACACTCCTCAAGATCTTCCTAACTGGGAGCTGAGGAAAATGCGTTTTGCGGGTGGTTTGGTTTTGTTTTGGGTTTGGGTTTTCTTCCTGTGAAACACCACTTGTGTTTCCTGTTTTACTTTCTTTAGCTTTTCATTAGATTTTAAACTGCAGTGGCACTGCTGATGTAATAATTCGTATATCTAAATAAGCGGAAAGATTTTGAGTGACGTGAGTTAGGTTATAGGTGGCAGCTGTGCTCAAAGTGACGAGTGAGGCATAACTTGGAGAGCAGTTGAGCTTAGGGGAGATCACTAATGGTGAAGGATTAAAACAAAATTCTAAGACTCTCTTACACACACTACCTCTGTGGATAGTGCACATTAGGTTGCACTTCTCTGTCCTAAGTACCTGTGTTCATTAGGGGGAAAATGAAAATTCAGAGGCACTTATGGATAAAAACTCAGGAAGTAAGACAACAGCAGCACCAAGGCCAGTGTGGTTTCTGTTTGTGCAATTCATGTCTCCTTATCCGTCTATACAGTTGGTTTGGTAAAGGTAAACAAATGTCAAGGTGGATAAAGAATAAGGCAAAGGATAATTCCAATTTTATAAAGCTACTGGAGAAATCAGTGCCATCTTCCTCAAATATTCAGCAGCATGCCTTGGAAAATGGAGTGGATCAAAGAAGGACATTGACACTTGTTAGAATTAAAAAAAGTTTAAGGCCATTATTTTAAAGGGATATTACTGGTGTTCTATAGTAAAAGTTACTGATGAAGTATCTTTTCTCGAAATATTGATGAAGGCATTTGTAAGAAATGGAAACAGTTAAGCCAAGCAGACCATCAAAACAGTCTGATAATACCACAACGACATGAAATCATTTGCATCAGCAGCTCCACGCTTGCTGTTGCACACAAACTGCCTACAGCACCTCTCCTGAAGTGATGATGCACAGTGTTACAGCCTGTCAGGTATCCTGCTTGCATGCATGTGTACCTGAGAGGCTGCCCAGAACTGTGCAGCTTTCATGCTTAAACCAAATTTATTTTGGTTTCGGATTTTTCATGTATGAGTGCTCTGACAATATTCTTCAGTTTAACAGCACCTTGCTTAGATGTTAAAGGTTGAATATAGTTTTAGCTTATGGTGCTTTCATTTATGTAATTATTTGGGGCTTGCTACTTCCAGAATCAGGAAGATCAGGCAGTTTAGTATTCTCTGGTGCAATTTTAACTCCATGGAAGGCCTGGGGAAAATGCTATGTGATTAAATAATAGATACTTAGAGGTGGTGACCTAGTGGAGGAAAAAAATCACCACTGCTTTTTAATAATTAGTATATCAGATTAACTAGTGTAGTAGGTGAGGACATTCAACTGATACACACGATTCTGATTTTGATAAAACTTTCTACATTATCTTCCCTGTAAGAATTTCAGAGAAGTAGGGCAAAGATATGTATCTTACCTTTTTAGTTCTCAAAAGAATTTAAAAGATACTATGAAATGTAGTTACCACATGCTTGCCAAATTAAAAGGCATCTTTGGAGGTAAGGTAGGTCCTGTAGAAATAATGTGGGCTGTATTATCGTGAAAAACCAGAAGTGTCATTGCAAGATGGAGGAACTTGTCAAAAGTAGAGTAAAATCATGAAACAGGATTCTTCCTGTGTACTCAGTCCTCAGCTGGAGTTACTTTTTAGCTCTGTGGTGCCATTCTGCCACGGTGCCATGTGGAGGTGATGAAGATGAACTGTAAAGTCTAGAGGAAAGCAACATAAAAGGTAAAGCTGACATTCTGCCTTTAAGGAATACTTGAAGGAATTGACTTAGTTTATTGTAAACAAGTCTGCAAAGTTCTGTACATTGTACATTGAGAGTGGTGATTGCCTTTCATCACTTGGGAAAGTCCCCCCAAGACAGGTGATGGTGTGTTAGGAAAATACTGCTGTTTTTTGACAAAGCTCTCTGATACGTAATTAGGGGTTTTATGGTGAGCTTGAACAACCAGCTGGCAGCAGTGGCATGGATTGTCTCAGTTCTGCTTCAGGGCTGGAGCCAGGACTTCAGCATCTCAGGCCAGACCTGTGGTTATACTTTTGGCCATCCCCAGTGTTTTTGCAAGATTTTCCATAGGTCACAGCAGGAATTTTTAAGACTGGTTTCTTTGACTTTGTACTGCCTAATTTCATTCTGTTCCTGCTGCGACAGAGCTCTTTCCTCCAGACACAATATTATATAGAGAAATATTCTATTATATTTCTTTCCAGGGTTTCATGTCTCCCTGCCTTAAAATTATTCTCCCTTGTGAATACTTCAGAATGTTTCTGACTTGCTGCCCAAAGGCTTCCCAGGGAGTAAGAAAAAGGAAAATTCATGCAATTGTCAGTTATCCAGCTGTCTACGGAGCTCTGAAGGCACCTCTTAAGCTGAACAGAATTGTACTAAAAGATCAATTACAGCAAAAATGACAATGAATCTAGGCAAAGAATCAGAAGGAGCTCACTTCTGCAATCCTTTCAATTCTGCTGAATTTGTTAATAATACTGAAACCAAAGGTTTCTGTTAGATTATTACATTCTGTACATAATTTTCTTCTCTCTAGACTGATGCAGGACTATTCTTCAGTACTGCTGAACTTTTCATCAGTACCATGTTTGCTTTATTGGCAGGAAAACAATCAAATGGCTTTAATTTCTTGCCTTTTTATACTGCATATTTGAATGAAAAATCCCTGTGCCAAAGTCGCTAAGGCTGCAAGGTCAAAGAGATTCTGATTCAAAGAAAATGGGTGTCTCATCATCCACCCCCCAAAATATATCTGTATAAGATTTCTTACTTTTTAGTGTAAATGATTCTGATAGTTTTTTATTTGTTCATTTGGTCTTGGGGCTGCTAGAATATTTCAGTGGAGAAGGAATTTTCATGATTGGTCTTTAAACCTCATACTGACACTAGTTTTCAGAGTAAGATGTGTAAATCACAGTTTTCAGTCATACTTTCTCAGTAGCTGAAAAAAGTGTGTCTTTGTGAGCAGCAACAAAACTGTAGGGGCTGGGACTTAAACTTGCAGGAGACATTGAGTTGTGAATTTTTCTGTAACTTTATAAAATTTGCAGATATAGTATCTCTGTGTGGCATGAACAGTAAGCATGCTGGAGACAGTGATGTAACTTGGTATGGAATGTCTCAGCAGCTTGCATGTGATCAAGTGAGTAGTCCCAAAGCATTTCTGAAGATGGTACCATCTGTAGATGTTGGGATGAGCTCCAGGAACCTTACAGGTGTATCTGAAATTTGCTGTTGCAGTAGAGGGCTGTGCCACCTCTGTGGTAACTTAAACATCTTTGTCACCTATATTGACATCTCTGTTTGCTGTTTTGATTACAGGAACTCTTTCCTGATCACATAAAGTTTAACTTACAAGTCTTCAGCATTCATGGCTCTATTATAAAAGGAGAGCTTCAGTTTCTGCTGCTTTATATTCCACAACCAACTCTACCTGAGCAAAAGGGATGTGTCTGTCAATGTCATATTGCTGCAGTGATGCTTCTGTAAGATCCTGAGAGAGCAAGGCTCCTTCTCTTCCTGCTGGTGCATCCAGCATCACACCTTCCTTATGGGACACTCAACATGTAAGGTCACCTCTCTGGTACACTTGGAATATTTGAAGTGTGCTGGAAGTTAATTTTTTTCCAACAGGTTTAAATGATGGCTCTGTATCATTAAGGAAACAAATTTGGATTTAAAAATTGCAAAGTAGTAACAAATGTAAAACACATGTTAAAACCCCCCCTATTCTTTCATATGCTCACAGCACTTCCCAAGACTTGCCTTTGTGGTTGTGTCTCCACCTGATTCTAGGCAAGGATTTTTCAAACTCTTCAAGCTGCAAAATGAATGTATAGGTGCAGTTCCAGTTCTGTCAGTATGTTGCAAGGAAAAAAATTATGTTCTGAGTATCTGAAGTGACATTCTAGCAGAAGGAAAATATAATTTATGATTCATTTGATGATTTTTATTGCACACCTAAAATAAGTATATCACACTGTGTGTATAGTAATGCAGATTTTCAGATTTGCACTATGTTACAACATTCTCCATACCTATTGCTGTAGATTTTGACTTCCTTTTCCTGGGGTTATGTGGGGTTTTCCCCCTCATCCTGTAATGACTGCTTTTACAAGTACTTTGCTTCTCCTTCTGGATCTTGTCTTTGGTGTTTTACATGTCGTGTCTAGTATTGCCAAAGCTGGAGGTACAGGCAGCTTGGAGCAGTGAAAGATTTTACTATGAATAAATATGATTCTAAAATCTATTTCCACCAGTGATTATTAGCACAGACTGTACTACATCTACGCTGCTGCCTTGGACAGTGCAAGTTTCCTTTGATAAACACTTTGTCAAGGGATGCCAAGAATGCATGTCAGGTACAGGACTAGGAAAAGGGTCAGATTAGATCAAGTCCCTAACAATGCTGCAGCAATGTGGTCAGTGCTTCTAGGCACTATTAGAGAAGGTCAGTGGCATCTCAGGCTCTTGTTAATGAGCCAGTTGTTTTGACAAACAAAAGCAGAACAACTTTTCCAGACATCAGGATGTGAAATTACATGTCCATGGATTAGTTTTGTTCACTGGTGTGAAGTCAGGGTCATCTGGGAGCAAGGACTGATGCCCAGAAATGTTTTGCAGATATATGAAATTATATTTTGCTGTCCTGTGAGTTACTTAAAGTCAAAGTTTGCAGGGTTAATGGGTTAAATTTTCATATATTTCTTTAAATTCAACATTTCTGGTTAATTTAATAAAAAACTGCTCAATTTGGAGGCCTAGAGCGTGCTAAATACAAGGCACACTTTTCCCCACAGATTCTGGAGGATCTGCCTGCAAAAAGATGATATGAACACTGGAAATACGGACAATTTTTCTTGGGAGTAATCATGATTCTGAGATCTTACTGTTGCTGTCAGTGTCCATGAGTAGAAACTGTTATTACATTGTGTTCTGATATTGTTTAAAGGAGGGTTACTGCAATCAGTATTTTTTATTTTTAGATATGTCAGTGTTATTGCTAACATCTTTGACATTATTGCATTGTACAATTCATAATACTGAGTTGCAGGACTTTTATTAATATCTATTACTTAATGTAACTTCACAATAAATTTTAACATGTGCAGAACAGTTGATTTAAATGTTAATATATTTGTGAGACATGAATAGGAATTAACATTCATCCACGAGAAGATAATTCTGACTTCTAGTATTTGTTGATAAATTGTGATTGCCTGTAAAAGTCACAAGTATTACATTTGCAGCCTAGAGGAGCAATAAATACAAAACTGATTTTAGAATTTAAAAGTTGTTGCTCTCAATCAGTGAATAGCAGAGTGTTGCTTTTATGCTTCAGTGACTGGTATTGTACATGTTGGGTCTCTAGGCCTATGATGAGACGTGTCTGACTTCGGCTGTGCTTCTGCTTTGCATCTCCTGTTCATCTGTGTGTGTTTGAATCCACAGTGTGGAGCTGTTCCAGACAAAACCAGCCCTGCAGCTGTTTGTGCTCGTGTGCAAGCCGGAGTGTTCAGGCTGAAGGGGCTTCTGTGAAGTCCAGTTTTTGCAGGCTGAATTAGCTGACTTCCATCTTTCAGTTGACTGTCAGGTCTTAAAACTTCTAAGCTCTCCTTTTGAATCAATGCCTTTCATTTTTAATTTTCAATCTTTGAGAACAGTTTTCCAGATATATGTAACAAACAGGCACTCTTTAGTACTTCAGAGTTTCCCTCTCTTTCATTTCAAAACAGGGTGCATTTGCATCATTTAATGCTGTTAGAATGGACCAATCTGGCACTTGGGGAGTCTGAGGTTCTCTGTTGAGCCTCAGAAGAGAAGTCCAGACTTGCCTGTTTTCACAGGCAAGCGTGTGTTTAGTCCTGCCCCAGGTCTCCCACTTCTTCAAGGGATTGTGATGGTAAAAGTGTAAGAATCACATTTATTCTACAGAATGTTTAATCTTCATTCCTTGCCCAGGATTATCAATAGGGAAATAATACTTATTGTGGTTTCTTTTTAAGTTCTTTCATGCAGGTTTCAGTTTATTGCAGTTTTGATCAGGGCCTAACACATCACAAGAATAGCAGCTTGCCACAGGATGTAAACACTTTCTTATTGTAGTTTAGCTTGGCGAGATTTGAACCTGTGAGTTGTGGAAATGATAATTTTAATAAGGAATCTACATTTTGTTTTTTGGAAGCTTATGGAGAAAATGAAGGTGGTGTTCAGAAACTGCAGCTCAGCCACCAGGACAGACTTGGATTTCAAACATCTGCAGCTGTAGAATGAAGTTCCTTTGCTGTCTGACCAGACCAAGCAATGTGTGTAATGCAAAATGACAATGCTGTGGCTGAAAATGCCCTTGTTTGCTCATGTTCACATTGAGGAACATGTGGGTTTTTATCTCTTCTGCATTATTCTTAGATTGGTTTCTATTACATGCATTGTCTTTGGTTTAAAACCTATTATGAGTTGGACATTTCACACAAAATTGTGAATAATAAAATAAGAATAACAGAATAACAAAAGTTTTATTTTCTCATAAGACATTGAATAGTAAGATCGAAAGGTTATGGACAGGACTTTTTTTTTTTGTTGTTGTTCTCTGCCCTGTAGCCATTCATATTTGCAATCTTCAATCATGGCTTTGAACATTTTCTTACTGAGCCAATTAACCTGATACCTTGGGCCAAGTTTAATATTCTGCACGTGTTCTACATGCTGTGCAAACTACACTCTGCTTTATCAGTCAGTAGCAATTGGTTCCAGTTTGTACCAGCAGCTGTGTCCTGAATGCCAGCATGGTATCCATGTGGTCATCTACTGCTGTATTTCACCCCTTTTTGAGTGCAGTTCAGCCTTTCTACAGTGTGAGATTCTAGCACATGCATTAAGTCAGAGCATTTGCTTACTTGATGGACCTTTGAATGAAATAACTCCTGATGGTGCATGGCTTTGGTTTCTGTGTTCCTTCAAAGGAGACCTCTGGTGTGAACTTAGTTATTTCCATTTTGTGTCGACAAGAAGTAAAGGTAGACCCTCTTTTTCTTCCACTGCGGGTGAGGAGAGGATTTAGTAAGTTTCTGAGAAGATGCTGCACTGTTTTTCTCTCTTCTCTGCAGTTTCAGTGTTAGAGCCAAATGCAGGAATGGCTGTGGAAAATAAACTTTTGAGAGTTAGAGCTGGCAGAGGGGGGCGCTTCAGGTTAAGATGACTTGCCTGGTATTTTCTGGGACTGGCAGTTTGCCCTGCTACTTTATTTAGGGAAAAGAAAAGAGACTTCAGTCTTCTGGACTGCCAAATTGCCATCTTTCACCAGCCTTGCACTGCACATCTGACAGTTCTTTATAAAGGAACCCCCAAAACTCTCTTTGCTGTGATCACTGCAAACTAAACTAAAATAATTCACTACTGCTCTAGTTTTGAAGTTCCTGATGAATAGCTGGAGAGTTTGTAGCAGAAGTCTTGAAGAAGAGGTTAGAAAATTACCACGTTCCTTCTTTGTATACATATCATAACATTTTCTAGCACTGCGTGGTTTGTGTTGGCAGCACTAAACATGGTGATTTGGTTAATTTAGGGATTTATGACTTTATAATTATCTTTCATGACTGCTACTGTAGTAGGAATGGCTTTCTCTAACAACAGGGATGCCTGTAACGTGGCATTTTGCTGGTACTGCCAGAGGGGCAGTTTCTTATAATTTTGTTAACCTGATGAGCTGAAGTTGGTTACTTTACATTATTCAGGAAACTAAAAGAGGGATCTGTTTTAAGTCCTAAATTCTGCTGTTATGAGTCCTCAATGACCACCCACTAGCTGGTGACAAATACAAGTATTTCCCATCCTAAGATGTGGTTCAGGGGATCAGTCTCATGCCATCTATAACTGATTGCATAACATACTTTCCAATGGAGACATGAACAAATAGAATTTTTAAAAGAATGTTATTAAAGAGAATTTTATGTCATTTTTTTACATAAAATGTTTATTGAGGTTGCTGAGTGTATGTGACAGATGGTGCTCTTATGTCACATCCTATCTTTCATTTTGTTTTGGAACATGCAAGTCTTCCATGCATGCATAATTGCATTACAGCATTGTAGGGGGTTTTTTGTGTACTCACTGAAACATAAAGGAATAATCCAAAGTGGGATCTTCCATGGGGGTTGTGCTAGCAGTGCTATTAAGCTGTTTGCTTTGGTGTTAAGTGCTGGCTAACTAGTATGGTTAATGACCTTTGCCTCCCTAAGTTAAACTTGAGGTGTAAAGGAAAAAATGGGAAGTGACTATAATTTCATCAATCTGCTGAGAGCATTCAAGTAACAAGGTAGATGATGCTCACTACATAATGTTTTTTTTCTCTGCATTCTGAAGCAAATAAAATTAATAGTTCCCTCACAATAAAAGAATGCAGGTATATATGAACTTTGCAGCTTGAATATCCTTCAGATGCCAGTGCCTTGATATTTTATCATGTATATTAAGTATCTATGATTCTAAAACTGTAATGAAAAAAATTAATTTTTATTATATGTGACATTACTTTTCTCTCTTCAGTTAACAGGAGAGTGAACTTGATCCTGAATTCATTAGAATGGTGCCAACCTAACTTATATTTATATTGCATCCTGAATAGCTTCTACTGTCTTTTTATGCCTGGACTAGTGGATGGAACATACTGGACTTCACTGTTGCTTTTGGGTTACATTGGGCAAATTTGTACGTTGTAGTGCTTTTTTAGCTGAAGAGTGTTTTGCAAAGAATGTAGGGATTATCTTTGTTTCACAGTTTGGGCAGTTAGAAAAGAATGTGAGACATAGACTATGCAAAGCCAACAAGCCAATAATGGTGCTGGAAATTGAGTCTTATTCTGCTTCTAATTATTTTGACTGGTGATTCTCGCTGGTTCACTGTTGTCTGTAAATACAGCCAAGTGAAATTAAGGTAGTGAGGGCATCTTCCTTCACAGTGCACCAGAAGAGAAAGGAAACAGTTAAAGCCAAGACTTAGAGTTTTACTCCATGCATCATGTCAGTCACCGAGTCCTTTGCTACCTTTAATAGTATTACAGTTGCATAAATTCATTTATACCTTCTTTTATTGGCTTTTGAACACAGTTCTCAAAAAGATAATTGACTGAATAGCTGTCCATAGCTGCTCTGGCTTGTGTAGATGAATGCAATTCATGCTCAGGGCTGTCAGCTGACTATATTGATATGCTGATGGTTGATTAAATAAGTGCTGAGTATGAATGATTCTGGTCTAGTTTTGCAGTAAAGTCAGACATCATTTTTGGTTCTTTAGTACATTGGTCATGTGGGCTTGTAAACATATTATTTATATTCTTTGTGTGTATCCTTTGCAAAACTATTTAATCTTAGTCCTAACCTTCCAGCATTATGCTGTGTAATTTTTCAGCAGCATTTGTACTTTCTTACAGCATCAGTGTGCTTTGTCTCTGATGGTGCTTAACTGATGTTTCATAGTAAGATAAATCAGCCATTGCAGTACTGGAAATGTAAAGGCAACCATACTGGTAATGCCTGATAAGCTAAATGTGCCAACTTGTTACGGTGCTTCTGCTGTAGGAAGAGCAAAGATACATCACAAACCAAGTGGGTTTTTCCCTCTTAGTAGTACCAAGGTGTTGTGAGTAAAACTGCAGCATCAGGCCAAAACCTGAATTCCAAAACAGGAAGTGAGAGGTGTGTGCATCAGCTTCTCTCCTGTGTGTAGCTGCCGATATAAAATGCACTGTGTCGTGGATGGGTGCTGTCAAACAAACGACAGGATGTGTTGAGACAAAGTGAGTAGCATGTGACTTATTTCATACAACAACCTTGCAAAAACTTGATTTTTCGTAGTTGCACAGTACATTACAGAGTTTTCAAACTAAAGAATGTAATATTTCCTCTTTAGCTTACAGCATCGCTTTGTAAGCCAAAGTCTTCCAATTATTCATATCGCATCTCATAACAGGATTTATTCCATGCAAGTTTATTTTTGGACAGATTAATTTTTAATTGATGTCGTATGTGATTGCTGCTTTCTGCCTGGTTTAATAACTGAACCATTTCTAGTGCTTTTGCCTTGCCATAGACATTCTTTGACAACATGCTAATACAAAAAAAAGGCAATAAGCTCTGGTTTGTAATAGCCTAAACGTGTCTATAGCATTTCAGATTTGTGTTTATTAGGACTTAAAGTTTATTAACACAGTGGCTGTAAATTAACATAATACTTGTTAGGAATTAAAGGAGATCAGCTAATGAAAATTTATGCTGAGGCATCAACCATGTTAAAATTCAATTACAGTCTGATCCTTGAGATTTTTAGCATTATGTGTTACCATATCTTCATCTGACAAATCTTCTGATTTGATTGAATAAATCTTGAATAATGTCCAGGTTCTTTTTATCCATTTAGAACACTTTATTTCCTGCTTTCTGTTATTTTTTTCCTACCATAATACTGCCACAAGGAAGACTTTTCTTTCCTTTTTTTTTTTGTCCTACTGAGTATTTTGATGATTCAATATCTGCAAGATCATTAGTCCCTTGAAACATCTATGGCACAAGTATGATGCCATCCAGTTTTTGGTCATTCATATTTCTAGTTGCTGGACTTGATACCATATGATGATTTTCTGATTGGCTTTCTGACACTAGTGGTCTGTGGCCTAGCAACTGGATGTTCATATTGCAAAATTGTTTTTATTATCTGCTGGATTTTAAGGCTTTTTGAAAGGGCCAGAAAGAGGCTCTGGAGCTTTTAACTCCTGGCTGTTGATGAAGGGTTTCTTCTTCTTTGGTTAGAGTCCATCAGTTCTGGGGTACCAGTCTGTACCTTAGCAGTGTCGAAGTGTGTGCATGGAGAGAGTGTTCATGTGGTTCTGAGTAATTTTACCTGCTTGGTGGGAAGTAATGCAATCCTGCAACTTTGAGAATGACTAAGTGTAGAAGGCAGGTTTTTGTTTCCAATTTCCAATTCTTTATGGCCACAGTGATATGAACTTCTACTTTCCAGAATGAACATGCGCTGTGACTACCTGCACATATTATAACAATTCTTGGACACTGGCCATTGCTGCAAACCTAATATGTAGTAAGAATTCAGCCAGCAGTGTGTAGAAAACAGCAGTTCAGCTACAGTGTGTAATTAAGGACTGTAACAGCAAAGGTGCATGATGAAGGAGGGTGGTGGTGGTGGTGGTGGATTTTGTTTGGATTTTTTTCCTATCTTGACTGAGGTCCTTAGAATTTCCTCATGCTTCCACCTTCCTTAGATGTGTGTCTCTAGATGTGAAGCCTTTTGGCCTCCTATGCATCTGCCTTAACAGAGAACAGCAGATGTGAGGTCAGAGCAGTAGCAAGGGACCTGACTCGTACACAAAGTAGCTAGATTTCTAAGCTAATTTTCAAGTCTCTTCTCTTTTTAAAGAATATTTGATCTTTGGATGGTCTATCCATTTCTAATGGTAAAAATACATACACAGTTTTGTGATAGCACTCTCTCATAAGAAAGAATAATATAATGATTTCTTATGTGGATATGAAGTCCTTCCCTTTCTCCCTTTATTATTCTTAAGCTTCACAGGCATGGAGGAAATTGCAGGATAACTAAGGAGTAATAAAAGGATAGGTGTACTGGATGTGATTTCTTAGCCTGGGTGATAATATGTTATTGAACTATAGCTACAGTCATGGTCTGTTCAGAAGCTTAATTAGATCTGTTACCCACAGACATCAGAGTAAGTCAGCATGGCACTGCTACTTCCCCACAGAGTTTGAAAATTTATGAGGATAAAACCTGTGGCAGTGAGGTAAAGGTTCCTTTGCTGCCATTGTGTCAGGAAACCACATAGGGAGGGAAAAGAAGGGGTAAGAGGAGAGGAAGTCCCTGGAAAGTCTGAGTCATGTAGCAGCTGTCTTTGTAAGGGGGAGGAAATGTGTGAAATCCAGGCTCAAGAGAGTGGAAGAAGGCACCCATACTTATTTTCTAAAGTATTTTTTTCTTCAGCTCCTGGTGTTTCTGTTGGAAAATTGTGTAGTCCCTTGGTAGATGAATTGGGTCAGTATGCACAGTATTTTTTGTAGGTGTGCAAAATGTTCTTTTCTGTAACAGTCCTAAGACATCTGTTTTCATTCTGTTTTCAGCTCTATCTCATCGGAGGATCTTTTGGACTCCGTGAATTTGCTCAGATAAGATACGATGTTCACAAACTACATGGCAAGGTAGTTTAATTTATTTTCTTTGCTTTTCATTTCCTTATGCCAACATGCTGCTTTCTAAAGAATTGATAGGACAAGCAAACGTGGTGTAGGAGATTTGCCTTTCACTGCTTGGCCCTGAGCTACAGCTGGGTCTCACAGGCAGTAGGCAGAGCAGGTGACAATAAAGGGGCCGACATGATGATGAATCCTTTGCCATCCGTGAAAAAATCAACATAAATAATAGAAACATTTTGTTTATTTGGTTCATTCTAAGTGGCAATTCTGAATCCTGAGAAGGAAGTGCAGCATGTCAGAAGGAGGTTATTACAAGGGTACTGTATCCAATTTAGACTAAGAAAACTGGTATTTTAAAGGGTTTGGTTTTCAAACAATACTTGGCAGTGAGCATATAATGTTAGATGGTTTCCAGGGCTTGGTTCTGCATTGACTGAGACAAGCAGGTACCTTTGACAATGTGCTACATCCTGTTCTTTAAGCCTTGTGAATGAAACAGGAGCTAGTCTCTACCCATTGTGTCAGAATGTCCTGAAGAATAAGAAGCCTTTTTAAAAATGAGCCTGAAACCTTCTTTCTGAGGGAAATAGCATGTTTACTAGTGCTATTTACCCCTCCAAGTTCAAAATTGTGTATGAAATGATCTGAAAAGAGTGTGTCAGTTTAGCAGTAATATTGGCTTGCTTTCCTTGGTTTGGTAATATGCAGGTTTGCTATTGCAATGCAGAGAGACTTTCTGGTCTCTCTGGTTTCTCAGAGCTGCTGACTTACAGGTTGCACAAAGCTGTTTTAAAGACTCTGTGCGACTTTATAGAAAAAAAAAGTCGTGCAGGACTCTGAATTCTGCAGCTTGCAACTGTGGTGAAGTCTTTGAAAAAGAGTGTGTCAGTTTAGCAGTAATATTGGCTTGCTTTCCTTGGTTTGGTAATATGCAGGTTTGCTATTGCAATGCAGAGAGACTTTCTGGTCTCTCTGGTTTCTCAGAGCTGCTGACTTACAGGTTGCACAAAGCTGTTAAGACTCTGTGCGACTTTATAGAAAAAAAAAAGTCGTGCAGGACTCTGAATACTGCAGCTTTCAACTGTGGTGAAGTCTTTGGGATCCTCAGCTGTTGAGAGTCAGGAGGAAAAAAAACCCTTTGTTTTGTCTTAGACACTTGTGGACCATGTAAATGACTTTAATCATTCCTCATGGTTCTCTGTGTTGCATAGCTGGCTATGGCTTCCATGCAGCCTGTAGCCCACTCCTGCTCAGAGCTGTGTATGACAGAACCTGTAGATCAGGGAGAGTAATCTTACAAACCTTTTCTCTAGTGCTGTCTTCTAGCGCTAGAGAATAGTGCTTTTTTTTCTGTAATTTCTAGCCCTTTAGGATCAGTTGGAGCCTTTAAGTTTTTCTCCAACCAGATGGGGGATCACAATGGGGCAAGAATTTGCCTGTTGTGTTTCTGTTAGTTTTTGGGTCAGATTCATACTCAGTGCATTGCATTTGACCCCTATGATCTGCACTGTGACAGCAACTCAGGGAAAAACACTGTTAATAGTTGTGCTAGTTCAGGTCTATGTGACTGTTTCTCCTATAATCAAGGGAAGCATTACTGAATCAGTCAGTAGTACATGAAAGCTCTGAGTGGAAGCTACTTCAACCTGGAGTTCTTAAACTCTGAAAAACTAAAAGAAGACTTCTGGTTTATGCTCTAGCCAGTATTACTTAAGTCTGCAGCATCTCTTTTGTGTTTTCTTTTTCTTTTCCTTATTCAGAAGTAGATGACATTGAAGTAAAGAACAGTGCAGTATTGGCTCAGAACTAGCAACACCAACTTTGGGCTTGTTTGTAGATGGACAAATCAAAGCAATGTGTTTCATTAATTTCTGCTTCTATGTCCATAAAAACAGAGCTGAAAGCCATTCTAATTCACTAAATAAGACAGCCAATGAGACTTGAATGTATTTTAAAGGATAAAAAATCTAGTTTAAAATGTACATGGAACTCTGGAAAAGAACATTAATATGAGTAATTTAAAAGTGCTGTTAAAATCCTGATGCTTTTCTCTTATAAGAGTTCTAGTATTGTAAATCCTTATCAGAACTGGGACAGATGGACTAGTGCTCTTATTGGGGGGTTGGATGCAAAAATGCAATAAGCAATAAAAGAAATAAGATTTTTTTTGTTACACCTTCTCCTTCAGCATAATAAAAATATTTAATCAAATAATAGTTTCAATACAAGGAGCTCAGAAGACTTTCACAGAATTTAAATGAATTAAGCTTCATAGTCCTACTGCCAGAAAAGGTAGGGTTATTATTTACATTTTACTGCTCAAAAAGCAGAGGTTGCACAAATCCTAAAGCAGGCTAGGATTCATAACACCCAAGTGCCTGTCTTTTTTGATTATTTTTTAAGGATATGCAGACTTGAGTATGTCACCTTCTGTAAGCATGATTCCTGAATGTTTTCTTGCTAATTCAACTGCTAAAAAGACAAAAAATAAACTTTTGTGGTAAAATCCTTTTGTGGTAAATCTGTAATACATTTCAGACGTCAAACTATGATCCTTTGCCTTCAAAAGTACCTGTTCTTTTCCTTTCCCACTCTTAACATCACACTGTGCTTAGAGGGAAACCACATTAGTAAGCATCTTCTCAGTCAAGAGTGATATTCAAAGGCAGCACTGCAGTGGAACTGCTGCTGTGTAGTCTGTGTTTCAGTGACTGAGGAGTTAGCTTCCACTTTGGATTCTTGTGCCTTAATGAAAAAAGCTGCGTTAGTAATAAAGACTATGTTACTGATGTCAAACTGACTTTTGAAGAACATTCCCTGACAAAGGTATTAAAATTCAAGAGAAGATGGTGGTTTGGACTTTGAGGGAGTATGATTTGGTTGTGATGCATTGGGCTGGGGTAGCATTAGGTTGGGAGGGAGACAGAGCCTACAGCTGTAGGTGGAGTGGGCTGAGAAGGGGCTGCAAAAGGAGTGTGCCTTCTTGCTCATTTGGGCAGTGTTTTGGGATCTTGGACTGCAGCTCAGTCAATGCAGAGGGTAGAGAGACAGCCTAGAGCTGCAGCTGAAGAGGGCATATTAGTATCTAAGGAGCAGATAGTTCATCCATTTAGTTCATCTTTGAGTATCAGGACCTCAGATATGGCCATCTCTTGCAAAAGCAAAAAACCATTTTGGCTACATTTTTATCTTCTCAGAATACCCAGATCAGTCATATTCCCTCAGCACAATGAATGCCCTGCGTTTAAAGGAAGCTTGCTGAGGCTCTTACTGATGTAATGCTTGTTTATGCTACTCAGAATCCTCCTGAAACTAACAGAGGATTTCTCCCTTATCTGTTGTTGCCAAAATGTCCATTAATGGAGAAATCATTAGGTTAGGTAATTGTTCACTTTCTGGGAAGAATTTATGCAAATCAAAATTGGTTACAGAAACCAGGTATGCTTATGGGAAAACCATGTGGAATTAACAGAGAAGAAATTAGTAGGTTTGTACGGGCATTGTTCCAGATGCCTTTATTCATAAATGGAAGACTAAGCTCTTTCATTGTCTTTCTTCTTGTGTATGTAACTGGAGATGTTTATTTAATTTATATTTTTTCACTGAAAATGTAATTTCTATTAAATATACAGAAAATGTTTTTTCAACTATATAACAATCAATTATTTTTATATGCTGTGCATCCATTGTTGTCATTCCAGGTGTTGTGTAGACTTGATTCAGATTTAGTTTTGGATATAAGAATCTTGGAACATGGGTTGTGGTCTGTACTGCTGGCTAATAGCTGCTGTAGAGAATTGAAGGGAAGTGATATATTAACTGCCTGGAAAAGTTTATGCTTTTCTCCCATGAGCAAACCTTTTAGAGAGTTTTTAAGCTCTAAATTGACTCTGTTGAAGAAGTATTATTGCAAGGCAGGTTTTCAGACTTTTGGCATAGGATAGGACTGAATGAGTTCCTCCAGGGTAGTGTGCAGCAGAAGCACATCTAAGAAAGCTGGAATCTCTATGCCATTTTATTAGGAAACAAAACATCAATTACCCTTTGAAGTCTGCAAATGTTTCCTGCTGTGGGTTATGTACAATAGTGTTGCTTACTTATCTCTTTACAAGCTATGTTCATCCTGTTCACTTTTTCTTTGTCCTGGGGAAAGTTAGTGAACCCCAAAAATAGAATGCTAAAAATAATACTAATGTTTTCTGTCTTAGTGAGGTAGAAGGTGGAGGCAGTAAAGAGTCAAAATGATAGAATTTCAATTTCTCCTCTATGAGTTTTACCCTCACATTGATTGTTGTGCATTTAAATGTGTATGACTGTTGCATTGTGCTCCAGGAGTTAAAATCCAGATGAAAATTAAGGTTCCTGACCTGTTCTTTCACCATTCTCTATAAGCAATAAGCCTGTAAACCCAGAAAGTGTATTTAAAGAATGGTGGTGGTGCATGGACGCATACTCAGCAATCACACTAGGAGTGTAAAGCCTGCTTTATGCAGATTGAGGATTGCCTTTAACATTTCTTAGCTAGTGTTTTTGACCAGTTGAGTGGCATGTAGCTACCCATGATGTATGGCATATTGACACCTGTAGAGTGTTATTGTTGCCATTGTGAATCTTCATTTACTGTATATTTGCTTTGTCTTAAGGTATTAGAAATTATGTAACTGTGAGGATCTCAGCTTTCATTTTACAATCCTGGACTTGAATTGAGAAAAAAGAGCATGTGTGTGTCGAGGCTGGCCATCCAAATGTGAGGACACGAGGCTTGACTCCATTTTTCTCAGAAGGCTGATTTATTATGTTATATATGATATTAAAATACTACATTAATAATGTACTAAATGAACAGAGTGAGAAGAAGGATCAGAAGGCTACCAAGACCTAGAGTAGAATGCATAACAAAATCCTGTGACTGCTCACAGCCTTGGCACAGGTGGCTGTGATTGGTCACTGATTGAAAACAATCCACATGGACCAATGGAAGATGCACCTGTGGCCTTCCACAGCAGCAGAGAGTTATTGTTTACATTTCTTTCCTGAGGCTCTCAGCTCCTCAGGACGGGAAAAATCCTAGCAGAGGATTTTTCATAAAATATCATGGCTACATGTGTGTAGAAGATTATTCTGGAAATCTTGCTGTCCTTTGAAAAATGAAAGAGAAAAGCAAGTTAACATGATCACTTAAGGCACTCTGACTTTTCTAGTTTACAGCAGTTCTCATAGTGGGGTTTGATAGTGATGGAAGCACATTGACTGGTTGGTTATACTCAGGATTACAGGTTTAGAATATTGCTAGTTGGTTCCTAGTGCTGTTCTTTAACATTGTGTCTTTAATCTCATGAGTGGTGTCAGGAGACCCACAGCAGCCTATGATTTAAATAACACCCACTGCTCTCACTGGAAATTTTATATCCATCTTGTTCAGCTTCTCTCTTTAGCTGCCTCCTGCCCCACAGAGCTCTTCTCTGCCTATCTCACTTACTTAGTCTGTAGAATATAGGTAATTAATGCTGCTCCACTTTACACAGGAAATAGGAAAGTTAATTAATTCAAATATAAGGAATTATTTAAATTCATATGAGTATTAAAAAATATTCTCAGGTGAGATCCATTACTTTAAGTGTTCTGGGTCAGGGTAAAATAACTAGGAAGAAATAGGAGCAGAGAGCTGGCAGTTTTCCATGAGACTTTATGTCAAGCAAGAACACATCAGACATTTGCCTCAGAAAAGTGTAGGAAATCAGTCCAGCATTTTCTTGTTGTTATAAGTGTATAGTTAAGAGGTGGTATCTGCCTATTAGAATGCTTTTGTGTTGCTGTCAAAACATTGCTCTGTTCACACATGTACTGCAATGAGTTTCACACTGTTGAGTCCAGTGGTTGCAACTGCAGCAGCACAGTGTTTAAATGAAGTTCGGCATCCACCTAAAAAGGGAATACATCTGCAGGTGACTGGACAAGGCTGTGTCTTGTTGTTGGCTGGCACATTCCTATTGCTGTCCTTATGTAAACTGCCTCAGGTGTGTCTATGGGAGTTGCACATATGGGCATGTCCTGGAGTAGTGCGGTAGAAACTGTCTCTTGGTTATTGCTTCCATTTTACTTGCCTATGAAGTCCATCTGGACAGGATTTCTGTGCCCCAGGAAAAGTTTGGTTTGTTTCTTTAGTTTGTTTGTTTCAAAAAAATAAGCATTACAGAATAAAATGTAATTTCAATGTTTAGTGTAATGTTAGTATGGTTTATAAATAATGTCGTGTTTCTATATGTTGCATCATTTTTTCTTTTAAATAATATATTTCATATGAGGTGAAAATTCTCAAACAAAATCGCTTAAACCTATGAATGTGTCTATAGTGTTTAAAATTACACAATACGTACGATTTATTTTTACGTAGATTTGTGGAATGCCAGTGGATGGTTTCCATCATGACACATATTGCAAGCTACTAGATGAATCTGGTTTACTGCAAGCTGACTTGTTTATCTTATTTGAGGACCTGCTTCTGTGTTAAAGCCCAGTATTTGCTCTATTTGAAAAACTACCAAAGATGCTAAGAATTTAACTGAAATAGGTAGCAAGATAAAAAGGTGTGTTTTTAATTTTCTTCCACAAACTTTTCTATTGACTGAAAACTGCAAGATATATTTACTGCAATTCTTAGTGGATAAACATCTGTGTTTGAAATCCTGTTACACTGTGGTGTTCCCCAAGATCCTCAGTCTGACCAAAACTTGATGGACTTCACCATTTCAAGGAGTAATGTGGATAGGACAAGCCACTGTGATTGGACTGGACTGGCAAAGTCCACAGTGTTCTAATAACAATTAGTGGATTTTACTGCTACCAGATTGTCCCATGCATTCAATTACCTTGTGTGTTCTGCAGGCTTTCTGCTTTATTTTATTCCAAATGGATTTAGATGGATTAAGACTCATTCTCTAAGCTTCCTGGTGTGCAAACACCCCCTACCAATGCTAAGGTCAATTTAAATTACCACTGTTAATACTGAAAAGACTCTGAATGGGCTTTTTGTATTATTAAAGACAAGGAAGTGAAATTTCAGTATCTACTCAGCTCAATCTGAATGTATGTTTGTGGTGCTATGTCAGGGTTTCATCTTGCTCATTTTTGCATTGCCTTAAGTGAAATGCCTAGTTTGAAATTGCTATCTAGGTAGTCCAGAAAGGAGGTTTGAGAGGAAATGCCCCAACATGGGTTTCATTCACTCTTAAAGTAGATACTTGAGAAATATGTTGTAATCTTTTGATGGATTGAAAAACAGATATTTAACTTGAGATTTTTTTATTATCCTATTGCAGTGAGACAATTACCTTCCTTAGTGTATGAATATGGTTATACTTTATTTGTGAACAGTGAACAACAGGTGACATAAACCTCTACCTAACTTCAAGGTGCAGACAATTTATGGTTTTGTGTATATCTTCGAGTGGAACTTAGTTTCTCAGGAAATGCCCTTCTACAGCTGACTGGAGGAAGAGCCTAAGTAGAGACTTTATGCTTCAAGTCAAAAGTACATATGAATAAAATTTGGTGAGATGAAGCCTGCCCTAGATTGTCTTTTGCTGGAGCTTCATTAGCAAACTAGCAGATGTCTTGAAGGTAGAGGAACTCTTATTTAATCTGTAGTTTGTGCCTGAGGCATTCCTGTATTCTGGAGAATCTGATTCCACAGGAGTTTGTCTTTAAAACATCCTGCTTGATTTAAGTCTGAACAAAATCAGAATATCTTCATTTGGTGTTTGGTGGAATATTTTGGATGGGAAAGATATCCTTTCTAAACCTGTCAGCCAAGGAATGTGGAATCATGTTAGCATCTGTCACTGAACTTGGCAGAATAATCAAGTCTTCTCATCTAGCATTTTAGCATTTATTTATTTATAACTACATCTTCCTGTGTTTAATTGGTTTCAGTAAGCTAATTACACAAGTGCAGCGTGGCAAGGAATTGATGTTGGTGATTATTGTTTTCTTCTTTTTCTTTTCCTTAGGCAGGTCAGGTTGGCCTGGGTCTCAAGTCTAATGATAAACTGGCTAATTTCCTTGTATAAGTAGATTTAGTTGATTTTCAAAGACTAAATGCATTTCTGAGCTTGGCCCTAGGTCATCCAAAAATTAAGAAAATAATACACTGAAATGTTTGGTGCTATAGAGAGTGTGATAGGCATACATTTAGGATAACATTATTTGCTTATAGGTGGGGAAAAAGTCTTTGTCAATCAGTTACCTTTATATCATGAAGCATATTTTACTAAATTACAGCAGACCTTGCTTTCAGGCATGGCCTGCTTAGTGGGAGGGTTTGGAATTGTATATTTAGGAAGGTAGATTGGCTCCTTGTTGATGGCTAAACAGGTATCCTTACAGTGACTTTGTTTCTATTTGCAGGCAGAATTTGGAACTTATGTTTTTTGAGCATGGTTCAGAACTATCCAAGGTACTAATTTCAGTCCTACGTGTGGCACAAAATGAAAGGGGTAGCAAGAGCTCTTCCAGTTCAGTCCAGAAGGATTGTATGGAAATGAGCTCTTTATCCATGTTATTCTTGAAGATTTTGAGGTTCAGCTGCTAGTGTTTGATTCAGATTTTTGCATTGATTTCAGCAAAAGCTAATCCATTTTACTTGAGCTCAGATGACTTCTCTACATTGTCTGTGAAGAGCTGTCTGCTGAATTTGCTATGATGCCAGACAGAGATGTATGTTTCATTTCTTCAGACATCCTTTCAGTTTAGTATATAAACCACCATTTTTCTGTAAAAGGCAAAAAGCAGAGTCAGCTCTGTGATTCAGTAAGATTTTTGTTGCCACATTCTGAGGCTGACACTGTGTGTATACTTTTGAATGGTTTCCAGTGATTGGATCTGGCTAGACCAGGTGCTTATTGTCACCAAAGACAGCTTACAGCCCTGTAGGATGACTTGGAGTTAAGATATTATCTCACATTATTGAGCCTCTCTGTAATGAAATGCAACATACTAAACAAGTACTAAGAGTTGTTTGTTTTAAACAGAAGCATTTTTTCAATTTTTTACTTGATGGTTCTGTTGTCAAATTTAGATTCAGATGAAGAGAAGGTTATTAACTGGAGAAACTCATTCTGATGCCATTGCAAGTGGAAGCAATTTCAATACATAAAATGTTGATAGCTTTTAGATATTTACATTTTATATACTACCAAGAATTCTGTTTGGTTTATTTAAATCCTGTCACTTTGCCAAAATTAATTACTGGCATTTTTGCCTTGCAGTTGAAGTGATTACAAGTGTGTAACTTAGCTTCAGGCAGTTTTTAGCCAAAGCATAATTTAATATCCAGCTGTTTTTCCCAGTGTCTCCCTCAAGCATCAGAAAACATCCAGCTTTCCAGACTCATCTAAGGAAGCCAGTAGCCATGATGTCAGCAGATCCCAGTTCCTGGGATCTTCTGGAGCTCTAGATCACTACAGTTTTTACAAAGAAAATGTTGAAAACCTTTTGGCCAGGCATGTGTCCATTTTAAGTGCAATTTCTTATAAATGGAACTTCCTTTTGTTCTCCTTTGAGTTTTGAGGCTTGCAGCCAAATGATGCTGTTGCAAACTTGAGCAATCTAAACAATCAGAGCCCAAACTCAATTACAGAGTGCATGTAGGAATTCCTTTTTGGATACTGCTTAGAGAAGAGGGATGGCTTGTCTTATTAATATCTAAAATGTATGAATTAATATATTTTGCATTCATAATTCCCATTGATTTTAGTAGAGTTGTTTTGATAATGTTCTATGTTAAGCCCTTAAAAGGAAAACCCTTTGCTATTCATATTTTGAACTTAATTACACCAGATTTTATCGTTATAACTTTCTCTAAACTACCCATCAGAATGTCTGATCCTCTGACAGGTAAACATGTTATTTATTAAAAATAGTGGCAAAATATCTTTCAAAAGAAAATAGTGTGTGATGTACAAGTGTGTTGCAAAGACTAGTTATTTAAAGTATAATGATTTGGGAAATTAAAAGCTTTTTGTAAGTACAAAGTATTAGAATATGATTTTTTTTCTTACTATAAAACTTCACTAGATGTCAGTGTGGAAAGTATTTTCCCTTAAATGCAATGGGAACTGTAGAATAAGAAGTGTTAATTTCTTCAGCACATGCAGATTTTAAGATGACAGTTATTAGAATTTGGTGGTCTTTTATTTGTAGAAATGCATTTTCAGAGCACTGAAAACAATTTTGATGAGTTCACACTGAATCCTAAAAATTGTTTCTGTTCAAAAAGACATAAAAAGTAAAATTTGTTTCATTACTCAGTAAATGTCTGTAAAAAAACAGATATGTACTGTAAATGCAAATGATGTTTTAAAACATAATTCAAACTATTTTTAGGGTTAAAAAAAGCAGACTTTTTGGTTTTGTTTTATATTCTTGTTTATTTTCAGTGAGAAAAAAAATGTTGATGTATATTTTCTTGCTGTTGGTTTCTGGGAACTGGAGTTGTTCATATGGGGGTAGCAAGCATATTTTCACATAGTTCAAGAGAGGGCTTAGGCACTAACTTACACAGTTAGAGAAGAAAAAAAAATGCATTTATATTTATAGATGCTTAACTCTGATTAGGGAAAGCATCCCTAATCTCTTAGTGTGCTTGTGCATTGTTTTAACTGTGTTGTGTTTTATATCATGTTTGAAGGATCAGACTATCTCTGTTCCTACATGAGAACGTTGATTCTTTGGAGTGCTTTGGGAACTGGGGTTTTTTTACCATTTTTGGTGTTATTTTATTGAAGCTTCAGTGCTTTTATTGATGGTTTAGTCTCCTATGAGATAGACTTTTCCCTTTAAATTAATTCCTTTGTGTTTCTGAGCTGACACAGCAAGTGAAAAATCGTGGTTTGGATATTGTAGGGTGCCTCTGGCTTCACGTTGGTTGAAGTGAGCTGCTGCCAGGAACATTTACAGGTGAGCCTAATTGAGCACCAGTGAGCCCCTGGACACAGGTGTTCCTGCTGGGGGACAGAACTAACGAGGACACCCTCTCCAGTCCTCTCCTGTCTGATAGTACAGCACTGAAAAGATTCAGAGGGGATGAGCACACACTGCTTCCGTGCTGCTTCAGCTGCCAATTCACGATTTCTCTCTTGAAGTTACTTGCTTTGAACAGAAACTTAAGTGACCTTTGTGTTTTTCTACCTCAACAAAAAGGTTGATTCTGTGCTAAGTTAGGATATGACTAAGGAAGCCATAAAGGAAAACAAACCCCTATAAATTATATTTACACTAGTTTTCCAGCTTGAACTTGCATAGTAGATATATAACCATTAAAAAGGAATCTTCAAAAAATATGACCTAAAAAGATTGACTCTGCTGGAGTTGCATCCAAAGTTGCATTTTGGATTGTTTCCAGCTGTTAAGTATATTCTATTTAAAGGCAAAAGGGTGGGGTTTTTTTCCTAAATACTGGCATCACAAATTTACACCTTTTTTTTATACCAAAAGGAACATTTTTTGTACTGAATCTTGCTGTGAAATTAAATTTATGCTAGCATACTTAGAGCCAAGGTTTACAGCACAAATTTGGTATAAATCATATAAATAAATGTGCAACTGAAAATCAAACTGGATGTGAAAGCATACCAAAATTAGTTAAGTTATGAGTACTTCCTGCTCAGAACTGAAAATTCTACAGTCCCTGTTAGTTTTATTGACCTTATATGGGAGAAGTCTAGATATACTTAAATGTTTGTGGAAGCATGGGATAGTTTGGCCCTCATATTACCCTTTAATTACATTTTCCATTACATTATTACATAAAAAGTCTGGTCCAGAGTTTGGGATTGTAGGTCTTCTTTTGATCAATCTGGAAGCAAGTACAGGGTTTGGATTTTGAGAGATCACTGGTGCACCGTGTACTGTAAGTCTGGGAGCTGCTGCTGTAACAACAATTTATATTGCTCCTTTGGAAATGTCTGCATCGATTTCTGTCAGAGGCTGGATGGAATGGGTTTTTTTTTGTTTAGCTGTCTGTATTCTGTGCAGATCATAGGAAAAAGTCAAAGGACACAAAGCTACGGGTTACATCTAGTCTCAGCTGTCTCCCCACTGTTTGTAAGTATTCTCATCCAGTCAATATTCTTGGATGGTATCCTGTGCAGTATAGAATCACAGAGTCATGGAGTTGTTTGGGTTGGAAGGGACCTTAAAGATCACCTAGTTTCAGCCCCTTGCCATGGGCAGGGGCACCTTCCTCTAGACCAGATTGCTCAAAGCTCCATCCAACGTGGCTTCAAGCAATTACAGGGATGGGGCATCCACTGCTTCTCTGGCAAGCTGTTCCAGTGCCTCAGCACCTGGACAGGGAAAAAGGTGGCCTTATGTAAGTGGTTTTTGTGTATTAAATATTTAAGTAATGTAATTGAAGGATTGTTGTGAATGAAGTTGCACAAAAATGGAATGTTTTGCCTTGCCCTTCTCTGTTACCTAAGACTGTATGCCAAAGAGCTTGGCATAAGTACAACCCTTGTTGTACCTTACAACCTCTACAAGCTTTGTTCCTTTAATTTCTTAAGTAGAACAGCACTCAGCTTGGCTGTAGTTTACACTGCATTTCCTGAGTCCTGGGATTTATCCTCTCCTGTCTACTGCTTCTCACTCTGCTCATAAACCACAACTTAGAATATTTATGACACAGATTTCTGTAGCAATTTATGGGAGTCTTCTCAAGGAAGATTAAAGTTGACTGATCCACTCAAGATTGCTGATTTTCCATTTAGAGGAGTTAGGCATATGATAAATGTTTTCAAAGAAGATACACTGTGGGAGAGCTGGAATTGGTGATTATGGTTTACTCTTAAGTTTAAAAAATGGGTGGGGAGAGCAAATTGAAAAATTTCATTTAAGCAGTAATTTTGTAGATTCTCTGTACTGTGGATACTGCAGGAAAATTGTGTCCCATCTATTCATGCTGAGAAGGACAGATGGAAAAATGAAAATCTCAATCCTAATTCATGTTCATTAAATTCAAGCCACTGTTTTCTCCCATTTCCAAAGCTGAAATCTTTTTCAGTGGGATATTATTTTGTGGAGGACAGGGTCAGAACAGAAACTTATGTTTTAGTAAAAAAACCTAGTTTTAGGGTAGAAATATCTTTTACTGTTTGTCTGGAAATGCTTGCTAGAGGGAAGGCTATGTAAAACTTTGGCATACAAACATTTGGTCAGTACATGCCAGGACACAAGTATGCAGTGTGCTGCACTGGCTGGTGTGAGAGGAGGCTGCTAAAAGCACAGTCCTCTTCTCATGATGCGGCTGTCTCCTGACAGTTTCCTTGTATAGTAACTGAACCCATCATTTTAGAAGATGTAATATATTCAAGTCTTGGTTTGCCCTGAAGCCCATGGCCACAAATAGTACCTGGACAAATAAACAGTAATGTTTATAGCAGAGAAAGGCTGCTTGTGAAGATGGGCTGTTTGAGTTGCAGATCCAGGCATATGTGTTCTGTGGACAGTTGGGTTGTTACCCTGAAAATGAAAATGTGAGTCAGCTTGGTGGTCCTCTCTGAATGCTCAACAGGAGTGACACTGCTATTCTGCTTTGCATTCTTGTGTTTAAGAGAACCATATAATAATTTGGGTTGGAAGAAACTTTCAAAAGTCTTTTAGTCCAACAGTCCTGCAAGGAGCAGGGAGATTTTCAAGTAGATCAGATTGGTCAGAGCGCCATCCAGCCTGACCTGGAATGTTCCCAGGGATGGGGCATTCACCACCTCCCTGGGCAACCTGCGCCGGTGTCTCACCACACTCATTATAAAAAGTTTTTTCTTATACCTGGTCTAAGTCTACCCTCTTTTATTTTAGAACTGTCAGCCGTTGTCCTATTGCTACACACTTTACTGAATCGCCGGTGTCTCACCACACTCATTATAAAAAGTTTTTTCTTATACCTGGTCTAAGTCTACCCTCTTTTATTTTAGAACTGTCAGCCCTTGTCCTATTGATACACACTTTACTGAAAAGTTTGTCCGTCTTGTTAGCCCCCCTTACTGGAAGGCCACAATCAGGTTTCCCCAAAGCCTTCTCTTCTCCAGAATGAGCAAACCAAGTGTTCTTAGCCTGTCCTCATACAGGGAGGTGTTCCATGCCTCTAAACTTCAGAATGGGTAGTGATGGTATTCTTTGGCTTCCCTTGTGGAAGAGCTATCCTTTCCTTATCCTGGAGCTAAAGTTAGTGCCATTCACAGATTTCTCAGTTCCTCTCTACCAGTATTATTTGTTTCTGAGCCAAAATGAACTGTGGTCAATGACTATCAATACAAAATTGTTAGTGGAGAATTTTTTTAGTAGCAGCACACTTTTAGGTTTATAACTGTACCAAAAATACTTGTGTCACAAACAAAAAATCCTCTTTACTGAGATGAGTGTATGTTTTTCACAGGGCACTGCAGGAGTCCCTGGTTTGGCAGGGGCTGCAAGCACCAGTTATTCCCTGCTTTGCTGTGTAATGATGCTTCTTGTCTGCCCCCCAAGGTGCACCATTTTTAACACCTAGAAATGCTGTCCAGTTTCTAATTGAAAAACTGAAAAATCAGCCTTAAAATGAGAAGTGTCAGCCTCGTTTCAAAAGTTTCTAGTTACAGCCTCAAGTAGCTGCCTACTAAGATTTCTAAGAATGTTTCTGTGCTTAACCTCTATTACTTTTAGTTGTTAAGAATCTTTTTTAAGTCTGTTTCTTTGAGAACCTTTTGAAGTTAAGTAAGGGTAAATCTGAAGGAATGGTGGGAGTGTGAAATGGGACAAAATTCTAATTTGAAACCTGGATTCTTAAACCTTTTCTGAGATTTTTCTATATTGCACTTGCCCTTGCCCTTTCAGTTGATGTAATATGAGATAAGCCTGTATAATGCAAAATATGAAGAATGTTTTATTCATTTTTGCTGCAAGTGCTAAAAAGGAAAAAAAAAGCAACCCAGAAAAAGAAAATAAGTAAAGCCTTTAAAAATTGTATTTATAGTATTGGTTTCAAAGCCTTGCAGACAGCATCGCATGAAGGTTGTCTAAATACTTGCATCAAGTATTTCAGTAGTCTTTTGGTAAGAATTTAATGTGAAGTTATGCTGTAATTACACATGCACACATCTTTGAATTCTACATATAGAGATAAACTCTGAATTTAAATGGATCTTAGAGGAGCAGCTGAGATTTTCCGAAAAAGAAGAGTCCTCTAGTCTAAAGGAATACCTTTTCTGTTCCTCCCTGCCTCCTAAATAGTGGTGGAGGGGACACTGTCAGGCTGTTACAGCATTTGGGCTTTGTCTGCTGCCATCATCATATTTACTAATACAGATTTGTATCCATAATTTAGCTGAAGATCTATTTGCCAGTGCGTAGCTGAACCCTTCTAGCTCATTTGGCAGTATGTGTTGGCATAGCAGTCATCATGAAGCAAAATGTATGTTTGTATTTGGATCTTGTGGCAGATGTGTAATACAACAGAGCTACTGCTTTGGCATGGGCACTTTGCTGGCTCTACCCCCATTTGAAGTGTTCCCTGGTTATGATCTGTGATTGTGGCTGATATTGATGTTTATCTGCCTCTTCAGAATGAAAATAGCATCATTCTCTTTTCCGCTTTTTTTGTTTTGTTTGGTTTTCTTGTGATGTTTCAAAGATAGCACAGCATCGTACAAGCACAGTGGAAACAAAACTTTATAATACACTTTTTCTCAACTTCTGTATGGGTTCCGAAAACCATTTGTAACCCACCTATCTCATTTGGTAGCTGAAAAGCTGGGGTTTGCAGTCAAGGCATTAGAAAATGCAGGTGACTGAATTACTGGGCAGGCTCAAGTATGTTTAATTCTTCTGTGTGAGTAAGTACGTATGTAGGGGAAAAAATGATAAAGAGAAGAGGAAATACATACTTGCTCCTCTCTTTTTTTGGTGGAAGTTGAGGCAAAAGAATGACTTTTACAGAGTGAGCTTAAGGTGTGTATGTAGTTTGCCCTCAAAACAGGGTTTAACTTGTCTTTTTTGGGTAACTAACTTAATTTCCCAAATAAAATTTCTGCTTCTGAAGAAGCAGCACTCTGTTCATTTTGCATTTACAGGGATTTTTTAAAAAGAAATTTCAACTAGGCTCCTTCATTTCTGCCTTTTGGTTAATATTAATGTTACAGCATCAAATTGGAATGCTGTGTCTCAGTTTTAGCTGTCTTTGTGAAGGCAGAGCAGGATGAAGACAGGAGAAAGTCTGAAGACAGGGCTGGAAGGAAGGAGAAGCAGCAGTAGCTTAACTGATTGTTTGCCTTTGCCTTACACAAATGTGGCCATGCAAACACCACACATTAAACAAACACGCTAAAAATTGGTAAAATGAAACTTGGTAATGGGTTATTGGACTGTCTTTGTAAGTTAAATTCTGGCTGTATTTAATTAAGTAAAAATGATATTTCAACCATGATACTTTGTCTTATTAAGTGAAGGGAAAATGTAGGATGAAATAAAACTGTTGCTGCCTTACTTACTGGAGCTTTTATTTCCCCTTATCCATATGTGTATTGTGAGAACACAAAGCATAACAAATAGTGTTTGCACTTAGTTCTGAATACCATGAGGTCTGTGATCACTCTTCTCTCTGTGAAAGCAAGCTTCAAAGCCTGTCTGGCTGCCCAGAGACTTTGCATTTCTGCACATGTGATGGATGGCTTCGTTGCTCTAATAAAGCATGGCTGTTGTTGGAGGTCGTGGTCACAGGAGAAATGCAATCCATCTTTAATGAGGGGCAGTTCTACAGAGGCCTTGGATGCCAAGACAGAGATGGAGCATTTCATTTTTTGTTTGATGTAGAGAGCCAGTGAAGAGCCACTATCTTGTTTTACAATTTCTTTTTTAATTAGTGAGAAGGTGGGAGCTGTATCCGGTACAAACATTAACCATTCTAGATATTTTGGCTTAGGTCCCATGTGTAATGAATCTGGAGGTTGCAAATGTGTGTATTTCTATGGCCAGATCGCTGATGAGGTAGGGAAATCAAACCTCTGGCCATGCACAGATGGTGTTAGACTTGCCTGTCTGAGCATCCATCCTTAGGAACTGAGGTCTCACAGGCTGCATGCTAACTAGCAGACAGTGCCTGTAATCAAGGGGAACATTATGGCCAGGGAAATTCTTCAGAGCAATTCCCATCAATTCACATAGTAGATGTGACTTTTGAGTGCCTCTGATAAGCAGGAACTTGTGTTAGGGGAGAATCTGAAGGTGGATCATTTCATTGGCCAGGCAAATGTATGTATGCCCTCCTTTTTGTTTTCTAGATTACTTGCAGATGTTGGACATTGGTTGTGATGAGGGTTACTGGGCCCTTTTCGTTCAGATCAAGAAGCAGCAAATTAAGAGTACCAACTTTTCCTCACTGGATCAGTTGTAGTTGGACTAGTGTACAAGGGATGTAGAACTACACACATTACCAGTCTCCTTACACATTTATTTTGGTTTTTAAGCTGTAAAAATGAGATCATTCTCTCATGGTGAATTTATTTGGTATTTTAATTATATTGCCTAAAGACTATGTCTGAGTGTATGTGGCTGTGTATGTGGCTGTTTGAGAAGAAGGTAAAATGCTTTCTCAAAGCGTGACGAATGCTAATTATCTTTTTCCCCTTAGCTTCTGCTCTTAGACCTGTGGGAGACAGACGTTATTTAGCAAAGGGAGGGACGAACATCACTTCTTCCAGGCTCAGAAGTTAAAACGTGATATGTGTCTGCTGTGGTTCATTGACATGTCTGTTCTCAGATTTGTTCTTTCAGTAAGCATCTCTGAAAGGTGGCAGGAAACACCAGCACTGTCAGTACAGAATCAAAACTAGGAAAGAGCTGTACATTCACAAGAAAATTGGAAATTCAGCTCATGCTTAGACTTTGAAAACCAAGATATATTGTATACCCATTCCCTGAACTCATCATTCAGGAGTATAATATATTCCACAATCCCAATTTTATCTTTCTTGTGCTTGTTTCATTTATTTAAGCGTTGTTTAGTTTAACAGTTTTAAACAAAACAGGTACAGATTTAAGTATCTAAGGTAATGCTAGTGCTGGGCTATAGTTAAAAATGTGTTTTCCTTTGGAATTTAATAATTTGGCAGTTGACCTGTTTCTCTTCAGACCGATTCTTGTGCTGTGTTCATCATCCTGGTATTGGAACAAATAGCACATAAACTCTTTTAGAGGAGGGTTTGCATGTACCAATATTCAGTTTATTTGAGGTTAGTAGTTCTTTAAAAATATATTCTTGAAAACAAACATTTTTGCTGTATTTTTATTTGTCTTTCAGGTTGATCCAGCTTTGAAAGAAAAATTAAAACAGAATCCTGTGACATTGGAATCTGAATATGAGGTAAAATAAATTTGTTGCCTGGGGCCCATAACCTTGGCTACCCTTGATTACCCTGGCCGCTGGTGGGTCATATCTGTCCCTAACTAAAATTAGATCAACCATCTGCCTTTGACTCACTGATGTCCAATAAAAATAAGGTTTTATGTAAAGAAAGGTTTTTGAACACGTAGTGCTTCTTTCTGAACACAGCTTTACTTTGATTTCCAGGCGTCAAGTACAGTGGTACAAATAAATTCACTGTTTCTGTGGTTAACCTGGTTTATAAATGTAGAGTTGATGTTGGCCTTAGAGGGAGTGTGTGTGAATGTAAGTCAGCACTTCTAGTGCATGAGCTTGGATGATTAGACCAAATTGCAGAACAATGTGCACAATGTACTTTATGTTATTTCTTGCTTCTGAAATTTATGTGTATCTTTGAAACAACTGTCATTCCTTTTACATGGCTTCAGAAAATTTTATAGAAAAATAGTTCGCTCTTCCATCAACACAGCATTTTCTTCAAATATTACTGAGTTCTGAAATATCTGTTTTAACCAGTTCAGTGTCCAGTCTCATAAATTTTCAGACCTACAAAAAGCCATGTTAGAAAAACCAGAAAAAAAGCCTCCCTGTGATCAGAAACAAAGAATATAGCTATTTAAGATTATTCTTAATGTTTTAAAATTATTTGAATCACATGTCCAACTAACACTTTATTTATCTCTGTGGCTTTTATACTGAACACAGATTTTTGTTTTCTTCCCATACCACATCTCTGTCACAAGCCTTTGAAGATCTCCATTACACCCATTGCTCTCATACTTAGGTGTCCAAATTGCAGTACCTGATCTTGATAATCAAATTTTTCTATTTTATTACTCTTTTGTAATTTGTCTGAAATAAAAATAAAACTTACTTTTTGTACATTCACAGGCCTAATTTCACAAAATATTTGCTAGTTTTTACCATTATTGCAAATAGTTTTGGGCTCTCCCCTGCTATAAAGAATTGTGATTTCTGATGCAGGGAATAACAAGATGGAAAGTTCCAATGGAGACTCAAAACTTACAAATCCATTAAGTTCTGATTGCTTCTGGGATTACTGTCTCTCAGATTCCATTCAATATATTGTAAGGCTGCTCTGATTTATTTATGTGGAAGAAAAAATGAAAAGAACCACAAGCAGTAAAAAGAACCACATCTCAAACTCAATATCTAACCTCAAAATCAACAGATCTGTATTCAGATATACCATACTCGTTCTTCAGAAATGAGTAAATAGGTTAAGGATAATATTTAAATAGCCATAATTCCATTATCTTTATGGATAAATCAATGCTAATAAAATACATCTGGCATAACAATATATTACAAGCCTTCTTAGGTAATGAGACTCTTTTCTGATGGACAGAAATGACAGAAGCAATCTTATTTTTTCTTAATCTAAACTGTAGAGAATTCCCAGACTGAAATTCTTCCAGAGTAGTGTTTGGGTGCAATAGAGGGCAGATCAGTTCAACAAAACAAATGGATTTGCATAATGAAAATAGATTTGGATTATTGTTTTGAAATCTAATATCAATATATACTTTATTATGCACACCAGCTTGCATGCACATTTAAATTTCTTTCTTCAGTGAAACTTGTGAAACTACCAGCAGTCATGCACATAGTTTGCAGGCTCTACACTAAGTGTGTGACAATATTAAGTCACTGGTGGATTCAGTCACCACCTCTGTATTCTGGTGGATGAAATCTAACCAATCACCCAGTTACAGCTGACATTTAGGAGAGTAGTTTTCTGTGGACCCCATCTTTTCCAGTCTAGAGGGGTTTGGGTGGACATTTTTCTCCTTTCTTTATTTTTGACTTGTCCAAAATACAGCTGTTAGGAGCACCTTCTAATTCAATATATAGGTCACATTGAAGGATTACACTGGTGGCTGTTACTAAATATGGTGTGATAAGAGATCAAGGGCAGTTAAAAAAAAAGTTGCTGTTTCGATATGTAAAGCCTTATTTTACAATATTATTAGCATTATATCTGCAGCTGTTACTGAGGATACCATGCCAGCTCTTTTGAAGCATGGTTGCCTGAAAAATGCAAATGTCCTTTGGCCCTCCCCAAGACTTTAAAAATATCTGACTGTCCTTACAGAAATGTGCATATTGAATTCATACTGGATTCTTCTAGAATGTCATAATTTCTTCTGTAAGCATACATATATGCCAATATTTCAAACATGTTGAAGGCTGCATTTTGTCTCTGATGTGGTGTTCATGATGAGGTAAAAAGATATAATCACAGACTTAATTTATTGTGAGGAAATTAACATGAAGACATTTTCTTACCTTCTCATTTACTAAATTATATCTTCTCAAACTATAAAAGGTTTATTTTGTACAGGAATGTTTCTGGTCAGGGTACTATGTTGAGGAAGGAAGAATTTACATGTGAATTCATACTGCATTTCTTCTATCTCAGATCTGTTAATAATGGTATTTATCTTTTGTCTTGGGCCATGCCAGAGGAGCAGCCTACCTTTGCATACACTCTCCATCGTTTATGCATTCCTCTCACACACTTTTGTGTCCTCATATGACCAATTAGTCCCTGCTGCTCCCCTTTGACTAATAAATCACAGCCCTGTCCACTAGTGATGCTGGTACTAATGTGAATGTAGTTCTGCTGCTGAGCTGGGCCTTGTAGAACACACTGTAAAAGATGTTGAGTGTTTGACCTGTGACAAAAGTCTGAGTATTTTATTTGAAAGGACAAATATTTGTTTGAAAAAGGGAGATAAAAAACCTGTTTAATATGATGAGTGAAAACCATTCTTGTGGTTGTTTAGCAGTCATAGTACATTCCTCTTCATGTGTTTAATGCTGTCTCAAAATAGCATTCCTTATTCTAGCACTTGGTTTTCGTACTTCTGTAAAATTAATGGTCTAATAAACACCAAAAAAACTGGCCTCAGTTACATCAGACCCCAAAATATAAAATTGTAGTTAAGGGGTTTTCTGGCAAATAAAAGCTTCCTTAAGAATTTACTAACACTTTGCTGTGAAAAAAAAATCATTTAAGTTTGAATCAAATATGTGATATTCAGTGGGAATCAATAGCAATTGAAAGTAGAGGAAAAAATATTCCAATAAATAAAAACTGTTTCCATTGCTATGGAAACACTAAATGAGTTAGTCATAAAGCATGGAAGACTGATAAAAGATGCTAAGGGCATCAGAGCTGTCTGATAAGTAATCTGACAAGGATGGGGGTAAGAGGATGGTGTTGCAGCAAACCAAGAATAAAATAATGAGGATGTAAAATAGTGAGTAAGCATGTTGGCAAAGTAGCAACATGCAAAACCTATCTGTATTTTTTTAGAAAAAAAAAGTCCTTTGTGTTCAAATCAGATGTGCTTCCAAATCCCTTAATAATCAAACAAGATGTTAAATACCTACTAGACTGTGCTGGTTTACAGCTATGTTCTAAGAATGGGCTTGGAAGACTTCAGTGGCTGCTGAAAATTTCAGTCTGGGAATGATGGTTCTCTGGGAATCATCACTAGGCAGGAAAGTGATACTATTAAAAGAGTTCTGGGAAATTTGGGACATACAGGCACTATTGGGTACTTTTTTCAGTGATGTGAAAGAAATTGTGAAATCATTACTAATGTGCAAGTGATACGAAAATATTCCAGTGGCAGGGAGGGAGAGCTGTTCATGTTATTTGCTAACATGGGCCTGTTAAACATGCTAAGTACCTTCTAGAGTAACTGAAATTATTTATTTAAAAACTGAAAATGCAGCAACTCTGAAAAATATTTAGGAGTCAGTGAATAAATAATTCAGCATGGTCTTCTAGTGTGATCTTGTGGCACAATAGCTAATTCAGTGTATGAATATGAACAGGAATGGTAGATGTAGGAACAGGTGATTTTACTTCTGAGTGTGGCACTGATGAGGCTGGGACTGAAATTCTGGTTCTCCTTTTGGTATCTGGGTTTTGAACAGGGCTTTAAGAACAGGTTGCAGAACAGGCTGACTGTACTAACTTAGGGCTCTAAAAATTCCTTAAAAGAAATTAAAGAGTTAAATAGTATTAAAGGTACTGAGAATAATGGTGTTTTCATATAAATATTTCAATAGGAAGGAGGTGATAGCAATTGAACGTTTTTTACTGCAGAAAATATAGTAAAATTAGAAGTAAGATCTGTTCTTAATAGCTGGGAACATCATTTGAATACAACAGCAAGAAAAATGAGTCTTCTGTGTTTCAGAATATCAAAACTGTAAAACTTTACAAAGTTTTTCTTCAACTGGTTGCAAGGATGGCATAATTGACATAATGGTCAAATAGTCTGCAAATGGTCAGACTAGAGAATGCTGCTTTCTTGACTTAAAGAGTATGAATGTTGAGAAGGTTTTGTTCCTAATAATTGTGATAAATCACAAAAAGTCAACAATAGCTTGGGACAGAAGTGTTTTAATTGTTTGTCCTGAGAATTGCAAGCAAAAGACTTGTAATTGCAGTATTAAAATGTATATTGAGGACAGTTGAAAATATAAAAGTAGGTATATGGAGAGATGTTTTGGGAATATAACCTATATATTTACTGTCTCAAAAGATGAATTTGATTAAGCTCTTCTGAAAAAGACTCAGGCCACTTATTGCTCATTTGACATAACTTCAGGGATTGTTGTGCCAGCAGAATGGATGAAACTTTTTTTTCAGGGAGTGACAATGTAGTAACACAGTAATTGCATCCAAGTGTGTGGACAACAGGAGTGCTCTAGAAAGACATTCCTGGATGCCAGTCATTGACATCTGCAAGTGTGTTGTTGCTGTCATTATCAGTACAAGAGGATTACTGATTTTGTTCAAGAATTAACAGATTAATGTACTGAGTTGATTTGCTTCAATGTCTGTGAAGATATTGGTGGCTAAATGCTTTGAGCTGTTTGAGAGCTGACAGAGATGTTGGGAAAATATCCCTCCTTAGTGACTGTTGTGACAATAAATAGGTTTAGATAAATGGAAGAAGTTGAGATTTTTTTTTTCTTCTTTTAACCACTCTTTTCCTTCCATGCATTCTTCTTTCTTGGTGCATTGTCCAGCCTAACCATTAGATTCCAACTGCCCTCCAGGTTGTGTCTGGGACAAGCTCAGTTTCTGTATTTCAGTTTATTCACGTGTGAAATGCTCTTTTATGTTTTTATTTCCTTGTGACTCTTCAACACGATGTTTTGTAGAGAAGTACAAAGTTCTCTTATTTTATCATCAATAGAAACTGCCATGGGAAAGGATTTTAATTCAAATAGTTTGTGTTAGGCATTTTATTCTGAGTAGATGTACAGTCCATAGCCAGCCTATAGTTTTGACCTTTTCTTCTTGACATCTCAGTAGTTTCCTGTACTGTAGTTCAATGTGTTCAATTTTTAAACGATCTTCATAGTTTTTCATAGAGAAACACAAGAAGGTGGAATTTGGTGATGGGTATGTCACAGGAAGAATTCTGGTGGAAAAGTCTCTTGCAGGAAGAAAGACAGCCTCCAGAGTGAAGTTCATAGGGTGTCACTTTTTACTGGTGCTGTTTCTGGAATGCATCTCTATTTAATAGTCCTGTAAATTCTTTTGTGGTCATTTCTTAGCACAGGATTTTTTCTTAACTGAGAGCTTTTTCTTTTATATATGTTGCATTTGCACTTTCCTTATCCAGTAAGAAGACACTGATGTCTAATGGACAACAAGGTGAGTGATTATCAGTCAGATTATCAGTCAGACAGCAAACATGGTTGGGAGTGTTACGAATGATCTCTTCTCATCACCCTTTCTCCTCTCTCCAACAGAGAATCCTTAGTATCAACTTGCATTCCATGTGTGTTTTCTTGGTTTTTAATGCCACATGAATTGACCACCTCTTGACCATGCTAGGGCCAGCACTGTGTGTTGTCTCAGTCACAAAAACCCCCAAAAATTTGAGTAGGGCAAGTTGTATGCACACATCATGGCTGAATTCTTTCATTTCTTGTGTTAAGGAATGCTGCTAGCTTCTGCCAGGCAGCCAGTATGGGGAACTTGTGCAGCTGGCTAGGTGAAAATGTTAAGCACTTCTGTCTTGCTAATGGTCCTCCAGTGGGGAATTGTTGGATCTTTGGTATGAAATATCTCTGAAGTAACTTTAGTGTAGTCTGTGGGAATTCAGCTACACAGCTGAGGCCGTGTATTTTCTCTCATGGTCTCCTTCTGAAGATGATACAGCAGAACAGATAATTTTGAAGGAAGTTCTTGTCTCACCAACCAGGCAAAGTAGCTTTTTGCAAGAATCCTGTTTGTTTTTCTTAGATTTTTTTCCTCTGTTTTTGGCCAATTTCAAAAACACTATCTGAAGTATTTTGTGATTTCCAGTGTACTTCCAGATGATGTCCACGTGGACAATCAAGTCTAACTGTGAAATGCTTAAAAAAATTATTATACAATTCTTGCATGTTCTTTGCTTCTCAAATTATTGTTACCCATCATAATTTAATGTTCAAAAGTATACTATAAAAATGTACTCTGCTTTAGCAAGTTACTGTCAGAGAATGAGTTGCTGCTTGTTCTAACAGGCTTACTGATCAAACAGAAAAATTATATGCAAGATTCTGGTGGAGGCTGACCATGGAGTTTGCATACTTCTTAGCTAAATAATCAGATTTCTAAAAATTGAATGAAGAGTTCCCTAGTTGAACCCCTGACTTCATTGTATGTCTGGTAAAACTTGGTATTTGCCCAGGTATGGCTGGGAGGCATCACTGAGGAGTTCACAGGCTGAGGGAAATGGTGTTGCTAAGTCAATATGTAATAATCCATCTTGCTCATAGCATCTTCCCCTGAAGTCATCAGAGAGCCAGTGTCCCCCTGTGCCATCTTACAGCTCTAACATAAATGGTCTTTAAGCACAATGTACTTCAGCTTCCAGCTCTAGAAGGACCCCAGACCTTACCTTCTAAAACTTCATGCTTGTAAAATTTTAAAAGATGCCTTGATCTTTCTAAGACAGAAGTCTTTCTGATTTGGTTCGAAGACCTGTTGGTTCTAATAGAATGACAGGTAGAGTTATCCACATATTATTTGTGACCTGTACATTCAGCAGTATTGCTGAGAAGTAGCTTTACTGTTACTGGCAGTACAGTATGGGAATAATGCTCCTATTACTGTCTTCATCAATTAGAAAGGGGATGTTAGCTGCAGAGAAGAAACAGGAGGATTTTTTTCCCTGTGAGAAATTGCCCAACAGCACAAATCAAACAGTAACCATTGATATTACTGAAAAACTATTTATGGCTGAAAGATTTGGAATTGCCCTGTTAATATTTAGCCCAAATCATAGTTTCTCAACAGGGAAAAGCCTTCTGTTTCAGCATACAAATTGATAAACAAATTCTGGAAGAGAGGTGAGTGGAAAATCAGCAGGGAAGTGTAGATGAGAAGCAGAAGTCCTAAACTACACTAACTGTGTGAATGTTACCTGAACCACCTGAGACCAGGGTAGAGGGGGGAGTATGTGAGAGGCAGGAGATTGGGCTCACCAATTTCAGAAGGGTCAACTGCTTGGTAAAGTTGACTGCTGATTTGAAGGACTGTGGTTACTTTAAAGTAGTTTCTTAATGGCCTGGATTTAAGTTTAATTTGACGCTGTTGTTGTAAACCTTCTCTAGTTGTTTCTTTTCTTATGCTCACACACTTCTGTTAGTAGTTTCATGGTGGTAACTGATCATTTCTTGTTGTGGTAATGTCTTAGCCCTTTGCTGTGGTGTTCATTGCAGCTTTTCCCTCTCACATAAGAAACCTTGTTTTTCATATCTCTTCAGAAGGAAAAACACCATGTGTGACTCATGGGTCTCATATTTTTTTTATCCTGGTACACCTCATCCTTTTTTTATTAGGGTATCTTTTTATCTTTATTAGAAGGACAGACTGTGCCAGATTTTATATACAGAAGTTAAAAAAAACTGCCCACACTTCGAAGTATTCATAGTCTTAGGAAGTCGTTTGAAGTAAACCATTTCATTAGTGTCAGGAGGGCTTTCTGGGCACCAGATAGGGATGTGCTGTAGAAATCTGTATGGTCTTCTTAGCAGCAACAGAAATGTCATTTTTTACTTCTGCTGGTCTCCTGCACTGTTAAAGATCACACATCCCCTTCAGTCAAGTTCATGTTTATTTAGTTGAAAAAGTGCTGCAAACATCCCAAAAGTCTGTCCCTGGCTGCTCCTATTTTAGAGACTTGTGCTGCAGTAACTAGGTCAACCCTTTAGAAAATTTAATACAATATAAACTTAGCAAGACCAAGCAGTCAGATTTGGGAAATTCCTTGGTCCACTTGACTTGGCTAGGTCTCCTAAGTAGTGAATTTAGACATAAATCTTAGTAAGCAGCACCTCTCTTTCTGGGGCAGAATAACCATAGCTTGATAAATCTTTTCTATATAAGGGAAATGAAAACTGTCCTAAATGTACTTAATTGCTTTGTTAAAAGTGGAATTTGCTGAATTTGGGATGTTTGATCTTGAAGTTGTACTGCTGCAATCATGCTATTATTTATGTTGGACCTTTCTGAGTTTCATTTTTGCTTAGGAAAAGAAGACACACTGAAAGTAAATGACCCATGCATGCATTCTCTTGACTTTGTCATAAAGCCTATGAACCTTTTGGACTGAGAAGTCCATCTTGGGTGATCTGCAAGTGTAATGCATAAATGGCACTGGATCATCCTCTGAGATTTATTGTAGTTTTTAAGAGATTTTGAATTTTAAGAAGGAAAACTGCTTGTAAATTAGGAGGAAATCATGGCAAGGGCTAATTCCAGATGGAAGTCTGTCTCATGTTATTTTCTCTTATGCTAAAAATGCAAGGCTGTGTAATCCTGCAGTTTTAACTGAGTGATATAATTGTTTAGTTTACTGAGCACCTTGTATCACTATAACACCTTCACATAAAGCTATGAGAGTACTCTGTGAACATTAATTAAAGTCTGTGACACCTCCGAGGTGGAGGCAAGTCCTGTTTGCACGCTTTACATAGGGAAAAGGTTGCACAGACAAACCGGTGGTGCAGTTCCTCAACACATAAAGACATCACACATCTTCTGTGACACAGTCACTCAAAGATGTTTCTCTTCTCTCTTCACCCCATGTTTCCTTCAGCCAGTTTAAGTGTTTCAATAGTCCAGTGCTTCTATAGGATTTCTTCATAAGCAGTATGGATTTATTTTCCTAAATTGTTTTGTTGTTTCTGGTTGGACCACAGCCCCACATGGTTGAATTGGCATAATTAAAGGGAAAATAATGCATGGGGAAGGTCTCTTAAACCAGTTCATCACAGCTTAATTAATTGTGCTATAGATGAATGCTATTGGATCCCACTGAACTAAGCACCAAAGCCTCTATTGGTTTTTGCCAGTCTTCAGTAAAGTCAAAAGGAGAAGCAGCTCTCTGGATGCTTACATGCCAGTCACCCCTCACCCCCCACAATTATTCCCTTAATGAACATAAGCCAATCTTATTCTGGCCATATTTTGCTGCTTACTAACTTGCTTGTTTTCTAATATCATAAAAACTAAACATTCTCTAATTGGGAAAAAACCCTTCTTTCTGAACTGAGGATTCAATCACTAATCACGGGCTATTAAATCGCAGATTATTAAATCACTAATTGCAGATATTAAATTATGTCACTTCCTAGACAAAGTAAGTAACACCCAGTTTATATTAAGAAAATGAGATGTCGGAAAGATGGCTCTGTGAAAGAGTTATATAAAAAACCCCACTAAAGCCATATCAATGCGATGATGAAGTTAAGATTTTCAATTATATACAAGACAGCAGATTCAATGTTAGCTGTAATTCTGTATCTCTTCATCTATATATCGTTATAGATCTCCTCAATATACCTTTTGTCTCTTCAAGCTTTTTTTGACACCTTTAAAAAGCAGACTGTTCAATTGGTTTAATTTACAGCCATGAGGATATTTTTCCCTGGCTCATCTTTTGTCTGCAAATGGGTTTGCTTACTATAATGATGGGAAATAATTGGCTCTGTATATCAGAGCTATTTCTTTCTCCAGTGTTCATGACAGAATTTATTTCATCAAGCTGTAAAGTGAACAGAATTCTCTTATCCCTCCTTTCACATGTGAGAAACTGAGACTAAAGCTAGGAATTTTTGCAAGTGGCCACCTTGAATTTACTCAGCCTGAACACTAATAGTTCTAAATGAATTTCTGCAGACTTCAGTTTGTGTATTGTGGCATGAAGACTATCCTGCAAGAGTAGAATTCAAACTCTTTTTTAAATTTTATCTTCTTTTAAGGCTGTCAGAGGCTTATAACTTGTACTTAAGGCAGGCATTTGAACCAGCAATTAAGAAGTGAAGATCTTTTTATGTCCTTTTTGGTATCTTTGCACCAGTCAAGCCAGTTAATAAGTCTTAAAAGTTAAGTGTGGCAAACAGTTGAGCATATTTTTCTTTTTCACTGTGCCTGTCTGAATAACTGCATTTTTTCCCTTCAATTTACAGCTTCTGTCAGTCCTGTACTCTTAAGAGGCAGTTTAGCTGATTTAGGGAGTGAATCAGTAGATTTAATGGACTATACTGGTCTTACTTTAAACAGCTAATTTTCAATATCCTTTGGGCTATTTGAGACAAGCAGAAAAAGTGCTGCTTATCTGATCTGATTACATTTCATTGTAGTCTCCAATGATTGAGTGTTTAGTACATTTGAATTGGGAGAAGTATTTTGGATTTTAGCCTTCTAGTTCATATGAATTACAGTTTAGTAAAAGCTGGAAATAGTTTAACGTGTGATGTGATGTCTTCATAAAGTTAGGTAGGCAGAGTCGAAGCGGCTCAAATGAAAAAAAGAAATAAGAAATTAAGAAGACCTAGCCAGATAAAATGAAAGATGTTGACTTCAGCTTCATCTGAGACCAGAACTAGCTGCTTGCCTGGATTCTCACTGTACAGCTCAGGCAATCTGAAGGAGCTGTGTAACTTTGCAGCTTGTGCTGCACCTAATTAAGTGGACTGTCAATCTGGTCTTATTCTCATCGCTAAGATGAACTTAAAATGTAGCTACATGCATGTCTTTAGCTTACATCTAATGTAGCTATTTATTCTGGGATGATTCTGTTGTAAGAATTTTCATGTCAGTGACTGAGCAAAAAGGGTAGGGTTTTACTCAGTTGTATGTGAGGTGGTGTCTTGGTTTAACCCCAGCAGCCAAGCCCCACGCAGCTGCTCACGCAGTCACCATGATGGGATGGGGGAAAGATTCAGAAGGTAAAAGTGAGGAAACTCATAGACTGAGATAAAGACTGTTTAATAGCCAAAGCATAAGGTGCTGGTGTAAGCAAAGCAAAACAAGGAATTAATTTACCAGGTCCCATGGACAGCAGCTGTTCAGCCATTCCCAGGAGAGCAGGGCTCCATCACATCTAAAGGTTGCTTTGAAAGACAGACTCCATCTTTCTGGATGTCCCCCTGTTCCTCCTTCTTCCCCAGTTTACATGCTGAGCACAGTGCCATATGGTGTGGGATATCCCTGTGGTCAGTTGGGATCACCTGCCCCAGCTGTGTCCCCTCCTGTGCACCCTCAGCTCACTGGCAGGTGGGGTGGAGTGAGAAGCAGAGGCAGCCTTAGCACTGTGTGAGCTGCTCAGCCATAATGAAAACGTCCCTGTGTTACCAACATTGTTTCCAACACAAATCCAAAACATATCCCTTTACTTGCTGCTATAAAAAAATTTAACTCTACCCCATCCAGAACCAGCAGAGATATGTGAAAATAGCTGTTCCATAGGAGAGCATTGCAGAACAGATTCTCATGTCCCCTTTCAGTAGTGATACTCCTTCTTATGCTTATCCACATGCAACAGGAGTGCTCTGTTATTCCAAAATTGGATATCATCAGTTCAGAAAGTTGGAATGTCAAATAATTCTGCCTTCTGATGACTGATAACTATCCCATAAACTAAATTTTTGCAGATACTGTCCCATGGTAGTAAGGAAGGTGCTTTCTTCTTGAATTGCAGTAAGATACTACAAAGAGTTTATACATGACACAAAATGTTAATGATCTCTATAAATACAGTGACAATAAAAAATTATCATCTTCTTGTATGCATTAGGACCTTTATTTCTTAATTGATTAATAGATCTTATTTGTCATCTCAGGCAGTGCCATTCATTGCACATAACCCTTGGTTGTTTTATTCTGTCAGTGTATCCCAGTGTGTTTTCTAGGTACCTTTATGATTTCTATTGGAAACTGCCAAGATACTTTCTGGTACTGGTTTGCATGGATACTATAGTTTTTAAATGCATCCTGGTTTTGACAAACTTTCTCTCTGTAAAGCCTCTGTGAAGTTTCAGGAGCAAATTAATATGAAATTTTGGTAAAGATCTTCAGCACTCATGTCTCTTTTGATAGACTTTTTTATGTAGCCTGTCTTTAGATACCACAAGTTTTGTTGTACTTATTTTAAAAGTTGATTAATGTTCTGGCTTCGGGAGACAAGCAACTTAGGAATAGTTGAGATGCTCACAGGTGTGTGATACTTTTGTGTTGAATTAAATCAGCATGCATCTCTTCAGTTAAAGCACAAGGTTATTTTAAGTGTAGTTTCCTTGAAGCCTCCATTAGAATCAGATGTTAAATTCCGAATTTGCAATCAGAGGAGATAGTCACTGATGGATGATGTGTACCTTTCCTCCTTCTCTCTCCTTTCATGTCAGTTCAGATCCCTTCTGGGGAAATGAAGTACCAGCTAAGCATAAGATGTATAAAGTAGTAAAGACAATTCTTCAGAAAGACCTATGCCAACTCTACAAAAAGTTCAGTTGCTCTTACCTTGTGAAAGTCTGCTGTGTTTGTGCCTGTGTTCTCATATATCTTCTGTAGAGTGTTGCTTAATTTCTTTTGATATCTGACTAACCTCATTGCAGTTTCCTCAATTGTAGAAGTGTCAGGAAACTTTCACATAAAATGAACTAAGCAGTAGGTCTATTCTGTTATAGCTGTTGAATTTTTCTGCAACTATTATTCAAGTCCCTGGGTGTTTGCCATTTATTTGAATAATTGATAGTAGACAAATTAGGCCACAGGCTTAGGGCAGGGTGAAGTATTTTCTGGTGTATTTTTACAGCATTTGCTGAGATGAGGCCTTGATCACAGGTCAGGTTTGAGTCCCACTGCAGTAAGTATCATTCATTACTGGAATGCAGTGTTGCTCTGTTTAGTAGCACCAAGGACAGCACTGATTCTGGCAGTGGTGCAGACCCTCTCCTCAGTCTCCCCACCATGTCCAATGTGCTGTTCCACAGCTGGCATGTGAGGCTTGAGGTCTGTGTCCTGGGAAGGGAAAGCTACACCTCTGCCAACAGGACTGTGGAGATGCAATGTTTGTGGTCTTTGCAGCATGCGGTAGGTGAGGTCGCAGGGCGCCTGTTCTTCATTTATGTTGCCTCTAAGTCATTGGTAGGTCTGAGGGGGGATGACAGGAGTAGGCAAAAAAAAGGTAATTAAATCCAGTTTTCAATACCTGACAGTTCAGTCAGGTAGCATATCTCATGTATGACTTAGTAAGAAGCCTGTCTGTGGTGGCTGGGTGCCATGGGAAACTAGTCAGCAGAAAGCATTGCATACCTCTCTCAAGTTAAAACCACATGGATTGGAGGGGTTTGCACTGTTGCTGTCTCTCTTTGTGCTAGATAATGAATCTTTTCCAGCATGCTTTGTATTTTTGCTGACAGGATACTTCAGCTCACTAATTTCTAATCCTTCTGTTTGAGCTATACCTATACTTGTCACTCCTGCTACTTCAGTGTTTGGCAGACTTGCAGTTGAAGAACAGATCAGGAAAACAACGTGAGAGGAGAAAAGTGAATACGAGGTATCTTCAGTCTTGCTCAGATGCTGCAGTGCTTCCTGTCCTTAAATGCTACTTACCTGCTGACAAGCAGATGCAGTAATGCCTACCTTAGTCATTTATGTAGCTATATGGATAACTACTAGGTTTTTCTTCCTTGTTGAACTTCTCATGCAGGGTAATTGAAAGTTCATCAACCCAATAGTGATATTGAGTTTCTTGTGAAAAGTATCAATTTGGAATCATATGTACTTTAAATCATGGATCCATCAAGGTGACCCTGTTATTTTTGCTGTTTGTCTGCAGAAGCTTGAAAAATCTAACTTGGATAACTGGGAGAACATCAGAGGACCCAGTCTGTGGGAAGATTCCAGGACGGTTCAGAAACAACGGCGGGAGGCTCTCCGTCTGAAGACTGAGTGACTAAGAAAGCCGCCTTTGGTGCCTCTGGAAAAAAAAAAAAGTCAAAAAAGTCTCAGGCTGGACTGTCTTAATTTTTAATCCAGTGTCAGGAAGAGACATGGGAGCATTTGCACTGTACAATTCAGCTGGTGTATATATAAGTAACTGTGATATCAGACCAAAAGGCACTGTATTATGTGAAGCTCTTTGTTTGCATCAAATTGCATCCAGGCTGTATATGTGAATTTTCAATTAAAAAAAGCTGATTATTCTACCGAGAATATCCCCTTGTTTTTCAGTCTCTTACATTCAAAACTGCTTCAGCAAGGAATAACATTTCAAGAGTCACTTGTCAGCACCAGAAGTTGTCATCCTAATGAGAACAACAGTGCTGTCATCTAGATGTGTGTGACCAGATAAGTGCTGCTTCAGGGAGCCCCTGCATGACTTCAGGCTCTTTAGCTTGGAAGGGACTCTACAGGCATATGAGCTGTTCAGAACAATGAGTCCCATTTTGGCTAAATAATACTCTTGTGTTTCATTTGCAGGGACTCCATAAAGGCATGTACTGAGTGTCAGCTGATAATTGGTCAAATAACATTTGTTTAGAGGTGATTAAATTTCTGTGATTAGTTTATCAATACCTTCATGCAGGCTGGACCTCTGCTCTGGAACGTCTCAGTTTGAATTGGAAGAACTCTTCCTCACAAAGAGCTGTGCTGCTTCTCTGTGAGTAAATACTGTAGCAGAATCTTCTTGAACCACTACACAGTGGCAAAGCTCATCTTACAGGTATGTTTGTGCATCTGCATAGAAATTTTTTATGTTCCAGTAAATTCTTGTGAAATGCTTTTCTTTTTATATTTGTCTTTGTGTGCTAAATCTTAGCTGTTAGAAGGCATTGTGCTAACATTCAGGAGCCTTCTGCAGAGAGAGTTCAATGAAGAAGCACCTACTCAATTTTTCAAATGAAATTAAGCTTTTGATAAGCTATGTAACAGGCTGGTGAAACTCCTCATAGGAGGAAAGGAGCAGTAGAGCACATATTGACAGCAGAGTCTCATTTCAAAACTCTCAGTGACACCTATTTGTAAATCCTTTTGGAACTGTCTTTGCAAAAAGTGTTGCCTTACTCCCCTCCACAGGATGTGTCAATTGCAATCTGAATATTCTTTTGGACACTTTTTTAGGGTAGCCTCCTCATGTAGATCTTCTCTCAGCACTTCATTTTCTTTAGACTGACTTTAGACTTTAGTGGTGAGGCCCAGTCTTTCACTCAGGAGGAAGAATTAACACTGATTTTTAGGGAGTTATAAAGGAATTCATAAAGCATTACATGAAATAGCTTAGTCCTGTTTTGTGCATGTTTTCTTCTGATAGAGTTGTGGAAACCATCAGAAAGTGGTGGATGAAATCTGGAACAAAGTTGGAGCTGTGTGTTAGTGTATTTCCCTGTTCAATGTCATAGATATGTCTGCTTCTAAATCAAGTATGAACAAATTAAACCACCTAGGAGAGGAATCAGAGGAACAATGCAAGAGTAGGTAATAATAAATGCTATAGGGAAACCAGTGAAAAGCTAAAATACAGAGGCATTAAGCTGTGCTCAACCTAGACAAGGAAGAAACTGGTTTAATTGTTATGTCATTAGTCAAATAAAATATAAATATGACAGCTAAGGAGTAATTAATACTGCATAACTTGTTAAGAACTTTTTCAGCTCTTAAATTCAAGTTCAGGTGCAGTGCCACTGACTGGAAGATTGATTATGCAAAGGACATCAGAGCTTTGGCTATCCTGACAGCATTCTCTCAGTTAGCACTCTTGCTGCATCACTGCTACTGTTACAGTGGAAGCCAGACCACTGGAAATGTATCTTTACGTTCCCCACTGGTGTGGACTCTGCAAATTCACTGCCTTTTTGAGAGGATGCACAGCTTCCTTTTCCCTGCTTTGATTGAAGATGGGAAGCTGCCACTGCTTTGCATATGGAGAGGCGTGCTCAGCTCCCAGCTTGCATGATGGCTCACAACATGGACCAGCACTGCTCCTGAAATAAACACATGGCTTTCTAAGAACAGCATGTGGAGGAGAAACAGCCCCTTTCTCCATGGGAAGAAGCAAAGATATTTCTCTTATATGAAGCCCTTATCCATTTTCTTGATGAATAAAACACTCACTGAAATATCCTGTGTATTTTTAGTAATTTGATATTCTGCGAAGATTGTTTTGGGAATGGTCATCTCATTTCAGCAGGTTTGGAGTGTAGTTGTAAATAATTACTTATGTGGAGCAATTTCTTCTGTCCTAACTTAGGACCCAATCTTAGTTGATTGCTTGTTGTGGGGTGCCCCCGCATTTCCGTTTTCTTAGGCACTAAATGTTTCTGAGGGCATATGTGTAACTACCTTTTTGAAGTGGAAACTACCTTTTCCTCTCTGGAAAGCAATGGATTTATCTTAGTATCTCTGAGAAAAAATGATATGCAGTTGGAAAACTTTCCAACTTGCCCGTCTCTTCAACTTACATTTTAGAATACAGCCTATATCTGTCGATTGTCCACTAAAATAAAAACCCACCATGTTTTTAATGATGACTTATTTTAATAATTTTTTTAATGTTGACTCATTTATTAATTATAAAAAATGCCAAACCAATAATAGCTGGTACAGAACCTGTACTTTTCATAAAATGGGAAGGGCTATTCCAGCAATTCATCTTCATTGCCATGTACTTGAACAATGGCTTAATGTTTTATGCTGTGCTTTTCTTACCCATTGAATTGGAAGTAATACTTTTGAAAGGCATGTTGAGAGGCAATTAAGTCTCTTAAGTTGTCATGCAACCTAGAGGAGAAGGCACTCCAGAAATGTGGAGAATTATAGTTCATAACAGTAGCAGGAGAGGCAAACTGCAATTAGTTCAGAACTCATGCTCAGTTTGGCTGCTTATTTGAACTATCCTTTTGAAAGCCAGTTAGAGCACTTGTAGTTATCTTGAAGGCTCCTGAAGACAACTTTGTTCAGCTCCTGAACAAAGAATTTAGAATTATTTAGAATAATTCTAAACATCTGTGAGTGGAGAGAGTCAGAGGTAATTAAGTACAATTGTCAGTCTGAGACACTGATTGACATTTTTGCATCTTCTTTGGTAACTGGCATCCACAGATCTGAGGAGAATGAAAGCAAGGCTTTAGTGAGAGATGTTCAGTATTATCAAGGTAAAAGAGAGGACTGAAGAAGCCAGATCTTGTAATCAGTGTTGCTGAAATTAGAAATAAAAGAAGCAAGCCTGGCTAGATGTCTGTGTGTATGTGGGTTGAAAAATCAGTTTCAAAATCCCTGTTCTGACAGTAAAGGAGAGGTGTTTATCTCTCTCATAGAAACTGTAGCAAGGTTGGTCTTTGGGATCTTCCATAACAAGAAAAGCAGCAGGACACAGAATTGGAGGAAATCTGGGGCACCTGTCTCCAGGGACAGGGAGAGGTTGCACCACAGATATGTGGGTATCTGCCTGGATGGTTCCTGGTGGCAGCTGTCTGCAGCTCAAAATGCTGCCCAGACCTGTGTGTGAGATGGATCCTGCTTATTGAGAGTTGTTTTCCTACTGTACTTTGAATGTGCAGATGTGTGGGTGACCCAAAATGCTCACTATCTCAGTTCAGAGATATTAACAGATAAAGGAGAGCCTTAGTAAAAACTGTAGCTGCTATGATGCAAAAAAGCTTTCAAAACTACTGAATAGCACAGCAGTTGAATTTTGAAGTTCCTAGATACATCTGGAGGAGCAGTTGGATGTTAAAAACTTACTGAATCAGAATGCAGAGAGCAATCTTGCTCATAGTGATCTTCCAAAGTCTTGAAAAAGGGTTCAGTACCCAAAAAAAGATAGGTTATGGTGTAATAAGACATGAGTGATGGGGGTTTTAGATCAGAATATAGAATGCAAAAACTTCTGAAAAGCAACTTAAGTCTATCCCATCATCCGCTGGGGACCAGTCCCAAAAAGCAAAGGAAGAAATCCATTTCTTTACAGAGAAGCAGCAATTTAGAGAAATTTGAAGGTCAGTGTTCATTGGATGTTTTATGTGGACACTTTGTGTTTCACTGTGCTTGCCTGTGTATGGGTGAAACTCAAAACAATAGTTTTCACTGTGTGAAATAACTACACAGACCCTTGTAGTTCTTGATGATTTTGCATTTGCTCTGACTTGCTATATTTGCATTTCCAGCTTGAATCCAGGGCAAGTGTCATTTTATATTCTGTATTTTCCAGAGGCACTTATTTCTGCAATAAATGGCAAAGCCTAATATTACCCTTTGCTACAAAGTATGTCCACTTGAAAAAAAAAAAAAAAGAAGGGCATGATTTGAAGACTTAGGAAAGCAGAATAACTATTTTTACATTAAGATGGTCAAAGAATTTTCCTTCAAGCTTTTATGGTTAGAAGGGCTGCTTATTGCCAGTGTTTTCAGTGGAAAACCACCTTTCATCCTTCAGTGAAGTAAGGTTCACAAAAAAAATTTCCACTCTTATTTTAGACTAGCTGAGTAGAAGCCTTTAATCGAGGGAAGGTAATTGCTTAGTTTAGGCCTTCATTTCTTACAAGGGCTTGTAAGCAGACTCAGCCAACACACAAATAGTCTCTAGACTTAGAAACAAAACCTCCATACAGATGTTCTTAAAACTTGTACTCTCCTCAGGAACCAAAAGCAGTCTTTCATACCACTGGAATTGGACTGACCATATTTTCTTGTTAAGCATGTGTTTAAATACATGTGTAACTTTCTTGCTTAACACAGGCAAACAAAGTTTCACCTCTCACTGTTTCCATGCTGCCTGGGACGTGCTAAAATCAAATGCAACCAAAGCAACAGGGGGTAGTGCTGCAGAAAGGACATATGAAATATGTTTATACATTGCAAATGTGAATAGTAGAATAGTGTATGTGTCATAGTCACAGGTTCCTTGATCAAGGAAAAAAAAAACACATCCAAAAAGTCCCCCAGAAATAAGGGCATACTGTACACTGCCAGTGCCTCTGTAGAAGAAATTCATTCCCTTTCACCTGGCATGTTTGGAGCTTGGCATGATGTGCCTCAGCTGGTGGAAAAAATGACCATAGCTTTTTAGCATGTCTGTTTCAAGGCAGTTGATGAGATCCTTGATGTTCAATACCAACTCCACTGTGTGTGTTCAGCATCAAATCCATTATGGTATCAAACTCAAGGAGGCCTAGTGGCTCCCAGGATGATCCCTTGAGCGCCAGGGGCAAACCCATCTCTCTGCTACAGATCCATCCTCCCTCCTCTTTCTGTCCTGTCTTCCAGTGTTCCTCCCAAAAGGTAACAATTCATTCTGTGAGCTGTTCTTTTCTAAGGTAAAAGGTCACCTTCTTTTTTTTTAAAGTTCACAGTCTACTATGAATTCTCCCAAAAGGTAACAATTCATTCTGTGAGCTGTTCTTTTCTAAGGTAAAATGTCACCCTTTTTTTTTAAGTTCACAGTCTACTATGAATGGAAGAATAGTTGTTTCTAAATGAATTTGAATTTAAAGCTCAATGTAAGCTCAGAACAGAGACCAGTATTACATCTCTGTAAGGATGGCACCCAGCATACACTGGGATCTCTTTTTATCTTCAGATACACAATGCTGTGCTCTCTATTTTATGTACAAAGGAAATTAAATGTACTTTTTTCTTTAAAAGATGAGATCTTCATCTATCTCCAGCTGTCAGTTCCTAATAATGTTGCCCAGAGAAGTGTTATCTGTGATTTAGTGGCTTTACTGGACTATCTTTTGCTCAACAGAAAACAGCAGAATAAAATTTCAGCTTAATATAGCTTTTTTCTTACTCCTTCTGAATAAACAGAGGAAAAGAGGAGAGCAAGAGCAAAGAATCTTCAGTTCCAGAATGAATTTTCTTCTGCTTTTTAGTAGATAGGACATTTTAAGAAAGGAAAGGAAGGAAAGTAGGGAGAAAAAAAAGAGAAATATGGAAAGCAAAAACGCTTAGGGACAAAAATAGTAATAGAAAACAGTATTTTTTCTGACTGGTCCCTCTGGATAGAATAGAAAGGAAAATTATTTTTGTCTCAGGAAAAACTACTGAGCTCAAAAAATACTCAGGTCCAAATGAAAAGTCAGGTATAGTATTTTTCAAGTTAGTGGCTTTAGAAATATTTTTATTTGGATGAAGTACAATGTTTTATTTGGTTTTTCATGTTTTTCCATTCTTGATTCTTCTTTGTCAAGTACCTTTACTCTGAAAATGAAAAACCACCACTGATCTTAAAAATGTAGTTTTGACTTAAAAGATTGACAGCACAAAATGCTTCAACAGTTTTCAAAACTTTTCACAGAAAGTGTTCTCAATAAGAGTAAATCTATCAAAAATAGGTCTTTCTCAATGAACAGATTGCAAAATGTCAATCAAGCAGATTTTTTAAAAAATATCTTTTTCAGGGTTCACCAGTCAGTTTCTCAGTTAGTTGGTGAGTGCTGATGCTCTTTACTGATGGGGATATGACTGCACACCCTTGTGGCTGTGCCTGCCAGCCTTCTCCTCACCAGATGTGCACACCTGCATTCAGAAAGTGGCACTCTTGTAATTCAACAGAGCATTTCACTGCTCAGGAACTTGTAAAAAAAGACCTACCCCATATTGCATTCAATATTCTGCTATGCCAGGTAATGACAATGTAAGTTTTACACCAACTGATAATTTTTGAGTTTCCTCAAAAATTAGTTCCTTTTCCTCCCTGCTTTTGCTAATTCCACATCCTAAATTTATTTGTCCAGTTTCTGTTAAATTATGTTGCTTTTAGATATTCAAACAGCATGCTCATATGTCAGCATACATTAAGAAGAAACACAAGATTTTTCACAGTGTAAAAAAAGACATCACTGCTGCTTACATGCTTCAGGGTTTCCATAATTTTAAGTTGCATGTATAGCAAAAAATAGGCAAAGATGGAAGTACTGCAGTCCTACACATGTTAAAGTGTATTTGAAGTGTCTACAGTCCATACAGTTCAGGACTCATGTCTTACCATTATTTGGCTATCCACCCCACCACCACAGATGCTCTTTTGCCTTGCAAACATCCTGACTCAGATGCAATTAAAGATGTGATTAAAAATAAACATATATTTTCAGCACAAAAATCTGAGATTACACACTCCCTATAATAGGCCTCTTGGGCTGAGTGCTCCCTGAGAAGTACAAACATCCTAATTGGCTGTGCTGGAATAATAGCAAAAATTGTAGGTCTTGTTTTTATCATCCCTTAAATCAAGATGAACTTGAATACAGTTTGATCAAATTTTTAAAAGTTCACCCTAGCCCTCATATGGGTTTTTTGGGAAGATTTAAAAGACAGTTATGACAGACAGTGTTTTGCAACTTGGCTTAGAGAAGTCATTGCAGAGAAACAGCTGGGAATATTCACAGTATGTTTTTGTTAATGTAAAACCCCCTTTATTTTAAATAATCAGAAATTGAAACATCGTAGGTATTTCTTTGACTGTTTGAATTTTAGTATATCTTCCAGGACCAGCGTAGAACATGCCCATTTTTAAGTGGGCTGAAGTTTCTGACTTTGCAAGAAAAAGCTGGATATGGAAACTTGTACTTTGTATGGACAGACCCAGTTGGCTGGGCAAGGATTTGGAATATGAATAGGAGAAGAAGACCTTTATCTCCTATCTTTCATCTATTCAAGAAGATTTCTTAGCCCTGTAATGAATTATTCACAACAGAAATTAAAAATTGAGCAGTCTTTGTCCCTTGAAGCTACACAGGGTTGTGCAGTGTTACCTGACAGGTCCATTTTTCTCACACACACTGCTCATGATCTTAAAAGTTCTGTCACTGGTGTGCACTATCCTCTTTAACAGCCACTGTACTCACCTACTCCATGCAGTCTTTGTGTATTTCCCTTTCTGTGTGTTCAGGTAGTGCCAAGACACGAGGGGGAGAACAGGTGTTAGTTCTGCACTCTGCTTGGAGATGCTGTAATCTAGGAACTGCTGCAGAAGTCGATGAAGGTGCCTCTGTGCCTTGTTCTTTTGCCCTTGGAGGATTCACAACTCTGCTTTCTTTGCATTAGGGGTGTAACAGAAGATCTGAAATTTAGAAAATACATAATACCTTAAACCCATAATCCTTACAGGTTGTCATATGACTGTAAAGCTGTTTCTTAGAGGGCCTGCATTATAAATCAAATAAACGTGTAGATAGAAACACACATATTTAGGCAGCCCCAAAGAATGTATTTTCCTCTCTGTACACTTACAGTGGAGATCTGGAGAATAGTGTCTCTTCACCATCAATGCCCTGCCAAGGTGGGGACTTGCAGGGATCACCTCTGAGAGATGAGGATGGTTGCCTTAGCAGGAGCTGGCTCTGTGCAGGGATTGGCTGCCCAAGTTGCACAGAAGAGACTTCATTTTCCCTCTGATGTGTAGTAGCTTCATAGAAGTCAAGTGTCTGTGCAGACATTTACATTGTCACGTGCAGTGATCATATCATTCGGGGTAGAGTCTGCCAAGGTGGGTGTTGAACTGTGCTCTGCTGCTTCCCCCTTCCACTGATCTTGGAAAGCACTTGAGTGATGAGTTTTGATCACTTTGCCTTTGTAAGTCTTGTTTTGGGTGAGCTGGATCCCAAGAAGTCTCCTCGTTTGGCTTTCATGGATGTTAAGGCCAAAGTTTGGGATGAGTGCTTGCAAAAACAGCAAAGGCCTGTGTACCTCTGCAGGTGGTTTTGGCCTGTCTCCCTTAACTCTCTGGTAACAGGATTACTAGCTCTGAATGAGTTTGAAAATTTGGCCAGCTCTTAATATTGCCATTTTTTAAAAATTTATTATTTCTTCTTTCTCTTGAAAATTTGATGTGGTTCTTGACAGCTTAGGAAAAGATTCTCTCAGTAAATTCTTACTACAATGATCAATAAATATCTTAGTGTGTCACACTGGTGTTTAGATAGAAATTGCAATCCCAGCATTACCTAGTAGAGAGGCAATGTATGTAAGCTGCCTTTCTGACAAAATTTGGAAAATCAAGGCATGGACAAAGGTAAAGTCATATTATAGACAGGACTGAATGCAGTCCTGTCTGCTGGATGAAATAAGGAAATACATCTTTCCTACTACAAAAGCAAAGTTTTGCTTAGACCATCCTTCAGCCAAAGCTCATGTTGTATGGGCAGTAAGGACAGAGGATCCACAGCCTCCTCTAGGTCACCAGAGAGCAATAAAAAAATACTTTCTGCCATTAAAGATAACCTTGTGTACAGCAAGGGCACAAACAGAGTGTCAGCAAACTGGCCCTGTGAGACTACTTTATTGATGCTGCTTCAGGTGTCTTGCAACATGCAAAACAGCATTATTATTACAGTAGATAACTGCAACAGACCTTTCAGGATTATGTATTAAGAGCAGCAAGTCAAACACCATCTGCTTAACACGATAAATTCTAAGTATTATTCCAGAGAGGTTTGCCTGCATCTCCTCTGCAGAGGACATAGAGACAGCTCTAAGTCACTTTTGTCCTCAGCCCCCTCCCCATCATCACTTCTTGACCTTTTGGCTAAGATCAATTGTCATATCAACTGAAGTCTTGGCTTGGGCTGCCTCTGGGGGCTCTGCCTGGCCTGGCAGCAGGCTGGGCTCAGTGACCTCCTAACTTTTACCCATCTGTAACTGTTATCATTCCTGCTCTTTAAGAGACCTGGCAGCTTTTAGAAGTCAAGTTTCGTTTAAGGTGCCTTGCAAGTACAGCTGAAATGCATTGCCCTGAATTACTTCTGTTTCAAAAGGCAGGTGGGTCTTGGTGCTCTGGAATGGGAGAAATTGTAGTGTAGCTTGATTCCTTTCTGTTGAAAGCCACTAAAAACATTTATCTGCTACAGCAGAGTCTTTACTTTTTAAAGACTGCTTTGAGGGTATATAACCCCAGCATTTTTGGAAAATAACCACAGGTAAGTCCTTTGAGAGCTTTTCATCCTTGCATGAATGGGGTTCTGGGGCCAGGCAAAAACATCTCTGATGTAGGAAGACCTTAAAATACTGTGATAATATGTTTGTATCTGTCTAGGTTTGTAAACTTCCTAAATCCAGAGCTAAGTATTCACAAGGGACACAGTAATTGCCAGCCAGACTTAGTGCCTGAAAACCTTATCTAATCCTGGCTTTTATACACAGATCTATTAACTTGATCTGGGTGATTTGTTATGTTTTGTGTTTTTTCCCAACTCACTTGTGGAACCAGAAATAACATATATTATCTCTAGAAGAGACCATAAAGTGATACAGTGTAACTCAATTACAGCATTCCTACATCAAACATTCCTACATCAAACGCAGTAACTATAGGATATCTTCTACTCTTTGTGTCGGCAGAGATCAATTAAAAACTCCACCTTTGTCTCTGCAGCTGTGCTTTGTAGAGGAGGTACATGTAGGATGCTGTGAATTTGCCTTTCACCTAGGGAGGGCTGGCCATGTGCCCTCCAAAGTCACATTCTGGGTCAGCACCAGCCAGCCCTTTGCGTAGAGAGGGATGTAGGGGATTTCTGCTGCAAAAACACTCTGGCTGGCTTTTGTAGGAAGGCTGCAGTATCTTCTAGAGTGTTAGTGTCTCAGCTGATTTTTGTCTCAAAGATCTGTCTGGTCTAATGACACAAATTGTTGGAGGCCAGATTTTGTTCACTGTCTCCTGCTGCTATTTTTGGGATGTGATTTTTCTATTTTGGTTGGCTGGGTGTGGAGGGAGTGTTGCTATGCTTTAGGGAACACTCCAATTAGATTCACTCAAAACAATAATGATTAATAATTATGACTGGCTTGTTACTAAAAAAGGAAAAGGTAGAAACAACTAATAAGCCATGGTTAATTTGAAGGCAATCTCTGCCTCTCTTTCTGTCTCTTTGAAGAGCAGACTTAGGAGCATTTGGGCTCTCCTTAGGGGATAGGAAAGTCCTCATTTCTGTGCATAGCAGTCAGCCTTGCTCCAGTAATCCCACGAGAATTTGGGAGAATCCCACGAGTTCTCTGATGGGAGAACCTCATTTACCAGTCGGTGACGCTGCTTAGGTGAGTCCCAGATAACTGCAGCATCTGGGCAAATCTTAGCTGTGTTCCAAATAATTAGCAGACGTATTTGAATCGATAATGGCAGGGAAGCCAATGCAACAGCTTTCCCAAAACAAATCGGTGAATAAACACTGAGAATGTTCAGTCCAAGTGAAATCTGTTTACCCAGGATAGCTTCTTTCTTCTGTGAGTACATGGCCTCAGGCCTGCGATGTGGAGTAGGAGCTGTTAGTACCTGCGATCGCACTTCATTATCCCATTGAAGCCGAACAGAGAAGTGTCACAGTAGCCTGCGGCCGCTTGCCCGCCTGATGTCGGGGCCAGGGGATATCTCCCTGTCAGGAAATGGAGCGGGGAAAGCTGCTGCCTGCACTGCTGGCTCGGTGCAGCGCCTTGGGCAGGACGGGCTCGCGTTCTGGTGGAGGCAGAGCAGTGGCCCTGTGCGCTGGGAGGGCCCCGCTCGGTGGCGGGGAGCCCTGCAATGAATGCAGCGTGCAAATGCAATGAATGCAGCGTGCAGGAAGGGCCTGGCAGTGCTGCAGCTCGGGGCCCGGCTCCTGGCAGCACCCGGACAGGAGGGCTGGCCGGGGCCGGGGGTCAGCGGCGCCGTCCTTGTGGCAGCCGCCCCGCAGAATGTCTTCGGAGCTCTTGAAACTCTTAGTTTTTATTTATGTATGTACACACACACATATTATATAGTCAGTTGACTTTTGACTTTGTTTCGTAGGAGCTGAAAAACTGTTTCAGTTGGTTCAAGCGCATGGGAAAGTTCCTTAAATAAAACAATCTCTTAAAGTATTGAATTCTTATACCCTGTAGCTGAAGGAGAAGGTCATCTTCTCTCTGCTTAATTTTTCTGTGGAGAGAATTCTTGTTTCTGATTTTGCTAAGGAACTTGTATCCGTGTTCCCAAAGGAGCGATTCCTTAGCCCTTAATACAAATTCTATACTTAAATGATCTCTCGATCAATAACTGCAGCATAAAGTAACATGCTGGGTTTGTACATAAAGATGTCTTCACTATGAAGTTGTTATACGAGGCTTATGTGCTGCTACAAAATGTCCACCTCAAAAAGCTTTTCTCATGTGTAAGAGTAAATGTCTAATTTGAAGAGAATCAAAAATTTGGGGATAACAAAAAATGCTTTCAGTTGCCCTTTTCTTCGATGACATTTTGAAAATTTTGGAGTCCTTATGTGCTGCTACAAAATGTCCACCTCAAAAAGCTTTTCTCATGTGTAAATGTCTGATTTTAAGAGAATCAAAAATTTGGGGATAACGAAAAATGCTTTCAGTTGCCCTTTTCTTCTATGACATTTTGAAAATTTTGGAGTGTGTATTTAAACAAGTACCTTTCAATAGTCCTGTGCTTTTGTCTGTACAAATCAGAGACATAAAGACATTTTCTTTTGAAAAGACAAAGAAAAGCCAATGTCAGTCTCTGAGTTGTGGGATGCTGACAGTGATCCTGAGTAGAAATGTTTGTATTTTCTTAATTGTCCTGATACAGAAGTATTTCATAGAATCTGTCACTTGAGGGGAAAATTTTCCCTCTAATAACTGATGTCTTGTACCAGATTAATGTGTCCTGGTTTTAGATAAAAACAACCATGTTACTGGGTATTCTTTCCTTTTGATCCCCTGTTGTTGAGATTTATTGCCTGCCATTTATAGCATTTGCAGCTTGCAATTAAGGCTTCTATTTTGAATACCTAATGCATAAGCAGGAATTACCATAACTTAGTATTTTGATATGTCTTTCAAACCACAGCAAAAAAAAAATTACATGTTTCAGATGTTACATAAAAGCATTTAAAGCTAGATAAAGTTTATAGTGACCTAATGTTATATGAATAAACTGTAATTTTATTAAATTCTTTCTCATCCTTTAGGAGATTTCCTCTGCAAAAAGTCTGTCTGATATCATCCATAGGCCGATTTTTAATTTTTTTTTCCCCCAAAGAATTGTAAGTGCATTGAGCATTTGCAACAAGGAAAGTTTAATGTTTGTGTAGTTAACTCTTTGTTTTCTTAACTGCTCTTGGTTTTAAATGCTCAGCTGTGTGCAGGAGAGACTGATTGGGCATTCATCTCTGGTCTGGAATGAATCTTGGAGCCCCTGATCTATGCATCCATGTGCCCTATTCCCTCAGGAAGGACAACTTACCCAGCCTGTGGACTGGCCCCCAGGGCTTTCTAGGGATGTCAGGCAGCTGACAGGGCCTCTGTGGTGTCCAGCTACTGGGAGGCTTGTGTTTTAGGGGAGTGTCTGGCTGCTGCACGTGTGATGAAGCTGGGCTCTGTGTGTCTTCTGTATCCTCAGCCTTACAGCAAGGAAGGGACTGTGAGGACCTCAGAGTAGCAGGAGTGGACAATAGCAAGGGCTACTGGGCTAGAGCACCCTTTAATCATACTGAAGGGCTGGAAGACTGAAGGATCTTGAAGGCAGGAGACAGGTTCTCTCCCCTTTGGCTGGACTGAGAGAGTGCTGACTAATGGTCATCCAAACAACTAGGCTGGATTCCTAAGTCTGAGCCTTGGTTGATAGTGTTGCATAAAAGGAGGAGATAATGAAAATAAAGCAGAGGTCTTGTTCCCCCACATGCCTTTCAGATTAAATCACTGTTTGTGGCTAACAGGAAAGCTGGAAATTTTGTTCCGCCAGCGACGGGGGAGTGGAATGAAAGCCCATGTGTATTTTTAGCATTCCTTGTAATCATGTCACCTTTTGAAATGAAAGCATCAGTGCATTAGACCGGAGAAAGTGGGGAGAGGACATCTTCTACCAAGAGAAATGTCAAGCTCAGGGTGGATTGACTGAGTCACACATTGACTGAGTGATATTTATGCTGGCCAGGACAGACCCATCTCCTTCCTGCTGCATGCCTCCTCCCCCTTTCAGCTCCTCAGTTTTATGTGGATTCCTCTATCATGCATCTCTGCTGGTTGTCTCCTCACACATCTCTTCCTAGGTGATTCTACCCTCCAAACTGTATCCAGCTGGAATAAAACCTAGCATGTGAAACATGCTTTGGGATGTTCACCCAGTTTCCTACCCAGAGGGTTGGCAGCCCTGGCAAGATGATGTTACGTGCCTTGATGGAAGCTACTTAGCAACAACTTTTTCTTTTGCCTATGAAAAAATCATATCTAACACAAAGAAGAGAGCAGAGTATCGGTTCAGCTATGAATGTTTACTTGCTGTTCACCTCTGAAATGCCAATGAGCATTTGTGCTGTCTAGTTTGAACTGACTATTGGCCTTGGAGAAATTACTGATGTTGTTCTTGAATGAAATTGTTCCTTACTTTCTAAGGCGGTAGAAAAAGTCTGTCAGTGTCTCCATTTGTAATTAGACACATCATGTCTTTGCTACACCCAGGAAAAAGGAGTAATTCCTTCTTATTCCTAACCTTTGGCTAGCCTTCGTACACTGGTAAGAAGACAAAATCTAATTCACACTAGAGCAACGAACAATCCTCTGCAGTGGATAAATTCCTTGGTGCTGTTAGCAGGCAGCTCAAGTGCTTAGAGGTCTCTTGTAGCTGCTCACTCTCTGCCCCCTGGCTCTGCTGTGGCAGGGAAACGGGGGCACCAGCAGTGAGAATGAGAGGAGTGGTTGGCACTTGCTTTGAGCACATTGTTCAGTGCTGGGTATTTACCCTGCAAGGTAAAGAAGCGTGAGGGATACCAAGTGCTTGAGGAGCGTGGCTGCCACATGTCCAGGCATGTATCCATTCACTGCACTTCTCTGTGCTTTGGTGAAGGTGTCATCTGTGGCTCAGGTGACCTTCCTTACTGAGCAATGTGGATGTGCACTTAGTGCTGTAATCCTTTTAACAGGCCCTGTTGTCACAGAGCTTCCTTTAGGTGCCCAAAAGTGTCAGTCAATCTTCATCTCTTCCCTGTTCCTCCCTCCACTTCTTCCCTTGTGTGTTGTATTAATTCCCTTCTCCACAGTACTGGGAGCAGAAGCGTGTTGTTTCTGCAGTGTGCCAGAACTTTGGTCTCATGTTTACTCTTCCTCCTGCTGCATGGAAGCCACCCATAAGATTAATTAAGCCATGGTGCTGGCTTTCTCCTCTTTCTTGTATATTTTCACTTGATATACTGCTTTGTGACTTGACTGAAGGTAGAAATGGAAACTTCATGCTAAGAGTATGAGACTCCTTGAGAGCAGCCAGGTCACAAGTCCAGCAAGCAGGCACCAGTGGAGGGAGCTGGGCTGGGCAGCAGCATGGTCCCCCAGTCTCTGTGCTGGAGAGCTGCTGGAGCCATGCTAGCAAGTAGAGAGGTGAAGAGTTGCTGGGTAGTCTTTAGGGCTACCCACTGCAGTGTATGAATGGGACTGGATAGCCTTCCTCAGCCTGCATCTGTCCTCCCACCTCCCTTCTCCCAGTAAAAGTGCGTTATTTTCACCCAGAGCTGCTCTCTTGGAGACTTCAGCTCATAGTACAAATTTGGGGCATGCACTTGTGTGCACATCAGTATGGTGCCTTGCTAAAGCATCCCCAGTGCCACCCGAGTGAGCCCTCTCTGGCTCCCCAGTGAGTCTTGGCTGAGTTAGGGAGCAGCCCTGTGTACACATAAGCATTTGCTTTAGGGACTCACCCATCGGTTAAAGTGGAATTACATGCTTAACTTACTAAATTACTCTAGGCTTTGCTTAAGTATATAATTAAGAATTATGCACTCAAAGATAACTATTTGTAGGGTTGGGGGTTGCTATCCTGCTTCCATTTCCCTAAAACCACAGGCAAGTTCTTGTGCTCTTGTCTTTTTCTGCCTGGGCAATGTTTCCAGCTGGGGTTGGAGTGTTAGGGAGATAGGAGGAGGGACAGAGCATACAGACCCATAAGAACACTTCATTGTTCCGGGAAACCACCTCAAACCATGGGAATATTTCAGAGATCCAAATATGGCTGAAGAAGCTTATTTAAATGTTGCACAGGGCCAAATCCTGGCTGTCCTCCAACTCAAAGTCTTTATTCAAGGCATCTTTCCCTCTGTGGGTGGGTTGGGAAGGAACTGGCGGCCATAGTTTCCCTCAGCCAAGCTACTGGCAGCGTTGTGTCCCAGAACTGCCACCTGGCCAAGGACTCTGTGGTGTTCAGCAAGCTCGGCTTTGCAGACCAAAGCCCTTTGTGCACCTCCCCTGCCAGTGGTTTCTCCCAGCTCTGTCAGCATCCCAGGGACAGCACTGGGGCAGGGCGAGCTGCACCTCCCTTGTGGTTAAACCAGAATTGAAGGCTCAGAACAAAGAGGGCTGACTGGGCCCTGTGACCACAGCCTCCTCCTGGAGACGCCCATCTGCAGAATGAGCCCAGTATTGCAGCAAGGCAACCCCCAGCTGGGGAATAACGTGCAATGACTCCAGTGATTAGAGAAGGCTGAACAATTGCTTTATTAAGCTATACTATATTATATTACATACTATACTAATACTGTACTCTATACTAAAGAAAAACCTGTGACTCTTTTCAGACAGTAACGACACACCTTTGACCTAACTGGTCAATCAATCCAAACAACCATCACCGGTGTCCAATTAAGAAATCCCTTCTTTGGTAAACAATCTCCATAACACATTCCACATGTGCCAAACAACAGGAACAGCAAATGAAGAGAAGAATTGTTTTCTTCTTTGTCTGAGTTTTCACACAGACTTTCCCCAGCAGAAATCCTGGGAAGGTTGTGCCTGCTGCTCTCTGTGAAAAGAGCTGCAGCCACAGCCCAGGAAGACCATTTTGCTTGGGTTACCCAGAGAGCAGCAAGCAAGGAGCTCCTGTGTAAGAATGGGTCTGAACCAGTAACAGTCACGTGCAATGCCCTGTATCCATCAGCTCCTGCATGCTGGTGTCTCCCAACAGTGCTTTTCAGAGGGAGAGGTTAGTCCCTAGTCCCTCTGTGATTTTGGAAAGCTTTGGGTATGGCGTGAGAACAGTCAGAGGAAAGCTGTATTGCCTCCTAAAGAAAGGAGTGTACTCTGGTACTGCCCACAGCTATCCTTCATTGTCACCCCTCTCACCTTTCTCGTTTTATCTGCATGACCTGTATTGGTAAAGATGGAGAATGTAGATTAAGGAGTGAAATTCTATCTAGTGTTTATGTGATTTTTAAATACAAGAGGCAGTTTAGGGGGTAGTTTTTCTTCTAATCATTTGCGCTGCTTTTGCAGGAACAGTTTACCACAGCTCAGAAAAGGTCTGCTTTGGACTTTGTTTTTGTTTGTTTGTTGGTTTGGTTTTGGGTTTAAAAACCCTTTAATAATATTTGCTTGCTCTCTGCGTTTTTTTCTTTGTTGCCCAGACTGGACCTGATCCTTTGTGGTGCCTCTTGCACCACCATCTTCCCCTTTGGGCTCCTCAAGGTGCTACTGCAGGCAGGATGTAGTAGTAGGTGGTTCCTGTGGGCAGCTCTTCCTCTGCCCCCATTGTAGGGGCAGAAAGATGTGCAACCATCTGAGCAGAGCTGAAAGAGATCTTCCTGTGTATGTGCTGTGCAAACAAATAGCAGGGGTTGTCAGAAGTCCTCTCTTCTGATATTGGCATTGTTCACAAAGGCTTGGAAAAGTGTTGTACCTCCTCCAGGCTGCCTTCTTACACAAGCCACACTGTCTAAACACATTGAGTAATCCCTGCCTCAGGCTCAAAAACTTCTGCTTGAAATAGTGTAGATCAGTTAAAAATGTAAGATATTAATTTTAACATCTTAAGTTACTGAAAGCTAGCTGTGTTCCAGAATGCATTGTACCACAGGCTGGTTGCTCCAATAACTCAACATTTGGGACCTGACTCTATCCAATTCTTGCTGTCAAATGTCACTTGTCTATGCAGATGCTTCCAGGTTTACAATCCCATGTCCCCTAGGAGCTTTCCCCTAGGCAACTCTAGTGCTGGTGGCTTCCCTTTATCTGCAGAAATGTGTTCCCCGGTGGCATTTGGATGCTGCCTTCTCCATAGTGGCATGGCTATGGTTAATGAAATCTTTGCTGTGCTCTTTCAGACCTTTTCATTTCCATGGTGAAACGACTGATTCTGGGCGGTTTGTGTAGTTTTATGAAGATTTTAATTTGATTCTTGGACTGCGTCATGGCTGGTACATATCCTTGTTTCTGCAGTAACAAGCTGTTTACAGTTTATTTTCTCTGTACTAAGGTGCTAACCAGCTTGAACAACAATTAAATGCTGTCATTTACAGTATGTCTAGTATCCAAGGAGAATCAAACCATATATCTAAGAATATGTCTTTGGAATAGGCACTTGCTACAGCCTAAATGAGAAGGAAAGATCCTGTCCCAGAAAATGAGCACTATGTTCAGTGCTGTTGGACTAACCTGGTTCTCATGGCAAACGTAAAAATGCAGTTTCCCTTATTCAAATAGAGGATTACCTGCCCACACTGAGTAATTTCCACTTTTTTTTTTCAGTACAGAGATCCCACTGACAAACTTTGTGTTGCTTCATTGTTATTGTTCATCCTATGCACTCAATTCAGTCTTCCACAGCTTTTAGTAGCACTGTTTGAACACTGCTTCATCCCACATCTCCTTCCTGCATAACTCCTCTGTGAAATAGGCCAGGAAAGGCAGGTTTGTGTATGTCTTTGAATGAGAAGCAGCTCTTTCCAAATTTCTACCCATCACACAGCTGTTCAGCAGCCATTCAAGTTGTTGGGGGTTTTTTTTGTTTGTTTTTTTCCACAGGCGCCTCCTTGTCTCTGATCTGATAGCAAATGTCTCCTTTCATGTCCTACATCAAGGCTGCTACTTTGGCCTCCTATTCCATTTGCTCCTCTTTTTTAATGCCGTGCCAAACATATTAATGTCAGGCAGAGCTGTCCTGGATCCCTCGGCATAATTCCAAGTGCCACGGCCTCCCTTTGCCCACACGGCCAGGGCTCCAGTGGGCCGGCTGTTCCGCAGCCGCTGTGTGGGCCGTAGCGGTGGCACCGTCCCTCGCACGGCCTGTGTGCTGCCCCGTTTGTTGCTCTCGGGCACCCGCAGGGCTGGGTGCCTTTTGGCCCAGCTGGCTCTGCAGCAGCCATCCATAAATGCATCCATAAATGCCCGCGGGCCGGGCCCGGCCCTTGTTCCCGGAGGAGCAGGGCCCGCGGGCCGCAGTGCGGACCGGGCCGTGCTGCCCGAGCCGGCTGCGGAAGCGCCTCTTGCTGCCCCGCTCCTTTGGGCGCCCGTGCCGCCTCCTGCTCCAGCCTTTGTGGGTACTGCTGCTCCAGTTCACCTGCTCAGCTTTATCCTCGGGCTACACAGACTGCAAACCCTTTGAAAATCAAGAGCAGGTTGGCAGGCAGTGGAGGAAGGGGCAAGCCATTTGACAGGTGATTATGGTTAGGGATTTTCTTCTTATTTATCCGGGTGTAGCTGCATGCAGGCCAGTTGGAATGCTCGCTATGTGCTCTGGCAAAACTCAATTTTGCTGCATTGCCCCATTGCAATACAGAGGGAGAAGCTCCTCATCATCCACGCTTCTAGTGCACAGGAGGAGCTTATCCAACCCGAGGGATGCCCTGCCACACGCTGCCGATGCCCAAGTTGTTAAGGCCGGGGAGGATCCGGTCACTGCTTTACTGACAGCCCCCCTGGGCAGCCACAGCACTGCACAGTGTGACAGCTCTTGCTGGCTCCGGCTTAGCTGGCGATGAGTCACCTTGAGTGCCTGACTTCTTGATAAATCCTGGGAAAAACAGGGCACTTAAATGTCAGCCAATGGGGGGAATTTCAGCGGGGGTAGGTTAAACTAGCTCTGCAGCTTGGTCACCAACCACCTACCTGCAGATGTGCTGGTTCAATAGCACTCATCTGCCATGAATCTGCTGGGAAGAGGCTGGCCATGTGGGCCACAATTTTTAGGGAAAGCCTGAGGTGCTGCTATGTGCTTCTCTCTCCTGAGGCAACTGAGTTTGTCTTATTTTTGAGGCTAGGTAGGTAAAGGGAGAAGCTTTGTCTTCCCCTCCTTCTCAGGAATGAAGACAAAAGTAAAATGAGAAAATGCTTGTGTTTTTGCCTAATGTATGGTTCTTTCCAGGTTCTCAGCTGTATTTTAGTCACTGTAAAAGCTGATAGGAATTATTGATCTCATTTACCCTCCTTATAGCTTGACTGATTCTTTATTTGGAAACTGGAGTCTTGAGATACAATGAAAAAGCAAAGTTCATCTCATGAACTGGAACAAAAATGCACTTTAGAGTATCTAAAATCTGTCAGGTGTTGTGTTTCTATGGGTTTTGTTGAAATACCGAGTCCCAAGAAGCAAGGGGACCATGACCCACTTCTGTGCTGTGGAGAGGACTCTGGCCTCCTGGTCCTCTAGAGAGAGGCTCTTTTGCTACTGCCCTTGTGTGCTTTTCCTCAGCCTTCCTGAACCTGCATCTCTGGGGAATGGCAGCTTCTGCTAGGAGAAAAGGTGGAAAGCTGCCACAGCATTTCTGCCTCTGCCCAGGCAGCTCTTGCCCTTTTGGGTTGATGGTTCTGTGGTGTAGGAGACCTAACCCTTCATTCCTTTTCTTTCTGCAAAGTTAGTTTTGCACCAGCTTCCCTCAGAGCTGTATCTCTCATTTTAGTCTTTTAAGTGGGCTTGATGGTCAGTCATAGGAGCACTGTGGGAAAGCTCAGTAAAGAATATGGTTGACTCTTTAATGCTAGGAGAAGTGAGAGCCACCTTTTCCAAAAGCTGTGCTCAACAGTGAAAAGTTTCAGATGACTCACCTGCTAGAAAGAAAAAAAAGTAAAGTAATTCCTAATTCTGGACACTTCTTGACCTACTTCCAAGCCATGTTCCTTCCCCATCACCACCCACTGTGAGAGCACAAGCTTTGCAAGGAATATTGCTGTGTGGCTGTTAATGGTTAAATGCAATTTTGTTTATTGGATGTTTTTGAAAACATAAGAAACGGCTAAGTGCACAGACAGACTGTTGCATCCAAAATGATTTACTGCTTTGCCTTTTATAGCTTTTGATTACATCAGGTTGCTGCATCAATATCTTGTCTGTACCATCCAGCCTGGTGGGGCAGCAAGACAAAGAATATTGTTGCTGGGTAGTTTTCCAGGTGGTGTGGCAATTAAAGTAGCTTTCCTGGGCAATGTGGGGCTGATCACCCAAAGCTGGGAAGCAATTTAAATTTATGCGTGTTCAGATGCTTGTCCAGCCCATAGACATAAAATAAAAATGCAGTGTTTTAATGAAATATTTGGGCTGTTTTGCTTAGGACTGCCTGGCTGTACTTGAGCAAAAACCTTGCCTGAGTATTTTACTACAGCTGTCTTTGTTCAGGTTGCAGTCTAGAAGTACAAAAAGCTGTCCATAGCAAGGGATGAGTGAAGGCTGTGAGCCCAGCTTTGCACTTCGAAGGCTCTAGAGTATGAAGCTGTTTGAATCCAGTTCAGACACAGGCACCAGTAGCAATGCCTTTCCCCAGTCTGGGATTCACAGGCTTGATCTCCTTCAAAGTACCAGTAGGGTAGGATCCAGAACTTAATGCCATGTCACAGCTGTCTTTGCCCTGCAAATCTTGTTGTCCTTGTAGAAAAGTGTCCTCCTGACTGCCCGACAACTGAGGAAGCAAGGGAGGGGATTTAACTTTGAGGATCCAGCAAATCCCACAGCAGGAACAGATTCCCAGTGTTCTGATATCTCCTGCGAGGTCAGATCTGAATCCAAAGGAGGGGTTTTTTTCTTGTATTAGAAGATCTCACCCTGCTCTGATGTGGCCCACTCCCTTCAGCAGATAAACCAGCTTTTCCTGAAGGATGTAGGAGGCAGCAGAGGAAAGGTGACTAAGGTGGTGTGCTCAGTGAATTACCTCCATGGTGGCCCAAAGCAGCTGGGACAGGAGGGAAAGCGGCTCAGTGCACTGAAGGAGCTTTCCTCATAGAGGACAGAAAAAGTGGGGCTAGAAAAGCAAATACTAGAGCAGTTCTCTTGGTGAAAGAGGCAATAGTTGTGACCTTAAACCCCAGACAATATAGAATGGGAAGGCCATAGAGACAAGGAGGCTCCCTGGTGAAAACCATTTTCATCAAGAGTTCAATTTCCTACTGTAGCCAGAGCTTGTGCCTGATGAGTGTATGTCTTAAAATCAGATACACTTTATACTACTGTTCTTTGGCTGTGCACTAGACACAAGGAGTGATTGCAGGAAATTGAACACAGGACTGCATGTCTGCAGCTGTGGGGAATGTGATGGCATTAGCAACCCGACCAAGGGTCTCTTTCTGGTGCCTCCAGAACTCACGGAAATACAACACAGAGCCTCAGATCCAATTTCCTGCTCCCCTTTATCCTGGGTGAACATGTCAGTCAGAGCGACCTCCTGTCATTATCAAGTGATCTATCATATTAAAACAAGGGGGAAGGAAAAACCACAGCAGAAAGGAAAATTAATGTGTTGCAGACTTTGAAGTACTTCCCCTTTAATCCTAGCCCATAAAACTTTGATTTAGTTTTGTATCCTGGCTCATGGGTTTCTCTCTGTCCCAGTGTTCTGATCTGGTCAGTCTGCTTTGGACACTGGTGAAAACCAAGCAGTACCTGCACTGGTGTGTGCTAACCTGGCCCAAGGCAAGTGCCCTGAGGGACTTCACTCATGCTGGCTAACACCATCGCATGCCAGGAAGCAGGATCATTGATGCTGCACCAGGTTTGTGCCCCTTCCTCTCCAGGTTTATTAAACAACAAACTGTCAGAGGGTAATGCCAGGGAGGATGGTGACCTTGTGCCAGGTTGGTGTGTGAAGGAGAAGGACCTGCAGCATACACGGGGAATGTAGGCTGTGTCAGGAAGTCTCCATGCATGTTGCCCTCTCCTTGTTGAGAGGGTCAGGCAGTGCTAGTGGGACTGCAATAACTTCCAGTCCAGTTAAAGGTCAGGAGCAAACCAATGACCTCTTTGTCTGTCATCTTGCCTTTTAGTAGCAGGTATCAACTAAGCAGTTGTTATTAAAGGTCTGTTGCTCTCCATGAGGGAACTGGTGGCTATGACATTCTGATCAGAGTACAGATTTTATTCTGCTTCTGCAAGTTCCCCTTGGAAGGAACTGGATGCAGCATACTTTCCTTTCTACCCTTCTCTGTTCTGCACTGTTTCTCCTGGCTCTTCAGCAGCTCTCATAGAGTGGTGTGGACTATACTTCTCACAGTGAAAAGTTCCAGCTGATTTCCAAAGGATCAGGATTTGGCTTGATCTCATAAATACTCTACTCCAGGGACTGGAAGCTCTCTGTACCACCCTCCATGCACTGCAGTAGCACAGGCTAGTTGGAACCTTGTTGCACTTCTCCCTGTAAATGCAGAGGGTGACAGAGAGGTCTCACATTGGCAGCTGTGGATGTGGGTGAGGATGGATTATCTGCAGGTCCTCTGGCTGTCCAAAGTTCGCGAGTTTGCATTTTTGAATTGGTTTTACAAGATGAGGGGACCCTTGACCTAGTCAAGAGCAGTGAATGCTCAGACAATGCCTGGAGGCTGAGTGCTTAATGTTCCACAGCTGGAGCACCTGAGCTCAGAGCTCTGCCCTCACTGCTGCTGAGAGGAGCAAGAGCCAGAGGAAACATGAATGTGTCTGATATACTCTGTGCTGTTGAGAAATCTGCGAAGGAACTTCCCCTGCTCTGTATCTCAAGCACCATGAGACATTTCTATAGCAAGGACTGGCACTTGTCTGTCTGTTTTCAAAGAAAAATGGTGATCTGGTTTGGACAGCTGTGTCTTATCCTTCCCCAGAGGTATCCAGGGTAAGGGGGAAGACTCAGTAGCTGAGAATGAATACACAGCTGCAATTGCATTCAGAAGGTGGTTTCACATCCCCACCTTCTGTGATGAAAACCTCTGTCATGAAATTAATCAGTGATTTCACACTTCCTGATATACTATGAAAATGATTAGACACAGCAGCAGCTGGGGAAGTGATGGGACTCATTGAGACTTTGCTCCTTCTAATAATATCTTCTCTTATCTTTTTTTTTTCCTTTTCTGAACACACATTAATTGTTCATGAAAACTAGCACAATCTCAATATACCTACCAAACAAGTGCAACAAGGGAGCTGCTCTTGCAGCCTGTCCATACCACATGGCAACAGCTCTGTCTCATCAAGGCAGTATAAAAAACTATAAAACCACCAATAAAGAGATAAGGAGGAAGTTGTCTATGCAGGGGCTAGGAAAAAAAAAGGTGTTTTCTGTTTTTTGCCTTTCTGAAGGCATGATGAAATAAGCCTCATCTCATGGCTCTGTTGCATGCTTTTGTCACTGCTTGCTGTTACAGGGATGGGATTAAAATGCTTACAGCATGTGAAGTGGAGGCTATGCCCTTCACCTCCCTTGGGAGCACAGTGGTTCTGTTGCTCACCTGAGCCAGGGAGCTGCTGCCAGGCTTCTGAGGGTAGTAGGTGACAGGTGGCAGCCTGGATGCCTAGAGGCATGGTGATCCATGGGATGATGTTGGACAGGGGGGAGATGCCAGTGGAGAAGAGGGGAGCAGTGATCTTTTCCCCAGGGATGGCCCTGGCAGCTGATGGCTTTTCTTTCTCTAGATCCCCAGCAGCAATCACAGTGCTGTCTGTGCCCTGTAGGACAGGGAGCCATCCCTACACTCTCCTTCTCAAGAAAGTACTTGATGGGGGGCCCTAGAAAGATGTTAAATAGACCATACATATGAATGTAACCATATAGAGTAAGTGAGGGCTCCGTCCATTTCTAAATGCAGCTGAAACCAGCGAGGTGATGGCAGTAGGGTCAGCAGCTGAAAGGGGAGTGCAGTGGTTCATTGCAAAACCAGCTGAAAGGGAATCACTGCAGGGTTTACTGCTCTTGCAGAGTGAGCAAAACCACATGATGCTGGGGGAGGAGGCTGCTGGTAATGCTGCCACTTCTGGGATGCCATTTCCCTTGCCCAGTAAATACTGCTTCTGGAATAAGCTGCATAATGAGTGTGCTGAACCACACCTTCATCCTCTGGACAGCATCACAACAAGAGTCAAGCAATAAGCCCTTGTAGTGGCTTTGGGAGAACAGTAATGGCCCTCTTGCAACTGAAGAGTTGCCTCGTGGTGCTGAAGCTCCTGGACTAAGCCAGGGCAGGGCTGGGACCAGCAGGTCTGTCCCTCCAACTGCTGTGGGACTTGCTAACCTACAGCAGGGAAATTTGGTAGCCAGGTAGCAGTTTCCAAAATCCTAATTCCCTAATTGTGAGCAACTAGGCAGGTAGAAGGAGAGGCTTGGAATTCCCAGTCTGTGGGAAGTACGTGGAATATTAGGGCTCTGCTGTAAGACTGTCAGTGCTGCCAGCTGGATCTTGTCTGCTGTCAGCTTTGCTGAGTGATGCTGGGTCACTCCTGTCGTGTGTGGCTCAGGTGGCTGGTACAGTGGTGAGCCCTGACAAATCTCTTAGTGGCATGTGGAGGTGAGGTGGGTTTTTCTACATTGTTTCTGCTCCTGGCCTTTGGGGTGAGGTCGGTGTATTTGGCAAACAATGCTGTGAGCAACTCCTGTGACTAGGACTTCTGGAAGCGACTGCTCTGTAGCTGCAAGATGGTCAGCAGTGCAAAAATGAATGTCAGAAACCACACAGACCAGAGCCTGTGCAAAATGGCCATAGCCTCCCTCTGCCAGGAGGGAGCTAGAGATAGGTGGCCCAAGACTCTCCAGGCTGAAGTGCTTCAGCCATTCAAAATGATTCCCCCTGTCATCTCCAGAGCAAAACTTGTTCTGCACATTCTGGGGTACAAATCAGTTATCAGGGAGAGTTACTCCAAGTTTGGAGTTTATGTGAAACGTTGGCAAAGAGCAACAGCTAAACCCATGTCCCCACAGGAACAACATGAAGAGGGTCTTAAGGAGGGTGTGTGATGAGAGGAGCAAGGGCAAGAAATACATGCAGGTGGGAGACAGTGCACAGAATGGGGCAGAGGCTGAATATAGGACTGTACAAAGTACAGGACAAAATACACACTGTGTGTAGAAGAAACCCCTTTAGAAAAAAACCCCAGGCTATGAAAGACCACCCTGTTTTTTGCACACACCTGTGTCTTTCTCCACACATTAATTTCTTCTATCTGAATTCTTTTGACTGCTCTGAGGGGGGGATCCTGTTGTTGGAGCAATCCTGTGGGACTGCTTCAGGTTGTGATGGCATGTCGAGGACATGTGGACTGTGTTCAGCAGGATCTAAGCATGTTTGGGTATGTAGGTGCTCTAGAATGACCCTGCTTGAGCAGAGAGGTTAGACCAGATGACCCAGTGTGGTCCCTTCCAATCTGACCCATTCTGTGATGGGTCATTGATATGTTGCATGTGCCAAAGTCCTTTTCTGCCTATGCACTTTTTTAAAACAAGAGATAATATTCTTGTAAATTAAACTTTCAGGAGAACCTGAATAAATTAATAAAGGGATAACCAGTGTTTTATCATCCACTTAATCCCAAAACATGACACATATCAGAAGGATGATTTTCAACACAACTAGATATTTAAAGTCAAGTCTTCAGTGCTGAGGGAGGTAGCAGGCCTTGTGTGGTGTCATAATGACAGGACTCTTCCCAGGGAAATTGTCTCTGTCTTATCACCACCATCAGAGCAGTCTGGGGTCAGACTTTGCACCAGAAGCACTCATCCCATATGTGTTTCCTGGATCCTGCCAGATCTGGACAGAAGCCACACGTATCCTAGAGATGCATGGGTCTCTCCATGCACAAGCTGCTCACTCCTTTAATTAAGCCACTAACTTTCATTAACAACTGATCTTAATTTCCTTTACAGTTATTTTTCATGTAGGGTGCCCCCCACCCCGTGTTTTTATAAACCTGGATCAGATTCTCCTGGAGGGAAGCACGGCTTTCTTCTAACTGCTCAGGGGGAAGAGACAATCTGGCATTCTTCACGTTGTCCCAGATTTGTAAAAGAAGAGACACCATTGCACAGGAGACTTTTTTTTTTTTTGGTAGGTCTCAGCTGTTTTGCTAAGAAAATTATTACACTGGCCTTAGGAGAATTGTAAAATTTTATTCAATCTTTACCCAGCATTTATTGTTATCCCCACTGGACAGTGCTATCAAGGTCTCTAGCTGTGCTACCTGGTAACATCTCCCAAAGTTGGGGACCTTCAGCTTTGGTAGTTTGCATACTCAAAGTGGAGACAAATGATAGTGTGAAGCCTTGTTTGCCAGCCTGCCAGGAGCTGTTATGAGGTTAAGGGAGGGCCACCCTCAGCCACACCAGCACTTCCTGCCCATGAGCTGAGCACCCACAACTCCACTGCATGTGAAGGTGGGCAAATACAGGATGGCTGTAGGAGAGTCTGAATTGCTGTGGAAGACCCTTAGGAGCTGAAAGCTAATACAGGGATTACATGCTACTGTTGTGCTATCCACAATATAACAGAACCCCAAATATATTTCATTACAGCACAGTTTTAACCTGTTAGCAAACATGCTGGCCAGGGAGTAATTTACCCAGAAAGTGAAGGCACAGGATGCAGCAGCAAGTGTTTGAAAGAGGTGAAAGAGAGCCAGCCTGTGTGCAGTGCATGGCTGAAGCACCAGCTACTGCTCTGGAATCACTGTGAATCGTCCTCTCTATGAACCACAGGATTAGTTTAAGAAACGTGGATATTTTTTTTTTCTTTTCATGCTATTAGCCAGCATGTGGTGCAGGAAGCAGAAAAAACCCACCTTGCTGCCAGTGTTTAACAGGGAAACCAGAGTGGTGGTGGTACAATTGATTTTTGTCTTTGTTGGGTTTCAAAATCAATGAAATATGAACTTTTCCCATTGATTTTTTTGAATTCAAAATTATTTTGGGAAGCTGTTAAATGAATTGACAACTTTGTGAGCTAAATCCTCTTCTGTGCTTTGTAAGACATGTGTGAGAATCCATCAGAATGTGCTGATGTGCTAACAGACCTCTTGCCATATTACTATTTGTTGGTGTCTTCTGTCATACCAAACCTCTTCCTCTGAGGCCAGGTTCCTTGGTCTTCAGTGAGAGTAGGGTAGGAGCAGATCCAATCCACTGCTGGAATCTGAGCCTCATGTTCTTGTTCTGTAGCTGAGAAAAGGGGTGTATCTCCAGCAGTGTTGGTGCTGGTTGCTCATTAGTAGTCACTGCAGTTGAAATGGCCTTTTTGAATGTGCCCCTTGTCCTGGCACATAGCCTGATGCTGTAAGCCCCGGAGTCCCATTGGTCCTTCCTGGAAAAAAGCCCTCAAAAACATATAACCTAATTTGTAATGGAGTTGCTACTAAGCCATTGCTCTAAGACACAAAAATAAGGAAAATCTCAGAGTTCCTCAGCATGAGAAGATCCCCTTGACCACCACCCATGGATGGCAGTTAAAATGCAGAAAAAATTCCCTTTGAATGAGTTTTGTTTCCTGCCCCAGGACACACTGGCTTGCCAGGCCAAGCCTCAGGGTGTTTGTCCTGAGCAGAGTATACTGCACTACAGATGTCCACTTCTCTGCAACCTGCGGTGGTCCATCCATGGACCATGGATCAACACAGTTTTTGAAGCCAGTGCTAAAATGGAAAACTTTGGAATTAACATTTGTCCTAGATTCCACCCTGATCAAAATCTGGTTGTGAGGTGTACCCTCATTTTCTGTTGTCATGTAGAGTCTTTGGAAGATGTCACTTCTCATCAGAAGTTTTCAAGGGTTTGAATTGCCCTGAGCTGGTTGCTATCCTTAGTTAGGATTTTTACTTTTTGAGGGCTTCTCCATAGTGGTCTGAGTGCTGCCTGAAGTTTCTTTAGGTCTGTGTTCCCTTGCACAGAAAACCCTTGGCAAGCCCAGGCCTGAACATGTTTGTGGTATCAGTCAACTGTGTGTGGGCTGACTCTACATTACTCTGCAATCACTTGTGAAGATGACCACACAAAGAATTGCTCTTCACTGTAATCCAGACCTGAGGAAGGTGGCCTCTGACCCCAGACTTAACCTCTTGGGGAGCTCTGCAATGAAACTAGAGGATCTTATTGCAACCTACAGCTGTCACAGACACATCTCTGGGTCAGAAAGTTTAAACCCATAATTTTCTCCTTTCTGAGCCTTGTACAAAGGATACACAAAGAATCTTTACCCTTCTTTGGCAAGCCCCCTGTCTGCTAGGACCTGTGGAGGAATTGTCCCCTTGTTATGGGGAAACGCCATGAAGAGTGCATGAATTGTCCCAGGTGTCCCATGACTTGTTTGATAAGAATTTTCATACTGTTGTGTGTGTAAAGCCCAGGTTGGCTTTCAGGGCTCTAAGCATGTTTGTAAAACAGGCTTTCATAGGAGGAAAAAATAAAGAATTTTATGTTTGAACTGGGTTCATTTGCTCTGTAATCATGGATAGGCTTGAAGCTGCCTTCTACATTGTGGCTCCTTTCCTCTTTTGCCTAGAAAATATTTTTTTTCTCACATTTAAAACTTACTTAATTTCAAGGCTCTGCAAATGCATCATATTAATAGAATGTCACATTATCTTATCCCTTCAGACACAAATGTGATCAGGCACCTGCTGAAAGCTGGTGAAGGAGGAAAAGCAAAGCTATGGAAAAAGAGCCCAAAACATAACACCGGTTCACCAAGATCAGACCTTGAATGAGAGAAGGGGGCTGTGCCAAGCCCTTTTGTGCAAACTTGAGGTCTGCAACAGTTAGTCTGCTTGTATTCCAGGAAAAAGGGCTGATATGGTGCTTGTTTCTTTCTTATATCTAGTCTAAATCAAATTATTGCATCATTAGGTCAAGGGCCAAAAGTTTGAGAGACAGCAATAGTAGGAGAAATTCCTAAAGCCTTGCTCAGCTAGAAATTTTTCAAGGAAGAGCCAAACCTACAGTTTGTCATGTCTGCCATAATAAAACCATAATATAGCCCTATCTATCTGAAATTTTGGATGGTAACTGTGTGAAATTCTTATCTGTGTGTGTGAAGTGCATAACTGGGGAATGAAGGGGAAAGAACAGGTCTTTTCAGACTTAGCTAACACACTCACAGAGGTTCCTCTGGAACTTGTAGGACACTGGCAGGTTTTTATGTCAATAAATGCTGTTGGCCAGGCAGAGCAAGTCAATGCCTGTTATGCACATTGTCTTTAACAATAGCACTGCTGTTGAGTACATTCTGTTGTCAGCATCCTTATTATCAGCATGGTTGCCAGCAGAAGGCTGAAGTCATGGGATGTTGAAACTATGGGTTGTGTTAAAAAAAATCTCTAGTTTTAGGTAGACATGGAAAGGAAGAGCAAAGCCTCCATTTCTTGTTCTGCTTCAAATCTCAAGAGCTTAGAGACCGGTTTGAGAGAAGTATTTAAGGTGCTGGTTGTTTATGGGAAAACTCCCCTCACTTTTATGAAGAACTTCTTTACTGTACGGGTGACTGATCACTGGAACAGTTGCCCATAGAGTTTGTGGAGATATCCAAAAGCTGTCAGTACTCAATCCCAGGTAATGTGCTCTAGGACACCTGTGTGAGCAGGGAGGTTGGACCAGATGACCTCCAGTGGTCCATTCTAACCCTACCCATTCTGTGTTCTTTTAATATTCCACTGTTTGGTAGAATTACAGTGATTTTGGGTTAGAATCATACAATAGTTTAAGTTGGAAGGGATGTTTTAAAGGTCATCTAGCTCCAGCCTTCTGCAATGAGCAAGGACATCTTCAGTTAGATCAGGTTGCTCAGAGCCCCATCCAACCTGACCTTTAATGTTTTCAGGGATGGGATGCCTACCATCTCTCTGGGCAACCTGGGCCAGTATTTCACTGTCCTCTTTGTAAAAAACTTCTTCCTTATATCTAATCTAAATCAGCCCTCTGTCAGTTTAAAACCATTAGCTGTGGTCCTTGGGTAACACTTGAAACATCAAGTGATTTTGGTAGTCATTAAAAACTAATATCCGTGCTTGTTTAGTGAGATTGTGCTAAACAACCCAGGAATTTGAACATCCTGTATTTTAATTGTTAAAGCTAATATAAACAAGAGATGGTTGGTTTTTTGTGAAGTTTTGGGGTTTTCTAAAAAAATTTTAAATAGCATTTTTATATAAACAGTTTGATTTCATCTTAGGTTAGTACTTTGCAAGCACACCTTTAAGACTAAGGAGATAAAAAATTTCATATACTCCTTCTTGTGATGAAATTTTTTTGCCTGAGCCGAGCAACATAAGATTAGGTCCATCTGGAAAGGAAGGAAAGAGGGAAACACCTGGGAGCATTTCTTAAATGTATTAGGCATGATTTTATGTACTTGGATGAGGTGAAATGAAACATCTGTGTACCATAAAGAGCTCTGTCTGTCTTAAGTTATTGTCAACTGTAAATTTGTGTATTGCCTCCAGGGCTTGCTCCTGCTGATGAGCATTTTGTACTGCAGTTCCTCAGCACCAGACCCACCCTTGCTGAGCCTTAAACACAAGCGGTTGGCTGGAACTGCCTGATGATGAGCTGGGCATGGGTTGGTGAGCATGAGAGGGGTTGGGAGAGTTTCCCAACTGGGGTCGTTTCCTTTGCTTGGTGTTGGGGTGACTGGAGAGCTGCCACCCTTGGGGCTGTCCTCCTTGGCAGGGGTGTGAGGCTTGGAGGTGGCCACCTGGAGATCAGGTGACACTGGCCAGTTCCAGGGTCCCTGCATCCACACAGTCTTAGGTTTCAGCCACTGATGCTGTGCTGTTGATTTTATGTGTTGGTGTCACTAAGGGTTCTTCTGCAGCTCCAGTGAGACTGCTGGGCATTTAAATGCCACGGGCCACATGTGCCTGTGTTCCCCCAGACACTGGGAAGCCCTTCCCCTCCCTGACATCACACAGGACCATCATTCAGGGTTGCAGCCCTGTGCAGGGCTGGCCAGCACTCTGAGGTCAGGCACTTCTGCTTATGTTGGATCTTGCCATGTCTCTGGCCCATGTGCATCCCTTACCATGTTTCTACCTGGTAAGCTGCCTTGCTGGGTTATTTAAGGACACCAGGAATGGCAGGTGGCATTTGGGGTGATAAAAGGCTGAATCTGAGACCCACAAGGTGTTCTGCCGCCATCTTTTGTACCGCCATCTTGTACTTACTTGCAGCAAATCTGTCCCCTTGTGGCCTCCTCCTGCTGTGTGTCTGTCCTGGACTTCCATGCCCTGTTCTAACTAATAACAGTGAGTAGCCAGACCAGAATGGATAATTGCTCTGGATCTCTTCTGTGCTGAGGTGTGGGGGCAGAGGCTGCTCTTATTATGGAGCCATAACTATTATGGAGCATTAACTGGAATGTGCCAGCTGACTTTCAGGGCCTTAGTGGTCTGTGCTGTCCTGCAGGGGACCACAGCCCATTTACAGCTTTTCTTATCCACTGCTGGCAGCATGAATCCTGTGCAACTCTCAGACACGTCATCCTCTCAGTAACTGTTCTGCCCTTTCCTCTTCTGTCTTTGTACGTCCGCTGCCTGTGCCTGGCTGAGGTAAAAGTTCTTGCCCAGCGTAGGACTCAGGGTCAGGTTTCTCATGGCAGTTTACTCAGCTGCTTTTGACAGGGATGGTTTGCACTTGCACATGTGCTCAGGTCTCACCAGAAAGCTTCTGGGCCTTCATCACCTCAGGGGGTATGGGGAGTCACTGGGGACAAACAGACTGGGGACAGCTTCTCTCTGGAGGATGAAACAGACTTTTCTTTGGCAGGATAGCCTGGTGTTAGGGATTGTTGCCTTGTAATACCTGGTCTTTAAAGAAGTGAGAAGCCATGCCAGAAGGTAAATCTCCTGGAGGCACATGTCTGCCCATAGCTGCTGGAGCAAAAACAGAGGGGATCCTAATGGGAGACAAACGTGTACAAATACTGTGATGTGTCTTGTGTGAGGCATAACTGTACTGCTTTGTTCCATGGTCCTGGAAACTAGCCCCCAGCAGTTTTCTGCCAAAGTCAAATAGCAACTTTGGAGGCAATGTGTATTTTTTTACCTTAAAATGACTTGCTGTCTCACAACTTGTTATTTTACTTTGGTTAAAAAATAACTGGGTGGTTTCCACAAGCACAAACTAAAGGATGCAGCTTCAAATGGATACCAGGACCAGCTGTGGCTGTGTAATTATGTTGCCTATATTTAATCTCTCAGAAGTGTTTGGCAGATGCTTTAAATCTCAAATATGCAATCAATATCTTCTCTGAGGCTCAACTACCATGTTCTTTCCCCACCTTGCTTGAAATACACAAAGTGAAGCCAATATACTTGGATGGTACAGGAGTGATCCCTGCTCAGTGAGTGTATATCTCTATCTATAGGTACCGATGGAGACCTCCTAGAGGTGTGTGTGTGCGCGTGTTACATGCAAGACGTGCTCTGCCTTTATTTATTTTGGAAAGGGTTTGCCTTGGTTTCGCCGTGCCTCGCTTTAAACGATCCGAAAATCCCCCCCGGATTCAGAGGAATAAATATGCATGGCTTGTAATTCTGTTGCAGCGCTCGCTCCCAGCTGATAGGTGACGTGGAGTTTGGAGGCTCGCAGATTGGCTTTTTGATTTGGCTTCTTGCTGCAGTTGTGCAAACCTCGCTGGCTCCCAGAAATCAGGCTCAGCGCTTTGCCGTGCACCGTAATGCTGGGAAACCTGCACCGAGCCCCGATGGTGTGAGCGCGGGAGCGGGGGAAGCCCAGCAGATTCAGTGGCAATCTGGGGTACAATCCATTTTCTCTTTCCCCCTCCCTCGACCCCCCATTCATCTCCGTCCTCCTCGCCCTCCTCCCTCTTCGCCAAATCTCCCTTCCCTCCCCAAACTCCACCGCACGGAGCTGAAGATCAAGGCTGGTGGATTTATCAACATTTTACCTCCACCCCCACCCCCTTTTCCAGATGCACCTCCCCGCTCTCCCTGACAGCTGCAAAAGGGAGCACAGGTTTTGTAGCGAGCGAGGCAACTTGGACTGACATGCAAAGGCGAACCCCCCCGTACCCGCACACACCGTCGGTGAATCACCGGGAGATGCGATGAGCTCCCTTTAGGAACCGGAAGGATTTGTGTTGGGGAGCCAGTGGAGCCCCCCCTCCCTATCCCCCAGCCCGACCCTCCAAAAAAAAGTCAGGAAAGCCTCCAGAAAGGGTAAGTAAGGGGGTGCCACCCCCGCTCCGGGGGAGACGCGAGGCTGGCGGGCAGGTGTCCTGCTGCCAATCGGGGCTCCATGCCTTGCACGCGAATGGCCGTGGAGCGGGGGGTGCTATGGGGTGGGGGGACGAGAGCTCTTTGCAGGCTCATCTCCCGGGATAGCGGGGGAATTAGCGTTGCCCAGGCGCTGGGAGCTCGCTTCATTCCCGCTGTCTTCCCGGCGCCGTGGCGGCTCCGTGCCCGTTTGTGTGTGTGTGTGTGAGGGGCTGCGTGTGTGTGTGCGCTGCGGAGGGAGGGCTTTGCCTACGGCGCGGAGCGGGCGCTGCGGGGTGGATGCGCGCCGGGGAGGGGGCGCCGGGCCGACCGTGCGCGGCCGCCCCGGGATCCCTCCCGCCGCCGGGCGGGGGTGCCCCGGTTCGGCGGCGCGGCGCGGCCCGCAGGGATGCCGGGGAGCCCGGGGGGGGGGGGGTTCTGCCCGGGGCTGCCAGGCGGAGGAAGCGGCTCTCATGCAGTGCTATAAATTTCCTTTTTTATAATTCCCCCCACCCCCTTTTGAATTTCCTTTTTATTTTTATTTTTTTTCTTCCGCCGGGAGAGGCCGGGCCGGGCCATCCCCGGCCGTGGGGCGGGGGCGCCGGGGCCGCCGTCCTGGGCAGCTGTCGCGCTCCGTCCGCCGGGGCCGGCTTGTTTACCCCGGGTGTCAAATATAGCTGCTGCGCCAGGCGCTGCCCTAAATAGGGCACGGGGCCGCCGGCAGGCCCGCAGCCCCCCACGGCCGGGGGACGGGAACTCCACACACACACACATGCACACGCGTGAGAGCTGACCTAAATGTGGGCTGGGTTTACGCTCTACCTGTCTCCAGCCTTGCTTCAGAGCTTTATGTTTTTTCACCTGTGTCTAAAGTATCAATCGCCCCGGGTGAGAGATGAAACCATTGCAGTTGGTTTTGGGTTTTTTTTTGACTGTTATTCTAAAACGTGGCCATTCACAAGCATGGCCTTTCCCCCTCTGCCCCCTCCAATGGAGCTGTAGTTTAATGGTTGGGTTCCTGACCTTTTGGGTTGTTCCTTGGCTTGTTCTGTGGATTTTTACCCTAAAAATCTGTTTCATATTTAGAGGGAAATGCTGGAGGGACAGTCAGGATGAGAAGAGGTGCCTTACACGTTTCCCCCTTCTTCATACTTATATGTATGTTCCTTTAATTCCACACATTTCTTTGTAAAGCAAAAGAGTGATTTTTTTGGAGCTGTTTTCTTTATTTCTGGAGATGACAGGGTTGGAAGACTTAGATAACAGTCGGTAGCACCTTTCCATTTTGGAGCACACATCTCGTGGTCCCTGGGAGACTGGTGGGAGGCCCAGGATAGCAGAACTGGCTTTGGGGGACACAAGACACAGAGCAGGGAAACAGAGGCCTTGAAGGTGCTCTGTAGGTTCAGTGCAGCAGGGAGAGGCATCACTTCCCTGCGGCACCAGCATTTCTAGGGAGTCCCTAATCCTGCTCCATCCACTGCTGTTGGAAGCATTTGTTTACCCTGACCATGGTTTAGCTGAGAAAGTCACATTTGGTGCTCATGTTTGTGCTTCTGTGTTCAACTGGAACGAGACTTGCTTCCTGAATAGAAGTAGTGATGTTGGAAAAGAGCATGTCCAGCTACTGCTGAGGGGTGGGAGCAGCCCAGGAGCCCTCAGTTCTGCCGTGAGTGTGCAACATGAGGCAAATTGGCTACCCTGTGTTGTAATTAGAAGGGTGTAGTATCAACCAGTGTGGGGAAGGAGATGACTGGTGGGTATAGAGAGCCTTAGACAAAAGGTGCAGTACAGCAGTCTGGTTTCTTTTCCTTAAAGCCAAATATGAGTCCTGCTCTAATAAGTGGGTTGTTTAAGTATTGCTCAAATGCCCAAGGTAGGACAGACTTTAGACCTCTGCTGAGGGCCTAACGTGAGGGCAGTAGTAGTGCACGTAAGCTTCTGCTTTTTTGTATACCTCCAGTGTGCTGCAAGACACATTTCAGGTCCTGGGTCTCGTTTGTATCATGAATGGTATTTTTCTTCCTGCGTGGGGATTTGGTAAGGATGTGGTTACAATACCGAGTGGGTGACAGGGTGTTAGAGGGAAGGCAGATATGTAGCCATCCTAATACCCCTCTGCACTGCACTTGATTTTGCAGAGATCCTGCTCTTGCTTTGCAAAGCTGCCACCTGACAGGATGGTACCTGGGATGGCAGATGCCATCATCAGGTGGGATAGTCCTTGCCATTGCTCTGGGCAGAGTGGGAAGCAGTCTTCAGCACCCAGAACAGCAGAGCAAATGTGCAGCAGTACCCAGCACAGCCTGGGTCACCGTTCTGTGCTCCACAGCTTCTGGCTGGGCCAGTGTAGAGCAGGAGCTGCCCTGTCTGATCCAGTCAGACTGGAGCACACTGTGTTGTTGGCAGTTGTTCTGCATGGCAATCCTAGGATGCTCAAGGCACTGCTCCTCAGCTTGGCTGACTTGGAGGAGGGGAAGAGATACCCATGGATGAATCCACCCTTCCTGCTTCCTCTGCTTTCCTCTGGAACCAGTGGGTTTAAGTCAGAGGAGGCTGGTCCGAGCTTGGCAGGTGCTGTGGTATTGCAGGTTGGACAGGTAGAGAGATTGCTAAGGGCCTAGGCTGACCTGCTGCTATGTTGTGCCTGATCCCTTATTTTTAAAGGGTCTTTCCTGTGGGAGGCATTCTCTATCCCCAAGGCAGGGCAAGGCCACAACAGCGTGTGTCAGCACTTTTATTAGAAACCAAGTGAAGATGTATTCCCTTCGCCAATATTTTCAAGTGAAGCACTATGCAGATAAATGGTCTGTCTGTCAGGGTTTTGTTTGCTTGTTTTAAACAAACAGCATCAGTCTCCTCCCCTAAGCTTCCCCAATGACCAAGTGGCGTTGACAAATAGTTCCTTGTTCTTTGTTGCTGTCATGTTTCAAATGCCTTTCATGTGCTTCACAGTTAAAAAAGATGGCTTTGATTGCTGGCCAATTTTTTTTTTATAAACCAGGCAGTAATTTCTAATTCTGTATTAAAAAAAAAAGTGAAGGAAATTAAATTACAATGACAAAAACATCTTCTTAATAGGGAAAAAAGTCTCTGAAGCCAGGAAATTGATAGTTGTGATGCTTCATCTACCATCACCCACTGTGTTGAGGTATTGTGGCATAGATTAATGCTATTGTTGATTTACTGTTTAGATAACAGTAACTCCTAAAGGCATCAGCCTGGTTGGGGGCCCATGTTTCCAAGCACCATACAGATGTCTGGTAAATTACAGTCTTTGTCCTGAAGAATTTCATGCATTGAGAAATACATGAGATGATAAGCTGTTCTTGGGGAACATTTAAAACACCTGTATTGCTGAGCTTGTGGTCCTGAATCTGCTAATTTCAGTGACATGGGGTTTGGGGCTGAAAGGAGACTCCTGGTCATGTCCCTGCTTACCTACAGAATGAGCTCCAGGAACCACCTCAAGTCTCCTGCTGCTTCTGTGCTGCTTGAGCACTAACATGGTATAGACTGCAGCTGGCTTCTCTGCTTCCCCTCTGCCTTAACGCTTTAAGCTGCAAGCTGTGCTTGAGGGCCATCATGGATGTGAGCGCATGAAGTTCACCATGATGGCCTCCCAACCTCCCCATGAGGCACTTCTGTCACAGGGTTTTGCAGGAATAACAAAGCATGAGCAGGGATGTGTCATACCATTCTGAAGGTAGCACCACCCCCCCATCTCGGTAGTGTCACAATGAGACCCAGGTGCCATTGTTCCTGCAGTACAGCATCATAAAGTAATTAGTTTGCCCCATAAGACCCATTTATAAATAGGTGATTATCATGCCCCCATGCTCCTTCAACTCTCAATTTTCTGGTAATTCTGTCTTTAAATCTGCTTGCTGAAGCCTTTGATCACACAGCTGAGCTGTCATTGATGTCTCTGACAGTTGACATCATGGGAGAGAAGGGAGCTTAGGGCTCTTAACATTTCTTTTATGACAGCTTGTTTTCTAATGAAACACTCCAATGAGGATTTTCCATCATAATAAAACAGGGAGCTCTTCCAGAGCACTCAGATTTAGGGAGAAGCTTCTGTTTCCATTCACTAGCAGATTATTTCAAGGCAACAAGACTGAGCTTGCTCTGTTTGCTGCCTTCCTGTTCTCTGCTGTCTTTTTACCTAAGCCTCCTAACTCAGGACAGCAGCAGAGACAGCCAGGTCAAGAGCAATCAGAAATACTAAATATCCTATGCTGCTGGGCATGCTTTGCAACCAGTGAGGTGCCAAAGAGTTTTAGGAACTACAGACAGATGAGACTGCATTGCCATTTCTTTCATCTCCCCTCTCCTAGGCTGGTACTTGGAGGCTGTCTCAAAGCAAAGAGCAGCATTGCAGAATAGAGTTTTAATCAAAAGAAGTGTAGTGATGCAGGGATGTACCTGCGAGAGGGCACTTAGATCTGACTGCTGAGGTTGTGTTGAAGGTGACATGTCCAGGAGTGAACGTGGGGCTCCAGTGCTGACAACAGAAGGTGCCCTGCCAGTGCGTTCATATGCTGCATGCTGGTGAAAGCTGCTTTCCATCCCCAGAGCAGGGGCAGAAGCAGGGAGCGTTAGAGCATGTCTGCACCTTGTTCTGCAGCCAGGCTGCAGCTCACTCTGGATGTGTCCTAGCTCAACTCAATGTGAGTAGTGCTAGAAGAGAGTCTGTCAGTGTCCAGGCAGGCTGTGAATTCCACCACTGCCCCAGAGCCACAGCTCCCCACGCACAAATTAGCGAAAGCAGCGCTGCCTCTGCCATGCACATATGAGGGTACTTGGAGTAATGCTTCAGGTCTGAAGAACCTGTCCTTTTGCTCTCCATACTGGTTACTGTCAGGAAAATTTGTCTTGGGTGATTAAGACGTGGACATCTTGGTTTACCAACTTGAGGGAGGCCTTTCTTGTTGGGAAGCAGTATCTTGATGTTGAACTTCAAGTTGACCTTAATAAGCACCTTTATCCTCTTCTCTGGTTTTGGTTGGGATTAGGCAGTGACTCTTGAACACACATGTTAGTTGGGAAAAATGGGGACAGAGATATGTCTCTGCCCTTACATTGCAGGATCAGGCTGTTCCATGGTCCAGGAGGTGTTACAGGATTCACTGCTGCAAGAGGCAAACCTGCTTCTGCCCATACAGCTATTGCACTTGCCACTTGTCATCTGGGCCTTGTTCTTTACAGCTTTCCCACCCTGGCTGCTTGTTTCTGCTCCTGTCCCACCCCTGCAGGATACTGGCACAGTGGCATGTGTGCCCAAGTGGTAGGTTCTGCTTGCTTTTCTGCCAGACAGATTCCTGGTCCTTATTAATGCCCTAGCCATGCAAACAGTTATACCAATAGAAAGGAGAGAGCTAGAGCAGAGTGGTAACAAATGTTCAGGTTGGCTTAAGAATCCCTGCTTCCACCTGTGAAGCTTCTGCCTGAATTGCCTGCAGCAGTTAAGGCTTGGAGTTGGTTCAGCCTTGAAGTCCGTGCTTGATGAAACGGATAGTACTGAATGCAAATTAGTTGCAAAGAATCTAAGAGTGATGGGGTCTGCAAAGCACTTCTTAAGCTATTAAGAGGCACAAAAATCAGGAAAAAAAATAGAAAATAGAAAATAATTTTTATTATAAAATCTTCCCAAGAACATGCACAGGGGTTGAGCCTGATTAAAAAAAAATCCAGAGAGTCTAGGCCAAGCTATTTCTCAGATGCAACATGCCAAATGGACTCAGGTTTTTCAAGAAGAGAATAAAATGAGAACTTCCCCTCTGCTCTCAGTTCTTTCAAGTCCCTTGAAAGCTTCACACTAGCACTCAGCACTTCATCAACAGCCATCTCTCCATGTTGAAGCCTCCCGACTGCATTCCCTGGCAGTGCAAGTGGGAGCAGTGCCAACTGTTTTATTAGGTTTGCACCCACAAAGCCCACTAGCAAGGCAGGACCTGACTCCTTGTCCCCATGGGACTGTGGCAGGCTCAGTTTGGGGTGCTGCCATGCACTCGCCGTGGGTGCTGAGCGTGCACTCTCTCACCTGGCCAGTGTGAGAGTCCTGGGGAGGCTGCTGGCCTCGGTGCTAACTGGGGCCCCGTGTGAGGACCCAGGGGCCAGAGTGAAGTGGAGCTCTCAGTGTTGCTGTCTTCAAGGAGTGAGGCAAGGTGGGTCTCTGTGTACTTTTCCTTTGTGAAGGATTCTGATGAGGGATAATGACTTGCTGCTGCTTTTGCTTTGGCAGCCCCTAGAGAAGAATGCGCCTTTCAGAGCTTGTGTCATAGAAGGCAAGCAGAGGGAATGCTGCTGGAGTTAGCCATGAACAGGTATTCTCCTGTATGAGAATTTTGGAGATGGGTGGACTAGACATTGGCCTCACACCAATCACCATCCACTCTGACTTTTTAAGCCTCATTTTTTCCTTTCATTTTAACCTTCCAGAGTAGTTTCAGGTTCACTTCTTTTAGTAAATGTTTCCTCTTCTCTTAACTTAAATAATCCATCTCCCCAAAGCTGACCTGACAGATGTTTCCCCTGCAGTGACCCTGTGCACACAGCACACTTCATGAAACCCTGGCTTCCATGGGGAAATGCAGCACCAGCAGTGACCCTGCTGATGTCCCAGCTAAAAATAAAGCCTGTCCCTCCTGGCAGTGTTGGGGTTTGCTTTTAAGTAGGTAGGCAGTTTTACCCATTGGCTGCAATGTGCTCTTGTGCCAGGCAGAAGGCACAGCTTAACCTTCAGAGCATGATGGAGCTGCCTTCCCTTTAGGGAATCACACCAGGAGACTGAAGGTGAGAAGATGCTCCGCTGCACTTGGTGCACCTACGTCACGCCCAAAAATCTGCTGGTTTGCCTGCTGCCTGTCTAGATCCATCTCTGCTGTTTGTGCATCCTAGTGAGTCACAAACACCCCTCCTTCCCCCAGCTGTGGCCTTTTCCTGCCTCTGCTTTTCCTTCTTAAATATATAGATTTCTTCATGATTCTCAGTAACTGCCCCAACTCCTGACTTTTCTCAAAAACTCCATGCCTTCTAGCTTCCCAGCATCAAGCTTCTTTTGGCTTGGTTGACCAGCTCTATTCCTCAGACCAAAGTTAATTTCCCAGCGAAGGCTGAGAGAGGGGATGTGGGGGTTATGTTGGGTTGTGCAGTATTCCAGAAACCTCACCTAATTACTGCTAAAAGAGAACATGAAGAGGTGGTCTGGTCATAATTTGCAAGTATCTGTATGGGAGCCAGCAGCTACTAGGTATGGTGGGCTTGTTGCCATCAACCCAGCTGAAGGGGTGATGGTCCTTGTAGCTGGGTTTGGGAAAGACCACAAGGGTGCTATGGGAGGAGGGGACAGGGGGATGATCCAGAAGTGTTTCTATGTCTGCAGAGTGGAGGGTTGTTTTAATACATTGTGTCAAATTCATTGAATACCCATTTTATTCATTTGTCTGCTCATTGAACTCCCACTACAAAGTGGATTAGTTTTTGGCTTTGTTTGTCTTGATAAGTGACCATCATTTTGTCAAAGATGTTTTGTGCTTGTTCTTTTACCTGCTCATGTCACTGACCTGAATGCAACACTAATGGTGGCTCTGCCTGAGATAACACTCTTCCTATCCATTGCTCCTCACTTGCTGGTGTTGGGGGACTGTTGCTTCTGATTTGGCAAAGCATTTGCCTGTAACTTGTGACAGGTTTCCCAGATGACAGGAGCTGCTGTCATCAGCGTCAGGATGAGCTGGGTTCAGAGCACCACCACAGAAACATGGCTGGGCATGAGAAGCTTTCTGGGCTGAGGCAGGAGGGGTAGGGAGTGAGTGTTGAGTAAGGGTGTGAAAACAGCCTGTTTATTCCTGCCTCAGCTGTTGTTCAAGTCAGTCCTTCACTGAAACTCACAGCAAGAGTGGGACCCTGCAATTTTTTTGCTGTAGCAGGGTCTTAGGAGAGATTTGGACTTGAAAGCAAGTTAAATGCATCTCAGTTTGAACTTTCTCTTTGCAGAAAAGGATGAAAAAATAATTTTTGTTGTCCCTGAAGGGGACTCAAACTCCTGAGTGAAACTGATGCAGATATGGGACTACTAGGATCTGTAATGGAGGCTGTACCCCTCGGTGGCAGGATAGAAGCTGTCCTCTCTTTTTGCCCTGGTGGCTTAAATAGATTGTACAGCGAGTGCTGCATGTGATGAGTATATTATCCAAGCACATGCATTAAGCCACTGACTCCTGTCATTTTACCTCCAGGATGAGGCACTTCACATGCTGATCCAAGGTGACAGTGGGCACGTGGTGGACCAGAGAGACTCCAAGCCTTGTGTGCTGCAGTCTGGGATTGTGGGGAGAAGGAGAATATTCTCCTTCTCTTGTTGGTTTCAGTGCATTTGGCTGAAGTGGTCATCTCCCATGACTCAGCTGCTGCTCCTGTTGGCAGGACTAGTTGTGGCAGATTTGGGGCCAGCATAGAGTATTGGGAGGAGGGAGGAAACAGAGCAGGATGGGCAGGAATATAGTTGTATGGAGGAAGTAGGAAGATGCCCTCCAGCTGCTGTGTGTGACGTAGGTTGTGAAGAAGAAATAGATTAAGTTTTCCTTTTTAAGGTTTCTGTTGTATGAAATGTTGCCAAAGTTCCTAAGGCATCTCTTTCAATAGAGTAAGCTGGCTCTGCTGACATGGGCTCACTGGACCTATGCTGATTTACGCCAGAGAAAATCTGGTCCTAAGTACTCTGTCTCTCTTCTTTCTTGCCAGCCCTCCTGTGATGGTATGCAAATTGACTAGGCTGGAAAGATAGTTCTAGTTTTTAACTTTGTTTAAAAACAGGCTTTTAGAGGGAAGGGTCAAGGGGAGGAAGCTGGTGAAAGAAAAGTGCTCTGAATACCAGGAGAATGCTGTTTCTTCAGTTTGGAGATAAACGGCAGTATGATTATTATATATGTTGCTAGAAAAGTCTTCAGATACATGATGTCCTGCATCCAGTTTTCAAATGTTCTGCACTGGTATCTAAGTTAAGACTTGCTGACTGCTGGGAATTGGGAGTGTATCATTGCAGACGTGTTGGAAATCACAGGGAAAGTCTCATTCTTTTCAAACAAAGTGCTTTGTTGTATGCACTGCCCCCAAGCTGGCAAACACATATAGATAATCTTGATTTTTTTTTTTTGAATCTTCTTAATGGACTGAGTCATGTATTTACCTGGCTTATCCCTATGACATTTGGGTATGGAATCTGCTTGACACTCTTGGTAGGAATAAAGAAATAACCTCATGTCTTTCTTTGGAGAAAACTGCAGCAGTCTCTCATAGTCATCTGTTTGGTTTTCTGCAGGAATTTTAAATCATGTTTAGGTGTCCATTGGAAAATTTGTGATTTCAGTGCATTCCACATGTCCAAGTGGGTTAAAAGGAGCTGCCCTGTTAAGCTTCTAATCACTCTTTGATATGTGGCCCTTTCCAGCTCCTTTGGGGGACTATCTGAGGCACACTGAGACCATGGATGAGGTAGAGGAGGAAGGCAGTGAGGCTGTAATGGTGAGAAAGAAGGATGTGGGTATTGAGGGTGTCTAGCTCCAGACAATATTTCAGATTACCTGCCCTTGGCAGGACAGAGCGGGGCAGCCAGCCAGCAAGGGCAGACCTGCAGTTGGAACACAAACTGGAAGGAAAAAGGTGAATCAACCTGTCTGGTAATTCTGTAGCGAAGAACAAATTTCTGCCTGTCTTTGCTGTAGAGATCAGAGTGGCATATGGCTTTATACAGCCCACAGGGAAAGCCATCAGGGGGTGGGGAGGGAAGAAATGGAGGTGGGGCAGCAGATAGCCTGGAGACTGCTGCCACTTACTGTAATTGCCGTAGCGGCTCAGCTTCCACTGTTTGTTGTCCATGTCATCTCTGCAATTACCATATGGTAAATATGACTTGAGTCTCTAGCAAATAACAGAGCTAGTATTAAAAGAGAATCTGTAAACAGCTAGTGCAGAAATGAATAAAGAGCAATAAACAGCCTGGACTTATGAAGAATGAATTAATCATCGTGGATGCGAGGGCTTATTTTATTTTAAAGCAGTTGCAGAATTAGCAGCTGAAAAAACACCAAAGGATTAAGATATCTAAATTGTCAATAAGAGAGACATGGGGATATGTGGCAGTAAAGGGTGAGGGTGCTGTGTGGAATCTTATTTGATAACTGTATTCAAATTGGGTGAATTTACAGGTTTTGGCACCTTCCAAGTGAAGTGGGAGGTATTTTGAGGATAACCCATAGCTCAGTGCATTTTTCATGCCTCCTGCTGTGCTCAGATCTGCAGAAGCAGTGGGCGTGTTACAGTGTATTTCCCACATCTCAGCTGGAGACCTTGACTTTTTGGTTGAAACTCTGGAAATCTCTGCTTTCATTCCGCACATGGCAGTCAGCGCTCTGCTCCTTGTGCCAGCCCCACTGTGCTGGGGGTGCACAGCAAACAAGTGGAGAGATCTTAAAAAGTGAGCAACACAGTGAGTTTCTGTATATCAGTCTTGATTTAACCTTTGTACGTTCCAGTATCTAGTGAAAACCTGCTGTATAGCAGAGCTGAGAGGCAAATGTTCACTGCCCAGGCTTGTTTTTCCTGCTCCAAAGAGGACAGATCTGCTGTTAGTGTTGGTGGGAGCAGGCACTGAGCTATGGCTCTCCCAGATACCCGTCTGCTTCTGACTGCCTCGAAGATGGAGAATCAAGAGGAGATGAAGATAAATGATTAAAGGGCAGCCTGGGCTAATTTATAAAGATTAAAATAAATTTGTGTGCTTTGGCCAAAGAAAAGCTGTGGAGGAGAAGAGCTATTTACAAGTATCTGAAGCATGTAAATCTCAGACAGGGAGGAGAATGGTTGAGAGTGCTCCAAGGACATGATAATGAGAACTAGCAGAATAAATTTTCTTAATTTCATCCTAAATATAAGGAAGACGGCTAAAGCCTCCAAGATAAATTACATTATGGTGGAGTCTCTATGGGAAGTTGTGGAAATGCCATCACTTGGATAATTTAAAACTCAGCTGGACAAAGTACTAGGAAATAATGGTCACAAGGGGAAGAAGGCAGTGGAAGTCCCTGAGGCATGGACCAGGCAGGTCTTCTGTCTCTGGTCTAGCTAATTCTGAAAAGAACGAAATCTGTGCTAATTAGGCTGAGGGGTTTTCTAATATGACAAACAAGAACCACTTGTTTTTGCTGCAGTAGTAAAGATGCTTTCTGAAGTGTAACCTTCTTCTCCTCTCCTGTTTTTTTTGCCCAGTCTTCCACTTCATCATTTGCTGCTTCTACCTCCATTCACTTTTTTAATATTTTCTTTCTTGCTGAGCCAGGAATAGGCCCTTCTGAACAGACTTGTGGAGGGATTATAACTTCTCTTCTATGTGATGCGGCATTTTTGGTGAAACCTTTTTTTTTGGCTGCATATAGACCAAAAAAGTAATAAATTTTGTTATTATTTTTCCTTGAAGGAGAAGTTAAGAAATAAACAGGCTGTTCCAGAGGATGGGAACAGTGAGTGCCCCAGCTCCTGGGATTAGCACTCAGCATGGCTTGCTGGTGGCTGTCCCAAGAGTCTGTGAGCCAGGTAGGAAAGGCTCCCTACCTGCCTACTTTGTTGCACCACATCCAGCACATCACACAGTTTTTGTTTGCCTCACATAGGTGTTTTCTGTCAGAAAACTCGTGTTTTTATTAACGAAGTCTGGATCTAAAGATGAGGTATGACTACAACACCTCTTCTCTCCTTATGTACCATTTAGCCTGCCTCTGTGTGCAAATAACTATGGGCTCTGCGGCATAAGTGCACTGTTGACAACAAATCCTAGAGTCTTTAATTGTAACAGTTGCAGATCTGTCACCAGAATGCTAAAGAAATGTCAGAGTTGCTGCTGTCATCTGTAGGATGCTGTGAGTCACTAGGTGATAAGTTGCACTCTGATGGTGGCACCTGAACCAGCAGTATAATATGTCTATGAAGCAGGAGCAGTAAATAACACACCCTGTGTGCTGCCACGGGCAGTACATAAAATGTCTTTCACTGACAAGAAGTTTTTCTCACACTGCTGAAATGTTTTTCCCTTTCCCCTACTGCTCCCCAAATGGTCTTCACTACTCTTTATAAACCAGCAAGACAGTGTGATGGAAAGCAGTGCCTTGAAGGCTGCAGCAGAGAAGCCAGTGCCTGGTGCAAGCCCGTGTGTTGTCAAGTGCTCCATGTTGTCTCCTAAAGCCGCAGTCCATGCAAGAGGCAGGGGGACCACTGAGTGGGTGGCCACTTCTTTATTTCCCTCAGCCTCCTAAACCTAAAAGGGAAGATTTTCAGCCCAGTCTTCTCTGGGCCTCTTTCACATCATGAGCATGAGTCTGGAGAATGTGGCTGAACCTTCCCTCTCATTTTAGGGCTATTCGGTCACTGGGAAGAATGGGGAGTTCACCTGTAATATGGGATACAAGCACCTAAAGGCTTTAACTGTGTTTAGAAACTCCTCTAAATGTGTTGAAAAGACTGATCCTTGATGGTCTGCCTCTAAATATGCAATGGAGGCTTCCCAGTGACTTCTGAAAGGCCACAAAAGTGACTTTTTCCCAAATGCACATGTGGTTGTCACCGAGGCACTGCAGTGAGCTCCAGGTGCAGTTTGTACACAGGATGAGTTTGCTCTGGATCCCTGTGCACTGGCAGCAGGATGTGGTGGCCACAAGTAGGCTATGGACAAGAAACTCTGCTTCTTAGTCTCTTACTATGTGGGCGACTGAGCATGGGCACAGGCTGGCCAGAGAGGTTGTGTTTGAGTATCCTCAAATATATTTTTGAATATGTTTTGAATGTATTCACAAGCCAGCTGCATGTGGTCCTGGGCAGCTGGCTCTAGGTGGCCATATTTGAGCCAGGGGGTTGAAGTAGATGGCGTCCAGAGATCCCTGCTACCTCCTGTGTGAAAGTCCTGGAAAAACAGCAATAAGGTTGTGTAATACTCATGAAAAGAAAAAACCCTCATCTGTATCTGAGCAGATAATGCTGCCTTTTAAGCAGAAGCATGCCCACTATTAATCTGTATGTCAGCCTAAATACTAGGTTTTGGGGTTTGAATGTAAAAGAGGCTGTGGTTCGAGGGGGGAAAAAGAGCAACTCTTTCTGTCTCTCAGGCTGAGGAATCTCAGACATGGATGTGTAGGGGAGCAGAAGAGCGAACACACCATGGCTCTGAAGGAGGCTGTGTTACCACATGCCATAAATAAGGATGGCTCTTAAAGTGTGGCTGTGACTGCTCACTGGAGGCTTTCTGCAGTGTCTGCCACCTCCTATGCATGAGGCATAGGAAGTGCTCTGTACTCTGTGTGCAGAGCTGTGTTGCAGCTCTGCTATCCATATATCTGTCTATCCTAGACACATGTTTTTCAGGTCAGGTGTGAGCAAGGAAATAAAATGCCTGGCCAGTCAAGTGCAGTCAGTGGGATATTGGAAAGGGACAATTAAGTACAGGCATCTTTATGGGTTAGCTATTTATGCTCCTGCTTTTCCAGGAGCATCATGGATACTAAAATACAGAAAAAACAGTGTGGAGTGGTTCCCCAGGGCAAGTTGAGTGTTTGGAGGTTGCTCCTAACTGTGCACAGACTTGTGCTTTGCTTGGGCTAGCCCCTGGGATCACCAAATACAATGGGATCTCATCACTGCAGTATTTCTGTAAGAAATTAGTGGGCTTGAGTTGTTATGTCAATTAACATCCATTTACCATGCTAGAATGGTGGGTATTGCTCAAATTAGTAGAGACACTAGCTTGTAAACATTAAACTTGCTAAGAGAGCTGGTAGCTTTTTTAATGGTAGCTTTTTTCTGCTACCATCTTGAGCAAAAAGAAAAGCTGCTTTTGACACATACCAAGGGGATTAATCCATAGGCAGCTAATTCTGGGCTTTGGCATGTTTACTGTGAAGTGCAAAGCAACAAGCACCTACAGCTCTCTGCCATAACTTTTCCATCGAACTGAACTGTGGGGATCTGTCATGGTCTAGACATGAGTTATGGTGCTGTTTCCCTCATAAAACCTAGCTGGTGCAGTAGTACAGAGGTAAACTACCTATTTGCTGTGTCATAATCTGTGTAAAGTCAGCTTGGGCTCCTTGGTTGTGCTTGTTTCAGATAGTCAGGCATGTGCCATTAGTCTGACAGTTTAAGGCCTGCTCTGTGTTGGAAATTTGTACTTGTCAGACAAAATGGATCTGATTACACTGCTGTGGCTTTTGGCTTGCAGGTAAATCTTAACTTGCATTCTGGATACTATTCTTGTAGTGATGAGCAAAGGGCTCAATAGCATTTCAATGGAGAAAATTGAAAAATAGGCTTTGTTTTGTATTAAATATTTTGCTGTGCTTTTATTTTGTGGGAGGGAGGACTGTGCATTAGGTATAATACCTCCTCTGCAAAAACTCAGTTATTTGTGTTCTTTGCAGAAAGGCTATAATTTCAATTTTAGCTCATGGTTATGAAAAACCTTGTATGCTCAATCAAAGAGCTTTTATGTGCTTTGGAACAGAGGAATGTGAAGTCATGTTATTAAGCTGAGCCTTTTTTCTGTCTCCCCCAGCTTTGGAGCGGGGCTGTGAGATGATGCTGATAGCAGTGCCGTATCTGCTCTGTGCTGGGACAGATGCTTGCCAAGTGCGCCTTGAGCTGTCTCTGCCTGGCTCCAGTGCAGCACCCACACCTGAGTGGGGCTCACTCCGTGCTGAGATTTAATCAGCTGCCTTTCCTGGCTGGTCTCAAGTCTGGGAGAGAGGATGTATGGCCACAGATGTACTCCCATGTCTCATTTATTTGGGAGGTGGGAGGAAGAGGGAAAGGAGATGGAGGTGCCAGAAGACTTAATCTTATTTCCAGGTCAAATCCAAAGACTTTTTTGATGTTTTAAGGGGCATTTTGCCTAAGTAAGAAATTAGTAGGGACTTAGGAGGTTGCCTTTGGTTTTGTATTTAATGAGCATTGATATTAGGAACTTGATATGTAAAGGTTGCATATTATCAGCTATCACTGTGTTATGTTGCCTCTTGATTTAATCTCTTGTAAATGCTTCCTTTTGAAAATTCCTTACCTTTAGATTCATGTGAGAAGTTGTATACAAAAAGCTAAATTATAAGGGATCAGTAGAGCTTTTGCCCCCTTTATGCCAAATACAAATCCACAGGAGACAAACCATCAGTCTTCTGAAACTCAGCTATTATAACATATCATAGAATTGTCTCATAGAACCATAAAGTGGTTTGGGTTGGAAGAGACCTTAATTGTGACAAGCGTGGTCCATACTACTCTCTGGACTGTCTTCAGAAGGATTTCAAGACTCATATTTTTATTTATGGGTTCTATTTATGCATTTATAGATGATGTGGCCATTGTCAACTCTTGCAGAAGGAATTCCTTCTGCTAAAATAACTATTATGTGTCTTCCCAGAGCCTTGGTGTTGAATGCTTGCTCATCCTGATGCAGTGATGCTTACAGCACTTTGTCTCTCTTTTGCATTGACTGATTGCTTTGAACTTACCCTACCATACAGGGGGCACTTTCTGTCCCCTCACTGCCAGTGTCCTCATTTGTGTGTATTCAATTTGGAAGCAGTAGCAGGGTAGAGACTTGTGGGAGAAAATGATGTCTGATAGCAAAGAGATGATGGAAATTATGATCCTTGTGATCACCCAGTACCAACTAACTTTGGGCTGTTGCTGCAGCCTCCTGTTGTTTGCATCCTGTAGGGCCAGGGCAGTGACAGTGCTGGAATGGCACCTCTGTGCCAGATGTGGAAGTGTTTTGTCGCACTGGTCTCAGAGGGTGACACCATGACGCCTCCTGAGTGCCTAGGAGTGACTCAGGATTGTGCTGCAAGCCCACCTGGAGGCCTGGTGCTCAGAGCAAGTCTCATGCTAAAGGTTGGCTCCTGTCATAATCAGCCCTGCTGAGATCAATGCTGCTGCTTAGAGGAGGAGTCGGGCTGTGTCTGCTGCACTCTGGACAGGCCAGGAATTCCCTCCACTGGTTTTTGGACTGAGTTGAGTAGCTATATCTTAGGGAGAACTTGCACCTTGTGTAAGCAACCTTGACCTGGTGCTAGAGAGTGAGTTTTAACTCTTCTGTCCTCTGTCACCTGAGCATCAAACCATTACCTCAATGTTTTCTTAAGACCAGTTTTAAAATTTAATGGTTTTGTTCTGTTATAAAGCATTTTTGCAGCAGTTCTCAGTAGGGGGGTGACCATAAGAATGCTCCACTGTATTTTTTAGTTTGGTTAGGTTACTGTTTTTCATGTTAATGAACATATATTAAGATCTTATTAGACAGCATGGCTGTGAGCAAAGTTCCTGTTGATCCCACTGGGAAGTTTTATCTGTGGCAAAGAATTGCAGGATCGGGTCATTATCGTTTCATTTTAGAAAAATGATTGTGACCTCTACTTGATGTCAAAGCAAATGAAAATCAGTGATGAAAAACGTTCCCAGATTCTGAGAGTTTAGTCTGCAACACATAGCCTGAGTTTGGAGATCTTAACACATAAACAGAGGCTAGTCTGGCAGAGATTGTCTTTGAGATAACATACTATTTTTGATAAATAGTAGTAAAATTACCCTCTGCTTAAAGTCAAATTAAAAATTTAAGCGTAACTGGCAAGGTCCTGGAGTGTGTCGAGGAATGCCTAGCAATAGAAACCATCACGGCATTACAGAAGGTAGACTGAATTACAGAAGTTGTTTGTCCCACAGAGAAGGAGGTTGGTGGTAGCAGTGATTTATTTCAGAGGGCATTTAGTCATTGCACTATTCCTAGACGAGGCTCTGAATTTAAGTGATACTTAGATTCCTAAATAATGTTTGAAACCAAATTTAGGTGGTTGAGTCATGTATATGTTTTTCAAAGTATTCCTGTCTTTCTGTCAGCCATTTCTATATGGCTGATCTTGGAAGACACAGCACCTACTGGATGTGGTACAGTTAAGTAGGAGCTGGGAGTTGAAAGTGTCGAGAGGTGGGTGGATACCTGCCAGCAGCTGCAGTATGGAAAAGGGTGATCTGATGTGCCTGGGGTGTTTTTGGAGCTGCTGTGCTCGTGCAGCTGGTCTCTGTGTGCACCTTGTGTCGGAGGCACCAGGAATGTGTCATCTTTGCTGTCATGTGCACACATCCACCTTGCAGCCCAGAGATCTTGGGCTTGCTCAGTCACTGGCCTGCACATGTTCACTGGCCCTTTCTCAGGGGTTTCCCAACACCCTGCAGCCCAAAATTTAGGCAAATAACTGTGCAGAGAGGGAAGGAGGAGAAAATGGGAGCATCAAACTGAATCTTATATTTGCTGGGCAGTTCGGTCCTCGCTATGACCATGAGCTGTGCAGGCAGTGGGGCGTTTTAGTGAGATTTCAAGGCTGGGGCTGTCTAGCAGTCCTCACTGGGGCTGAGCTCCCTCTCATCCATGCAAGTTTGATCAGGCACCAGGGCTGTGGGATACAGTAGGCATTGGATTGGGAAGGTATGTAGGCGAACATGGGAGAATTTAATTCTTCTGAATTAGTCCACACAGCATGAAGAAGTGTATTGTTTTTTAATATCAAGGGTGTCAGAAATGGATTTGTGATCCTGATACTGCATAATCAATTATCTTCCCTCTGCTGTGCTTTGTCAGGAACAGTTTTGTTCATTTGCAGTCTGTGTTCACGCTTTCCCTCCTGTTTTGCTGTCTTTATAGATTTTTATCTGAAAGTTGAAAATGTTTTTTGTTGATATTGGGAAGATTGCACCTGCTTTTGGAAATAGGCAAGCAACACAATAGATGATAAAATAGCCATTTGAGATGCATTTATTACTGCTGATAACACAATAATGCTGTCTGGAATATTTACAGTTCAGAGAGGAGGGTGGATCTCCTCAAGTGCTCAGGAGCTAGTTAATCTCTTTGAACTTCTGTCATCTGAAGTTCAGGCATCTTTCTCTAAACTGCCTGACTGGGCACCCTCATGAGACAGCAGAGAGAGGTGTGAAGGGACATAATCCCTTCTGGAGATGTAGGTCTTAAATACATTTTTTGTGTCAGCACGAGGTGGGATGGGAAGGATGGGAAGGATTGCTCCCTAGAAATGAGTGTCTCTTTCCTCTGACTACAAAGGGAGCCTGAGAGACTTGGTTTGACTTGCTGCCCAAGATTTGGGTAGTTACAATAGGGGAAATGAATCCCAGGCCTGCTCATTTGGCAGTACAAACCTCAATGAAAGTTAGTGGGAGTTAAGGCTTTTGAACCTTCCAAGTGCTGTAGATAATGCCACTATTAAGGTTGATGTTTCCTGTGAGATACTTGCCTGTGTCTGGACTCACAAATGCGATTTGTCAGTTAAGCCTGAGATCAAATTCTTCCAGAGGCCCGTTATGAAGGAAGGAGAATAGTGTGATCCATGATAATGTGCAGGGTTCAGAATCCAATTTTAAGTGGTGCAAGCCCTACAGCAATGTAGTCTGTAAGTAATAGAAGGTATTATTGGGCAGTCTATGTGCTACATCGATCAGCTCCATTGTTTTTGTATGATATTTTAGGTTAGAGATTACTTTCATTTTAGAAGATATTTGAAAATATATCAATTTCTTAGGGATGCAGAGGGAATGTTAGTGGGTACATGAATTTTGCTCTGTCTTCTGCATTTTATGAGCACAACTTTTCCTAAATGTGGCATTTTTGTAAGTTTCTGTGACCATTTAAAAGCATGATTATTGATGTAAAATTGATGTAAAATGTGACATTTAGAGGAGAGGCTATTGATAAATGGCCTTTGGCACTTTGCCGAACATGAGTCTTCTGCCCTATTTCTGAGTTGATACCTTTACCTTCTAACACGGACTCCCCGTGCAGCAGAAGTCCTATGGCTTGGGGGGAGCCATAGGACTTCTGAGACTCTGCAGCCTGTTTGGAGGGGCTCTTTGTGCGGATGATTTGGCCACGAAGGTACTCCATGACTTATGACTGAATCACGTCCTACAAATGGACTTCATTTGGAGATTGGTCACTGGCCTTAAGTGGTACTTTTTTGTGTTGCTAGAGGCTGCTTGACTTGTTTTATTCTCTGGGTTCTGAGTTGAGGGGGGTCCTTAGGTTTGACAGCTTGTGCTGAGTTAAGTGCTGTGTGCTGGGGATCACCATGGCATCACTAGGTGAGTGGTAGCTGAGCAGTCAGTTCTTCTGTTGCACAAAATGTAGGTCAGGAATGAGCTATTTTTTATATATATATATAAAATGTATATATATACATACACACACACTTTTCCTCTGAACTACTTTTCTAGCAATTGATCTTCGTCTGCAGGGCATGTAAATGCTGCAGTTTGTTAGAGTCCCTGCTAAATACCTTCTTCCAAGTGCCAGAGAGAGAGCCTATACATCTGTAACACTACTCTTCAGTGGTGAGATACTGAAGTGCGTTTGGGTAAATGTTGCATCTTCCTTCTCTCTCATGCTTCCCTCCCCCCTCTCTGTTTTGTTTGTTTCAGGTTCTCAGCCTTTTTGGATCTACACAGTGGAAGTTGCATCTTGTGTATGGCGTGGTTAAGCTTGCAGCCTGTCACCTCGGCCTTCCTCCATTTTGGGCTGGTTACTTTTGTGCTGTTTTTGCATGGTTTGCAGGTGGATGCTGGCCTGACGGGAGACTCAACCAGTACAGTACAAAACAGCTCGTGTTCAGGATCTTTTGACTGCAAGGAGGGTGTTATCCTGCCAATATGGTACCCAGAAAACCCATCCCTTGGGGACAAAATTGCCCGTGTTATCGTATACTTTGTAGCGCTGATCTACATGTTCCTTGGAGTCTCCATCATTGCAGATCGTTTCATGGCATCTATAGAGGTCATTACATCACAGGAGAAGGAAATAACAATTAAGAAACCCAATGGAGAGACCACAACGACCACCATTCGCATTTGGAATGAAACTGTTTCCAACTTGACTCTCATGGCTCTGGGCTCCTCTGCTCCCGAGATCCTCTTGTCTCTGATAGAAGTGTGTGGGCATGGATTCATAGCTGGAGACCTGGGGCCATCTACAATTGTTGGCAGCGCTGCTTTCAATATGTTTATCATCATTGCCATCTGTGTCTATGTGATCCCTGATGGGGAAACCAGGAAGATAAAACACCTGAGGGTTTTCTTTGTCACAGCTGCATGGAGCATCTTTGCTTACATCTGGTTGTACATGATCCTTGCTGTTTTCTCTCCAGGTGTGGTTCAGGTTTGGGAAGGCCTGCTCACGCTGTTCTTCTTTCCTCTTTGTGTCGTTCTGGCTTGGATAGCAGATAAACGTCTGCTTTTCTACAAGTATATGCACAAAAAGTACCGTACTGATAAGCACAGGGGCATTATCATAGAGTCAGAAGGTGATCACCCTAAGGGAATTGAGATGGATGGCAAGATGATGAACTCTCACTTTCTAGATGGGAACTTAGTGACCATGGAGGGGAAGGAGGTAGATGAATCTCGCAAAGAGATGATCCGGATCCTAAAGGACCTGAAGCAAAAGCACCCAGAAAAGGACTTGGACCAGCTGGTGGAGATGGCCAACTACTATGCCTTGTCTCACCAGCAGAAGAGCAGAGCCTTTTATCGAATTCAAGCAACCAGAATGATGACAGGAGCTGGCAATATTCTGAAAAAACATGCAGCTGAGCAAGCCAAGAGAACAACTAGCTTGCATGAGGTACGGCCAGAAGAACCCGAGGAATTCATCTCCAAAATTTATTTTGACCCATGCTCTTACCAGTGTCTTGAGAACTGTGGTGCGGTTCTCCTGACAGTGGTGCGGAAAGGAGGTGACATGTCCAAGACCATCTATGTGGACTATAAAACAGAGGATGGCTCTGCCAATGCTGGTGCTGACTATGAGTTCACAGAGGGGACTGTTGTCTTGAAATCTGGGGAGACCCAGAAGGAGTTCTCTGTGGGAATTATTGATGATGACATATTTGAGGAAGATGAGCATTTCTTTGTGCGGCTCAGTAATCTCCGTGTGGTGGAGAGTGAGGAACCTCCAGAGCTCAGTAACTCCCCATACCCAAAGGCCATGTTGGCTTCTCCTTGTGTGGCCACAGTGACTATCCTGGATGATGACCACGCTGGCATCTTCACATTTGAGTGTGATATTATACACGTCAGTGAGAGCATTGGTGTGATGGAAGTCAAAGTCCTAAGGACATCAGGTGCGCGGGGTACAGTCATAGTACCATTTAGGACAGTAGAAGGGACAGCGAAAGGAGGTGGCGAAGACTTTGAAGACACTTACGGGGAGTTGGAGTTCAAGAATGATGAAACTGTGTAAGTAGCCCATTCATTTCTGTTCTCGGGTCTAGTTATGGTACTTAACCCCACATTTTGAGTCCATTACAGGTGAATGCTGACAAGGAACAGGCTCCTTTCTTCAGCTTTCTATCAGTTTCCCTACTTACCTCTATCAGGCAAGAGCCGACAGCAGGATTTAAGAGCTCAAAGCTCTTGTCCCTTCCCTCTTGGGAATGACAAATTGAGGCTTAAAAATACTGGGGACCAGGGGATAGGAATAAAATATATCATTCTCTGAGGTCCAGTAATAAAGCTAAGGGTTAATGGAGAGTTAAAGTAGAGAAAGAAGGAAAAAGATGAGGTTTTACTTGGCTGGGCAAATACAGGAAAGCCTCTTTTTGAACACCAGACATAGGGAACACAGGACTGTGTTGCAATCCCTAGATTAAAGGTTCATAACAATTATTCCCAGGCATGCAAGAGCTGCTCAGTAGACCTCAGGTTTTATTTTCACGTGAGCAATACTTCATACCTGCATCCCTAGGCTTGCCTCTGCAACTGGCAGGTCTGTGTGGCAGCTAATTCCCAGCACAGGCACAGCTGCAAAGCTATTCTGCTGAACCTGAAATCCTTGCAGCCTTTATGACTCTATGGTCTACCTGTGTTCCCTATATCACCTTCTCTGTGGTCGCTGGACGTCTGTTCATTTGCTACCTGTGGTTTTCCCCCTTATAAAATACTGTGGCAAATGGCAATTATGGTCTAAAGCATTACAGATCACAGCCTGCCCATGTGGCTCCATGACCCAGTGTTTTCATACAGAATAAAGAAGGGAAGCAGCACCCATCCTATTAATTCAGCTTTTTTATTGCATACTAAGTAGCTGATGCTAAGCTAGGAAGTAATAAAGACCAGAGAGGCGATAATGTCTAATTGCTTTAAGTACCTGTTGTTAACAGCAGTGAGGAATGAGAAAAATTCCTTAGCTGAGCAGGGAGAAGGACAGAGGTGTGAGCCTGGTGCTAAAACTCCTGATACTAAGTGCCTAGTACCTTTTGTTAAAACCTAATCACTTGACGTATAACAGGAAGAATTGGGCAGGCTTGCATCTGACATCAGAGAAAGGAAATATTTGTACCAAACCTCCCAGTACTGTGCCCAGAAGGATGTTAATATATTAAATTCTTTGAAGTAGGGATGTCCTAATTTGATAGGCTCTTCTGTTTTAGCCCACTAAACCATTTAATCCAGCTAATAGCCACAGTCTTGATGCTTGATTATAAGTATATGTTCTTCCTGTTAGAGGAAGAGAAGCTCCTGTTGGCTGGCTTCAGCCACTGTCAGAGCTGGAGGGGGATCAGCTGTCCTAATCTGGCCTTTTTGGGAAGATGGGGCATGCAGGTCAGTCTCCTTAACTGAACCACAAGCTGATTTCTGTGGAGAAAGCAAAGAAGAATGTTAGGTTTATGGTTACAGTCTCCTGTGAGCAGCCTACCTAAGATATTATGGGTTCTTAGCTTTAACCAGGTCTTGAAGCAGATACTTTCCTTGCTTGAAGAGCTCCATCAGTAAAAGGCCAGCAGATTGGAGTACCAGAGAGTACTCCGATCTGTACTCCCTTTCTCTCATGTGCTGGCTAATGGAAGACTTCTTTTTGTATTTGAAAAGTGTGACAGAAGGTCAGAGCATACCTATATATTGCTTCACTTGGGTTAAAACAAATCACTTTTAGCAGAACCTTGTGGCATAGACTCCAATAAAAAAAGTCCAGAAAACAAATATGTGTAGGTTGCTTAACACTGTAGTTTTTGACCCAGCAGCAGCCTAGAACATAGACATTAATTTGTAGTGTATTTAAAATGGTGATCACACCTGATGCATTAATGAGACTTTCACTTCTGCATCAGAAGCCTGCTGGGAACAAAGCCCACTAGCCAGAGTGGCCATGAAAGTCATGTGGCTGGCAAATTTTAATTTATTTTGAAGCTGGAATTAGTGTACTGGTTCAACATAGCATTTAATCAAGCTAATAAGCCTAACAAGGAGTGAGATCATATCAGCCGGCACATATCTTTATTCACTCCCTATTTACTCCTTTCTGCATACCCCCAGGAATTATAGGAATGGAATTTTAGTCTGGAAATGTGAAGGTAATTTTCAGTAATCAGTCTTTGGCCTTTAAGTTCAGTAGTTCAGTGAACACAGGTCAGTTCTGCATTTTGCTAGCTCTTCTTTGAGGTCCAGGTTGTAGCAGCTGTAGAAACCCGGAAGCAGTAGTAGGTGGGTTTAATATTTTCTGCCTTCTCTGCTTCCTAAATCTGACTGCAGAAAAAAAAATTGCGTAAATATTTAGACTGCAAACCAATTTAAAGTGACTTAGATCTGAGTTTTGGACTTCAGACCCATTATGCTCCTATTCCAACGAAGAGTTTGCTCAGCCAGTTTGGGAAGATGGATGGGTAGGATGTTTGGTACAGTTTTGCTGACCCAGAGAGCAGTGTATTTGTTACAGAATTGCTTGGTACAAGGCTGTCTGAAGACACTGGGTCACCAAATAGCCAGAGCATTGCCTGGGTAAATATTTGAGTCTCTGCCTCTTAGATGCCTTGCCACTGAGGGGGATCCACCATGAGATATTGACATCCCCTGCACACTGAAGGGGGAACCAAGAGCCCACCAAGCCCAGTACAGAATAGAGAGGACAGCAGGGAGATTAAGATGATCAGCAGATAATACAAAGGGAGTCAGAAAGCAGCAAGAAATTAACGTGCTCCCCACTTCAGCCTACTGTTTAGATACTTGCCTAGGAAAAGTGGAATTTGGGCTCAAGTTTCCATGCTGGTGTAAAGCTCCTATACCAGCGTACCCACCTTACTGCCTTAACCTTCTCAGTCTTCTCATGGAGTCGCTTTGATAAGATTTTTTGACTCATGGAAGAGACAAATTATTTAACAGCATCTTGCAAACACATAAGACAGCGCTGAGCTTTGCCATGGATCCTTGCCTGTATGCCAAGGATCTGCAGAACTGCAGCCACAGAGAAGCACTGATCTGTGTAAACTGAAGGAGAGCACAGCTTCAGTTCATGCTCACAGTTTGCTCTCTATCACATTAACTTAAAAACTCACATTGTGCAGCAGCAGGTGATCTGTAAGCAGTTTGTAGGTTGGCCTCCTGAAGTGTAGCAATGGCTAAATTAATCTGGGGGCCATTGGATTACACAGCACCCTGAGATCAAACTGTAGGAGAAGCACTGCTGCCTACCAGATCCCAAGGGCCAAGGATAAGGACTTTCCCTGAAAACTAATTGGAGAACAGGTCTTCACTTAGATATAACAAGATGAAATAAACTGTCTCAGGGTTGTTTTTGAGAGGCTTTCCTTAAAATATATGGGACCAAAAAAACCTGAGTTGATGTGAGCTTTACAGAACAAGAGGGAAATGGGTCCTGCCAGCGGGTCTTGCTTATTGCCTCTGTGATTCTTTCTAGACTAACACAGTCAAAGTTTCCTTACGCACTTTTGGGTGGGAGATAAGAGAATGCAGGCTGAGATGAGGGGTATTGAAACAATGCCATTATTACTGAAATATGGTTCTGTGCAGAGTGTGTGTGTGTGTGTGTATGGATGGGTGTGTTTGAGTGTGGGATAGCTGTGAATCAAGCCATATAATCTTGAATGCTGTGGTCTGTTGAGAAGGGAATTGATCAAATCTCAAATATTTGATTATGCTGCCTCCTTTTCAAGACATTTGTTATTTCTGAACTCCAGCCCCAGTAAGGGCCAGATACAACCTAAGCAGCTGAAGTGGAATACTAGCTCTCTTGTTGACTAAAAGGATCAATCAACCCAAAAACTTTTTTTTTTTTTTTTTTGGCAAGATGACTGAATGATTTTGTATGGAAATGAATGAAGGTATGAAAATGTAGAAGAATGATTGACCCTGCTGCTTTATCATGTCTAAGCAATAAAGAAATCATTAAGAGCCAGAAGCAAAAAATGAATTGAGTTTTAAAGGATTTTCTTTTTACATTAGAAAGAGAACTCCTATCAAGTCATTAAATTTAATTTAAATTTTCTCTGTTTAAATGGTTTCTGCTGTTTAAAAATGTTCAAATTAATATAGAAATTTGTTTATGTCTTGTTTTAGAACGTTTGGAAAGATACACAAATTGCCAATAGCTAGTTGATATGCTAGAATATGAAGTTCTTCTGTGGCCCTGTCACTTGCAGCAGCTTGTCGTAGGCTATTGAGAGATGCTGTGGTGTTGAACTGGTGTTCAATGGGCTGCAAAGCCTCTTTCCTGAGTCAGCATGGCTAAACTTTGGTAATACATGGAAGCCTAGAGTCCCTTATCTATGTGTGTGTTAGGCAGAGTGCTTCATATCAGAAAGGCTGTTAGTCCTTTTATACAGAGACTGCTGGAGACAAACATACTAAGCCTGCCTTGATAGGCATACTTGGGATACTGTTCTTTCCCTTCAGGATTTGGGCAGGATGTTGTGCAAGTTGCATGTTGCCTCTCCTTGTCTGCTTCTCCCCAGAGAATCCCACAGGCTGCTGTGTGCCTGGCTGTGTCTGCACTAAGAGTCACTGTGAGCCTTGGGCACATCCCAGGATGTGCTTAGTTTGGTAATCTGGTGTTCCAAAGGGCTGCCACGGCACTGTGCAGTGAAAAACCATCCTCCTGTTGGGGGTTTCAGACACTTTCTGGCAGGGGGCTCATGAAATGCATGTCTTTGTGTGCATGTGGTGGCTGGAGGTGGTCCTGTCTGCATCAAGGTCACCTTGGTGCTGTGCCCCAAGGCTGCTGGTTACCAGTTGCCCCAGGGCAGACAGCACTTGCTGGTGCTGCTGCCCTCTCCCCTATGTGTTGTGCCACCCTTGTTTGGTAGGAAGGTCAGTATCCCTTCCCCCTCCTTTTCCCCTCCTGTCCACCAGGGCTTGGGCACAGAGACCCTGGGCCCTAACCCCTTGCTCACTTGCCTGCCGTGATGGCTGTTGGCTTCTTTCAGCAGATCTGGTGAATGGGAGAAGAGGGAGCATCAGTTTTCTGGTCAGTTGAAGTATGTCACGCTGAGGTTTAGCATCATTAACTGGCCTTCTTTTTGCCATGCAGCACTTGAGGAAACTGTCACCTTAATTTTTTAATTTGATCACCTACACAGTCATGGTTGTGTCATTTTGAGGGGAATGCTATTATTGGTGCTTAGCTCTTTTGCTTGGTATTTCATCAGTAGATCTCATAACACTTTGCAAAGGAGATTGAGAGACAGTATTCCCATTTTGCAGATGTGGAAAAAATACAGAGAAGGTGACTTCTCTTCCTTCTGGATTACCCAGCAGATCAAAGGCAAAGTAACAAATAAAAACTGATCTCCCTGAACTGGTGACCTGTGCTCTATCCAGAGAAGGTCTGTGTGCATCAGCTTATAGTTTTCCATTACTCAGGACCACATTGAATTTTTGCAGATTCACTGACCTCTCTCCAGCTGTTGAGAGTCAGGATGGTACAGGTGTAGGCAGCAACTGGAATATCTCACTATTCCCCCAAGCTGACAACAGGAGCTACAGTTTTGGATGTTCATTTTCCTAAATTAAATTTTGGCTGCATGACATGGAGGGCTGCTGCATCAGCAGACTTTGCTTTATTTATATCAGTGTGATGATTCCAATTAATGACCAAGGTAATAACAAAATTATTTTGGTACTTTAGTTTGAAATCTTGTTCAATTGCTGTCATACACCATACACTGACCCTAAGGCTCTGGGTTCTGAGAAGACAGCCTTCAAAAAATTAAGACTTATTAGTGGGACTCTAGGCAATGAGAATTTGTTATGTGAGGCTGATGCTTTCCTTCTCTCAGGAGGGAATGCTTTCTTCCCATTAGAGCTTATTGAGACTGAATCCTCTAAGTTTTTCTCTAGTTTGTCTCTATTAGTGGGTAAGCACCTTCTGGCTTTCTTTTCCTGCTTCTACACTTAAATTAGAAGTTCTTGATCCCTATTTTAATTCACATTAAGGGAAAACAGTAGCAGATGCCCTCCAGTTAAGCAAATTTGCCCCCACTATTTTGCTATTGATAAAAGCTGTTGTATTTGCTTTTTGCTGTGAAACACTCCTGTCAGTTTTCTTAGCAGTATCTCAGCAGTATTTAATTTAACTGAATTCCTTTACATACATGCACAGATGCTTTATTTCTGTTACAGTCTGTCCCACTGTGAGATCTAGGTGATGTGACCTGCAGGGGATTAGTGTAAGGTGTCAGGGGACTGTTTCTGGAATGTCTGTGAAACCAGCCTGCAGAAATGTGAGACCTTGACACCACACTGGGAAGAAGAGAAGCCCTGAGCTGACCTTTACCTTCCCAGACAGTCCTGTTGGCAGGTGTCAGGGGGATATACTTGCCCTCTGTCCATGAAGGGCAAACAACATCCTGTCTCAGGGACTGTGACTTCTTGCTCAGAGGCATTCTGTGACAGCGTTAAATAGAGGAGGGCTGGGACCCCAGCTCAAAAATGAGGCACGTGGCAGAGATCAGCTCTTCAGCAGCTCCTGGGAAGCTTATGGATTCTTCAAGTAGAAGGCCCTTCAAAGGGACATTCTGGGATGTGTAGGAGGGGGCAGTGATATTCCTGGTTTAGGGCAAACACAGGGAAATTCACCCTGACAAATGACACAACCAAGTTTTGGGTTTAAAAACAAACAAAAGACCAGAGCTGATCCAAGAGAAAACAAGTTTTCTGTTGTTTTGCCTGCTTAGCTCATACTGACTCATGCCTTACTGAGTGGAGCACCTTTGCAAAATGAGTAACTTAGAGGTCATGCTGTTTACACACAGGGTTAGAGGCACAGCTTGTATTTGTTTCCCACATGTAAAGAGGAAGGACAAAGCACAGTTTGAATGATGCAGCTTCAGGGCATTAAGAGGAGATGCTGGTGGCAAGCTTGATGGACATCCCATCATCCGTGCTGGGATTTTTTTTTTGAAAGCCAACAGTGGGAATGCTGCTTATGGCAACATTATAAAGTGTCTGTGACTCTGACTTCTAACAAATCAGAGTGGCACTAGAGTTTGTGTTAAGTATGGGCTTATAGTTTTGTAAATGAGATGAAGAGAACAATGGCGTCTAAAAGTATCCCCACCCAGAGGTCCTTCAGCATGTTTTTGATCTGATTAAAGAGAAGCAGCTCATGCTGGTGCAAGATGGCAGGTGTTTGAAATAAGAGCTGACTTACCTGTTGCTAGCAGTGTGATTTGGTTTTTATTTACCTCAAGTCAGGAAAAAAGGTGATAAAAGAATTTGCTATGCTAGCTGATTGAAGCACCAGGGACCAAGTTCATCCTCCATTTAGCTTCAGTGAAAACAGCAAATTAAAGCTGGGAGGAATGTGGACTCATACATATTTACAGCTGTCTTAGCAGATGGACTGTTGACAGATGAGGCCCCTCAAGTCTCTGCCTGGGTGCTGGGTGCCAGCATGTATTGCTGAGAGCATTTCAGCTGAAGTCAGTCCTGGTGTTGAGCAGGCACTGGCTGCTTCCTGGGTTGGACCCTTTAGGTGGATTGTGCTGGAAGGGCAGTGAGATGGAAGTCTGAATATCAGATAGGACCAGTTCTTCCTGCCAGGCTTTGCAGGAACTGTCCTTAGGAGGCCGGTGGAGACATCTGCTGAGGTGCCACAAAGCCTGAGCAGCTTCATGTGGAGCATAGTGCAGCCCTACATCTGGACTGCAGTAACTGGAAGCCCTCCTCTGAACAGCACATTCCTGACAGCCTCTGCTTATCCTGCCTCTCTCCTTCCACATCCTCATGTGGAGACCTTCTGGGTGTTAAAAGCAGACCAGGACTTGATGCTCTACTCCATGTGAGCAAAAGCCATGGCTCTGTTCTCCTGCTCCTTTTGTTAGATGGTGGAAAATCTCCTTTGGTGTTTCCAGGTGCTGGGGAAGAAAGAGACTTCTCTCTTCCCTGTTCACCTCTCCAAAGAGTGTCCAGGAGTGGTTGCTCCTGCCTGTGCTGTGGCTGTTTGGCTGACTGTGTCATTGATGGTTTATCTCCTGCTGCACCTCTTTAGTGCTCTATGTAAAAGTATGTTGTTAAAGTGAAATGGGTTAGGAATTACCTTTTGTGCTTCTGTTTTTCTTTCCATGAGATCAACAAGCCAAATGTGTCCTGCCCTCAGATAATTACCTACCTGAGCACTGTGCTGCTTCACTTTTATCCTTTTTTTTTTTTAAGGGTGATAAAACTATCAATATTTAATATAGAAATTTTGCTCCACTTATCTCTGCTTTACCTTTCTTCCCTCCTGGGTTGGTCTCTCCTTTACCTCATCTGCTTGAGAGTTTTGGTTTAATACTGTTGTCTCTGTTTCCCTCAGTAAAGATAACTAGATCACAATGCTGCTTAGGAAGGATGTGCTGGGACCAGTGTATTGGCTTTGCAAGGTATCTAATGCTTTGTTTTCTAAGACATCAGAAATGGTTACTTTTTGGGTGGGTTGTGGTGGGCTTTGGTAGCTCTCAGTAGTTTTCTCATTCTGTAGTGTAACTGGGAAGAGGGAGCATGTGAATTGGCAGTTTTTCCTAGATGTGTCCTGTTAGCTAACACCACCAGAGGTGGGCAGAACTCTGAACAATGCAGAAGAACAGTGAGCTGACTGTGTATGAGCAATAACTGCTTGCCTAGTAGCTGGGCTCCCAGGGTTTCATCAGCTGGATCCTGCAGACCAGTACCTGAAAGCTGTGGCAGGGTGGAAGAGCCTGGCTACTGCTGGTGTGAGAAGCTGTAGCACTGGGAAAGCATGAGGAGCTGAGCACACTGTCTCGGTGCCATGGTGCCTGTCCTATTGCAAAGTCTTAATTTTCTGTGATTAGCAAATTCTTGACATAATTGTCTTTCTTGCTCTTTTTGTGGCCTGAGAAGTGGAGCAGTGCTAGACATGGTCTGTGGGAGTCAGAGCTGATGGCAGCTTCAGTAGGTCATTAGACTTTGTGGTGGGCAGCTGGTGCTGGCTTTCCCTTGAGGTACTGAAAAAAAAAAGTCAGAGGCCTCATTAACCCATCCTTTACATGGTATAGGGCAGCAAAAAACCAGCATAACAGATGAGACATCCCCCCTGGCTTGACAGTAAGCTGTAGACAGCAGTGGCCGAGCAGGAGAGAAGTGCAGAGTGGTTTCCTTGGAGCACAGTGCCCAGGACAGAGGGTAAAGAGCAAAGGATCTGCTGCCTGGAGTGCTGGGAGAACATCCATAAGTGGCAAGTGGGTTTTTTTTTCTTCTCTAAGCTTTGTGGGGAGTAGTAGAACCCCACTGTATTCCTGTGCAGTGCTTTTTGCCCTCCAGGAGATGGAAGAGGTGAGGTGCCATGGTGCAGAGGCAGCAGGGCAGCTGAGTTTGCAAGCCTGGTGCTGCAACTCCCCTGGAAAGATCTGGTTCATGATGGAAAAACCGAGTCCAGACTAAAATGAAGAGCAATGTCCAAGGATGAAATAGGTCACTGGCTTTGGGTGCCTAGGCAATGGAAGCATGGCCAGTCTCAGGGAAAAAAGCTGCTTTGTGCTGGGGTCACTCTGTCTGGCTCTGAGGGACCAGGGTGGTCATTCAGAGCTCTGGGGCATTTGAAGGCAGGACAAGTGGATGAGCAGGCTGAGGGAGGACCCTTCCCAGCATGTGCTGTATTGACTGGAGCCCCTGAATGCCCTAGCCTGAGACAAGACCAAATGCCTCTGGAGACAGCTGCTTGGAGTCTTTCTGAAGAAGGCTGAGATTCCCTCATACACGTAGCCTGACATGTTGTACCTCATGTGGCGCCGTATTTTCTGTCCCCACTCTGGGAATGGAGCCCAGCCGTTGCCTGGGCAGGGAATGGTGACTGCCTTTGGCAAGGGATTTCTCCTTTGTGGTGTAGGGCTGTCCTGGTGGCAGGCAAAAGAGTTTCTTAGGGCTGTGAGGTTGTGGAGGAGAGGCACAAGTATGCAGCATCAACAAACTTCTGCTAAGGGTACCTTTCTTTCAATTTGATGGGGGGAGATGATTTTTTAAAGTGAATTGCTGTATAAGGTAATGGCCTGCTCCCTGGAGAGAACATCTAATGGAATGAAAGGGTATCTCTATCTTGTTTTGGGCGGTGAGAGCTTCCTCGAACCGCTGCCCAGAATACTTGTGAGACACCCTATAATTCAATTAGAAGTACCCTCCAGGGAGCATATAATTATATCATATCTATGAAACATAATGACAGCCCCCTCATATCACATGGTGAGCAACTGCCTGCTGCTGCCCAGAACCTTTCACCGGTAAGGAACTAATCTGCTTAGCACAGATTGAACTCGGTGGTGTACAGTACTTACCCAAATGCTTCTGAAGGGAATCCCTGCCAGCAGAATAAACCTGTTAGCAGCATGTGAGCATCACTGCACCCGCATTTCTCTCCCCAGCCTTCAGGCCACTCCAGCCAGGGCCATCTTCTTTAAAGCTTCTTGGGAATTTTAAAGATCGGGAAGTTTTCTTCATGCCTTTAAACTTGTCTTTTTGCCCCTTATTGTGTAGTAATAGCCAGCGATACAGTGTACGCTGCAGGGATTGAGGTCCATAATAGGCAGTGTCCTTTCTGCTGATAGTTGGTAAGATTTTAATACAAGTTGGGATGTTCTGGGAAGAGGAGCAATTGTACTACCAGTTGAAATGAGTTTCCCTGGTGTGAACCACAGCATTGCAGCATCTCAAAAGGTTTTAGACTAGAAGTGAGGAACACTGACCACCACAGAGGGGACTTCTGTGGGATATTGTCATTCCAATTAACTCTCAGAAGAGGCATCAGCTTCAGTCAATCTGCAGAAAACTGTAGAGGGAGAGCAGGGTGGGGTGTTGGTGTGACTTTTGAGTACCCAAAGAAATCTTGTGGAGGAATTTCCTGACCCACAGTAGAATCAGCTGGGAAACAGCATTGTCTGCCTTGCGATTGAAGAATATCCCTGCTCTGGAGAGGACTGACAATGCTCTGCCAAAATTGGGCTGCCCCCAGTCCTGCTGTAGTTAGTTCAGCAGCCTCAGATGCTGAAAAGCTCATCCACCCATGTGAGTAAACTCATCTACCTGTCACAGGATTGCAGTTGCTGTAGGTACTGTTGAGTTGCTGTCGGTCAGCCTCCAAGTGTCTTTTTGCCCTCAGATCCCAGAGCTCTAAGGGAGCTGGACACCTCTGGAATATGAGACAAGGACCTTTGAGAGGTAATGGAGACAGCGGATGAGTGAGGTTTCCTCCCATTACAAAGCAGGAGAACATCATGCTGAACTTGGGGACAATAGATCTGAGTCCCAATGTGTGTCCTTGACTGGCTTTTTGGGGGTGACTCACCAAAGGCAGAGCCGAGTTTTTTTAGATGCCACTAGGGTGCAGCATCTTTTTTAGGAAGGAATTCTTCATAGAAATGGTGGTTGGATAGTGGAAAGGGGAGGGAGGTTCTGGTGTAGTCACCTCCCTGGAGGTGTTTAAGGAAAGGCCAGTGGAGCTCAGTGCTCTGATCTGGGTGACAAGGTGGTGTTTGGTCACATGTTGGACTCAATGCATCTCAGAGGTCTTTTCCAGCCTAATTGATTCTTTGATCTCTGTGTGATTCTCTCCTTGGGGACAGTTCCATGGGGAATCACTGGCCATCAGGCCCCTAGTGGAGGTGTGTTGAGGGCTCAGTAGAGCTCTGCTGTGAATTGCTAAGTAATCTGATGAAAGGCAGATAGAGAGCATCATAGTTGGAATACGAAATGGATGAGAGTTCCTTGCGAAGAACCATGGGGCCTTGGTCTTCTCCTCTAATGCGGGGCTGGGTTTCCTTTTGCAAGGCCAGCACTTCAGCCAGGGCTCCTCGGTCAGTGGGAATTTCTTGCAGATGAATTCATCTCCTATTTTCTTCTCCTGGTAGGAAAGGAAATTTCAGTCTTGCTGAGGCAAAACAAGGGAAGGAGGAGCTGATATCTTCTCTTTCTGCTGTCTCTACTCCCCCGCCCCAGAAAAAAATCTAGCACTGTGGAGCCTACCTGCTTCCACTACCTAGTGCCAGTGAATGCTTCAGCAAACTGGGAGGGCATCTGTTCTTTTTCAGGCAGCACTGCTGTTAAGCATGGCTTGAAGTGAAGGGAAAACCAAGATTCTTCCCCATGTTTACCTTCTTCTTGGCATCTGGGTATCTCTAATGATGATCCCCAATTCCAAACACTGCAGTAAAGCAAGAGTTTTGGCATAAAAGAAAACGCTGTATCATTGTGTAAATCCTGGTGGCTCTTGAGTACCATATCCTTGTCCAGAACAGGGGACCTAGGCAAACACTTGGGACAGGCTCCCACTGGCTGCATTTGACTTGTGTTTTCACCACAGCTCTGGAGTAATGTTCACTGCTCATGTACATTTGTTGGCTTTCTGTTCCTGGGGAAACTCCTTTTACCAGCTGGCTCATGTTTCACTTGGCCCTAGGAGCAGTTGCATGCTTTTTCTGTAACAAGGAGGTGGGGCAGTAGCATGGTCAAGGTTGTCTGACCTCCTGTAGGCAGAACACTGAGAGGCCCTGAGGAATATTGAGGTAATATTATTTTGTGACCCTGGCCAGTTTCTCATAGCAATTGAAGATATTTTGTTTTTTTATTTCTCCTTTTGGATGAAGGGAATCGAAAATTACTCAACAAATTGAGCAGCAGAATCATTTTATCTACTGAGAAAAAGTGAGTGCCCCAAAGGCATGCTGTGTTTGGTATCCAGTGGTCCTGTGAGGTACCATAGGGCAGAGGGTTATCAGGACAGGGAGATGCCATGCTGGGCAGGTTTGGGGGCTGGCACGGTCAGCAGTAGCGTGCCTGTTCCACGAGGAGGAGTGTGCTGCTCTTGGGGAGCATGCAGTGAGCCAGGTGTGAGTGCCTGGGTGCTGAGCACCCTTCAGTGCTGCCTGGGTGACTGGAGAGTTTGTGTGGTACTCATTTCAAAACACAGGCTCTGGAGAGCAGAGTGGTTGACACAGCTGGGATGCAGGGACTAGAAACCAGACAGTTTCTTCATTAGGAATACGGATCTGCTGCAAAAATCACAAGCTTCGTTCCTACATGGGTATCAGGTGCTGGGGAAAAAGCCTCCCTGGGGTTGCCTGCCCAGGGTCACCCCTGAGATGCTTCTGTTGCCATGCCCAGATGGGGCACATTGATCCTCTTTGGGGACACTGATAGGTTGGTGGGCTTTGTGGCATGCTGTGGCACTGCTGACCCTGGCTCCCACAGCCCTCTCCAAGGAGCCTGCTTGGATCTGAATGTCAGCTATTGCTGCAAGGCTCCTGCAGGGATGTAGTGTCTCAGCAGAGCCCTGCCATTTAAAGCATCAACCTCTTGCTAACCCCTTAGCAGCTGTGGAACTGTTGATCTGTTTTTGCCTTTTTGCAGCAACTGGGCACACCATTCTCTCGTCTCACATGCACGTCACTGTTTTTGTGCACAGAAGGTGGTACTGCTGTTTCCTCTGCTCTTGCTGCCTGTACTGACCCAATAGGAAGTTGTTGTTAGACTGTTGTTAGAGCACCTCTGAGAACTGTGGAGACTGAAGTCCCATCCATAATGGTGTCAGGGTCTCCCAGCCTGTTTGTTTGCTGATGTCATGGTGTGTGATATGGGTACAGGCCCATCTCAGCTTGTGCTATAAGCCTTTATTCACCCAGTCCTTTCACCAGAGACTGTTTGGGTACTTCAGCAACTTTAAATTGTCTTTAGCCTTGACTAAATTGAGAACCTACAAGGAGAAGCTTTTTTACAGTGAAAACCAGCTGGAGTGGATATATGCTAGATTGTGTTCTTTCTAGCTGCAGAAGGTGGCTGGGAACAGTCAGCATGAGTTTACTACACCAGATCATGCCTGACTAACCTGATGGCTTTCTGGGGTGAGATGCCTGAGATGGTGGCCATGGACAGAGCAGTGGGTGACATTTATCTTGGATTCTTGTTTTTGATGTGTTCTCTTATGGCATCATTATAGCCAGACTGGGAAGATACAGCCTTGATAGGTGATACAGGGTGGATTAACAGGCTGTTTGGTCTATCAGACTGAAAAGGTAGAGGTCAGTGCTGTGGGGTTTAATGGGTAGCCAGTTCCTAATCACAGCCTTGAGAAGCCAGCATAAGAACTGGACAGTTCAGCATCCTAATCCATGCCAGGGATGATAGGGTAACATGCAGCCCTGTCCTGGTGAGCCCATATGCACTGTGGTCCAAGGGAAAGGTCAGTATGCTAGAATGTGGGTTGCTGGCCGAAGGGAACTTGGTGTTCAGCAGAAAGGGACCAATGGGCCTTGGGAAGTTGGGAGAGAGAAATGGAGATCTTGTACCTGGGCTGGGGTGAACCATTGCCCTGATGCAGTCTGTGGGCTGGCTGGGAATGGCTCTGCAGTGAAGGAGCTGTGCTGCAGGGAGAAACTGCTTGGTTCATGCAGTTTAAAACAAATCAAAATTGAAGCAGTGCATTGATTTATCAGCAACATATAATTAACCAGCAATCAGTGAACTATGTAAGGATCAATATCAGCACACAGGGAAGAAACCACAGTGCTGGACACCAATGCAGTGCTGGTGTTCAGCTACAAATTTCCAAGAGTCCTTCTGTAAGTGACTCCCAGAAATTAGGCTCACACACAGTTATGTGCCTCCCTGGTGTTCCTGTCTCAATGGCAATTGGTGTCTGGGGTGAGCTCCGTGAGACTCCGGTGGTCCCTGTGGACATAGTCAGCAGCATGGCATGTCTTAAATATTAGCCAGAGTTCTCACTGCTACTGACTTGAGATTTTGCAGGCAGTGGCAGAGGTTTATTCCCTGTAAAAGATGGAAGCAGCTCTGACCCTCATTGGGATGTCAAGGGAAGGTCTCCCTGGGCTGCCCACCTTCTCCGCCTTGTCTGGGAATGTTCAGGCAAAGCTGGTAAGCTTGAATTTCCCACCCAATGCTCATTTTGTGATTTTTCTTCCATCTGAAGTAGTTGAATGCTCTTAGATGCTGACCAGCTGAGGTGCTGATTACTAGACATGTAGCAGAGCTGGGTAGAGCACAGCTCTGAATTAGAGCTTATATCCCAGTCTGGCAAATGTACTTCTTGCAGAACCTCTGGGAAGTGTTAGATAATATCCCTTTGCATGATACATGTATTAGGTACTCACCATGTGGTGAGCTGCCCACCTTCTCCGCCTTGTCTGGGAATGTTCAGGCAAAGCTGGTAAGCTTGAATTTCCCACCCAATGCTCATTTTGTGATTTTTCTTCCATCTGAAGTAGTTGAATGCTCTTAGATGCTGACCAGCTGAGGTGCTGATTACTAGACATGTAGCAGAGCTGGGTAGAGCACAGCTCTGAATTAGAGCTTATATCCCAGTCTGGCAAATGTACTTCTTGCAGAACCTCTGGGAAGTGTTAGATAATATCCCTTTGCATGATACATGTATTAGGTACTCGCCATGTGGCATTCATTTTCCATCTGCTCAGGTGTACACAACCATTGTTGGCTGCTGGAACTAGCTGAGGACATGCAGCAACATCCTCATCCACTCAACAGGTGATCTGTTGCTTTGACCTCCAGGTCTAAATTTCGACTGTCTATCACACATTGAAATTGTGGGGCAGAAATAAGTTCCCCTTGTCTATGTCCTGTGTGGTACTGGCTGGAGACCAGTAGTGGCAACCCCAGAGCAAGTTTCTCTTCCAGACACTGGTGGTGTAGCAGATTTGACAGAAAGGGATAAAAAGCAGGAGAAGCTTTCCAGAAATAATAGTAAAAAAAGGGCTAAAGACAAGGAGGGAAGAAGCACCATCTTCTTAGTATCTCAGATAATACGTATTTCATGTGAAGTACACAACAGCCAGCCTGGCTGTCTTTGAACCCTGATGTCTGGTTGATTTTTTTTTTCCTGTTAACATTCAATTTTAAATAGAGTAGTCCTCTGAGGACCTGAGCTCAAGCATCTCAAATGTAGTAGAAAGACTCCTACAGTTAGAGTGGGTGGAGGGAGTTGCATTAACTGTCTCTTTGCTGGTATTTGCTGTTTTGTAGGCAAGTTACTTCCATGTCGTTTGAACTTGATCGGTTGGAAGAGCACAAACCATGCAGTCATGACAGCTTATTTAAAGCTTCCTTTCTCAGACAGTCCAGGTGTCTCTAGATGGCTGTGTGCCATGAGGACATGTCAGTAAATAGCCATGAAATTGGGCTATTTACATGAGATTTTAACCAAGGTCTGCCAGAACTGGAGTGCAAGTAGGAACTGAAATATTTAAGTCCCCTATGGAGTGGAAGGACTTTATTTTCCTAGCTGAAAGGGTATGGAAATTTCACAGGCCCAGAACACCAGTCTGTGAAATATTCTTTGAGAACCTCAGTTTTTAGCAGTGTTTCTTTGTGAAAAATGGAATAAAAGGGCAGTTCATGCTCTTTTGGCTGCATAGCATTTTTGTTCCTTGTGGTGACTTGGAATCACGATAGGAAGCCATGAGAAAATGCAGTAATTCCTACTATTAGAGTTGTTTGTTTTTTTTTTTTTTTTCCTGCAATTGTTCCTGTTCTCCCTGGATTTCAGTCAGAGCAGTAATTTGGCTTTTCCATTGGCTTTCTTGACCTGGATGGAGATTGGGAAATTTTCTCTCAAGCAACTGTGGCTACACGCTTGTTATTGAGAGGGTTAAATCTCAGTGATTTGTGTTGAAAATGTGACATAAGAGATTAGATCTAGAATCCCATTTTGCTTGTGCACTGATAACAGGATCTTATCAGCCTGCCACTCTTATTTGATTACTAACACTTGCTACTGCAGAAACTGAGAAGGAGAAATGGGAAGTGGCTATTGATTGGCAATCAATAGGGACTGAGGTGCTTTCATCAGCCCCGGGGAAGGTGGCACATTCACCTGCTAATTGCAGCCTGCAAATCCCAGGGGGATGCTCTGGATGCTCTGGCATGGCATAGCAGCATGTTGTACTACCAGACCAATGCTTTAAGGGATCAGTCTTGAAATTAGTACTTTTTGGCACTGTGCCTGTGTAAGCTGTGCCATCCAGTGACAGAGCCACCCATGTTTCAGCCTAAGGTTAGGAGCATTGACTGAATTCATCAAACATGCCCTGAGAGGATGCAGAACAACTGAATATTGTACAATGGGGCTGACTGTGATTATTGCTTGACTACTGATTCTTCATTAAACAATAGGGGCTTGTGCTGTTGGGAACAGGACCAAGCATCCATTTTTCTTGATAGAAGCCAGATGGAGTTTCATAATCTTTTTCCTCTCTGTGTATGCTTCTATATCCATATTTTATCTCTTCTTCTCTAACCCTCTATTTCTCAATCCATGTGTGTTTTACCTCCAAGTGCACCTCTGCTTCATATGTTTTTAAATGTCCTTGAAGAAAGAAGTCTGGATTGGCAAGTAATGCAAATATAAGAAGAGGTGGGGAACATCCTACATAATGGTGGTGTCACCTCCAGTAAGCGAGCTTTAAGGTTTTACAAAGGGCAGTCTCTCACAGAGCCCTGTGTGTTCAGCACGCTGTGGTGGATACAGACTGGGCTACAGGTGGTCCCTAGCTCCTGATGACTGTGAGCCAAAATACAGAGGGGAAACCATCTCATTCCCTTCTGCTCATTTCTGAATTAGTCTTGGTGCTGGACAGGGCCAAGGTACCTCATGCCATTGCTATTATCCGTACAGACCATGGAGTGCTGCACCCTGACACAGGACCATTGCAAACAGGGACATTGCCAGGCCTTGATAAATGGTTTTTAATGTTCGGTACATGTAAGCAGGATGGACATTTGATGGCACTTCTGGAATCACTCAGGGATCATAACTTAGTTCAGTGCAAAACACAGATTTGGGACACAGCTTATTTCTGACACAAAGGTTCATGAATTCAATGTGTTGTTGCAGCCACTTCTGCCTTGCTTCTCCTCAGCCTGCCTCTCCACTGTTAGCGTGACTTTTGTTCTGTAGTAAACTGCATGGAACTGAGCATGGCTATGCTGTGCCCCAGTGACCCACCTTGGCAGGCTGCCTGAAGTGGGAGCTGGGGCAGGAGGCTTGCTAAGGAGATCTGCAGGGGTGCCCTCAGTCCAATGACCTCCTGAGTGCAGTTGTCCAGGATGAGGATGTGGTATGTCTAGTGAAAGGTGCTTTTGTGTGAAAGCCTTCCCTGGGATGGAAAGGAGTACCCTTTGTCTTGCTCAGTCTCCATTTAAACTCAAGAGGGGTGGTTCAAAAAAAATCTAGTTAAGAGAGTATCCCATTTGCATTAGTAAGTCCTAGAAGTCAATAATGCCAAGCAGAACATTAATACTGCCGCCAGTGTGTGTCATTATAAAATGATATTTAATGACACAATTATACACTGTTTATCTGATAATGAAATGTACTCTGTGTCTTCTACATGCAGAGGTTTATATGTGAAACATCTTGTTGGATTTTTGCAATCCGCTGTACTCTCACTAAATTAATTATCCTGATTCTGCCATGTGCGGCTGAATTGACCTGTGCCTAATTCTCTCTTAATTTTTACTGAGCTAGTGGTGTACATCAGAAGAGGCTCCCTTCACATTAAGAGAGCTATGCTGGTGTAAACCAGGCAAAATAAAAGAAGGCGTTTGTCCCTCATATAGGGGTTGTCAGCCTTTCTCAATTTTTGCTGCCTTCAAAATATTCTAGGGGAATATACCAGCCCCTTTAGAAACATATGACTTTGTCTTATAGAGTACAACGATCTTGTTTTTTCCAGTAACCTTTTGTGAATCCCTCAGGAGCAGTCTGCAGTCTGCCATCAAAATGGCAGGCTGAAAGCCACTGCTCCAAGCCTTTTAGGCAAAAATTCCCTTCCAAGTCAATGGCTGTGTATTATGCCATTCACTGTCCATTAGCACTTCACTGTGGAGGGTGAAACAGTTAACTTTGGAGCTATTTTAGCTGCAAAACTTTGGTGGCCTAAATAAGCCTGCAGCAGTTCTCTCATTATGTGCTGTTATATTTAATTTCTTGTATGTTGTATAAGAGAAGTGTACTAAGCTCTTTTCTCGTTAGGGACTCTGGGAAGTTTGTTCTGTAGAACATAGAGATGCGCTGTACTGAGCAGTATTGCACTGACTGATAGATTATGGCTTCACGGGATTTAAATAAATGAGATGTGGCTGCATTGTTGATGTCTGCACTGTGTGTATTGCACTGACTGATAGATTATGGCTTCACGGGATTTAAATAATGAGATGTGGCTGCATTGTTGATGTTGATGCACTGTGTGTGAAGAGTAAGAATTACTTTTGGGAAAGCCATGGGACAAAAAAATAATTCTGCCATCACAGTGTTCTTCTTGATATTGCCCCTTAATTTGGTTGATCTAGTTAGGTGTGCCAGAACGCTGCTGTGCTAAGGCCGCAGGCTCAAGCTTCCTTTTCCATGGCAAAACCAAATCATGCTTTTAAGTGGGGATCTTATTTTTCAAATGGTTGAATACAGACATCTTTCTCTTGATTTACTGTTGCAATCAAGAAACAAATGCTTATTCTGTCACTACAAAATAATAAAATAACATTCAAATGATAGCAATAGGCTGGCATTTAGAAACGTTCTGTGCTGACCAGAAGTGGTGGGGTAGGGCATGACTGCAGTGGTTAATAGCTATTTAAACACCTTCTAGCTGTGTTGGTACCAACTGTGTATTTGGAGTGGTAGAGCACAGGCTATGGTGATGCTGCTCTTCAGGAAGTATGTGGTGGCTCTGTAGAGGCAGTGATATGACCAGAAACGGTGAAAAATTTTGAAAAGTTATGAAACCACAGTGTGATGGTTCTGGTGTCTGGATTGGTGGCTGTACCATGAGCACAATCAGACTCGAGCCTGTCAAAATTAGGCTGAACCAGTTCTAGTTTTATTGACTGAGGCTTTGTGTGCAGACATTAGTTAAAGTCTGTTAACTCCTTGTGTGGGTGAGCTCATTCCCAGGACCTCACTCTAGCTTAATTGCCTTTACAAGAAGATTAAGTTAAACTGAACTGAGGTCATGTTACTTCAGAGCATGAGCATCAACCCAGAGCTTTCTAATGCCTTAACTTCCTATTTCTAATTAATTCAGCTTGATTTTCCAGAGCATCCCCAGGTAGATGAGGCCTTCTCAGTGTTGCTAGATGATATTTTTCTTACATGGTGTTGGAAACGTGTATCTTCTCATGCTAAACATAGAAGATGGGGATAGAAGACAGGCTGTGGTAGGTCCTGATTTCTCAAAGAAACCAGCAAAGACCATTTGGCACTGTTGTCTAGGACTGTGCCATTATTCTGGGGCACACAGTAGCACTCCCAATCTCTGGCAACAGTGGAGCTGCATGACAGTGCTGGCTGTGGAGCAGCCAGTACAAGCACAGCTTAGATTTTGGATTTCAGGCTGACCCACATCTGTTGCACTGTACTCCCAACACCCACCCCTTGCTGCCGAAAAGATATCACCTTTATTATGGCTTCATTTACAATAACTGAAGAGACTAGGATTAGATTAGACATAATTTCTGTTGGGATTTTTTCCCAGTGGTGATGCAGCTGAGGATCTTTTCTCATTCTGGCCATGTTTAATAGTCTTATATGACGCACCTCTAAGGGAAGTAGTTGAGGAAGAATTTCTTCTCACTTACTAGTAAGTCCTTGCAGCAGAATGGTAAAGGGGTGTATCTGCTGCAACCCAAGAGTAAGGTTTGCAATTTAACTTAAAGACTGCAGCAGTGGTTTGACTGGCCGGGCTTGGTGAGCTGGGAGCACTTGCAGGGCAGCTAAGGCAGCTGCAAGCAGGAAAGTCTGTTTCAATCTGTTGTTAAAATGCCTGTGGCTACTTTAGGTCTGTCTGGCTGATTCCCTTTTTCAACTACTGCTGTGTAACATAAGATGGGGGAAATGGTGGTCTCCTGGACCTGCCTCTGATTAGCTGTGCAGCTGTGGGTAAGCTGCATTACTGCTCTGTGCCTCAGTTCCCCCACATGGAAAATGGGGGTAGTGTAGTAGCCATTACATTTTCTAATGCTGCAATATCATTGAAAGTCTGTTGTCCCTGGTCACTGCTTCCTTCACTGCTCTGTTCAGGGAAGCCTAGGTCTGAGAATCTCTGCCCTAAGAGCAGACATGTAAGAACTGTCAGAGTGAGGAGGACTGGAGCTGACTCAGAAGACCCATGGGTAGGGATAAAGCTAAAGGCATCTGTCCTGCACTGGGTGCTGGTATGGCAGGACTCTGGCTTCAGCAGAGCTCTGTGTAGGGTCAAGTCCTTACATCTGTCCAGTGGCATGGACTGCAGTCAGGGGAATGCAGAACTAAATCCATGTCAGACAGCGCCTCTTCAGTGTCGTGGCCCCCACTGGACTGAGCATCTCTTCCTTCTGAGGAACTGTTTTTCAAGTAAGTTCCTTGAACTGCACATTAGCTCACAGCTTAACATTTTTTAGTGGTAATGGAGAAAACTATTCACTTGGGATTGAGCTGAATGGTGGCAGGGTGGCTACTTGAAGCCTTGGGAAAGACCTGGAAAGGTTTGGTATGAATTCCCTTGTGGTAGAGAGGTGTTCTGCTCCAGCCTGCTGGAGAAGGGATGATCCCTGAGATCTGCCCTTTTCCCATGAGATGCTGGGAAAGAGGTGGGGAATGGTACACTGGCTCCTCCAGGCTTGGTAGCTGCACTCATGCTGTGACAGTGGGTTTTTCCCACTGGACATGAGCTCCCTGCTTTTGGCAGAATGGTTGGTCTGATGTTGACTGCATGCTGTAGTGTGCTTCCTGAGCTGTGCTGCACTCAGGGAATCAGGCAACATGATGGATACCAGTCTTAAAAAAATAGTATCTGGTCCCTTCTTTTACCAATTTCTCAACTTTGAAGTTTTCCAAGGCCTGGTCTTCTCTGTGTGAATTGCTTCTGTTTGTGCGGGAAGCATGGGTAAACTATTCCCTGTCCTCCACAAACAGGATAACTGTGGAAAAAGAGGCTGGGATGTCTTCTGGTTTGTCTGTCAACACCAGGTTTTCCTCTATAATTACAAGATCTTTATTACCAGGGAAAGCAGACAAGGTCATGTTTGACTCTCAGATCCTAGGCTGGGTTTGGAGAAGTGACAGTTAAAAGTAAATAAATAAAAATTGTAGTCTTTTGACAATTCATTCAGTCTTGTTTCATATGGGAATCATTGCAGGGGGAAACCCAAACATGCAAATAAATACCAGCAACAACAAAAAAATTAGAGTCCCTCTAACACTGACCATGCTGTCAGTAGCTTAATGTGTCCCCCTCTATCACTCTGGTATTTGAGGCGTCAAATTAGCAAAGCCATGCAGTTATGAAGGAGACCACCAGTCATCTCTGAGCCTGACGCCTGTGACTTGCTGGCAGTGTTTGCACCCATTTCATGTCTTTGCCACCCTGAAACCTGACATAGCAGGGAGCATCTACCATCCATTTCACCCTGCCAGAGAGTGACAGCAAAGTGCACTGGGAAGATGAGAAGCATTACTGGTGGCAGCATAGCTATGCTGAATTATTGCCTGTTGTGTGGGGAGTGGAGATTTGCTTTTGGAATGTTGGACTCTAAGTCATCCATCTCTTTCTTTTAAAGGTGAACTGAAGAGCTTTGCATGGAGGAAAGAACTAGCCAACTATTTAAGAGCATAGCAAGCTTTGAGCACTTACTTATTGAAAATGAGGACTGAAAATCACCTCCTCCTTTATTTACTCTTTGCTTTTTGGTTGTTTCTTTTGTCTAGTCAACAGTACCAAGTAAGTCAGTGTTGGAAGGGGTTAGGGTATTACTGTGATGGGCTTTCCAAGGTACTGCCTGTTCGTTTCCAAGGAACTGCCTGTTCCCCCTTGTTCTCTTGAAGTGCAGTGCTCCTGGAGCAAAGTTGCCCTTGTATCTTGACATCTTTGAGATGGGAAAGGGCAGCTGATCAGCACAACCTCAGTGTGTACTCTTAAATACATTTCATCTAGAGTCCTTCAGTGTGTATGTTGGTTACATGTTTCTGTGTTGTCAGAAAATGCAGATTTGAATGCATATCTGCATTTGAGACAGGATTTGGGGTGCAGAATAGTTTTTAATGAAGCTATGTTGTGTTTTGCCTTACTGTGTGGAAATCCAGGCTTGAGTTAGAAGTGGTTGACCTCAGGGAGCATCTGTTTCTGTGAATATGAAAATCTCAAAAAGTAAAAGGATTCTTGAATTGTCCCACTCCCGGTGTGGTGCCCCACTGTGGAGCCACCTGCCCCACGTCAGGAGGCAGCATTGCAGGAGCCCTGCTGCAGACAGGAAGATCTGAAGGGAGGGAAGGAATCTGCCTTGCAGCCTCCATAAGAGCAGCAACTTTGCTCTTCAGTGGCACTTTCTAGCATTCCTTACAGATCTTGCATCCTGTTTTGCAGATGAAAGGCAGAAAGGCAGTTTTGTGAAGTTAAACCATAAAGCTCTGCAGAGGGGAAGAATGGGACTCAAGTCTCGAGGACCACAAGGGCTTTTCTCTGCTACACTACTTTCCCTTCTTCCTCTTGAAGGAATACATTTTCTCTTTCCTTGTTCTCAGGCCTAAAGGGTTACTCTCTCCCTTCTTCTTAGATGTAAAAGCACAGTGCTTAACATGACATTACATCATGCATGACATCTGTCCAGGGAGAAAGTTGGTGGGTGCCAGACTGGCTATGAGGAGCCAGTCTGGGTGCTGAGGGTGATGGAGATGTGTAGGGAGTGTTTCCTAGGGAATTTCAGATTCCTGTATGGGGAGCACGTGGACCTGTAGAGGCTGTGTGAAGGAAGGCAATGAGTTGCAAGCCCTGCATGTCGCCTGCCACAATCCAGGGAGACATGATCTCATGCTCTGTGTATCAGGAGACCTTAGTAAGGAAACCTGGGAGCTGGGAAGGAAGGGACTACAGTGTGTAGGAGCAGAGGTGAGCAAAAGGCTGCTGCAGAGGGTCTCTTTTGGAGGTCTGCCTGCAGCAGTGCAAGGCATGTGGTGATGTGGGAACCATTCAGACCCTCCGAGCCACCCTGCACCAGGACAGCAGACAGTGCCATGCCATGGGTGCAGTCCCTTGGTAGGAGTGTGTGAAGTTTTGGGACTAGAGTAATGGTTATCACCATGGCCTGAGCCTGAGATGCAGTGATGGGAGTAGGAGGAGGGAGTGCTCTCATGTGGCTGCTTCTTGGCTTCCCTGCTTGAGCATCTCCCTTTCCATCTGGTTTCTCTTCACTCAGGGACTTGAAAAGCCAGAGCCCAATATTCCCTTCTGTTTGAGTTATCTCTCCCAGCCTTCTGCTGGGGTATCACATGAGCGTGGGCTGACATTTCCCTTTCCAGTGGATGAATTGCTTACTGCCATTTGGTGTGGTCTCTCCCAGAGATCAGCATCCCCCCAAGAGCCTGCTTGGGCTTTAATGAAGCACTGCCTGCCTTGGAGACTCCCCCAGAGCTTTCCGTCTCTTTTGTTTTTATTGCTGTAATAAATCTTCCCAGATTTCTCTAGCTGGAAGGGTGGGAGGGTTGAAGAGGGGAGGTTTCCTGCCTAGTGCATTGCAAGCTTTTATTGACTGCCAGAAGCAGCAGTAAATCTGAAGTGGGAGGTGGTCTGGCATCGATGAGCTGAGCACTGAGTCCCCAGTGGGGATCCAGCCCAGTCCCCATGGGATCACTGCTGCTCCGCAGTCCCCACTACAGACAGAGCTCAGCTTCAAGATGGAGCTGGGCTTACAGCCATGGTGCAGCTGGGCGAGACAGGTCATCCACTTCTCCAGGGCCTGGGTCAGTGTGTCTTTGCAGATCTTCAGCAATCTGGGTGTGATACAAATCTGATCAAAAAACCCCTACCCTGAAGTGTCCTGAATGGCACTGATGGAATACTTGGCCACCTGGCTTCCAGAAGGTTAGCAGCTAGCAATTATATTTTTCTAAAACCTACGGCCCCAAAGCCCACATATCTTTGTTTTTAGGATCACTGCCTTTTTTCCTGTTAAATTTTTTTCTATGTGTTTCTCAAAAGCAGTGTGAAGGACTGGCACTGGTAAAATTTTTGTTGCCTTGAGGAGGTGGCTGTCAGTGCTGCTGAGGCGGTCTTCCAGATTTCCCCAGTGAGATTCCTGTCTTTAGGCACTAGCACTTCCTGCAACATGGAGAGGGGACTGTTTTGGTTGGAGCAAAGTTAGCAGCATCAGTGGTTGTGTGTTCTGGAAGGGTGCAGGCTGTCACTCTGAGAGCATGGCAGGATCCAGGCCGGGCAGTTGGAGGGATGTGAGATAGGGAATGTTGAGTCATGTGTAGATCTGCACCCTGCCTCTCCTCCTGCCCCACGTCTGGAGCAAAGGCCCTGGATATATTTTCAGAAAGCATTAATGCAGTCAGACCCTGGGGTCATCACATGGATGTGAGCTCTGAGTGTAGGTGTCAACAGTCCTTCCCAGCAGGCTGCAGAGAGAAAACTGTATTCTGTAGTAAATAAGTATTTAATACCCACCAAAACATTGTAAGTAGTATTTTAAATACTTATGAATAGCTTTTTTGAGAAGAAGCTATTAAGCTAAATCTAGCAAGGTTCTCTATGCAGATCTTCCCACTTTGTCAGGTTTATACGTGAGGCTGCAGTGTAACACTTGCACTTCTTAGCTTAGCACATGCATACATAATTACATACTCTGATTTTATTTCAGAGATGCTTTCTCAGACTTGGTGAGGACAGAATGGAGGATGTGTGTCACCTGGATTGCTCTAGGCTGGGAAGAATGACAATGTCTCATCTCTCATTTTTGCCATGGCCCATTAGAACTGTGTCAACCAGGTCCCTACAGGTCGAGGGATCCCTATAGCTAGCAACATTCTGCAGTTTGGGTAGGGCTAGAGTGATATCCTTGGTTGCTGGTAAATCACGAAACCTCTAGTCTGCAGTCCAGGTCAGACAAGTAATAGAGAGGCCTGCCTGTAAGAGATACTTTCTTGGATTTCTCAGTGGATGTCATTTTCCACCCACACCACCCCCGTTAAGTCCAGCAGGTTAGATGAGAATCTCCATCTCTGCTTCTGTGATGTTTTTGCTGCTCTCTTTTAAAGGCAGAAGAATCACAGCTCAGTGTAATGACAGAAGTGGTTGTGGCCCCTCTAGCAATGACAGTCACTTCTTCCTCTGATGTCATTCAAATGAGCATTAGAGGCAAAATGTTACTCTAGCAAAGGGACTGTTAAGATGGAAAACCCAGCTTTTATAAGTCATGGCATGAAAGATATTGATGTGGCTTGTAGCTCATCCTTCTGGCTTTAATGTCCTTTAATTACCACCCTAAGGAACTCTTCAGAACGTGGCTCTCCACCCATTAGGAAGCATCCTTGCAGTCTGGCATCTTCATCACTGGACAGGGAAGATGCACACAGAAGTCTGTGTCCTCTCCCTCTGCTGCTCTCATTCCTTCTCCCCTACAGATAAATGCTGGACTACGAAGCCTGTACGCAGGCTCCACACCTAGAAGGGATGTTCCTGTCTTTCTTGTGAAATTTGGATACTTCTTATAGCAATTCAGCTAGAAGCAAGACTATCTTTTCAAATTAAATTTCAGCACACTGACTGAATTTCTAGCCAGGATCTGGCAGTTTGTTGGCAAGAGAACGTGGAAAGAAATAGGGGGAAAGTTTAAAAAACGCCATATTCTTAATGATGTTTCTAAAACCGGTGATGCTACAAAAATGGACATGAATCTTAACTCTGTAAAACCAATTCTCACATTCTTAATTCATAGTCTGTCTCACCTGAACAGTGGGGCCAAATGTCTTGGCAGGGCAGGTGATTGATGCCATCTCTACCACAGTGTGTGCAGTGTAGTGCTCTGGCATTCTGAGGTCAAACTGGGTAAGCAAAGGGGGTTTTTTGTCTCTCAGCTAGCCAGCTCTCAAATTAGCCTTGTTGCTCATCCTTTGTTGGCTCTGGTATTTATAGAAAATGCCACTACTCTGCTCTTGTAGTTCGCCATCAATAGTCACCATTAATGCCTGCTTTAGCTTGGAAGAAAATTCTGGCTTCCCTGCTGCCAGCCTCCTTCCCAGAAATGGCAGTCAATGCAGTGCCTGTCTTACAGAGGGAGAGGACAGGCAAGGAGACAGCTCTTGGTGAAATCCTTCTGGACAAGCAGCTCAGTTTGTGGAGTGTTACAAGATGGCCAACAGCTGACAGAATTCAAGGGATGATCCCTCTGAGAAGAGGGCTATCCCTCCTTTGCTGTCTCAGTTAAGCACAATGACTGTTGGTTGCTCAGCTGAGAAGCATGGGCATGAAACAGCCAACTAAAAAAAAAGGTGCAACATAATCTCAGCTTTGGGCAGAGCCACTTGCACCTTTGTATTTTCTGACAGATATTTTCCCAGTCTGTTCTTGAAAATCTTAGGTGCAGAGGCATGTACAATACCCTCTAAGAAATTCACTATCCTAACACATTAGAAAGAGGTTTCTGATTTTTGAGCTAAGTTGGCCTTACTCCAAATCCAGCCTCTTATTGTTCATTCTCTCCATCAGGGACATGGAAAATACATTTTTACCAGACTCCCTTCCTCCCTTCCTCCCTTCCTCCCTTCCTCCCTTCCTCTGCCTGAATAAGTCTTTCACATCTTTGAAATGCTGTTCCTGAAATTTGCACTTCCTTTACTATCCAATTGTTTTGTTTTTCCATGGACTTGGTCCATGTCTCTGTGGAAGTACAGCACCCTGGACTGGATCTGTATTCCAGCAGAGGCCTTTTAAGTTCTAAGTAGCATGGAGAGGTGGATATAGTCCCAGGATAGCTGGTCCATGTCTATCTCTGCCATCTTCTGTAGGTCCTGCCAGCTCATGCTGGTAGATCATTCTTTCCAACCCTTATTTTTGTCTCATGTCCTTGGCAATTAAAAGTGGGTCTCATCTGTTTCTGTAATTAGCTCTGTGGTCAGCAAAACTTGCCCTGTTTGATGAGGCTGAAGGCATACCTGCTGTGGCTGCTCCTCCTGATCTCATCACTCCCTCTCAGCTTTGTGCCACTGTCATTCCTTCTCTTCCTCTTTTAATGCCCTCCAGGATATCTGCTTTCCTGCCTCTGCTGGGTTGCACTGGCTGCTGAGCACAAACCATTGAGCCTAGGGGCAATTCACTTCACACCTTGCCTATGAGAAGGTGGTTGTTTGTCATACTTTATAATCCATGATCTATTATGAAGCTTCTGGAGTCCCATCTGTCTTTATAAACCTCAATCCAGGCTTAACTGGTGGGATGGGGTAAGAAGGAGAAAAGGGCTTGATGCTATCTGAGCTCTTCTTGGAAGTAGTGAAAACATTCCTGTGTTATCAATACTGTTTTCAGCACAAATCCAAGCATAGCCCCATACTAGCTACTGTGGAGAAAATTAACTATTTCCCTGCAAAAACCAACATCTTTCTGTTGCATCTTAGGTGTCCCTGTAAGCCCTCTAGGTGCAGGGAGTGCCTATCTAGCTCTCCAAATTTAATGAAGAACTGTGAAGTCTATAACATTCAAAAAATATCCTTTTTCATACCTAGGTAATATTTGAAATATTCTACTGATCTGGGACAGACATCTTGATCCTATTTTTTGAAGGTCATTTGGCTAATTAAGAAGCCTCCTAGTGTGTCTGAGGTGACACAGTACTCCTACCAAGCCTTAGTTTGAAGATGAAGCAAGGAGAGAGGTATGCTCTTCCCTGGATGGAGGACAAGTGGGAGGTTACCAGACAGGATATGCTCTCCATTGCTGTCACATTACTGTCTTGGCACTGGTCCCCTTACAGACCCAGGAGACCTCAGGGTGGGATCTGCACCTTCACAATGAGCTTCTCCCAAGGTGCAAATGGCAGTGGGACGGGAGACACTGTGGTGCCCTGTGTGTTTGCAGAGCTGTTGGTGTCTAACCACACAGGGCTAGTGCTGGTACATCACTCAGCCCTGCTCACAGGGGTTGGCAGAGTCCATCCCTTCCTAGTGCCTCCCCTTGCTGTGGGATCTTGTCCATTCATGTAAGACATGTTCATGCCTGAGCCTGCAGCTCATGGAATCAGAGTTTGTTCCCATGCCAGCACTACTCTGTAGAGGTGAGTGTCTGTGAGGCCAGGCCAGCATCACCTTTTTTTTCTGTATCTTTCCTCCCAGTGTAACGTAGGCCTGGACAAATGGGATACTCCTTTCAGTGAACAGCACAAGGCAAATCCCTAAACTCTTCTGGGTCTCATCCCTCATTATTGTCGCCTCCTACTTTTCTCTGTGTCTCACCCTTGCTTGTCCATGTCCTTGAAGGTTTTGGAGAAGACAAAGCTTAGAGAAGACAGCTGAATTCTCACCTCTGATTTAGCTGAGCTACCGACACAGCTTGGACTTAGCTGTGTAGGCCTTCTGAGAACTCAGACAGGGATGCCATCCCTTAGCCACATCCTCCATCCCCAAAGAGCTGTGTGCAGGAAGAATACCTGGAGCAGCTGATATGACTGATGTGTTCCAAAAATCCTCTCTGTTTTCTCCTGTGGTCACCTCAGTGAGGTGGTGGCACTGGCTATTTCTTGGAGGAGCCTTTTGTTGCCAAATCTGAATTCAGTATTGTACAACACCAATAAGCAGTCAGTTAAAGAGCCACTGAGGTAATTGGAAAGAAACTGAAGAGAGCATTGGGGTCTTGAGGAGAGGAGGTAGGGAGAAGATATTTCTTTCTCAAACCAAACATCTTAGATTGGTCTGTGGATCTGGTGGATCTGGTCTGTGGTTGAGGACTGGAGGGAGCCCAAGGAAAAAGACTAGTGAAAAAGGATGGGAAGGAGGGAATAGGTGGATATGGTCTGTCAGACAATGCTGTCAGGGTAGCAAAGCTGTGACAGATGGGGCTGCAGCAGGAAGAGACAGCATGAGCTCTGCTACAACCTGTATTTGGTAAGAGCTTTTCCTCCAGTGCACAAGGCTTTTTGCTCCCATTTGTGAACAATGTTGCTATGAATTAGACATTTCTCTGAATAAGAATAGCATCACTGGTTGTACAAATTAGGATGAAAGGAGTCCTCAAGCTCTCAGACAGGAGCTGAATGCTTGCTGGGGCCAGGAGAAAGCAAAGACTGTTTTAGAGACCTCTGATACAGGTTGGTGTGCTGCAGGCACCATGCCCAAACCAGTTGGAGCTGGGCACTGCCAGGATGTTAAGGTGGATCAAACAGGTCACCTGCTTGATGTGACAGACGTCTGCTATTCTGTTATGGGAGGCACAGTAAGGACAGGATCTGTCTAGTGCTCTCTGGGAAGTAAGGAATTCCAGCTGGCTTTTGCTCTTGGAAAAGCAGGCACAGCTGTTGGTGACAACTGCAGATAAAGAGGTAGAGGGATTGCCTGGGATGCCTTTACTTTCTGCCTTTGAAGATCTCAGGAGGTGCTTCTAGGAGACTGCCTGAACAGCAGATATCAGGCAGAGAACTCGGAGTTGTTTCCATCCCTCTGAGACATAAGGAACTGCACAAAACTTCACTGTGGCTGTATATACAAGATTGCTTCCATGATTATCTTCTAAAAGGTAACTCTTGCAATTGGTGAAATGTTTGCTTTACACAGCATTTCTAGCATTAGTTATTTTTAACTGCATATCTTTGATACACTCAGCGGGTCTGAAGCTTGCTCTTTTTTCTAGGATGTCACAGTTGTTTATTGTATATGAGATGAACCCCAGGTTGCTATTCATCTGCCTTTCTAGTGGAGCTGTGTAGGAACCAGCCACTTCAAGATTAAAGTCCCCCAGATCTGCTGGCAATGCCCTAAAATTACCCAGGCCCTGGAAACTGTCCAGAAAACACTCTTGTCTCAGTTCTCTCGGTGGGTTCTCACGTGGTCTGTGCCTGAAGTCCAAAGGAGACAATGTTGTGTGGGTCATGTCATAAGGTCATGATGGTCCTGGTAAGACCAGGAACTGCACATAGGAGGAGAGATGCTTTAATGGATCTGTAACTATTTGGTCTCCAAATTGCAAATGGTGGAGAATTATCCCAGCTTTTCTGCCATTCATTCCCTCAACAGATCCTGCTTGGACCATATATTTCTGTGTTTTGGATTGATCCACTTTCAGCTGTTTTGTGCAAAAGAGGAATGCTGATGCCACTCACCTTAGTGCCTCCTAGCCAGGAGCAAGCTCTATGTGATCTTGAGCCCAGAGGGTTCCCTTTTATCCCTCAGGAAGTCAGGATTGGGTCACAAAAATTTCATGTCACCATTCAGATGTACTCATTGACCTGAGCCTGCTGCTGCAAATCTGTGTGCTTCCTCACCTCCTGGAAGGGTGTTAACCACAACACAAATATAATGCATGATACTTCAGCTATCAACACTATGGAAAACGTGATGGAAAAGAAATTTTAGTCCTTGGTAGGAAGCTATACATCTAGACATGGTCTTTTTAACTTTAATTTTCTAGGTAGCTTAAAATCTAACCTTTCATTCCTCTTCGCTCTGCCATATCTCCACTGGCCCCTTGAGCTCCCTCCTCTTCCCATAGACATGTCTTTTGTCGTGTAGAGTGTTTTTTGTTCTGAGACATCTCCTGTGCTTGCTTTCCTCAATGGACACTGATGTGACATGCAGAGCTGAGCTGTCAGAGCTCGGGGATGTTTTTTTCTCCACCCTATGATGAGCTGTGACACTCCAGCATCCCAGCTCCACAGGCCACTTCTCTATGCTTTTTGTTAATGTTTCACTGTGAATGCAGCAAGCGTCTGAGGGCAAAATGCAGTCGCTAGAGGTGTGCCCAGGTCAGGGGGCATTTTTGAAATACATTATTTTTCAGTTTTACGTGAAGAATCCATAAGGCAGCATTGGAGATTATTCCTGCTCCCTTTCTTCACGATTTTTCTCCTTGTGGATTTTCCCCCGTTTCTCTAGCTTGTCCCTGCCATTATTTTCTTCCCTCTGCTCCTTCTGTCTGGCTCAGGGGAGAGTTTTGTGGGTGGATCATGGACTCTTTGGGGCAAATTTACATCCCTTGGCGATGCAAATGAGGAAACACATTATTTGAGTTGGTAGTAGTGAGCAGCATAAATGAAATTATCCCTGGAGGCTTATTTCCATGAAGTATAAGGCTGAATATGAGAAAGAAAGAAGTGTGAGTGCAGCTTCTTTGCTGGATCTAGTTTAACAGCCATTGCAATGAAGGAAATTTCACTTGTGCCCCATCCTAGGGCCAGCAGGTAGGCTGGGCAGTGTGAATGCAAGATCTGGGTGTCAGCCAGGCTATGGAGCAGGAAAAGCCAGGAGCATGGGAGCAGCTACCTGAGTGTTGCTGAGAAGGAGCAGGTCAGGGAGCTGCCCAAGGATGAGCCTGGTGCAGGGAGGGCATCCAGCCCATTTGCTGGCTGATACATAGGCACTGACCTTTGGTGGGAGTGAATCCTGTAGGCTGATCCTATTAAGATTTTCAGCAAAAGCCACCCTGAGGCCTTTGCCCTCTCATGTTTTAAAGCTGAGCTCTGTTCCATCTCATATTGCCTTTGCAATGGCCTCTCTGGATTTAACCCTTTGCTAGCCTAGTGCTGTTTAACCTTGATGATTTGACATGTTGGAGTTTTTCACAGGGGACATGTGGTGCCCCACTCCGGTGTCTGGAGATGTAGGATCCATCTGTCCCAGGCAGGGGGTCTTCAATCAACACTGGCAAAAGTCCTTCCTGGGAAGAGGCCAAGCATGCACGGTGTCTATAGGATGCTAACAGGACTGGGGTGGAGAGGATGTGAGGTTGTCTTTGGGACCCCCTCTGAGGGGACCTAATATGCACTGGAGGTTTGATTTTAGAAATCCTGCTGAGCAGTTATACTAAATGGGTGTTTGCATGGTTTCAGCCAGTCATCAGTTTTGCCTGGGACTATTTGTCCCTTTGCCAGGCAATCCTCAGAGTATTTTTTTAGAATGGCTGATGTGTCCTGGCACTATTTCCCCTTGCTGCAGTGGCACTTACATTGCAGGGGGCAATGTGTCCAGTGGGAAGCATCGGGGTCTCACAGGGGAGACATGTGGTTATGGAAAAGGCAAGGTTTCTGGCTAGAAACATCCATCCAGCTCGCTGGTCCCCAGTAATCCCAGCTGTGCATCAAGGCCAGAGAAGCTGTGAGCCGCAGACAGCATCACAAGTTGCTCTCCTCTTGACTTGCTACTTCTCAATTTCAATTTCTTTTGGCTGTGGGCAAGGTCAGAAAGTGTGACTGGTCAGTGGGAGCTGTGGGAAGAAGCAGCCTTGTACAGGAAGCAGGGCAGTGCAGGGAGACACTTTGCTTTTGTCATATAGTTTGGGCAGAACAGGAGAGAGGAGAGGGAAGCCAGGGTGTGCAGTCAGATGGGAAAGCAGGATTCACATTGGAACACCCCCTGCTGGCTGCTGGAAAGGACAGGCAGGAAAGAGGGCCTTTCTTTGCTCCAAAATATGTAATTTTCACCTGTAATCCAACTATGTTGCCCACTCAGAAGTCTGAGGCAAGGACTTGTTTGAAAAAACCATGCATCTCAACCATGTTCCTGATGGGGTAGTATTGAACAAGATCAAAGACTGGCAAGTATCAGTTGTCATCTAGCAGTTGCCCTGGCAGGGAAGCTGACTGGAAATCCTCAGAGAGATTATTCTGATCTCTTCATAAACACTGAAGCATGGAATAGAATAATTTACTTTAAATATTAATGCTAATTTAACATTAATTTTGACTTTGTTACTGGTGGGAGGTACTGCTGTGACACTCCTAACAAAACAAAATCTTGTTAGTGTTACAAAACTGCGATGGGCACAGCTTTGCTGTGCTCTTTTGCAAACTGATGGAAAATCTGCTGTTCAGTTGACTATTCATCCACTTTGGTGATTCTTTGAATAGCATAGAAAAGCTTTTGAAAGAAACCCCACCCACCACTTTCTTCTAGTGGGGGCTTTTTTTTTTTTTCAGTCTAGGAAAAAAAGGTATAATCATTCCAGAGGTAATAGTTTAATTTGTCGATACAGCAGCTCAGTTTTTTGTTTGGTTTTTTTTTTTCAGGTTTATGCTTCCAGAGTAGGCAAAACCACTTATTGGCACGCAGGCTCTCCACAAATAGCAGTTTGCACAGCAGCACAGATAACAGGAGATATAAACAGATACTAGGATGCCTAAAGATCTAAGACCTGAACACTGAGTCTTGTACTGATGTAATTATGTTGAAAATATTGCTGAATTTGGAAAAGTGATCTGTAAATTAGATTTGTTGTTGTAGACCCACTGCCAATGATGGGACTTGTGCTGTGTCTGCAGAACTTCGGGCTAACTTCAGCATTCCTTTCAGTGCACCTTGGGCTGAGCTTGGACTCTGATAACTTTGGGATATTTTGGTGGATGTTGGTTGATAGAGCAGGATTGCAGCGCTGTGGCCAGATCTTGGGAAGGGCTAGGCCTTTTCCTCTGCACTAATACACACAGTGCAACACTCATTACTAGTTATGCTGGGACACTGCAGAGCTGGTTGACCGAACTCATCAGGTTCTCCCAGCAGCAGAGCAGGGATCTGGTCAGGTTGGAGCATGCTGTTTAAAGAAATCTTTCATTTCATGAGAAGCAGAAATGCCACTCTCCCCAACCCTTGGCCTCTACATCTTAACTGTGCTGGAAATTCATCCAGGTATGTATTCTGTCAAAGTATTGTGCAGCCTTGGCTTTAGAGCAGCCCCTCTCTCTGTCTTGTAGCTATTGAGAGTTTCTTCAGAGCAGTTAGCAGCAAGCAGAACTGATACAGCCATACCAGCATGCGTGACTGGGCAGTTCCTGCATCTCTCCTGGGTGCAGTAATATCTGTTTGTCACTGTAAATATATCGTGTGATCCTTTTTGTCCTGATTCCATGAATTTTGCAGATTTGCTGATATAGTTGAAATACAACCAAACTCATATTTGTTGGGATATTTCCTGAGCAGCATTGAAATATCAGGGTATTATCTTTATGTCCTGGCTATGTGGAGAAAACAAATTTGGAGATACAGCCCTTGGCTCCCCTGAGCCTTGTCTGAATGTGTATATGCATGTATTTAGGGATCTTTTTTCCGTATGCTGTTTATCTTCAGGTTTACTTCAGCTGATAAGATTTTACAGACCTGCTGTTTACAACATGCATTGTAGACAAAAAGGTGATGGTACAGCCTATGGGGATCAGACTCTGCCCTTGGTCTTGTGAGGTGTGAGGGCAGAACTGAGCACAACGCTATCCATGGAGCACTGAGGCTGAGCTGGCTTTCAAAATAAGATGCTTCAGATTGTTCTAGTGAAAGTAAAGAAAAGTCAAAGAAAAATAGAAGGTGACTCCAGGGGTTTCTTTTCCATGCTCAGCCAAACCAGGCCTTTGACTTTTGAGCTTGGGGCTGTATGACCTCTTCTCCCTCAACCCAGCTATCATGCTTTTGGGATGGTTGCTGATGACCCTGTTTCACTTTGGCAGGGATGAATCATGCCTGTGCATATGTCAAGCTGTAAGAAACAGCAAAGGACAGAATGAAGGAAGAGAGGACAGGTCTGTCTGCTGTAGGGCACTTTCCCACTTGTGTTGTCCTGGTCCCTTTCTGCTGGCATTCTATCTGAATGCACCTTTCTCCTGGTAAAATAAAGCTAAAAAAAAAAAAAAAAAAGCAGCCCTGGTGCAGGTCCTCTTTGTCTGGGCCCAGTGTCTGGGGTAGAAGTAATGAGGTGCAGTGCCTTTTCAAGGGAAGTCATGTGCCTGCCACTGTTCATGAGCTACAAGGGTTAAGGAGATTAGCTGTTTCAGTGGATTAGCAAGGGGCTGTGAGATCTGTTCGTCTCTGTGTGGCTAGATGTCTTGCAAGTGGATGTGTTGAGCAGCTAAAAATAATTCAATTATTTGTGCAAAATATCTGTCAAGCTTGTTTCCCTCAGGCAGGCACTCACTTCCAGAGCAGTGCTCTTGCAGAGCAAGGTCCCACCCAAAGAGAGATGGGAGCAGATCCCTGCTGTGGCTGTGGAGTCAAACTGCTCTTTCCCCTCTCCTCCTCCTCCCCACAAACCAGACTCTGCCCCTGATGCTGTGTCAAGCAGTGGCCTTCCCCCTTTGCCCTCTGCCCCTCAGGCACCCCCTTGCTGTCTGTTCCCCAATCCTGATGGCTGGGCAGGGTCACTGCCAGCAGCCCCCCCAGGTCTGGTGCCACCCTTGCCCCGGCCTGACCATGGGGAGCACGTGTGGGAGCTCTCCCCTGGGACAGGGCAGACAGGCTGGGGAGACCAGGCTGGATCTCCCTTCATCTCCTCTGCCGGGGATGTTTCTCAGTAGGAATAACTCTGTGCCAAGACTCCCAGTATTAGTCTTCTCCAATGTGAGCGCAATAAAAATCAGTGGCCTTGGGTTGTGTGAAATGAACTTTGGAGGCATTCTGAAGCTCTGGCTGTAGATTCTCCACCTGTTTCAATATATGAAAAATAAAATAATTACAGATTCCTAAGGCATCTCTTAGGCAGAACAGAGCATTTCGCTTTCTGTGCCAATGTTACTCACACCCACGTGTAGCTGCTTGATCTTAGAGGTCCCTGTGGTGGTATCTGATCAAGGTTAGAGCCGTGGGGTAACACACAGCATGGGGAGCAGCAGCTAGGGAATGTGAATGGAAGGCACTGGGATCTAGGATTCTGTCCTAATTTTTCCAGTGAGCTCCTGAGTGCACTGGCAAGTCTCTTAGTTCACTGTGTCTCGTTTTTGCTGTTTGTAAATGGGAACACGTTTCACCTCGCAGAGCTGCTGTGAAGCATAATTAAGATTTGCAAAGTGCTTTGGTGCTGTATAAATGCCAGTCACTTTAATTAATAAAATGAAATGGCTGCGCACTCTTGGCTTCTTTGTTTGCCTAGGTGTGAGCAAGTAGCAGTTAGTGCAATGATGTGCAATACAGCTGATATTCCACACAGTTCTGTTTTATAAGTGTCCTGTTTTCTTGAAGGCACCTTGGGATACCTTACTGACCTGTTAGACTCTCCCACTCCCAGACTGGACAACACCTTTGGAAATAAGGGATGAGTAATATCAAGCCTAAGTTGCAAGGACTCCCTCACCACTGCAGGTAGTCATCTGGCAGGGTATGTGGGAGAATGCAGCAGAAGGCACATGTGTCTGTATGTGCTTTAGTGGTGCCCAGAAGACAGAACAGGCTGCCTGCATGTGCCTGGAGCCAGAGGGCTCGTGGTATGTGGTATCAGTGGTAAACAGCAGCTGCACAGGTTGAGCACAGCCTGGTGATGGAAAAGCTGGGATGTGCAGGAGGAGAGGTCTGTGGTGATGGGACAGGGATGGTGAGTGGGTCAGTCTGAACGGCATTGGCAGGGTATGTGCAGCCAGGCGCAGCCATGACTGACACACCTGCAGCGTAGCTCGGGCAGGGGCTGTGGGCAAGAGATGAAAAGTAGCTCCCCTCTGAAGGACAGCATGAAGGTCCTGGGTGGAGCTCTGGGGGAGAGCTGGTTTGGGCTGTCTGCTGAGGCTGCTTCTGGTTCGCTTCTGCACAGCAGGTCTCATTGGCTGGAGCTTGGGGAAGTGGGGCAGCTCACTGCCCTGAAGTGGAGCAGCTCAGGTCCTGTGCTGTGGGAGATGCTAAGAGGACCAAAGCAGCCCACAGAAATGTCTTTCCTTTCTTTAGTTTTCCCTGACCATGTTTAAGGAAGGATTTTGCTAGCTGTGTCATCAGCATCTTTATAGAAAAGGCTTATTTTACATTCATGAGAGCCAAAAATGTCCATGAGGAAGAAGCTAACAAGAAGCTTGTTAAGAGGTCTTTTTCTCAGACTTCCAGGTGCCAAATTCTCCAAAGACTGTTCTCAGGTCTGTCCCTTAGTGCCTGGCCAGATTTCCAGCAGTTGCTTTGTCAAGTGCCACTGGTTCATTGCAGTGAATGCCCAGTATTGTCACATAGTGGTCCAGAGCAACAGCCCTACATTTCTGGCTACTCTAGATACAGATCTGAGTATCCTTGCTCTGAAATCAGGAATCAAAATTTGAGATCTGTAGTCTCTGAGACTCCAGTAGGTTTGGCTCTGCACCTGGAAGATGCATTATGGTGATCTCTATGAGATCACTAGTCTTTGTTGTTCAAAGAAGAGTCTGAAATACATGACTGTAGAAGAGAAGAAGAACCTGCATGAATATGCTGTCTGTTCCTGGACAGGCATCCAAGATAGAAGTTGGTGGAAGGAGTCCTCTGTGGGACTTTTATTGGAGTTAATAGCCTGATTTTGCTCAAACTCTTTCCTGCTGTACATTCTGAGGACACGGCTTCCTCTTCTCTTTCTTGTTTGTTTGTGGAAATTGAATGGTATTCTCTTGTAATGTTGTCATGTTTAAGCCCTAGCCAGCAATCAAGCATCACCCAACTGTTCTCTTTCTCTCCCCTCAGTGAGACTGGGGAGAGAATCAGAAGGGTAAAAATGAGAAAAATGATGGGTTGAGATAAAGTTTAATAGGAAGTGCAAAAGCCATGGGTGCAAATAAAAGAGAACAAACAATTAGTTCACCATTTCCCATAGGCAGGCAGGTCTTTGGCCATCCCCAGAAAGGCAGGGCTCCATCACACGTGAGAGTTACTTGGGAGGACAAACACCCATCACTGTGAATGTACCCCCTTCCTTCCTTCTTCCCCCAGTTTACATGCTGAGTGAGTGCCATATGCTGTGGGATATGCCTGTGGTCACTTATGCCTGTCCCAGCTGTGTCCCTTCACAACCTTTTGTGCCTCTCCCCAGCCCACTGGCAGATGGAGTGATACAAGATGTAGAAAAGGCCTGTTTTCAGCACAAATTCGAAACATCTCCATCCTACCTACTGTGAACTCTTATCTCCAAACCAGCAAGGAAGGACAGATCCTTTTCTGTTACTCAGGCCTCTCCATCTCCTTCACAGTCACAAGGGTGGAGCAGCAGTGCAGCTCTATCTGTGTGGTGGTGCCACGCTGTTGTCTCTCAGCCCTTCCATCTGAGTGTAACTGCACCATGGATGGGTCTAAACCATAAAGACCTCAGACTCCGTCAGTTTTCTCTCCTGCTGTTGATTCTGTTCATAGGATTTAGGCCAATGGATGGTTTTCTGAATATGCAGGATTCCTGCTACCTTGTCCACGGCCAGGTCTGTGGAGACCACTTGGTTTGATGGATCCATGGTCTTTCTGTCTCCTTGTCCCTCTTTCCTCCTCCCTCTCACCTCCTGGGCAGCAAGAAGGAGGAAAGACGATGCTCTGCCTAACGTGCATTTCCCCACTCCAGGATGGTTGCCATCCTTCACCCATCAGTAGGTGATGCTGCTGCCAAAGGCACTGCAGTCTGGCACAGCAGCACATCCTCTCCTGGAGGAAACAGTGTGGGCAGGCAGGAGATCCCGTGTCTCCCGGTGAGGATGATGTTTAAGCATGTAGGTATCAGTGTTGGTACACTCTGTTAGCGTGCATTGCTGTGTGTATCTCCACACCTATCATTTGTACTGTAGAGAAGCACTACCTCTTGTCTGAAAGTCTGCACCACAGAGACGAGTAGGCGTGTGTGTAGATGACTGCTTTTTATGAGCTGCCAAAGGTTTGTACGTGCAACCTGCTGAGCCACTTGTACTTGAAAACCAAGTGCACCTCTCTCTCTCTCTCTCTTTTCCACCCTAACCTTCTGGGTCAGAGTTTTCTTGGTGATTTCTTATACAGTCACCTCTGTGTTTGACTAAAGCTGACCTTTGGCTTCTGATTATTGCACTGTGATTCAGGCTTCTGAGCAGAAATCCATATCATCTTTCTGCCCTTGCAGAATATGAGTAACTAAGAGCGCAGGCAGCAGTGAAGGATCAGGGTGCTTATGGGCTCTCATATTGCTTCTTACTCATGTCTCTGTGACCCTGCTGTTATGTCACAGCTTAATATGTTGTCCAGAATGTAATGGGTTAGCTTAGTAGCAAGTACTGGAGAAAGTCACAGGATCAAATTAAACTCCATGCCACTGACAGATTTAATTTCAGGGGTGAATTTACAGCAGGGGGTGGATATTTAGAGTCAAATTCTAAGACCAAGATGAATTTCAAAAAATATAATTGTGATTTTTAAAGACTGATGGGAATATTTTAATATTTTTAAGTTTTGCATTGCCATTTCCAGTAATAGTGATCATCGAATTGTAGAATGATTTGGGTTGGAAAGGTCCTTAAGTATCATTCCTGATGCTCAAAGCCCCATCCAGTGTGGCCTTGAATGCTTCCAGGGATGGGACATCCACTAATTCTCTGGGCAACCTGTTCCAGTGTCTTGCCACCATCACAGCAGAATTTCTTCCTAACATCTAATCTAAATCTCTTCTCTTTTAGTTTAAAACCATTCCCCATTGTGCTATTGCTATCTGCCTGTGTAAAAAGTCACTCTCCCTCCTTTTTCAAAGCCTCATCTAAGTACTGCAAGGCAGCAATAAGGTCTCCCCAGAGCCTTCTCTTCTCCAGACTGAACAACCCCAGCTTTCTCAGCCTATCATAATATGCAGTTGTTTAAATTTAAAAGGGTGATCAACAATCAGATGTAGCAAAGATAGCCCTTTAACAGGTTACTGCTTTTTGCAAATCTGAATGCTAATACTAGATTAACCTTGTAGCTTGAACACCAGGGAACAAATCATGGTATTTCTTTAAAAAATATATGTAAGCTAGGGATCTGCTTGATGTTTCTACTGTGGTTTGCACCAAATTTTAACCCCATTTTAATTAAACCACTACAATTTCTTGTGTGGTCAAAGTCAGTAAGAATGAGTACGAACTATTTGGAAGTAGTAAGTGGAATTCTGTGGTGTCTATTTCCTTAAATCAACATTTCAAGGCTGTCAACAGTTCCTATGCAAGATACAAAGGAGTGTGCTTTCCTGGTGATATCTCTGTTGGTGAAAAGGTGAGTGGCCAGTAAAGGACACTGTCTGGGTGCCAGCCCAGAGAGGGGGTGACACAATAGAAGTTCAGTGGGAGGAGTTAACCCTTTTAAGAGACATGCAGACATCATAGGGGACATCCAGACCTCCTGAGAGGTAGGCAAAAAGGCAGACCACCTTTGTCATTGATGGGTCAGAATTCAGCCCCTCTTAACTCAGAAATATCGTCATTAGAGGACCAGTGATGCACAGTGACCGAGCTGTGATGGAAATGCAGTGGGGGCCTCATTATTGCAGGACAGGCTGGTACCATACAAAGCAAACACAGAAGCCTTGGGTTTGGTCCTTACTGGTTAGTGCTGCTCGGTCTGAAAAGAGCCACTGACTATGGCTGAAGCCAGAGCAGCATAAAGGTGTGGGACGTGCACTTGGCTGCAGAACAAAGACAGTGAGCCCCAAAGGTGATCTCAAAAGATTTGATTAAAAGCACAGGCAGAGCTGGAGTGTTTAAATGAGTTCAGGTCTCTTCACAGAAGCTGAGGCTAGAACTTCAAGAGGTCTGGCATTGCCAGTATGATGCTGAACACAATCCACACACTGTGAAAACAGCATTAGTCTATTTAGCCTTTTCACTGTCCAGGCATGGAAATGCAAAGAGCAGTGAAAAGTTAAAGAGCTAAAGAAACTCCTTTGAAATCTCAGGAGTGGGCTTCAGGTCAGATGCTAGCAACAAAAATTCAGAGAGTATTTTTTCCTAGCTATAATAACATTTTACTCACAAGAGCATTTGCTGAGAAACTCAAAACCCATCATTCATTCACTGACTGTTTTGACTTCTCAGAAATACATCATGACCATCCCATCCCACCTTCAACTGGAACGCCCTGCAAGCCCTGAGAACAAGAGGAAGGTGGCTCCTCTCTCTGTAAAGTAGGGCACTCAGTAAGGCTCTACTGGCTGTTTGTGGTCAGGACCACCTCTCTGCACATACCCTGGCCCAGACAGAGCTATTTTGATGGGTGTGTTGACTGCACTGGAGGACCTGCCTTCTTTCAAAGACAATTTTTTATCACAAACTGGGTGTCCTATCTTAGTTTCAAAGCTGTGAGCAAGCCATGGGAATGGGGACGTTTCCATGATCGGGGAGTTGCAGGGCTGCTGACTCACTGAGCATGCCAGCGGCACTGCTCTGCCTTCCCCAGCATGGAGGGGGAGGGAGATGGAGGCACTGCAAAGATTGGTTGAGAGATAAGGTCACCTACTGCCTCAGGTCACCAAAGCGAAGTAGCTGGGATTTTCATGATGTTGTTTGCCCACACCGAGAGGAAAGAAAAAATTCTCTATGTGTTACGGATAGATTCCCTTTGTAACAGCCCCAACTTCATTCAGATGCCTGATTTAAAACTACTTGTGTCATGAAGGAGATTCAAGAATTGATTAGAGCTGGCCTGTTTTGGTGTGCCAGGTGAGATTAGCCCCCTGCTGGTTGTGCTTAGAGTGAGGTGTTTCACACAGCGTCTGCAATGTTGTCAGGTTTGTCAGGTGTAGGTGTCCTCTCCTCCAGTAGGAGGTATATCCCCTCTAATCCCATGCTCAGGATCAATAATTGTGATGTTTGTGGTTAAATTCAACGCAGGCTGGAGCTGTACCTGCCAAGGTGTTGTGTGATTTGCTCTGCCAGGCGCAGCCCATGCCAGGCAGTGGAGTCACTTTTCACTGGAGCAAGGGACCTCCCCAGACATTGCCCCCTCCCTCTCTAAATGTGGGGCACCTTCCTGTGGCCAACAGGACCACACAGCAGCAAGTACCCTGAAAAATGAAAACCACTAAACCCCATAAAGGCAAAACTCTGTGCTGCACCCAGAGCCTGCGGGGAGAAAGGGAGTGTTAGTGAAGCACACGTGACAAGCGTTACGTAGGGTAGAAGGCACTTGCAGACCCTGAATAGATGACGACTGCTATGTGGATTTTCTGGGCCTGAAGATAAAGAAACATAAGAGACCTTGTTTTTACAGGATTTCAAGTCAGCTTTTTCTATCAGAGTTGCATCTAATTCAAGATAACCCTGTAAGGAATCTCTTCAGAGTGAGATGAAAATGAAGGGGGTTTGGGAATTCCTGTTCTTTTGCTTTTGAAAATCATCTACTAGGGTGGCAACTGGGGATTTCCTGTCATTGATCCTTTTGACATTTTTAGCTTCCCCATCATCTTCCTCTCCTCTTCCAGAATCTCACTTATTGACCCCATTTCTTCCCTTAGGTAAGCACAATGCCACAGCTAATTATCCACAAGGGAAACATTAGTGAAAATCATAGGTGGAGTATAAGCTGAAAATCTCAGAGCAGTGGGCCCAGCTGGCTGGTTAGAGTACCCTGCCCAACATGACACACTGTTTGCTTTCCTAACAGAACCTTTGATGAACCAGTTGCAGTGCTCCTGAGATTGTTTGTAGTCCTCTCCTTGGCATTTTTGTGGCTCCCTCTACACATTCAAATCTGCCATCAAAAGAAGCCTCAGGACAGCCTGGTGCAGAGAGACAGGCTAAGGTTGTCTTTTAGCCCAGCTGGTCAAAAATAGTCTTGGGAAGTTCTGTGAATCTTGGACAGGAGTAGAAAGAGCAGGGCAGGTCCCTGTTTAAAAATTGGCAGATACTTTCTAATTGCAACAGCAGCAGGCCTGGTGACCCTGTAGGGACACTGTCCAGGCCACTGGTGCCCCACAGACCATGATCTAAGCACCACTGGCTACCACATGGGTTTTTAATAAGTTGGCTTCTGTCTTTCAGTCAGTGTCTTTCAGTCACTGAAACATTTAACATCCTTTTACCACTTTGTGTTGGCTGCTCTAGTTCAAGATCCCAGGAGTGCAAGGTTTGACTTTTCTCTCAACAATTTTCAGCCTTCATAATGATCAGGGTGAATTTTCCTTTCAGAACAGAGGGATAGGCAGTCATTTCCCTTAATCTGCTTGTGGAAGTCCAGCCAGTGGTTTAATCTGTCTCAGAACAAGGGTCACCAATCCTCTTTTCTCTGTGGACATGTCACTGGATCAGGGGAGCAGAGAGGAAATTGTTCCCTGTGTTAATCCAGAGGGATAGCAAGCATTTTCAGGATGGAAGGAGGTAGGTACCAGTGTGTTAATTAAAACATGCAGGCCAGTGCAATGGAGCAGCAGAGACATTATTGCTGCCATCAGCTTGAGTCTTACCAGCCCTTGCACAAGTCCCGGACAGAACATCAGCTTGAGCATACTCTGCCTGTAGTAGTTTTCCTCACACTACTCCCGGTACATGGTAGCATATTTGGGCCATTTCTGGCTTGTTGTGCTTTTTGAAGAATGTTTATTTCATCTGAAAAGAGGAATCTCACACGGATCATTTTGCATTTTGTCATCCTGTTATTCAGTTTTCACAGAATCACAGAGTGGCTGAGGCTGGAAGGGACTCCCAGAGGTCATCTGTTCCAATCCCCCTGCTCAAGCAGGGCCATCTAGAGCTTGTTATGCAGGAACTTGTCCAGGTGTGTTTTGACTGTCTCCAGGATTGTAAAGTACACAACCTTCCTGATCGCCCTTGTAAAAAAGTGTTTCCTGGTGTTCACAAGGAATCTTCTCTGTTTTGGTTTGTGCTCATCGCTTCAGATACACTTACTGGGTGTCACAGACAAGAGCCTGGCTTCATCCTCTTTGCAACTTCACTCTAGGTATTTATATACATTGATAAAAGCCTTTTCTTCTCTAGGCTGAACAGTCCTGGCTCACTTAGCTTTTCCACATAGGAGAGATGCTCCAGTCCCTCAGCAGGGACAAGATCAAGTGCTGCCTGCTTAGCCCTTGCTTCCCACAGGGGTAGCAGAGGCAGCCATGGTGGTGTAGGCAGCAGCTATGTCCTGACATCACAGACATCCTGCCAGCCCTGGAGGATCCAGGGCTGGCAGGAGCTTTGTATACCCTAGTGAGCAGTCTGAAGAAGCTAAAGCCAAGGCTCTCAAACAAGACTACTATAAATGTGAAGAAGTGGGACCTGCGTCCATGTAGTATCTTGGGGTGTGGTTGTGGTGCAGAAAGGATAAAACCTCTCTTTTAGCCCTCTGATTCTAGAGACATTTGTGCAGTGACTGCAGCTTTTAGAAGGAGACCAGTTTTAAACAGTGCAATAACCTGGAGATCAATAGTGTAAATTAATTTTCCCCCAGACTTGCAGATGTCTTTAGCCTGTGGAGGAGCCCTGCACTGCTGTGGCTATATTGCTAGCAGCTGGTGGTAGGCAACACAAGGAGCTTGACACCACCTATATCTACAGCAGTGATTGCAGTACAGATGCAGCCCTCAGCATGCAAGCCTGAAAATATTGGCCTGTCTACCCATATGTAAATCTCAGTGCATATATTTATTTCTGTCAAGAACTAAATTAAATAGAAATGGATGGTTTGCCAGGGCTATAAACATGTCAGGTCTTCAGAAAAGCCCCATCTTCACAAGAGCATTTGAAATACTGCATGTATATTGGTGAGGATTAGAGCCAAATGAGAAGATACCAGACAGAGCAATAAACTCAGCCTTGCAGCCTGTTTTGTTGGGTCTTAGGAGTAAAGAGACTGCAGATCCACCTTGCGTCAAATAAGGTGGGAGCATGGGCAGGCTTCTTGTGTGTATGGAGGAGTTGACTCATCTCCACTGCATTTATGTGGTGTTTCTTCCCTCCCATTGAGCTTAACAGACAGGGTCTCTCTTGTGAATTTGTGCTTGGCTTTTTCAGAAATTGAGGTTAAAGCAGGGGGTAGGTTTCTGAAATGGGGTAGGAAGTGAGTGTGGCATGCTAGCAGTCATGGGAGCTGGTACAAGCCCTCAGACGTGTCTTCTTTAGGGCTTGGAGCTAATGATTTTCCTTTTGACAGTATAGATTCATGAAGCCCCTTTTAACTTGAGCAGTTATATTGAATAACAAAACCCAAAAGCAAACCCTCCCCTGGTCCCTAGCCCCAGGACTGAGCTGGCTGAGATAAGAGAGCCTGATGAGAACCAGATATTTGCATAGACTGTATCCTGTTTCTCGCTCAGACTGTAGTTTTTCTGCTATTACTGCTATTTAGTCTTTGTCTTATAGTCCTTCCTCTTCCATCACAGAGGTTATTTTTCCTTCCCTATCACAAAACAATAGCTGCCTATAAATGTCTTCATTTTGGGTAATAAGGCAAGGCTCAGTTTAGGCATCATCTCTTAGCTACCTTATGCAGACGATAGGCTTTTATCCAAAACACACACAACGCATCTGTCACCTTTGGTGCCTCTGGCAGGCTGGTCCCCAGAGGTGATCAAGACTCAGATTGAGAGAATCACTTATGCATGAGCTGCAGACCAGAGTTGCTTGTTAAACGTGCTTTAACAGGAGCTTCATCTCTAGCTCGTTCTCTAAAATCCAGAGTATGGGAAGGGGAAAAAAAGAAGTGTGATGATTTTATTCTCTCTCTTTCTTCTCCTGTTGCCTGACCCAAATGCAATAACAGCCTGCAAGGAGGGTGTAATCTACTACAGACTTCCCTTTACAGCTAGCATACCATATTGTGTGCCTATTCTTTAGACAAAATACAAAAAAAAGCCCCATTCTTTCTTTGTGTGTAGCCATGTCTTAGGAGCTCTTGTAAATCAAATGAAATAAAAGGCCAAGTTTGACTCCTCCTTGCCCACATGTTACTAATGTTTGAAAAGCAGTGAAGTAGAAGAGATGCTTTTGCAAAGGGTTCAAAACTGTAGCACATTCTCCAAGCCTTGGGCCCAGCTCTGAGTGTTCCGTGCAAGAACCAAGCTGCCCAGTTCTCAGTTGCTGAGTGTGAAAACATGCCTGTACAATAAGTTCAGCTCTAACTCAGGTGGTCCTGGCTATACCAGGTTTCTGCCCAGGAGCCAGGCTGGCCTTGCTGAGAGGAGTTCATTCCTGGAACAGCCACGGGGAGCTACGCATGCTTCTGATTTATGCGGTGATAGATTAAGCCACCAAAATCCCTCTGGACAATCTGGTGGAGGGCATCTGATTGAAGACCCTTCCAATGTTCAGGCATCTTTTCCCATCCCTAGCTGCCATCTATAGCAGCCCTTTTCTAAGGAAGGGTCTTGTCCCCAGACAGGAGCCAGTAGCCAGGAGTTTTGTGGTGCCAGCTGGACACTGGATGGGAGTCACAGCTCCTACCTTAATTCTTCCTTTGGTTCCCATCTCATTGGCATGCTGCAGGGGTAAATGCATGGAAGTGTGTGAGACATTAAGACATGAGGGGTCCTGTAAGAGACCAGATTGCTAGAAATGACTGTGGCCTTCCTATTCACAGCAAGCCTTTAAGTGCTGCCAGCAAGCCCCATAATTGATAACAAGCAGAGGTCTAAGAGGTCTGTGGCTAGGTTTTATCATTCTTGACAGATCTGCTGACTTCTTGGTTTGTGAGAGCTGAGGACACAGCAGGGCTCCTGAAATGGACTGAGGAGCTGCGCCAGCCACAGCCTTCATTGGGGTTGTGTGCCACATATCCCTGTCTCAGTGTCATGTGCTGGACATCCTCCTGCCAGCAGACAGGAGGTCCATGGAAGCCAAGCTTGTCCCATCTTGACAGCTTCATCTCCCTTAAAGGCAGCTCCCTGCCAGTCTCTGTACTGTTGCCTAGTCCCATGTTGGTCCTCCTGGGGATCCAGAGAATCTTGCACAGGAGCTCCTGGGAGTAGAGCCAAAAAGGGTGGGAAGAGAAGAAAAATGGGGCCAGTCCAGGAAGACTGCCCTGCTAAGAGCATCCGTAAGGAAAAATCCTGGAAAGGGAGAGAACACAAAAAGCATGGAGGATATCTGAGGCCAGGTGGCTGAGCTGCCTGGTGAGGTGGAAACCTGCCAGAGTTCTCTGCCTCATAGTGAGGTGTGAAAACAACCCATGTGCAAAGCCTGTGAGAGTTGCTTTGGGGCCAAAAAAGGTGTTATCTCGTTTTGTATGTGTAGTAAAGCAAGATTTCCAGACTATCTGGGAATGACAGCATGACTGGAGGAAGGCAGGCAGGAAAGACGATGCTTTGGGATGTCCTGTCCGGATTATCTTCTCTTCTCCCATCCTCCAGGGCAGGGCCCTGGGCTCTGAAGACAGCTTGCATGGTTCCAGTTCCTGCAGCATGACTGCTTATCTCCAAACATACAGTGCTTTTCAGATGTCCTTGGTAGACTCACCTGAGCTCTTGCTCTTTACAAGAGACCAGGAGCACCCTTGTATTTCTTAAAAGCTAGTAACTAACCTTGCTGTGAGACTGAGGTCAGTCTTACAGGAGCTTGTCTCACTCAGGCTCTTCTCAGTCCTGGTGAGGACTGAACAAGACATTTAAGAGCCTTCCTAAGGGCTTGGCTTGTTAAGTTCCATGTCTTGCCATTTTGTGAGAGTTCACATTTGTTTCACCAGGTTGTGTGAACTTGTTTAGGAAGATGGGTGGTTATAGGACAAAGCATTTATCTGTGTGCTGCCTTCCCCATGACTGGAGCAGCAAATATAGTGTGATAATGGTGGAATATATTGTTGCAGCAAATATTGTAGGTCTCAGCTTAGGTTGTTTGAAACCAGAGCTGTGGTGGAAAGCTCAAGTATTTCCAGAAGAAATTGAGGATGCCTTCTTATTGCTTTCTTACTTTTAAGTAAGACCTTAATTAGCTATTTATGTTGTTGCAAACTGTGATGGCCTAAGGATATAAGTCTCTAGGGAGAGGAAACTTGAGCCCAGCTGATTCGTATGAGTTCCACAGAAAAGACAATTTAAGGCAATACAAACCTTTTTATACAGGCTCAAACGGAAGTCCCAGTTTTGAAACTGAGTACATTTTGGGCCCAAATCCCACGTGTTAAGAAGCTTATAGAGCAACATTAGTTGAGCTAGTAAAGCATAGCACCTCTCTTTAAAAACTTAGCTTTTCTTTATTTATGCATTTCAAGTATTCTCTCCCCTATATATTGAAGTGTTCTGAAATATTAATGCACTCATACTTATGGCATGCTTCAGAGACAAAGAAGCACTTGTTCCCATTTTACAAGTGGGGACAGAAGTGACTTTCTTAGTGTCACAACAGAGAGCACTGTCAGAAGCAGAGCAAGGGCTGTGTGGGGGCATCCCCAGTGCTCTGGTTCTTTTGGTTAGGAAATCTAGATTAGCTAAGGAGCTTGAGATGGAAAAGGCCTCTGCTCTCCCTATGTGCCATTTGTAATTTAATTTCACGTTATAGGGAATGATAGTAGGTCGTGCTGTAATTTTAAATGCAAATTGTCATTCATGTAAGGAAAGGTATGGATATGGCTGACGTCCTCATGCCCCACTGCTGCTGCGCTCCTGCGTTGCAGGCACCTCCTTTGATCAAGAAGATGCTGCACTAGCTCCTCCTTTGCATCTGTCAATGCAGGGAAGGGACTGTACAACTTTGATGTCTGCTCATTTATTACAGAACTCACTGGGGTAATGAGGTTGGGTTTTGAACTGCATCACTGTACAAGGCAAAATGACTTATTTAATGTCAAAAGTTATTTTTAATAGAGCTCTCAAGGGAAAGGAGAAAAATCTTGACATGTGACCACTAAGGTTCAGACTACAATATCCCGAGAAAGCAGGTTTGTATGTCTCTGCCTAAGCAAGCAGCTGTGGATAGTTTTCTGCATGGGTCCCTTAAAGTTTCCTGGTGCTGTTGACATCCTAATTTGTGGCAACAGTTTTAGTGCTGTGTGTAGTTTAACATGAGCCATGTTTCATCCCAGCAGCAAACCCTTTCCATGGGGCAGAGAGATGATTTTCTATTACAGTTTGGGAAATGCCTCTTGTTGTGTTTTGGTTGGCTTACAGCAGGATATGAACCTGGTTTAGCAGGAGAGACATAACAGATGGGAGCTAATGTATACAAAATCAGCTTATATAAGGGTTCAGTGCCTCCAAGTGATGACTTTTCATGTCCACAGGAATGGCTCGTTCTAGAGAGAAGGGTACTGGGCAGATTGCTTTGAGTTGAAGGATGCCTGAATACAAGGACTTGAGCAGAAAAAAGTGGAAAATAGGGATTTTTGGTTTTAACATTCAGATATACTGGGTTCAAACCATTCTTGAGTGCCTGGTGGGGTTGTTTGATTTTAGGGGGGGGGTCTTCATTTAAAGGCACCTGGTTTTGCTAGAATTTTCATTAATGCACAACAATTCTGAGGGCCTTGATTTATGAGTTCCTAGTACCAAATATGTAGATTTGAGCAGAGGTTGGGCATTCTTTTTTCCCACGATATTTTATCAGGCTTCAGTTTCTCATGACTGAAGATATTACTATTTACCTTTATTTTTTGAGTTGCTTTTATTCTTATTAGTCCTTAGACAGGTTGTGTCGTAGGATAAGGATGAATATCGCTGTCTGAAGGAAATTCCTGGGGAAAAAATTCTGCATTTTGGAAAAATATTGTGTCTTTATAATGTGAACAGAGACTTTGGTCTGTGACACTCCAGCAAAGGTGTCACCTTCTGAATAGCAAATTTAATCTGACTAGTTATAGGCTAGCTTGTCCAAGGTATTTTCCACATTTCACAAAAATAATCCATGGACCTATGAACACCTGTGAGCCAGAAGATACCAGCTGCTGATCTGTTACTTAGAGCTATGCACACCAAAGTGATTTTTTGGCTGGCATACGTCCTTACTCTTGCACACAGTGTAGGAGGATCAGTATGGAGGATAAGAGGCAATAATCTCTGTTTTATTCTTCTTTGAAAAGCCATGCTTGCAGTGGTTTTTTATCCCAGATTTTTCATCAACAGTGTTGATTTTTTACTGGATCCCCCCTGGCACTGGATCCCTGCACTGGCACAGAAGATGTCACCCATGAAACATTAACTGATACCACTTCCTCTGTGACCTTAGCTGTCTCCAGGTCTCCTGTCTGTACCGGCCAGCTCTGCGGCTACATCTTGTCAACCCTGTGAGAAACTCACTTTTTACTGAGAAAGTTGTTTACAGTATAGGTAGAATGAAACAGCCTCCTTGATTTATCCATGTTTTAACATTTTTGCCTGTGGGTGATGGAGTTTAATTAAGGCTGACTAGTAAATATTTATTCTCTTGGCAGAAATAGGTCCAGGTTTGTCTGTTAAAAATACTACACAGCTTGCCTCTTTGACTGCAGTTAACTGAACCAAACACTCCACAGTTTTATTAATATCAGCAAGGAAAAAGCCCTCAAACCCCACCGCCACAAGGTTTTAACTGTGCAGCTTTCCCCCAGCCAAGGAGCACCTCTCCCCCCAAGCATCTCTGTCCCCTGCATCCCGGTCCCTGCCGAAGTGGAGCCCGTTGCCATGGAAGCCTCATTAAATCTGCATCTCGCCTGGCCGGGGCTGCAGGGGCTGCGGCTGTATTTTTAGCCGGCGGTGGTTGCGTAAGGGGGGCGGGATGGGACCGGGATGTGCCTTGTATCTTGCCTTGATGGAAGTCTGCCAGGAACCACTGCCAGCCAAAAGACACGTCCTGCTCAGGAAAGCTCTCTCAGGCCACGCAGCCCTTGGCAGCCCCCAGTGTTGCTAGAGGTGAGCACGGGGAAGATGCAGCATGCAGAGTTTGGCTTAATGGCTAAGCAAGCTTTAGGGTGGTGGCATAGTTCTGCCAGGGGCTCCAGAGAATGAGGCTCTCTTTAGATTAGACTAAAGATAATAAATCTCTCTTGACTTGAGCAAAACCTTAACACCTGGAGGGGTAGGAAGAAACTCATCAGAGCACAGCTGAAGAACAGCACTGCACTCCTAGCCATGTACATTTTGGGAAAAACAATGCCACATCTAAGTGCATTGCCCCCAAAAGAAGAAAATAGAGCTAGATGGTGTCAGAGATGCTCAGGGTGAATCTAATCTTGTGTGCAATGTTGCCTAAATCCATTTTTGGAAGGACAGGATTTAAACCCATCTCCCTCTGAAATCTGCTCTTACTGTAAAAGCAACATACAAATGCACACCAGAAAACCAAACCAAAATAAAACAAAAAAAACACTATTAAAAAAAAAGAAAACCTTCAAACTGCCCCACATGTTCATTCCTTGTCATTTCAAGTCAGAGTTGCTCAAAGTAGAAAACAAAAAAAGAGGTTTTAGCATCTCTGCACTATCAGGCTTTCTTGGCTCAAAGCATGGAGTTAGGCCCTCTCTCTCTCAGCACTGAATCCCAGCAGTGCTGAATGTTCCAAAAATGATATTTTTATCCTGAATTACACCTGGGCAATCTTTCAGTCTTCAGTGGGTCTCACAGATGGCCAGGAGAGCCTTGTTTAGCCTGCAAAGCTGTTATTATTTGTGCTGAGGCATGAGAAGGAAGGAGTCCAGCTTGACTGTAAACTAATAAGTTTTGCCTCTAATAAAAGCCATGTCTTTTGTTGGAGGCTGTGAAAATTTGATCTGGAGCAGTTGGGCTAAAATTAAACAGAGCCCAGTGCTGCTATCCTGTACAGTCACACTCTGTCAGAGCGGAGTCATATGTGAAGCTCCAAGGGCTAGTAGGGACTGTTACTATCATTGCTTTTTAAAGAGATGGCAATATCATTAGTAGCCCTTTTTTGTCCTTTTTCCAGTTGCAGATCTCCAAATGCCTGTCTCTGCAGGAGGCACCAACTGGTAAATAAATGTTTAATAACAAAACCAAAAAAGGAAACAACAACAACCTCCAAAAAACCACACCACCAAACCCAGCATTATTTCTGATTTGCTGGAAGTGGCATGTGACCTGGTTGTCTGTAGGCAAGTGTGCCTGACAGAGCCAGCTTTTGCTGCTGCAAGCTGTCTCTGGCTGTAGCCCATCTCTGACTGCTTCATGGGGAGTTATTTCCAGCTTCCAGGCTGGCTCCATAGACTCTTCTCAACATTAGGACCTGAAAAAGGTTTGCAGGGACTCCTTTATGATTGTAGGAGATGCAACCCACCTTCAGTCTTGCCATGAGATTAGGCCAAGTGTTGTTTTGCCCAGGCAGCCTCATTTCTCCTGAGTCAGTATTGTGATTGTGAGTCTTGCCCAGCCCAAGTGAAAGTGGACTTTTCAGACTACTTCAGAAAGCCCTAAATTATTTTCTCTGACCCTTGCTCAGAGCCTGACTCTGGTTTCAAAGGTCCAGCCCAGTAAGCTCCTGCTTGGCAGCACCCCCCGACCCAGGAGGGCACAAATTGCTACTGGGATAGCCCAGGGCACTCCTTGTTGGGCCCTGGCAGCAGTGACTCTGCAGGTGGACAGAAAGAGCTGCTGTGCCGCAGCCTGAGCCAGAGCCACTCCAGCAGCAGCCCTGGGTGTGTTCCCTGGAGGCAGGAAGGCTGGGCAAGTGCCTGGGGAGCCAGCAGTGGTGGGGAATCTCACTTGTGTGTTCATTGCCATGTGCTCCAGCTGATTGCTGCCTGAAAAGCCAAGCAAGTCTTTGATACCTCTCTGCTTCGGCTCTGCTTCTGGAGAGCAAAGATAAGTGCAGTCTGTCCGCAGGTGAGAAGCCAGGGGAGAACCTCAGATGAATGAGGTGCACATTCAGGTCTGGTTTGTGTCTGATTGGCATCAGCTTGAAGAACTTTTAACATGTGCAGTTTATTTCTCAGCATATATTTTACTCCACTGCCTTTCTAGGGTGGCAAAGGAAGCATGGGGCAATGTGATGGCAAGGAGCAAGGGACAGCCTCTGAAAAATAGAATAAGCCATTGATAAACATAGACAGACACCCTGGTAAACAGACAGAGCAGAAGGCTCCTGCTCCTGACAGTCTCCCTGGCGTATAGCAGTTCCTTGTAAGAGCACTGACACTCACTGCAGGGCACATGTGAAATGAACTGGAAGAAAGCAGAGGCTGGAGCAGGGAGGAAACAATGCTCAGGCACCAATGGCATTGCAGCTCAATTATGTTCTGGCTGGACAGAGAGCTAGGATGGGACCTCCTTTCAGAAAAAAACCCCAAAATCAGCTCAAAAAACCCTCAGGTTTTTCTTTTTCTTTCTCTTTAGAAGATCTTTATTTTGGGATTTCAAGTCATAAAAAGTTTTCTAGGTCCCACAATGGGCAAAACTCCTGATTGAGTCATGGCATTACTTCTCTTAAATAAACGGGCTAGGAGGGCAGAGGGAGCCCATTAAACAACAGCCCTTCCTCTGATACTACAAGGGGTTCATCCTAGAAGTCTTGATGAGGTTTTAGCCTTTAGAGCAGTTATGTTACATTGCTAAACCCCCGAGGGCGTGTTTGCTGATGCTGGGGTGAAGGGTGCTGCACCTGCCACCAAGCTAGGTATCAGACCAGGGCTGAGAGTGATTTTTCTTATTAGTTGCAGTTCCAACTGCAAATGGAGACAAAAATGTAAGACCAGCCTACAAACCCAGCATTTAGTCATGTTTGATATATGCCAGAGGGCATCAGGATTGTGGCTGGTCTTTGACAGGACTGGTCAAGTCATACAATTGTTCAGTGGTGTTATCAAGACTTGGAAGGGAGAAGACAGAGCATAATTTATTAAAGTTTGAGGTGTTGAAAGGGTTGTAGTGGGAAGGTTTAGACAGCAAGAACAGGAACAAGAGCTGAGGGACATGTTGGGATAAGGGTAAGCTAAATTTTTAGGATGGGTGAAGGGCCTTGATGCTAACTCTTACCACAAGGTAGAGAAGATAGGAGGGCATTCTTGTTTGTCAGCCAGAGACCCCAGGAGGAGTTTAAGCTGTCTCTCATGTGGTTCATTTAGCAGCTTAGCCAAAATGAGATCAAGAGCAGCCCTGCCGAGGACTGGATGGTGCTGGTGCATGAGAGGCAATGTGCATTCCCAGCCCAGAGAGCCAATTGTATCCTGGGCTGCATCCAAAGCAGCGGGGCCAGGGAGGGGATTCTGCCCCTCTGCTCTGCTCTGCTGAGACCCCACCTGCAGGGCTGCTTCAGCTCTGGTGTCCCAGCACAGGAAGGGCAAGGACCTGCTGGAGTGAGTCCAGAGGAGGCCACCAAGATGATTAGAGGAATTGAGCACCTCTGGTGTGAGGAAAGGCTGAGAGAACTGAGATTGTTCATCCTGGAAAAGAGAAGGCTTTGAGGTGACCTAATGGCGGCCTTCCAGTACCAGTACCTGAAGGGAACCTATGAGAAAGATGAGAGGGACTTTTTACAAGAGCATGTAAAAACAGAACAAGGGCAAATGGATTCAAACTGAGAGAGAGAAGATTTAGATTAGATATTAGGAGGAAGTTCTTTGTATGAGGGTAGTGAGGCACTGGAACAAGTTGCCCAGAGAACTTGTGGATGCCTCATCTCTAGAGGTGTTCAAGGCCAGACTGGAGCGCTGAGCAACCTGGTCTAGTAGTGAAAGGTGTCCCTGTCCACAGCAGGAAGGTTGGGACAAGATGATCCTTAAGGTCCCTTCCAACCCAGGCCATTCTGTGATTCCATGAATCTATAGGAGACCTGCATGGGTGGGTGAATGCTGGGCAGGCCGTGGTGTGCTTGGTCCGTTTGATGGGGTCCTGCCAGAGTGCAGCACTCCCCTGCCTGGCTGAGCCAGGCTGTTCTGCACAGGGCTGGGCTGTGGCAAGGCAAGGGAGGCAGTGCAGCAGCCCATCTCTCTGTGAACTGCAGCTGATAAAGCTCATCAGTTGAGGCTCCTAGATTTAACCCTTCTGAATCACTCTGGTTCACTGCAAAGCTGGCTGATGACATGATTTCTTTCAGTTTATGAATCAGGAGGTGGTTTTTTAATGGTGCAAAGCTCTGGATTCTGAAACTAAAAGCCCAGCAGAGCTGGCCTCCTTCTGGGAATCTGCAGCTTCTCCTAAGGCATGAGTTCCTGAAAATTCACAAAATAGCCCTGCTTGGTTTTCCCCGTATGTTTTTATTCTGTAAGAAACAGAAATAAAACAGCCCCAAAGAGCAAAATGAAATGGTGAAACTGAGTATCTTTTGCCCTATTTTCAGTGCTACAGAGGAGAACTGTGAGTCCCATCAAATGCACAGAGCCTTGGATAAAGATGCAGTATCTTGGCTCTATGTAAATGATTGGATATGCAACTTAGATTTGGCTGTGTCAATTCATTGTGCTGCCCCTTATCTTGGTCACAAGAAGCCTGTGACCAGAGCCAAAGCACCCCAGCTCTGGCTCCAGCTCCTTTTGTTCATATATAATAATTGTATCTGCAGTGTGCAGAGCGGGCTCATTTCAGGCTGGCAGCTGCACAGCGTTGTTTGCAGCTCATTAATTTCCTACAGATTGCTGCCTTGCTGCTTTGGATGTAGTGCAACTCCAGTGGCTGGGCTGAGTGCCGTCCTGCAGAGCTGAAAGCACTGTCTGCGTGGGTGTGTGGGAAGAGCAGGGTGAGGGAGGGGACAGAGGGACTTGCAAGGCTGGTATCCGGAGGCATTTGTGATGGGAAAGTTGGCTTTGCTCTCCACCCTTTTTGATGTGCTTTAAGCACTGAAATCTGTGGATGCTGTCACATGCAGGAGCCAGAAAAGAGTGGAGTGTTGAGATATGCCAGCTCCCATGCTGGGAACTGGGGGGACTATCCTGACCTTTCTTGAAAAGCCAAATTTCATTGCCATTGTTGTCCCAAAACAGGTTCTTTCACCTGGTATGCAAGAGGCTGATCCACACACAGAATCAAGGTATTTGTCTGATTTACAGTTCTGTGCAGAAAGGCATGCTGGGTGACAAATCCACAAAGTTAGCACAAGGACTGTCAAAACTTTTCACTATTTATGCATTTTAGCAAACAAAGGCATTGATGTTCATTGCCTACAAGTTCCATATTAATGCTCTAATTAATTAATTGCATGTTAGTGGTCTTATTAATTCTGTTGTCTGTTGGTTAAATTATTTCAGTCCTCTGCTCTACCAGCTTTTCATCCGTTCTCATGCTAATTAGTCCACATGCTCAGTCTTTCTCTTCTTTTGAGTCCATCAGTTTCCTGAGTTGGTACTTCATGAATGATGGTTGCAATCTCCTCTTGTCAAAATGACCTCTTGCCCAGTCAGAGCCAATTTCAGTACAGTTGCTGAGTTGGCTTTATTAGTTCCTTCCTTATCTTAGGATTTCTGCCAAATGTCCTTGTGGCCTGGAAATCCTGCATTTTTTGTGTCCACTATCAGTAGTACATGCTTCTCCCCAAGCTTTGTTAACCTCCCGCTTGGTCTGAGATCACTGAAGCATGTCAAGCCCTAAACTTTTAGCAAGGAAATTCTATCAACAAGTAATTTATCTTTCTAATACCTGGACATCAGCAGTGTAGTAATTGTACAGTGAGTCTTGAACAGCCATGTTAGGAGGAGCCCTTAGTCTGTGTTGTCTCTGCTGGGAAGAGCAATGCTGTAGGTATGATTCTGCACATCTACCTTTGCCTGCAGGTAGTGTCATCCCAGGGAATGTGGATGTGCCTGGCAGGCAGAGATCAAGGACCTGTATTCCCTGCCTGTAGTCCACTTTACTCCCACCAGAGCCTGGCTCCTGTGCTGGGTTGTGTTTCCCTAGTGTGCTAGCATGTCCCTGCCCATGCTTCTGGGTAGACTTGGGCAGCTCTGGCCCCAGCTGCAGTGCCCTGTCTGCCTCTAGTGTTGGCAGCAGAGACAAAGCCACCCCAGCTATGGCAGGAGCTGACCAAGTATGATGTCAGTATGAACTTGTGAAGCAGCATGGCAGCAGCAAGATATTCATGAAGTTCCCAGAGTTCTGGTTTTGGCAAGCTCAGGTGAAGGGGGCCACACTTTCCCAAAGGAGCAATGCTTAAAGGCCAGCCCCTTGTATCTTTTCAAACCTGCCATGACAAAGCATTGAGCAATGCATGGCAGGGTCATGCAATCAGGCAATGCCAGGGGCTCATTTCGGCTAACAAGCTCCAGCAGTTTTTGCCCTAGGAAGAATTTAAAGCCTTCCCAGGCTGGTGAGGATTGTTTTGAATCTAGTATTTCTCAATCCTCAACTTCCTCCCCCCTCCATCCCCACCTTCTCATCCTCACCAGCATCTCCATGGCAACCCTGTTGCTGAAGAATAGAAAAGACATCTAAATATAGCTTCCAAATCTACATGCCTTCAGCAAAAAGTCTAAAACTAGGGGCGACAGCTTGAAGCACTGATCTGCCAATACCAGCCAATGACAAGTGTCTGTCTTGCAGCTGGAATTCAGGAACACTGTGGTGGGACAGGGGGTCCCTTCCAGCTGAATCCCTGTTTTGTGTTTGCTCAGAACACCTCAAGAGGCTTTGAGATACTCCAGCCTACCCAGTCCTGTCCAGGGCACTCGCAGTCCTGCACCCTGTCAAGCTTTGGAGCCATTCTCTAGAGCAAAAAAAAAGATCTCCAGTATTTTTTTTTTTGGCCATTGATACCTATGATGCATTTTGATATCATAGGTGTTTATTGTGGTACATCAGACTCAGATGGAGGCAGTAAAATTCAAAGACCTTTAGTAAGGAATAAATGTCCTTCCTTCCTTCCTTCCTTCCTTCCTTCCTTCCTTCCTTCCTTCCTTCCTTCCTTCCTTCCTTCCTTCCTTCCTTCCTTCCTTCCTTCCTTCCTTCCTTCCTTCCTTCCTTCCTTCCTTCCTTCCTTCCTTCCTTCCTTCCCTCCTTCCTTCCCTCCTTCTTTTCCTTCCCTCCCTCCCCACAGTATGGTTGTGGTTGAAGTCTTGCTCCATCTGAAATTCCTTTCTAAGAGAAAAAAGGGCACAGAATCTCTTCCACGAAGCTGTTCCCCTGGGAACTTGCCCGAGGTAGGGAGGGGTGAAATGTCTATGCCCAGAGCCCTGGCTCTGCTTTGCACCTACACCAGGCTCATACCCACCTCAACCGTATGGTTTCATGGGCTGCCAAGTTGAATTATTGCTTGTACAAGACATGTACTTACTGTGCAGACCTCAACAAATAGCTCCACAGGCTGTTGAAATTTTGTCTGCCCTCCCCTGGCCCTGAAGCATCGAGTCTCATAGGGTAAGCAAGAAGAAGCTGACTTGGAGCAGACCAGACCAGGGCCCGCATGAATCTGTACACACAGCTTCAATATTCAAACCCAAGTAGCTTCATTAAGCTGAATAAGGAAAGGAAAACCTGTGGAGCTGGGCTGTTATGCTTGTACAACCTAACTTAAATAGTTCAGCTGGTCAGCAACATGGACTCAGCTGAAAGAAGGGGGTTTAACAAACTCTGATTTTCCCTTTTTTTTTCAGAAATTCTTAAAAACAAACTGTGGCATCTTTCCTTGAAGAATCCTGTATATTAGAGCATTTTATCATGTTTGAACTAAATGAAATATAGAGTGCTTTGGATATCTTGTCTGGCAGGGCTGACTGCATTATGGAAGCTCATGGAGCATTTTTTGGTGCTTCAGGGTTTATAAGTTGAGTGTGAGACTTGAGAGTGGAGTGAATTTGCCATTCACTGGGTCCAGTGGTGATTCCCATGGCTGATACATGGATATACCACATCTCTTGAGTTGCCCTGAATTTATTAGACACTTAAAGATTTTTTTTTTTGGATGGCATGGAAGTGCTTAATGGACTCACTTGCAACTTAGCAGCTCTGATTTCTCATTGCTGGTACAGTTATTTGCATTGGTACAAAGTAGGTGTGAAACATTGTCATGTGAATTTGGCAGCACTTCATGTCTCTTGGCAGTCTTGGGTGGCAGTGGGAAGCAAGGGCTGGGCTGCTGTGCACAAAACAGGCACAAACTGAAAAATGAAGATGACCAGAAAGACAAAGAAACCCCTTTAGTGTTGTCATCTAGGATGGAGAAACCATGACAGGCAATTTTATTTTTTTTTTTACTTTGGATTTATTTTTTTAATGGCTATCACTATGAATCTTTTATTTGTAACACTTTAAATTTTCTTATACAACTAAAGACTAAAAATACAGCTCTTAGTCTTGGCTATGTCCCTTTAATTATCATGTGTCAGCTACTAAAGCATTTTCAATAGTTCTAATTGAAGCATGAGCCAATTTACTAATTAGCCGAGATTACATGAGGAATACACAAAGGGAAGATGCCTTTCTGTGTCAATATTTCCTCCTTTATGCCTTAGGAGATCTGGTGTGATGTGAACAAACTACACTGCCAACAGCCAGCCAGGCAGAGCCCCTGAGCTCCTGGTGGTCCTGCACATTGTCCCACACAGTCCTGGGGTGGGCATGAGGGGTCACACAAGGCTTTGGACTGGGGTCATTGTCTCCACCTCGGGGTACAGCTGCTTCTTGCATGGTGTCTTCTCCAGTGAACCTTTCCCCCTGCCTGTGAGCTGCTGTAGCAGAGCCGGCTGTTTCTGGCCCTGGCCCTTGCAGGAGTGGAGCAGAGATCCCTCGTGTGCTGCATGTGTGGCAGGGACAGAGGCTTACAGAAGGGCTCTGGGTCTCCTGGGCCAGTCTCAGACTCTGCCTGTGTGGGAGGAACAGCAGGGACACAGGGAGCCACTCCAGGGGGCAGTGCCAAAGGCTTCTTCCCCCTCCTGCTTTGTCTGTCTGGGTGGACATTGCAAAGGACTTTCTAGGGGTAAAGAGTTGAAATATAGGGAAAGATCATCCAGAAAACCATCTTTGTAATGTGGCTATTAGAAAGCAGTTGGGCAACACCTATTTGTGAGGAATGGCTTGGTGGAAATGCCTCTGCCCAGAGGCAGGATGATAGTTGTTTGCAGACGTATTTTCTGAGGTCTTTTAGTTCCCTCATGAAGTAAATAGACTTTAGCAAGGAAGAGGAGGTGCCCTACAGAAGTGCACAGCTCCTGCAAATTGGAACCACGTCAGATTAAGCCAGAATAAGTTGATACTCATATGAATAAATGATACTTCCACCACCACTTCAAGCTCCCTCTTTCTCTCTTCCCTCATCTTCTTTCTGGTTGTATCACTGTAGCATCTTCCACATTAGAAGTTCAAAACAAGTAAGGACTGTCCCCTATCAAGTCCCTGTGAGAAATAAGGACCACAGGGACTGCATGGATATAGAAACTAAAGTATGGAAGTATCAACTGACTTGCTTGTATGGCTTCAGGCTTGACAGGAGAAATACGTATGTCATATAGTAATTAGCACTGCAAAGAACCTTATTTTAATGATAAGATGATAGTTTCTTATAATAATTTATCAGGTGATTTTGATTAAAAGATAATCAGTTACCATCTGGTTATCCCATAAAACAACTTGATGACAAAAGAGAAAACACAGAAGAGAAAAATCTTGTTTTCTCGCGATGGCTTCTGACTGTTACTTTATAGGCAGCTGGCTGGTAGTGAAGCTGTTGGGGCTGTCTCCCATGTGCTTGCTACACAAAGTAGGATAACTCTTGTTGGGGTATCCTGCCAGGAATTTGACTCGATGAGCGTGGTGGGTCCCTTCCAACTCAGCATATTCTGTGATACTGTGACTGCTCTATGAGGTCTTCTGGCACAGTAGCTGGGCCTTATCTGCAGCTTCATAGTGAAATCCCAAACCAGCGCAGAGTTCTGGGGAAGAGTCAGGCTGGTACCACAGGCTTTGAACTTCATGCTGCAGGAACCTGCACCCACAGCAAATCAGATGAAGGTTTGGGTTTCTCAGGATGTGTCAAGAACAGAATGGCTTGACCCAAAGCGTTTGTACTAATGATTCACATTAATGAGTTACTGAACATCTCCTGGTACATCTCACTGCCCCGGGATGTTTACCTTGCTGTCCTGGCTGCTTTTCATCCCGGCTAATAGCGTCCGACCAGGGACTCTAAAATGTGCCTTTGCACAGCCCTGCCTGTTTCAATGGTATACACTATGTGACATCTCCTGACTCGCATTGTTTTTAGAGTTGTTTCACATTCCAGAGTCACACAGACACATCCTCTTAACCTTCTCAGCAATAATTCCTGCAAATGAGAGTGTCCACACAAAGAAATACTCGGTATTTTCTAGCACATTAATCAAATAACCATTCAGTTGTTGCCTTATGTGTTGGAAGTGGACATGTTGTCAAATAAAATGATTTTATAGATTATCCTCTGTACTTCCCAGATGGGGAATTTAGCAACATCATGTGCACAAAGTCCTTTAGGAGAAGATCGATGTCAATTCATTTCATCTTCTGTTGCTTACTCAGGGAAATCTCATTCTTAATGTTGCTCCCCAGAGGAGCTTTTCCATCCCTGATTTTTAAAACCAGTGGTTGTTTCTAAGTGTATGTTGAAAGCAGAACCTCATCTGAAGGCTATTGGGTGGCAGCTTGCAATGACCTCAGAGAAAAAGAAGCAAGTGAGCAGCTATCCTGTCTTCTGTATGGCCAGGTGTTCCCTGGAGGTGCTGGCTTTTGGCTTGCCCTGCTGTGTCACAGGCCAAATTGAAAGTGTTGCTCAGTCTGCTGAAAGCTGCACCGAGCCCTGAATTAAAGAGCCCTTCCCATCACTGTAGTCATGCAGGTGTTGAGATCGGACTGTGCTGTGGCTTGGTGCTGGCAGTGGGGCTTTGTGTTTTGCAGAGTGGCTCCTTGCCGCCAAGAGAGGCTTTTGGATGGTCTCTGCTGTTCTCTGCTTTTGAACTGTCTGAGGTGTGTCTTGGCCCCAGTCAAACTGTCAGAGAGAATGGGGAAGGCTGGAAAGCGTCCTTCTTTCCCCGTGTGGAGCAGCCAGAGGCTGGGGAATGAAAGCTGCTCAGCTGAGCAAGGTAGGCTTCAGATTCCTTGCTTCCCATGGTGGTGAGCATGCCCATCAGGGCTGCTGCATGGCCAGCCCCTCTCGTGCCCGCCTCTGCCTCCATTAATTTCAAGAAGCTGTCATGATGTTCTTGCAGCAAAATGTTCCCAAGCCTCCCGCTCCCACACGCTCTCTGCCTCTCGGTGTCCTTCTGTCACATCTCTCACATTAGCGTGATGTCCTCCCGGGGCAGCGTTACACTCCAGCCCTTCTCTCCATCCATCTCCTGCACTCTTCATGCCTTCCGAGGACACAGCTCTCAGTGTGGCTGTAGGTGAGAGATGGGATTGTGTGGGAGCAATCTGTGTTTTGGCCTCCAGACAATTTATGACAGCTCAGGACGCAGCTGTATTTATGGTTGCTTTCATAGGCCTGGATTTGAGCGGAATGCTCACAGAGGTAGGGAAGCTGCAGAGCGGGGGCAAGGGCAGCCCTCACCAGCCACAGTGGACTGGGAGGGGTGGCCTGATGGGCCACCACAACCCCCCCTCCGTCAGCACTGACCTTTCTGTGGTGACAGTCACGGGAGCAGCCAGTCGAGAGAAGGGCACTTCCCCTCAAGGGAGCAAACCCAGCGCTGTGCCCCCATCTGTGCAGGCTGCAGAGCGGCCTGGGAGCAGGGATGCTGCTCTTCCCTCTGCCACAAAATCCCAGGGAAAGGTTAACCTCTCCCCATTATGTGGCACCGAGTCTGTGAGCCCTCGTCCACCTCTCCGTGTCACTACACAGTCCTTGCCAACTTCTGCCCTGCTCCTTTTCTCCTTGCACAGGGAGGTCTGGCAACACCCTGATCTGGAGCAAGAGCTGGCAGTGGCTGCAGTTTGGCTCCCATCACCCCCATCCCATCACACCTGGGTCCCCAAGCATCACCTCCAGGCTCCCACTGTGTCCCCAGGGCTTTAATGGGGTGGAGGACCTGCTGGGCACTCACCACCTCTCAGCAATCCCACCTCCTTTGGGATTCAGTCAGATGGGGTGAGGGGGTGCAAGGCCCAGCCTGTGTCCATGCAGGGCACCTGAGGCTTTGGCCTTTCGCTTTGATCTGTCCTTCACCTAGTGTTTCAGAGCTGGGTAAAAGGTTCTTTTCTCCTTAAAAGCTTGTTGCAAAGGAGGAAACCAGGAAGTTACTGGATGGGTAACCAAATTCAGATTCTCTTTTTGGAAAAGCCACCTGATGCTTGAGTGTGTGGTAGTGGTCCAGTTTGCAGCAGAGCTGAGTTGGTTTTGGAGCCCAAAAGGTTTGTGTTCCTGACTTGAGGGGACCTGCTTTTGCAAAGCCAACACTTTGTCGTGCTAGCTTCTAGGGATCCCCAGCAACCATTCTTTCTCTTTATTGAACTGGTTTTTTTACATCAAAACAGAGACTGTTCTAAGGAAATCTCAGCACTGTGGAACTACTTGGTAGGACATATAGAGCTCCTTGTACTTAACAACATGTATGTAGGAAGGAAGGAAGGAAGGAAGGAAGGAAGGAAGGAAGGAAGGAAGGTCAAATGGTTTGCATGCATAATGCTAACTGTACAAAGCCTTAGAATAGCTGTTTCACAGTACATAAGCTGACCCCAGGAAACAGGGTCTGTGGTGTTTTTTCCAAATTTTTGCAGATGAGCAATACCAATTATTTCGAAGCTCCTAGAATGGAAAAACCATAAGCAATGGTACTTATGAAAAGGATATTTAAAAGCAGCCCACGTCCAGGAAGCACTGTCTGCTTTGGAAAATCCCACCTTCTGTTTTGTAGTAATGAGCAAGGAAAGATCAGAGCTATGAATCAGCTGTAGGTTTAACTCAGCAAATTGAACAAGCTTTGCAAAGTATCAGGGGCCCAGATAAAATCTGTTTCAAAAGCCAAATTCAACACCTCCAACAAAAATGAAACAAAAAATCATCATGATGGAGTCTTAGCAGAGCAGCAACATTTACACCGGAGAAATACCTTTTAAAATCTTTTCAGCTGGATTAGCAGAGATTGAAGGAGCCTAGAGAAAGGAAAGGAGGCTTGCTGGCATTGGTGCAGGGTATGGGTAAAGCAAGCATTGCCAAAATAAAGCTGATTTAGCTCAGAAAGAAGAATTGGAGCTTATTTTTCTTGTATATTCCTGCATTGATGGATAGGCAGATGTTGTCCAAACTCTACTTTTACCCCTGTGCCATCATTTGAAAGAGAAGGGTTGGGACCAAGATCAAGACCAAAGTCAGCACAGGGAACAGGATTTCCACAGCTGGAGTGCAGGAGGAATTGACTTGAGGGTCAAACTGTAGGATGACTGAATAATTTTTTGGTCATTATTGATATCAGTAGGAATGCAAACTGCAGTGATGATTCTCCTATTCTGTGCTGAAATGGTGATTTTCCAGAGGCTGCTGGCCGTGGCAGCATCCCCAGGGTGGGGATCACAGTACTCCCAAGGTGCAGGGCTAGACTGCTTGTTCTCTGAAGCACTGTGAGATGAAAGATACAGGATTTAACTGCAAAGGCTGCAGGCTGAGGCACATAGAGATGTGAATTTGGGCACATCTTTCCAGATTGCCAGTGATTGTGATTGCCAGTCCTGCTTTTCTCTTCCTTCCCATTGCCAGTCAAGACTGATTGTGCACAACATGCACCTGGGCCTGATTTGACTGCTGAGGATGGGCAGGAAGAAGAAGAGGAGGTTGTTGTTGCAGGGCCATGTGTGGATACAGAGCAGTGGGAAGCATGGGATCTTTCACTGGCAGGAGGGACAATTGTTTTGAGGTAAGGGAAACACTTTTTATGTGGAACTGACTTCTGGTTTAAAAACTGCAGTTCCAGCTTGGGGTTGGGATCAACTAGAAGTGCAGGAGCCCCAAGATGGCAAGCAGATACCCATTCAGAGGAGTTACATGTGCAAACAATGTTGTATTTAAGAGGGGGTCATACCAGCTTGGAATGAAAGCACCAATGTCTTCAGTCACAAGTGAGAGATGTGGCTGAATGAACCTTTGCAGCCACTGGGAGAATGAGGGGAGTGCAGGGGTCATTTTGAGCTTGCAAGAGTCAGTACAGCCTGTCTGTAAGGAGGCAGTGGGTTGGCAGTCTTTGACTTGTTTCTCTTGTTCTTTTTGGGTGTGAAAGTTGTGGGACAGTAACCTCTGCATAAGGCATGCATTTGCTGTGAAGGAAACCATGGCACAATGAGCTCTTATTTTCCTACAAAATGATACAAGAACTTGTAAGAATTTTGCTAAAGGAGAAACACAGGATCTGCTGCCCACCTACTCCAGCTGCTCCAGCAGCTCAGAGCAGCAGCCAGCACTTCTCAGAGCAGGCCAATGCAGCTGAGGCAGCAGCATGGTGCAGCAGGGTGTGTGTGCTTGTGTGGCTGCTGGTGTGCATGCGTGTGTGTGTGTGTGTGCACAGGGGTAACAGAGTGAGGGAAGCCTGCTTCTCTGCTGGCCATCAGACCTCACTGCCCACAGGCTGAGCCCTGAGCCAGTTTGCTGGGGGATTGTTTTTGTCTAACTTCACTTTCTGGTTTAGCCTGCTATTCTGCCTTTGGGTTAAACAGAAAATTGGTCAGTGTCACTTGCAGAAAGCAGGCTTTAGCCTTTCTCAAAAGGCCATGTTGAGTTTGTTTAGTGGGTGAGAAAACTTTGACTCTCTAATGTACCCATTTAACTCTGTCCTTCCTTGACTTTTGCTTCTCTGTTCCCCTCTCCCCTTTATGACCCTTATTATTTTTCCATCCACAGCAAAACAGTTCACATCAAGGTAATTGATGATGAGGAGTATGAAAAAACCAAGAATTTCTTCATTGAGCTGATGAGCCCCCGCATGGTGGATATGAGTTTACAGAAAGGTGTAGTACTGGCCCTGCAGACTAACATTAACGTTCTTTCCTCCTTTCTTCCATCTCCTTCCTCCTCTTCTCTTCCTCTGATGTCTCTCTGTCTCCGACTGCTCTGCCCTAAACACTGCTGTGCACGCACACCGTGTCACATGGTACCCATGGGGTGGCATGGGGAGTGGTGCTGGGGCTGCTGAGAGGCAAAGTGGCAAGGGGAGGAGAGAGAGAAGGATGGAGAGCATCCTGCTTGCCTATATTTCTGTGGTGACTTGAGAGGAAACTTCTGCTACCCCCACTGGAGGGCCCAAGAAAATTTTGTAGTGTCAGTGGGAAGATGCTGGCTAGAAACACATCCAGCATCTCAGGAGATCATCCCCCTAGCCCTGGACCTATGGGTTGTTCCAGTCAGACTTGTATTAGAAAAACAGAGGAATTGAGGCCTGGCAGAGAAGCAGCTCAGTGACTTCTGAGAAGCAGTGGGCAAAGTCTGTGCAACCTCTGGTCTGGTTGTCACAGAACAACTCTGGGAGCAGGAGCTGAGGGCAAGGAAGAGCCAGGGCCTGCTTTGGTTTGGCTGGGGGCTCACAGCAGCTGTGTGTATTGCAGGGGTAGTGGAGGGGGCCAGATAAGCTGGCCTCAGGGGAAAGAGGCTAGACCTGATCCAGTGCCCAGGGCATTTCCTTTTGAGCCTTGGAGACATTGTCCCATTGTGTCTCCTGTGAGCAAAGTTGTCCATTTCCTGGGAAAACTGCATCTTCATTTGAGGAACAGGACAGGAAGATGTATAGGTACTATCAAGAAGAGAAAGCAATAAGATGTGCCATTTAAAAAATGGGAGTTAGAACCATCAGCCTCCTTAGCAGCTGGTGGAGCTGTAGCCACTGGCAGAGACCTACCTCACCGCACTGGAGAATATGTCTCTCTCTTCTCCTCAGGTTCCCAGCCCAGAGTCTTTGCAGATTTATTATTAATCATGAGGGTATTATTAATGGTAAGAAGAAATTGGTCTTCCAGCTAAAATGCAGTGGGTAGCTCAGGGTGGTGGTCCCTGATGCTTTTCAGGCAACTTACACCCTTTCCATTACCATCTGACACTGGAAAAAAATGCGCTGCCAAAGTCACCTTCCACTAACCATCAGCAAGGTCCTCCTCCCACTTTTCCCTGCCTCCTCACTCCCTTGCCAGCCCCCTGTGCCCCTAACAGCCCCGCTCCCAAGGAGCCGCTGCGAGGATGCTGTGTCCGACAGGCGGGAAGGGGCCGCGTGCCAGGAGCCCACGCCGCCGCCGCTGCCGCGCCTCCAGCCAGCTGACCCGCTGTACACGGTTGTCTCTCTTGTTGTCCCTACAGGAAGACCATAAGGGTTAAGATAGTAGATGAGGAGGAATACGAAAGGCAGGAGAATTTCTTCATTGCCCTTGGTGAACCGCAATGGATGGAACGAGGAATATCAGGTGTGAGATCCTTTATGAAAAAAATGCAAAAAAGAAAAAAATCAGAATCAAGTATCCAAACCCCAAATCCAGAAAATATAACCTTCTTTCTCCTCCTTACCCTTCCTCCTTTTCTCCTCCTCCTGTAGAGGGATCGACTTTTACTCTTTGCCCTGCTGTATTCTGCTCTTACCCTGTTTCGGTGTCATCTCTGCCTTAAGAGCCAAGCTTACTTCTGATCCTCCTTTTGTGCAATGCTTGAGTCTCGGAGGCTGTGTTATTTTGATTGGGTTTCCTTGTCTTGAGATGTTTTTTGTTCTGAGCACACCTTTGCTGTTCTCCCTGCTCCTGCTTCTTTGCCAGGACTTTGGGGAATGCAAAAAGCAAGAGAAGGGTGTAATGCATGGCTGCCCCCTTCAGCTCCTCCTGTACTCCCCCTGTCCTTCCCTCTGTTGTTGCCTCCAATGGCACTGCTTTGGTGCTCTTGGGTCCCTATGAAGTGTGATGAAAAGTCCATAGGAGAAGAGAGGAGGTGTGAAGTAACTTGGCTTGCTTTTTTTTGAAATGGATCTTCATGTCTTTCATTTGAAAACCCCTTTAAATATGTCACAATCACACTCTGTCATGCAGAGGGTGTGAAGCTCTACTGAGGTCCTACTTCATCAGCAGTGAGACCCAAGATCTCCCAGCAGACCAGGATTCATAGCTGGAATAAACCCAAACTTCCAGTTGTGTCTTGCCAACATCTACCTTTATTCTTGTCCTATATGTGTCTGACCCCTTTCTCACTGAGTCTTGCCACTGGCTTCACTAGCTTTGGGGTGGCCTAGGAGGGTCAAGATTTAAATTGGAGTTCAAATCCACCTTCTGGGTGCCTGTTAGAGCGTAGAGCCAGCTGTGTGTGCCCACAGGCTTATTTCTGCTCTCAGGTGCTGCTGTCAGTGATGGGACACCTGGCTGCTGCCTGTGCACTGCTCAGCACAGCTCTCCCTTGCTGAAATGTCTTCTATTTCTTACCTCACCAGCACAGCAGCTGCCCTCTGGCCAGTCCAAGCTCCCACAGACTGCTTCACAGGATGTTCAGGATAGACACAGGTTACGTTAGCATTTCAGTATCATGTAGCATCTGTGGCCTTGTAAAATGTAAACCCGTATTTTAATGCTGTTAGACTGCCTCCTGCAACCCATAGGCAATAAGGGATATCAGGTTCCATTTTGTCAAGCACAAGCCCTCAGTTTTCACTGAAGTCCAACTGCCCTTGAGCAGAGGCAGTGATCAACTTTGCCATATCCCATGGAGTATGTCCCAGCAATCGGTTGCCCTCCAGGGTAAAGATGTGAGCATGGCTTCTAGGTAGAAGTTGTCTGGTTTCAGCTTGTAGCCACTACTTTACTACTTTTTGTCCATCATATAAAAGAACCATATAATGCCACAGCTTCCATGTAGGTATCTGTTCTCTACACCCACAGTATGCTCAGATTTCTTCTTGGATATTGTAAAGGCCAAATGTTTGGTCCTGGATCAAAGTCTTCAGTCCTAGAACCACACTGGGGTCTCCTCTCCACATGTATGGAGATGTCTTCCTATCCATGGGTCTCCCACCTCCATCTCAGCAGGTCCAGGAGGAAAATCACAGGCCCCTGGCTTTCTCCTGCTTATGCACTTGGCAGCTTGGAGAAACACAATGAATTTTTTTCTCAGCTGTCTGTTCTCTGTGAATCCTGCAGCCTTTTCCAAACAATGAGCAGAATCAGAATACAGAGTCAGAAATGGGCTGTTTTTATGTAGTTCCACGTTTCTTTTTCCTGCACAGGTCACATTGCACCTGGCTGAATAAGAACAAGTGTTTGGAAAAAACCCAGATGGTCCCAGAAGTGGACCAGTTGTAAAATGTCCTCATTATTACTAGGACTACAGAGCCAGTTTGCTGTATCATATATCTCTTATTTAGATCTATATCAGCTCTAGTCAGTGTGCTTGTCTGATTTGCAGGAGGCAGAGAAGAGGTCAGAGCTGGACTAAATTGACCTGCAGCACAGAGCCTGCAGGCCAGGAGGTGAGGGCACACGCCTGGACAGACCCTCTTTTGCCTGGAGGAAGTAAAGGACCATGCCAGGAAGGAGATACAGGGCCCTGGCTGGCCTCATTAGAGAAATGTCAGAGTGAGAGCACCATGGTTTTAAAATCTGAGAGGCAGGAGATTAAACTGCATTTGTAAATGTTGCTGGCACAAGGTGGCACAGTCGCTACACTAAATCCAGGGCATCTGGAAAGATCCCCAGCTCTGTACTGCTGCACTTTGCGGCATCTCCGGTGAGCCTGCCTTGTGCCTGGCATGAAGAATAAGGAGCTACACGAGGCTTTCCCACAGAGAGCATTGTGAGTGATCAAGAGCAGATGCTGTGGCCAGCAGCTTCACAGAATTCATGCATGCCCAGCTGGCTCCCGGTGGAGAGGAGGCAGCCTGGGCCACGCTCAGGCTTGCTCGGGCATCGTGTGACGTTCCACACAGCGCTGGGAAGGGATGCTCGTGCTGGCTCCAGGACACATGTTCCTGCCAGCATCAGCACAGGGTGCTGTCATTGTCCTGTGCCCGCAGACTGGGAAAATCCCACACCACAGTCACCTAGCAGGGGCTTTGCTGGGTTTTGTTGTGGTGGTGGATGTACCCCCACGTGACTCACTCAGCAAGGGCAAAGTACAGCTGTTGCCTCTCCTTGGGGACCCAGGCCCAGTAGCTTTTGAGGTAGAGTCTCTCTGGGTTTTGGCTACTCATGCATTTGTTCCCAGTGCGGCAAAAGATGTGGTTTTCTTGACAGTTTGTCCTCGTTTTGTTGTTACTCCTCACTTAGCTGTGTCACACTGAGCCTGTGCCTCAGTGCTGTAGGAGGACTGATGCTCTCAGCTATTTGCAGCATCCTCAAAACTTCTCCTGGCTCCTCTGAAAGCGGGGTGGTGTTGGGCACCTCAGATGCATGGCAGTCATGTTTGTAAGTAATCTGCAGTCCAGGTCACGCAGTGATAGCTAGTTGTGCCTGCACTAGCACACCTTTGTGCTGAGGCCTGTAGCCAGCCCAGGACGTCTCCATGCAGGGGGCAGCTCCAAGCTTACCTTAGGGATACAAACAAGGTGGCAGTGATGAAATCAGGGGTGAAATGTTCCCTGAAGTGATGGCCAAGCTGATGACAGGGAGAAGTAGTATGTGCTTTTCAAAGCAGCCTGGGGCAGAGTTTGAATGGTTTATTTTGGGATGCAGAACTTGGTCCAGAGCCTGGTGCTGTTCAGACCCAGTGTGCTGTCCCTGAGGGTACCCACCCTGCTGCAGGCTGCCATGGCAGTGGTTCCTGACAGAAATGCAGCGGAGGAGGATGGCAGGTGGGAGTAGGGCTTACTACCACACGGCTGATTTGCATTACTGTCTGTGCTGCCCTGTACACCTGCCAATACAAAGCAGTCACTTCCAGTCAAGGGAACTTCTCCTTGGCTCTGATCAGAGCTGTGGGGCACAGGGATCTCCAGGATGGTCTCTGTGAGGGACAGAACTCAGCATGACATCCATCCTATTGCTCTTGCTCTCTGCATCTGCTATCACCTTACTGGAGGAAAAATCGTCTCTACACAGAAGTGTTCCTGTGGTGGTCCAAACACAAATGCCTGTCTTGAGGTTGACCAGGGCTTGCAGAATGCAGACCAACCACTGATACAGCTTTGAACTGGAATATTTTGCATCATCTGCAGATGCTGCTCCTCACTGTTCATCCCCAGTTACATGAGTCATGCTGCTTCGAGCCTTGGGACACTCAGCTGTTAACCCTTGCTGTAAGGAGAGCTGACTACTTACTCCTGCTACATAAATGCCACATCTACTTTGTCTCATAGGTCATCTGTTCTTTTTCACCAATCACTTTCTGCAGCTGGAGTTTTCCAAAGTCTTTCTGATCATCCAAACAAATCACATCAAGTAGTTTTACTGTAGTAGCTCTTTTTGTTGATGTGCTCCAATAATTCAAAGAGATGAGAACAGATCTGAGATTGGTATCTTGCCAGCCTGGCCTGTGATGACGACCAGTGCTGAGTCAGTAGTGGCATATCAGATGCACAGAGCACTGGCCAAGATGGTGCTTGCTGCAAGCTTGTTGTATCTTAGTGAATGAGTAAAAAGAAATCAAAGAGAGAGACTCACATTCTTTGCTTGGCCAGGATGGTAAATGTTGCTTTTCTCTATCCTCCTGGCCATTTTCCAGGTTTCCTGACTTTTTTTATCCTCTCAGTTCTAAGAAATTAATCTTCAAATCCTTCTTGTCTCACTTTTCCTCCATATGCAAAGTCATGTAACCTGAATCCCTGTTTACTGAGCGCTGCAGGGTTTTGCAACTTCCCTGCACCCTACACCACATTTCTGGGCATCCTTTTGTCAGCACCTTTTTAAAGGGTTCCTGCAGGGAAACGAGTGTCTTCCTCTATGACTAGATGCTGTCTGTTGGTATGACTCTTGCGCTCATAGCATCTCTGCTATCATGTCAGCTCACAACGTGTTATGCAGATTTTGCTGCTGTCCCAGCAAGATTTTGGAGTAATACTTTCTTCACACATCACCTTTTACAGTATTTCCTCAGCCCTGGATTACAGGAGAAGAACTTGCTTTGCATTCCCTGGATGAAGTTGCTCTTCTGCTTAAATTGTGGCTAAACTTAGTTTGATACAGCCTGAATGGCAAGTGAGGCTACTTTGGAAGATTTCACTTGATTGCAGATAATGGTGCAAATGGCATTTGGAAAAATATGTTGCATGAGGGTTACTGGGAATCAGCTCGTGAGAATTCATGGCACAGTGGTAGAAGATTCAACCTTAGGGCTGATGCCTGAAGGCTGAGACTGAGGGCTATGTTTTGTGAAAGAGACTGACAACCTTAATGTGAAGTTTTGCTTCAGAAAGCATGTCTCCCACAAGATATTACTTTGCTGGAAATGGAAGTACAGATGGCTGGCAAACACTTTTATCAGCTGGGTGGCATGCCCTGGCTTGGGAGGATTTTGTCTGATGTCTTCTTAGCCCTCCCAGCACAGAATCAACTGGTGCAGACAAATCTCATAGTACATCTCCTTCTAATCAAGTATCAGCACCTCTGATGGGAAAGCTTTGTGCCCAGAGGGAGGATGTGACTGGGAGTCACAGAGGAAGGATTGAACTGCAAAGAAGGAAGGATTCCCAGCTTGGATTGATCCATCAAGTTATCTATATCAAAATATTGATGAAATTATTTGACTTGTTACAAAGATCCATACCTGTTTAAGGTAAGCTGTATTGATACATGTGCTGCAGTTTTCTGAAGTGTGAACAGATGCTAGGAAACTCCTTCTTCACCAACTCCATCAGCTGCTGATGAGAGTAGCAAAAAAATGTTAGATTGTTGTTACCTCATCCCTTCAAGGTTTAATAATTTGCTCACAGCTCTGTGATTAGGCTGAATGCTGCTGATTTTCCTGATGGGGTGGAGTTTCTTGGAGTCTGCAAGAGCTCTGCTATTGACTTCAATAATAATAGCGTTCTGGTTAATGCTGCAAAATCTCTGCCTTGTTTAGCCTGTAAAAACCCCATGCTTGGGTCTCCTCACAATCTATTAGGGAAACAGTTTACTCACCTCAGTGAGCAAATCTGGAGGCAGAGCCTGTGGACAGTTACATCTGGAAGAGGAGGACCATCATCTCTTTGGGGAAGGGAGCCTGTGTTTCACACGGTCACTCCTTGGTCACCTTTGAGTGTGCAGGAGGTGGAGGCAGTGTGTTCTCTTTGCCTGTGGCGTCCTGTGACTGCCCTGCTGTGTGACTGAGAGTTTCCTCAAAATTCATCCTCCTCTCCCTCATTGCAACTCCCTCTCTAAATCCCAGGCCTTTAACAAGGATCCTCTTATCTACACAGTGGCTTCTCTGAGTCTTTAGGGATACTGATTAGCAAAGATTTATGTTAATGAAGAATGAGTCCAGAATAAAGCATGCAGCATAGTCAAATCTCTCAGTGAGTTAAACAGCAGAGAAAAGTGTTTCACTGTTGAGAAAAAGGCCGGGACACACATTCAGCACATCAGGTTGCTGTAAGCACAGGATTGCTGGATTGCTGGTCTGCTTCAATCTCAAGCCTGGTTCCTCTTGCGTTAAGCTTTTTGGAGTTAAAGCAGGAGGTCATGAAATTCCTAATCTGTAACCCACACCAGCATACATGTCACAGCAGAATTTGACCTCAAAGTATACATGTTTTTACACGCAGATTAAATGGCTTATTAGTAAACAGATTTTTAGCAGCTTTTTAAAATTCAGGTCTAAATTGTCCATTTTCAGGGGTTACAAGGGAAGCAGAGTTCATGCATGCAATTTTAACTTCACCTACTCAAACCCAAGCCTTCAGGGCAGAGAAGCCCCAGTGAAGGAGGAACAGAGATCCAGAGCTAAAGGCTTTGGGTCCTCCTGGGTGAGTCAGCGTCACAGCCCCTTATCTGCAGGCACACGTGTTTGTCCACCATCACACCATGCAAGGGTTAGGTAAGGGATACTTGGGACTGCTATTTTGGATTTGGCTGCAGAGCTAATTTTAGCAGTTTCCTATAAGAGTACACATGTTAAGCCTCTGAGACTACCTGAAATGCCAAGAGCAGTGAGGTGGCCTGGCTTGGCCCCATAAGGAGCGTGATGTGCAGAGCAGCAGTGCAGGAGAGGGAGAGGTGCCCTGGGGAGGACTGGAGGGATGCAGCCCAGGCTAGGGAGAGTGGAGGGAGGCTTGTGGGATGGGAACAGCACGGAGGCCATCAGTGAAGCTGGTACAGGTACAGCATCCCCAGATGGGCTGTCAGGAAACATTACAGGTCAGGGCTAAGGGCACATTAGCAGATGTGTGTGCAGGAAGAAAGCTTTAGTCCGTGAAATCATTTTCTTGCTTGCATGCACAGCATTCACTCAGAAATATAAAGATAAAATAATCCCTTGACTTTCTGCATGCTGTATTCTTGATGTTTCATTCATAGCTTTATAGGCTTCTTCAAATATTCATGTATCATATCATAAGTGAAAGGGAGAAAAATTGTTCTTTTTCAGGCTCACAAGCAAATGGGGAAAAAAATAAACTCAAATCCCAGAGCAGTATAATAACAGTTTTAAAAAACATGAGGAACCAATGCGTTTTTTTAATAGCCACAGTAGCTTAGGGTCCCAGTAATATTTCATTATATTACATTTGAACACCAAATCGACCCATTGTACTAATGCTTGTAATTGCAAAAGGCAAATTAAATTTCTGTACACTGTCTGGAGAACCAGAAGACCATGGAACAGTAAGAAGGTCACATGACAGCATGAACTGCAGCAGGACAGAACCTCCAGATTCATGCTACCAGGGGTACTGAAGAGCCTGTTGGAGACTTCAAGGAGGTGTGTGGATGACATGACGTGCAGGCAGAGCAAACTTCCCTTTGCATCTTGTGGCTCAGTGGCACTGTACTTAATGCAGAATGTACTCATCAATAGTTTCCCCAAAGTTTTTGACTCTCAAAAGGAATTGACCCTGAAACAGAAGGGTTGCTCAGCAAGCCTCTTCATTTCACCCTTCACTGTGCCTCTACCTACCCACATGGACAAGGAAGATCTCTTGGGTTGCCCACAGTTCTTACAGCTGGGGAGATGGAGCAGTGGATGAAGATCTTGACCGGGTCAGTGTCTCCCTGCAGAATGCTGGGAAAGCTGTGCCCATGGTTGCTGCTCAACAGAGCAAGGAAGTGACTGGGTGTCAGGACTCAGGATTAGTTTCCCTGGCTCTGCCATGGATGTGCTGTGCAACCTTTGATAAATTGCTTAGGAAATCACTTTCAAATGGCACAGATACAATTGGGTTCATCTATATAAAAGTGCCTGCTTCTCAGAGGCCCGAACCAGCAAGTCTGGGAAAATTAGCACTTTTGGACTCCAGCCCACTTCTGAGTTTGCAAAATGTTCCCTTTTGCTTCTTTTTGCTTGCTTCACCATCTGTCAAATAGGGCTGTTAATACTGACTCTGTACAGAGTTTTAAGCTTCTGAGACTAAAAGTGCATGATAATAAGTGTTAGTAATTACAATACTGTCATCACATGCAACCAAGTCTTCAGGGATTGGTTTGCTGTTTGAAAGACAAGTAGAAGTTAAAGCTAAGGCACAGACTTGGAGCTTGGTCCCTCTCAAAGAGCGTTTTGAGTTTTTTAGCTCTATGGATTCTGCTGTAGCTGGTTTGATAGCTGGATGTAGGCTGTGGCTGTCTGTGGGTTACACTTAAGAGGGATCCAGCCAGATGTTTCTTTGTGATAGCTCTGGGGAGTGGGGAAATCAAGAGAGGAGAGGGTCAGGGGGTCACTGCCCAAAGGGGCTGGGCTGTATCTGTATGGAGAGCCAGCATAAGGTCATCCCTTACAAGGGCCTTTGCTCCTTTCTCCTCTTTTTCTCCCACTTCAAATCTCAGAGGACCGTGCAGTTACATTTCCTGAGACCATGAAGTCACATTTCCAGACAGGCAGTTGCATCCCACTATGGTGACATTGCATGGCCTATGTCCATGCAGCACTGTCAGGCAGATCAGTAATTTGGAACAAAGAGATCCAGGAGGACTCAAACAGTGATGCTCTACATGTGGCTATGCTCCTCTAGGTACCCTGACTCTCTGAAAGTGGTACCTGTGGGGTGTGGGATAGGAGAAGGTGAGCCAGAGCATCGTCCTGAGAGATGACACATGGCTGTGTTACCCCCTGCCCCTTCTGACACTGGAGGCCATCTGTTTAATCAATGCCTCCCTCTGATGCTGCTCTTCTCAGTGAGCTGCCCATCACCTCTTCTCAATGCCTGCAGGTTTACTGGGGCTCCTCAGTTGTGCCAAGCCCCACCACAACCACACATACCCAGCTTAGGCGGGGGCACCTTGACGCCTTTGGGTCAGTTTGCTTTGTGTCAGGCCCCAGTGGCAAGTGTAACTGCCCTCCTTCCCTGCTTTCCCTTCCCCTCCTTGCCACTTCCCCCGCTGCATCCCATCCCTTTGCCTTTGCTGGGGGGGAAGGGGTGACCTTGGGGAGCCAGTGCCGTGGGGCTCCCTGGAGCCCCCAGTCTCCTCTCCATCTTGCTGCTGTGGTGTCTGCTCCCCAGCCTGTGCCCACCATGCAGCCCTGGTGAGCTTGCACGCTCCTTGCACCATGACCATTGCTCACTGACAGCCTTCATCTGCAAAACAGCTTTTTCCTGTTGGATATTAACTTCTTCCCTCTTTTTCTTTTCTCTCTCCGTCTTTCTTGTGTTCTTTCACCACAGCCCTGCTGCTCACACAAGGTAAGTGCTTTTTCTCCTTTCCTCTGCCTGCTCTGGCTCTCTTTTTGTCCCTTTTGGTCAGATCCTCCCTGCTTGTGTTTGTTATGTTGTAGACAACCTCAGCTCATGATGTTTGTGTCTAGTTTAGTTAAGAGCAGTACAATTAAGAAAATAACAGTGATTGATTGATTGACTGACTGACATCTAAGAGCATTTCCCATATTCCAGATTTTTCCTTGCAGTCTGGGGGAAATGATCCAGACAGAGTTGCAAAGCAACACATGCAGCTGTACCTGATCTGAAGCTGTTACTCGAGCCTCTTTTTAGGCAACTCTGGTGCTTGGGTAGTGCTGATGCACGGGGGAGGACGGGGATTTCTGCAGGGAGGTGGCATTTCTGCAGTGTGGGACAGTGTTGCCTGGGGTGGGTGAGGGTACAAGGTTGTGCAGGTGTCCCCTTCCTATGGAGGGTCACATGTCACCCCTCAGTGCCTTCACCCCTGTGCTCTCCACTCCCATCCTAGGGTGCCCCCAGGGTGTGCACAGCACCAGAGCTGTACTACCAGAATATGATCAGCTCCATTTCCCTCCTCACCCTCAGCTCTGGTTCTGCATTCTGCATCTCCTGTCCCTGTGTCAGGATTTCATGTGTATTGATACAGAGCCCCCCTTCCTTGCCTGAAATCCCCATTACACTGGTCTGTCTTTATCCCACTATGGTGCAGTGTATGCCTCCTGTATTGTGGTTATTCTTTCAATTCCAGATGTGATTACTGTTCAATTTCCACTAAAGAAGCATTTCTTGAAAGATAAGGTTGGGCATGGAGGGTGCAGAGAGGAGCTTGAAATCCCACAGGTTTGCGAGCAGAGCTGAAAACCAAAGCATTCATAATGTTTGGGCTGTGCTGCAAATCCAAGGAGCAGCATCTGCCACGCAGGCTTCAGTCTGGCCCCTTTTTGGAGGATGCCAAATCTGCTGCACAGGGGATGTCCTGAGCCCGTTGGCTGTTGGACTAATTAGGAAATTGCTAGTGGCAGGCAGAAATCCCCAGTTCCCCAAATACCAGCTTAGGGTGTTTATGGAAAACTCCTCGGAATGGTTTGGACGGTTTCCTTTGTTACCTCTTCAGATCCGGGAGGACTGGAAATAAGTTGAGCACAGTCTCCTTCCCAGTAATTTCATTACTTTAATTCAGTAGCTGCCTAATTTGATCAGAACCCCGGGAACCAAATAATTCCTATTAAAATAACGTAACTTTCCTCCCTCTGTTTTGATCCAGGCTGATTGCTTTTGGCAGCTGTTATTGGAGAAGTTGGTCATCAGCTATGAAAAGTTACTTTTTGGTTCATAAGGGAGAGCCTCCTCTCTGTCTGGTGAGGGGTCCCTGGGGTGCCCCCCTTGCCCAGCCGCCTCAGGGTGCTCTCTGTATGCGATGGGTGTTGGGCTCGTGGTGCTTGGCCCCCACATGTGCTTCAATCCAGCAGCAGGCCGGCAAGCAGGCACGTGCTGGAGTGTCACTCAGCAGCAATCACGGCTAATCAGTGGGGAGAGAAGCGACGTCCTCGTTTAGTCCGTGTCATGTTAGATTTAGGTTACACCGGCACATGGGAATTTTTGTTTAAAAACTGCATTATTGAATGTTCCAGTGGAATCTGTCTGTCCCACACCTCGTCCCTTGCTTCCTGGAGCAGCTTGCACAGCTCTTCCTGGGCAGCATTCCATTCCTGGGGATGTGACCCTGGGACTGTTGGGTGCCCTGGCTCTCCTCTGCAGCCCTGGGGCATTCCCCTTCCCATGGCACTGCTTTGGCAGCCCCTGCAGGGCCAGCAGCTGCACAGCCCCGGATCACAAGAGTGATCCCTTCTCTTCACAGAAAGGGTGGGTGCCCTAATGGATGAGCCCAAGTGACAATGCCTCTCTTGTCCCAAGAGCCCTTATCTGGGAAGAAATTAGGGATTCTGACTTTGGCCCCCCAGCCTTCCCCCAAGGAAAACAGGGCTGTGAATTTTACACAAGGTGAAGTAATTGGGCAGGGCACCGGTTCTGCTCAGCATTTATTTATTCCAAATTTCTTCTGTCTCTGAGCCAGACTTGCAAGGCCATGCAACGCTTGGCCATGTGTCCAACGCCAACTGTTCAGGCTTCAGAGTAGTATGGCATAACTGTGGAGAGTCTGGGGGGTTTTTTAACCTTCTGTTTTGACACTGGCAATGATGTCTCTGTATATTGTTTACACAGGGAAATACTTGATACCAAAGTACAAAGGTACTCCAGTTGTGACTGCCTTTGCCAGCAGTGGAAGAGCTGCTCTCAAGGTCTTTCCAGCCTTTGCAAAAGTCACTGAAAGCTTGAGTGCAGCCTTTGCTTGAAAGTTCTTGGGCTCAAGTGATCAAGATCCTTAAAGGGCTATGGAATTATCTAAATGGTAGATACTTCTATATCATAATTTCTGTATATTCATCCACTTCCAAGAAAATATTTCTAAATATATTTTTTTATTTATGCATTAAAACTCCCATGTCCGCTTAGCAGTGGGAAAGACTAAGGAGCAGAGATGCCAGTTGTCTGGCCAGTCAGGGATGGTCATGTCAGCAGCAATCTTAAGGCAGAGCCAGGAGTGGAATAATGCTCAGTTCCCAGCCCTGTGCCTTAGCCTCCCTCTCATGAATGTGCATCATTTCCCAGTTACCATTAAGGAATGCTGAGCATGTATACGGGATGTATCATGTCTCAAAAATAGCTTTCAGGGCTAAGTAAGCAGATTCCTTACATTTTAGAAGGCAGCCTAGGCTCCAGTGCTTGTATGTGGGCATGTGCTTCTGTAAAGGGCATATCCATATGCTAATCTCCAAAGCCAGAGTGTCTTTTAGCCAGAAGTCTTCTCCACTTGTGACTGACAGCTTGACAGTGCTCTGGAGAGAGGAACTCATTCATGCTCTCTATTTACTTTGTTTAGCCAGGGTTATATCTTATTAAGCCACAACAAAAAAATGATCCTCTTTTAATTTCTTCCTAGCAGCATAGTCTCCAAAAGGGGTGACCTTCATGCAGATACATTCCCACTCCAGAAATGGATGGAGACAAGATAGCTTGAAGAGAAGGCCTTCACAGCAGTCTTTCATGAATACATTGCTGGTTTTAGTCCAATTTATTCAGCAAGTGTCAGGGAATACAAACTGCTCCATGGTTGTTCGGTAGTTTTGCAGCATTGCCTAGGTCATGAGTACCTACCTCTTTAATGGTGTTACAGGGCCTTCCCATTGCCTAATTCAGCTCAAAAGATGTAGTGGCCTGATTACACCACAGAAATGGACTTTATCTAACTTTGATTTGTAATGTGTCCAAGAGGCCACAGGCAATGTCTAGTTCCCATTTGATCCCCCCAGTCTGAAGGAGGTTGAGTGGGCAAGCAATGCATGATGTGGGAACACATCTCAGTGCTCCCCTTTCCCTGGGAGAAATACAACGAGGGGGGGATATGCTTACAGTATTTTGACTCCAAGAAATGGCCTGCCACGTGCAGGTCTTTGCAGATCACGGCAGCTTAAGTCCTGGGATGGCCCTGCAGATGTAAGTTGAGAGAGACAGACTGAGACGGACGTGGGGTGAAAGCTGAGCAGTGAGCATGGCAGAGACATGCCCAGGCCTGCAGAGCACAGCAGGGGCAGGACCACAACCAGGAGCTGCTCAGCCCCCTTGTCTGTCATAGCTTTAAGGGTCTGAACAAAGCAAAATGAGAGCATGGAGTGGTTTATCCAAGAGCTTCTCTTGCTTTCTTCACAGTCCAGCACCTAGTCGGTATCAGCTGTGGCTGTTGCTACAGCAAAAGCAAAAGTGTAGTTGATCCTCATTTCTCCCACCCAGCCTTTGATTTTACCAGACTGTTGTCTCACCTGCTTGTAGAATATTCTCTCTAACTCATTGGCTCCCTGGCACAGCAGCCCCAGCTTGCCTGGTCTCAGCAGCCTGTGTGTGCTCCTGCAGCCCAGAGAGGTTCCTAACACTCAATGGTAGCACATACTTAAGTGCCAGAGTAGACAGGGTCTAGGGGACCCCTCTCTGCCACCTTCTCCTTCCCAGGGAGGAGGTGGAGGCAGCCCAGAAGGCCCTGGCAAGTTCTGTTCTCGATAGGCACAGCCAGACCTTATCAGGCTTAATTGGAGTTGACAGCAGGGAGTCCAGGGTGCAATCCACATTGAAAAGTAGGTACTGATGCAGATACAAACAGAAATCAGGCTAGTTAATAATTAAGCTGCAGCTTGGCAGCATTCACCTTGACAGACTTGACCTTCCAAATTAATATCTCTCCCAACATACTATCCCCCCATCCTCACTCCCCCTTACTTTGTGTTTTATTTATCTCAGCCCTTAGTAGTGTTCTTTGCAGGCTGCCATACTGGGGTGATGTGTGACACATCACAGATGTCCTGTCTCTGCTTCTGGAGGAACCCTCCAAGACCCCAGCCCTACACCAGACTGTGTGGGAACATGTTCCACACTTGCTGTAAGTGAGCAGCCTGATGGATTGCAAGGATTGATGGAAGCCAGGGAGGATAGCAACCTCCTGTGCCTCTATAGGCAGGCTGGTACACCCTGTGCTGGCTGAAGTGCTTCCCTGAAATGCCAGAGCATTGGGATTGTTCTCTGCCACTGGGTTTTTTGCAAGAGTTTATTCCTTCTCAGCTGTTGGGTCATTACACCCAGGCTCAACTCAGCCCTCAGCATTCCATTGAAACAGGCAGACCCAACAGGCCTGCAGCGGGCTTAGGGTAGGATCTAGTGTTGTGCAGAGGTTGACACTGATTCCCACCACAAGATGCTCATGTGTTCTAAACAGTAGGTAGGCAGAATTGGTGGAATCATGTAGGTGCTTCATGTTGCTATTTGAAAGTGCTTAGCTCCCTACCTTAACTGTATGGCAAGTATAGGTTCTGGATAAAAAATATCAGCTGAACTCTTAAATTTGTCCTTCCTGATGCTGCCTTAATTTCAGAGGACAGTCAGCAGCCTGGTATTTAGCACCTATGGGTTACTTGCATAAGTGCATTGAGCAAGATCCACTACAGTACTGACATGGGAGTCTAGTGTTTTTCTCCTACATTAGGATGGAGATACAATGAGATACAGTGAAAATACAATGGCAGCTTAAATGTTTTCAGATGCAGCTTTGAAATTTAGGTTTAGGTTAGGTTTCTGTGCTTTGCTTTCCTGTTGCACGTTCACAAATGTGACTGCATTTTAATGAGACATTAAGGAATTACCTTCTTTCTTCCTTATCCAAAAGCTTCCGCTATTAACATTTCTATGAGGAACCCATTTGGATGTGCTCCCTCTGCCTGTTCTCTGTGGTTTGCTTGCAGCTGACATTGAAAGACTTAGCTGGGCAGTCATGTTCAATCATCTGTCCCCACAGGATGCCTTTGATGTGCCATCTTCTCTCTGCATCCCAGTTCTCTGTACACATGGAAGAGGAGGTGACATCAGGGTCTCCCTTATCCATGTCTCCATGGGTGTGCTGTCAGTAGGCTGAAGGTCTCCATTGCCGGTCATCTTGTCTCTTCACTCCAGGTGGCTTACCTAGGGCTTGGAGGTGCCTCTGGTGGCACTTAGTCTGCTGGCAAGGTGCCTTCTGGAATAGCAGGACTCCTACCACCTTCACTTTGTGGAGTATCTGGTCCCATGCTCATGCTAGCATCTAGCCCCTAGGCTGACAGACACTCTTGGACACGGTTGTGTTGCTTGATTTACTCTAAGAGCTGCCTGGCAAGTGATTGCCTTGGTTGTTGCATCAGTAGGTGATCCACAGGTGGCATGCAGAGACAACAAAGCCACATACTAGAAGGTGTGAGGTCCTGTGGACACAGGCGTTCCCATGCAGCCTGCCCAACAGCTCTGGATGCGGCAGACACAGGAGATCTTCCTCTTCACGGAAGGATTCACATCTTTCACTGTCCTGCCTGGTGCAAGTACATAAATTAGCATAAGCAGCATGCCAGGTTCTGGGATAAAGCTGTGTTGGATACCATTTCCTATGGAGAGAAGAAAACTTGCTGCACTGCATGTGCTACAGACCTGCCTGCAGTTCAGCCTTGCCCAGAGGCATAACATTTGTGTGAGACTCTGTGTTCTCTTACCATGCTGAAGGCTTTTCTCAAATCAGTTAGATTGGGGATTGAGCTTTCATTGCATAATTTCTCCTGGAGTTAAGCTGAGGAAATGCTGCCTGATATTCCCTATTTTCAGAGCATTTCCTCAGATTCCAGACATTTGCTTTCTGCACTCTGCAACTGCAGCCAGTGGGCAGGAGCCTAAGGGACTGCGCCGCCAACTGTGACTGCAGCTTTTCAAATGTATTTATTCCAGGAAAGGTTGTAGTGAGTCAGACTGTCACCAAGTCTGGGCTTTGCAATCCTGCTGGGATGGCTGTAGTGCTTTTGCTCAGTTCTGTATTGTCAGCACATGTCGGCATGTGCTCAAGCTCATCTGCCAAACTGGATTTTGTGGAGCTCAGGGTACCTTTGCGCCTGACCTTCAGGTTATGGGGAGCTCAGACAGAAGCAAAGTCATGTCATATGTGCTATGGCAACTGACGTGTGAGCACCTGCATTTTCATGAATGGATACAGCTTATCTTCACACATTCCCAGGGAGAGCAAGACACTGGACTTTCTTGTTCCATGTCTTAGAAGAAGAGGTGTACATGATACCTGACTCCTTGTTCCAGTGAATATGAGCACCTTGCATCTTGTTCTTGATAACCATCAGTTCATGCCTCCAACTGTAGTGTAAAGCAGAACATTTTCAAAGGACCTCCAAGATCATTGTGTCTAACCTTTGACCAAACAGCACTATGTCAACTAACCCATAGCACTAAGTGCCACATCCAGTTGTTTCTTGATCTGTTCCAGGGATGGTGACTCCACCACCTTCCTGGGCAGCCCATTCCAATGCTTAACTAACCTTTCAATGAAAAAGTGTGCCCCCTTCATCCCCCAGCATCCTGCTTGCCCTTCTTCTTCTCCAGGTGCTATTCTCTTCTGCCTGTGTAATTTTTTTCTAAACTTATCAGGGATTCCTAAATCCAGATGATGCTGTCTTGGAGCTAGGCAGTGATGGTTTTGATGTACATCATTGATTTTAAATGATGGATGCAACTTTTCTGTTTCTGTGATGGGTTATAATAATGCCACCTGCCACAGGAGTTATGTTTTATAAACTGAAGGTCTTGCAAGGCTTACAGTCTTTGCAGTCAGTCTAGCCAGGCAGATGAAGACAGAAGTCAGAGTTTATAAATTTCACTGCATAATTTCTATGTGAGTTTTAGTGTAAAGTATGAGATCTGCTGGAGTCCACATGGGATTAGTCACATCTGAGGCATTACCTGGGCATTTGTAACCTCTACAGGAAACCTCAGGTAACATCTCACCCACTGCTTAGCCAGAACAAGATGCTCTGCCTTTGTGATATGCCTTCCCAGGTTCTAAAGAGCTCCAGCTTGCACTCCCAGGCTCAGCTGGGCCCTGTATTGCAGCTGGTACACTCTGACTGGTCAGGCACGGGAAAGCCAGGGGAAACCCAGCCCCTTTCTTGAGGTGTCAGTTTTACAGAGAGCCCTTCAGCATATTCCTGCACTTAGGCATGTGGGTGGAAGAGAAGACGTGGGCCAGACCTAGGCACCCTTCCAGCTGTTTGGGATGCTTCTTCCCATCTGGGCAACCAGAATCCCCTTGAGGCACCTTGCTGGGTGAGCTGGGTCATCAGCAACATTGAGCCTGACACAGGGTCATCTCAGCATGCTGCTGACCCAGGGTCCTGGTTTAGTTTCCTTCACAGAAACTAAATATGGAATTACAGAATGGAATAAGTTGGAAGGAATCTTAAAGATTATCTAGTTTCAATCCCACTCCCATGGACACCATTCCCTAGGTTGCTCAAATACCACATCCAACCTGGTCTTGGACTTCCAGGGACAGGATATTGACATCTTCTCTGGACAACCTGTTCCAGTGCCTTAGCACCTTCACAGCATTATGAATGGAAAAAAATACTTGTTTCATTACTTCTTGTTCATTTTTCCAGTTCATGTGTGGTTTACATGTGGTTGTGACTGTGTGTGTCAGTGTTAGATCAAGCACTGAGTGGCACAAGGAGCAAACCATGATTTTCTACTCAAAGGGGGAAAAAAGGCTCTGTCTCTTGTTAATTCAAATGAGGGAGTGTGTGATAGAAGTGTCTTAAAGGGCACTTCTGCCAAATGGCAGAATGATTTGGTACCTCGGTCTCCCCAAAACTGTGGCTGCTGTAGGGGTGATGGAAGAGTGTCAACTGAGAGCACCAATGCAGACTGAAGAAACATTCAAGGGGTTTTTTTGTTGATAAATTAAAAACACATTGCCTATGTTCTTGGTGACTGATATTAAGAAATCTTGGTCATTTGTTTCTGTGGTCCAACACCCCACCACTGCCCCCCAGACTGCTCTGTGAACTTAGCAAGCTGTGAGGGGGCTGCAGGAGCCCGTGCTCAGGCCCTGCAGACAAGCCCCCACGGTGCCCTGGAGGTCCAGGGCTGCTGCCCACAGCCTGGTGTTGGCCTTGCTTCCACAGAGGTGGCTGAGAGGAAGATGACAGTTGAAGAGGAGGAAGCCAAGAGAATTGCAGAGATGGGCAAGCCAATACTTGGAGAGCACCCCAAACTGGAAGTCATCATTGAGGAGTCCTATGAGTTCAAGGTCAGTGGGTGTCCTAGGGGTCCTCCAGGAGGGGAAAGCCATGTGTCACTGTCGAGCAGGGCTGAGGAGGCAGCATGTGCAGGAAAAGGGCTGTTGAGAGAAGAAATGTATGTAATGCAGTAAAGGGTGGGTGAAGTCTACAAGAAATGTCAAAAGTAGCAGCTGCTGGTTGGTGGGAGTGGATGGAGAAAGGCAAGAAGGCCCTGCTGGAAGCAGAAGAAGCGAGTGGGCAGGAGGATGCAGGAGCGAAGCTGTCTCTGGTGAGGCAGGGTTGAGGGAAGAAGGAACTTAATCAGGATTGAGGTGTGGCAAACAAGCTGGCTCTGGTGAGGTCTGGATCAGCCAGTCCAGCAAGAAGGTAGGCTCAACCCTAGTTGTGGCCTAATCTAGCTGGCAGGAGAGTGCTTGTGACACTTCCATAGTTTGGAAAGGGCCTGTGAGACCACAGTGCATTGCAAGATCATCCTTGCTCACTAGCAGCTGGTTTAATTGCTGTGCATCTTTATTCCCTCAACAGAGCACCGTGGACAAGCTGATTAGGAAGACAAACCTGGCTTTGGTTGTAGGGACACATTCCTGGAGGGACCAGTTCATGGAGGCCATTACTGTGAGCGCAGGTGAGCGGGACATCAGAAAATCCATATGAACATCCACAGGATTCATGCAGCCTGGAATGACAGCATCTCCCTAGCCAGTGATGCTCAGCTGTGGTCATCCATCGGCAAAGCCAGTCCAAAGAGCTCCTCTGCTCCAGATATAGTGGGCTCTTGCCTGTGCATTCGTGAGGAGCCCAGGAGATCCATCTTCTGGTGCAGAGCCCTCCAGAAGGCCAGTTTTCAAAGGCTGCATCAGCTGGCAGTGCTCCTGCTGCTTCAGTGATCTGATGAACAGTGTGCAGGCAGCAAAATCCCATCCTGCCTGGGATCCTGGCCAGTGCAGGTAGCTCCTACTGGGAGATGTCCTGTCATAGCCAGTGGAGTTCCTGGGAATAGGGAGAGTTACCACACGAAGACTGGAGATGTTGTCACATGAGGCAGCAGCTGGTGAAGGAAAAGGCCCAGAGACCTGCCAGCTGTTGCCTGATGAGACAGCTCACTGCTTTCAGAGCTAGGCAGCTGTGGGGAAGGTATTTTAGGTGTATCTATGCCATTAATGGCAGTTGGGAATCTTTCTGAACCTTTCCTTGATGGTTGGTTTGGCATCTGCCTCAAAAGGGTGTTTTCCGCCCAGCTGTAGAGGAGGCAGTGGATGGCCCAGCCTGTGCTCTGGAACAGGAGGATCAAAAGATCTCTCCAATTTCCCAATTCTATTACTTTCTGCTAGTTTTGGCCCAAAACATCACTTGCCCATGTAATTTCTTCATGCCACTCACCAGTGATCTCCACAGGTTGACTACCTCCTGTGTGACTGCCTGTGGATGGGGACAGGGCTGCCCCTCTGTGGGTACCACGCCCCATTACATCACTCCCCATCCCTGAGGGCTCTGGAGTGCCTGGGAGGTACTCTTTTTGCCAAGCCTCACCCATCACTGAAGGACCTGGTGTGCCTTCAATTCACTGTCATGGCCAGCACCACACCACCTTGTCCCAGTAGAGCAGAATCCCTGGAGCCTTGGGTTGGAGGAAACAAGCATGAGCTCCCCCGTTGGAATGAATGCTGGACCTCTCCTTCCGTGTTTGCAGCAGGCGATGAGGACGAGGACGAGTCTGGTGAGGAGCGCCTGCCGTCCTGCTTTGACTACGTGATGCACTTCCTGACAGTCTTCTGGAAGGTGCTGTTTGCCTGCGTGCCCCCCACCGAGTACTGCAACGGCTGGGCCTGCTTCGTCGTCTCCATCCTCATCATCGGCATGCTCACGGCCGTCATCGGCGACCTCGCCTCCCACTTCGGCTGTACCATTGGCCTCAAGGACTCAGTGACCGCCGTCGTCTTCGTCGCCTTCGGCACTTCTGTACCAGGTGGGGTGGCCATGGGGAGGGGATGGGGTGGGAGGTAAATCCTCTGGATATGCTCCTGATTTCAGCTCTGTCATGGGATGGGGTTCAGGCTGGGAAGGGTATCCTCAAAGCGCTGTCCCCAGGCAAGGTCTGCACCTTGCTTTGTGACAACATGGGATCTCTGAACCTAGGAGGGGACTGTGCACCTCTTGCTCTGTGTCCTAACCTGGTTGGTGACACACCTGAGCCTCCTTTGTCCCCCAGGCATGAAGGGTTGTCTGTTTCTCCTGTTGGACCCTCAGTGATTTCTCCTTCCCTCCTCCCTCAACCCCAGACACCTTTGCCAGCAAAGCCGCAGCCATCCAGGACATGTACGCTGATGCCTCCATCACCAACGTCACAGGCAGCAACGCTGTCAACGTCTTCCTGGGCATCGGGCTGGCGTGGTCAGTGGCAGCGATCTACTGGGCGTCGCAGGGGCAGGAGTTCCAGGTGTCAGCAGGCACCCTGGCGTTCTCCGTCACCCTCTTCACCATCTTCGCCTTCATCTGCATCAGCGTCCTCCTCTACCGCCGGCGACCCCACCTTGGAGGGGAGCTGGGCGGCCCCCGAGGGTGCAAAGTGGCCACGACATTGCTCTTCGTCAGCCTCTGGCTGCTCTACATCCTCTTCGCCACGCTGGAGGCCTATTGCTACATCAAGGGGTTTTAGGCGGCGGAGGGACGGCGCTGCCGGGGGAGGGACCCTCCTCCGTTACCTCACCGGACACCAGTCCTGGAAGCGCGGTTTCACTGGAGGCACGGCTGTCTGCCAGGGCTGCCGCTGCCCAGACGCTCGGACAGCTGCGTGCCAAAAGGGCAAAACCATCACAGAGTGAAAAAAACAGAGACAAAACCCATCCAAAAATGGTACAAAAGAAAGCAACAATGGCAAGTGTTGAAATAAAACACAATAAACCCAGGCACTGACCCTATTCAATGAAATTATGAAGTTTCAACCATCTCCAAAGGCCACCTCTCCCATAGGGGGTCATCTCCTTTCCTGCCGAGCACCCCTCCACTGTAAGGAGATGTTTCCTCATTTTTAATAGTTGAGAATTGCGGAAGTCTGATTCAGGAATTTGTGGGGTTTTTTTTCTTTTTTTTTTTTCTGTTTGCTCGTTGCTTTTTGGTTCTGGGGGAGCACGCTTCTTCTTCTTTTTTTTTTTTTTCTTTTTTACTACTTAATCTGAAAAATGTTAAAAAGTTAAACTCAAAGCTTCAAGCTGCCGTCAGTGCTGGAACTGAACATGTGTATTTCTGAAGCCACAAAAGACTGTGACACAGTCAAAAAACTTTTTCACTATTACCCGTTTCCTCCCCTGCCGCCTTCCATTTCTTTCTTTTTTAAGAACATCACAAGACTGATATATTTTTAATACAAACACAGACACACAGTCACACACATTTAGTGACAAAAGCTGGAGCATGTAGCATCTCAATCACCTGCCTGGGCTAAGAAAAAAGGAAGGAAAGAAAAACCCCAACCCTCTAATACAATATGTGTCATGTATATTTTGACTATGGCATTTCTCTTTGTATAATTAACTTTGAGCTCGTGGTACTGCAGGGAGAGAGATTATGTTAATTTACAACTGTTAAAGAAATAAAACATGCTGCCCTGGGGGGAGCAAGGGGGACAGGGAAAACAGCACTGGCTCCTCGGGATGGTGGTGGTGGCAGGTTTGCTGCGTGGTCCTCCTGCTCAGAGGTGGAAATGAATTCAGGAGAACCTGGATAGCGTGCCCATGTGTTCCCAGCCCATCCCACCCCGATCTGTGGCGTGGCTGCCCTTCCATTCCATTGCTACTCCATTTTTCAGAGCACCTGCACCTCGCTGGTGGTCTCCAGGCCATTGACAGGTACGGGCTGAAAAACTGCCACCCACGTCAGGACTCCTACATTATCTCAAGTACCTTTTAAACACCAGACAGACAAAAAAGCACCATTTTAATTTGAAATGCATTTCTTTTTAAGGATAAAGAAGAAAAAACCCACCACCATGAGAGTATGTCATGAGTTACATCAACAGCTGCAAATTGAAATGTTGGGTTGATAATAAAATAAATAAAACCTATACCTATATCTATATAAACAGTGCTATCTAGAAACATATTTCTTAATTAAGAGCCCTGTAAGAGAATGTTAAAATCCTACTCTTTGTAAAGTGTTTTTGAGATGAAGATAATTTCTTCTATCATGAAACAGGTGCTGTAAAAGGGAGCGATTTTCATCAAGTTCCCTAAAATAAGCTAAACTTTGGGAGGCAGCAAGTAAGAGAGGGCTGCCAAAAGGTACAGTTCTGCCTGCTGCAGTGCTTTTGGCTGCCCCAGGAGATAGGGGGAGGTGCCCATGGATTAGGGAAAAAGCGATGGGAACAAGATTATAATGGACAAAAAGATGTAACATTATAGCAGGTGACTAGATGGAGGCAATGATGGTTCTTAAAACACAGATGAAGTATTTATTTTCATACAAAATGTTTATCAGATATCTATATATAAATGTGTATACATGAGGCAGAGAAGAGGGATCCTTCTCAGATGTGCAGCCAGAGCTTTGTTGGTGGGAGCCCACAATGAGTGAAAGCCACTGGGTTTGAAGCTAAGTATCCAACCCTGCCTCCCTACCCTTCCTTTGCCATGCCTTTGGGGAAGGACCTGAAAAAGATGGACAAGAGACCCCAAGGCCAGGCTCCCACTGAGCTCGCAGGTCCTTCTGGCTCCAGTAGTGCCAGCAGCCACCAAGAGCAGCTGCTGCCACTGCCACGTGGCCCATCAGCCCCAGAGCTCATATGTGTGACACTAAAGCAAAAATTGCAAGAGTCCCCAAATGTTTTTTGTGGGGGCTTAACGTGCAGCTCTCAAGGGGAGATTGTTGTTGTTGCTGTTTTTAATTGGGACGTACAGAGTCCATTGAACTTTTATTTTGCCCGTGCCAGCATAGCCATCCCTGGCTAAAGCCCAGCCTGGGATGCTGCTGTGCTCTTCTTCTGTGCTTGTGCTGTGTCCACCGTGTGCTTTTTATCCACTTCTTCTCCAGCTGACTGCAGGGAAGGGGTGTGGGGTAGGACTGGCTGCCGTGAGGGAACCGTATGGGGCCCCTGGTGCCCCCCATGCAGAAGGGTGATCTGCACCAGGCTGACATCTGTGGCATGTTCCTTTCACTTTTTTTTTTTACTCCATTAAAAAATATGCAAGCTAAAAAACCACAACAGGTTTGGTGCCTTTGGGGATTTTTTTTTTCTGAAGCTGTTGTTTCATTTCAGGTCTTTCTCTCTGCTTGCTTCTGTTTTCCTTGGGGCAGCTGTCTGGACTTGGTTGCAATGGCTCTGGCTGGTTTGGCCCCCCACCCCACCACCCCAGCCCTCTGGTTTGGTGCTGCTGGGAGGACACTGCAGCCCTTGGCCCTGTCTAGCTGGCAGAGAGGAGGTTTTGCAGCTGTTTTTGTTGCTGATGACCTTTCCCCTTTATTTCTCCCATCAGCTTCCCATGGCAGCCTGCAGTAACAACTGCTGGCCCCTCCCAACAGCCCTAGTGCTCTGGGCTGCACATCTTCCCTTTCTGCCCCCTCCCCTGCATCACTGCTGTGGTTGAGAGTAAATAACATGTCCTGACATCAGGAGGGAAAGGCCAAGGGGATCAAAGGAGCTGCTTTGTCCCTGGGGCCTACCATGGCATGGGGATGTAGTCCAAGGGCCATGCATGGTGTGGGGACAGGGGTGCCTCTGGCTGCCTTCCCATCACTGTTGCCACAATGGGCACCCACAGCACCCCACGGGTTTTGCTGTCCTAGTGATGCTGCACTGCATGGGTGCTGGTCAAAAATCAGCCTTTGGGTAAAGAAGAGTTTGGCAAGGAGACACTCACCTGTCCCCCAAAAGCTGTCCAGGAACTGTGTCCCAGTTTTGGCCAGTACCATGCTGCCTCCTCACCCAGTGTCATCACTGACTGATTTTTTCCACTTGCATTTGGACACCTGAACCTCCAATGCCCTTGACAGTGGCCCTTGAGCCAGAGCTGTTCCTACCTGTCCTCTGAAGCATAGGGGCAGCTGGTGCAGCCCATAACCCCAGCCTCCTGTCTTTGCCTGGCAGCATGGGTGTTATGTTAACTCCAGTTATGGGGCTCCAGGGGAGACTGGGGCTTGGCCACCTCACAGTGCAATGCAAAATGACCAGGTGGGGTGGAAGAATTCCCAGCTGGGCACTCATAGGAAAGGCAGCCCTGGCAGAGCAGCCGTGGCAAGGCTGCCCTGGGTGTTGCTTTCTTGGGCAACCAGAGCTTGGCAAAGCAAAAGAGACCACTGCCCTAGTGGGTCCTGCACACTCCCACCCCATTCCACAGGCCTGTGGGGTCACTTCCCACCTCTTGCCCTGCTGGACAGCTCCTGCCCAAAGAGAGCACACCTGCTCCTGACCTAAGGGCAAACACACAAGTTTCAGCTCTGGCTCTGGCTCATCTTTGACTCCACTGATGGGACCAAAAGGATTTTTAGGGGGTGTTAGGGCTCATTGGAGCTCTTTGGGGCTGGTTTGCTGCCACTGCTGCACAGAAGTATCCTGGTTCCCACAGGTTTGGAGTGTTAGATCCAGGACCAAAGGGAGCCAAGCCAGAGAAAGCTGGGTTTAGTAAGAAGAGTGTGTGCAAGCATCAGGAATCTATTATGGTACAGTGAGAAATTGAAGTTTTTGTTAGGGACACTGACCAAAGGTTTTAAGTTAGGAAGGAGGCATTTGCAGCACGTGGATTGGATTTTGTTGCCTTTCTGGCAATTATTGTGGTGTTGGTGTGATCAGGACTCTTCTGGACAAGCTCAGACAAAACACATAAATCTGTGATGCATATTTCCTCTGATTCCATGTCTGGGGCTGCTGGACTGGTTTGTAGGTCACTTGTCCCTGGCATGGAAGGAGCCCTCTAGTACTCTCCATCCCAAAGTACCAACAGGATGCCTGTTCACAGCACCATCTGCAAGGAGAAGTCCCCATCAGCTGCATGTGCCTCTCCAGGCTTCAGCTGCTGTGATGGGATGATGCCTACCTGGTTATCTCCACCAGCACAGCCCTTTGCTTTGGGAAAACATTTTGGAGGACACCCAGTTCTGTTGTACCTGGACACTGGTGAGATAAACTAGTGGCAACAAGACCTTTGTTCGGCTCCAGTTCATCTCATCCACCTCTTGACAGGTATAGATGTAGATGGTAACAGAAAGGCATCCAAGAGACCTGGTCATGCCTGAATATGGACTCAGTGTAGGAGCCAGCCTGCACAAATGGGAGCAAGCAGTCTCAGCCACAAGCTGGAAAGTACTTGTCACCAAGAATAACCTTTGGAGTTAATACTGGAAAAAATGTTTTTAATGACACTGTCATCCGTGTGCATGTGCCAGCAGCAGCCAGCTTGCTAGTGACAGAGCTGTGTGTGCCAGTGCCCAGCAGAGCACACAGTGCTCCCAACCTGCCTCTGTCACAGGAGGGGATAAGCACCTCCTGGTATTTAAATAAGTCATTTAAAATACATTGATAATTAACACCATAAGTGAATTTGTCCCTCCTCCCTGCCTTCCCTTCACCCAGGAGGTCTTGGCTTTGCCCAGAGGTAGGTGGCAGGGGCAGACCAGCCCCAAGGGCCCCAGGGCATCCCTGCAGATGGCTGGTGGAGTTTGCTTATATTTTTGTCCCACTGCTAACAGCAGATACCCTTGGTGCCTTTTCTACACTGCACTCACCTACATGTGCCCTGGGGTGTAGTCTGAGCTTAGACATGGAGTCTAAAGGCGTGATGTGAGGTGGATGAGCTCAGCAGATGTTCCCACTGCACTTAAATGTAAGCACTCTCCCATGTCCCAGGCTGCACCATTGCTGTTGCCATGTACATGGCAAGCTCAGTGGGAACTGTGGATAAAAGAATAATAGTGACTTACTTAGTACTCAGTGCTGGGCATGCACACAGAAATCAGCCCAATTTCAAGAATGCAATAAAAAACTTCACAGGCCTAGGAAGTACTTTGAAACACTTGTGAAATTTGGGTGAATTAAAGAAATAAACCCTTCAAACAGATTTTTTTTTTTTTAGGGTGTAAGTTGTGAAGTTACAAATACCTTCCCAGGAAGATGCCTCTGATGCTGAAGAAAATAAGCTTCCATTACAGAAACACTGGTCCCATCCCATGGAAATCATGAGTACAACCTGTGTGCATGAATAAGCTCTGGGGGGAATAACATCTCAACACAAAAGCTTCAAAGGTATTCTCAGAAAGTCCCCATGGCACATCCTTGGCACAAGGGATGTACATATTGTAGAAAGCACCTTTGTGTCTCTGTTAACAAAAGGGGTGTCCAAATAAGCTTTTCAAGCTACCAAAAGAGATTTGATTACCTCCTCTTCTTATGGAACATCTTGGGCAGAAACGAAAAGCAAAGGCACATGTGGGGTTTCTGTTGACATCGCTATTTTTTTTCTTTGTTTCATTGACAAGGGCATAGAAAACAGCTCACTGTTATCCTTATGGTAAGAGGATTTTGTATATGGCACAGTCCTTCAGGTTCTCCACTTTTTCTTTTCCCAGCTTCTGAGAAGCCACTTCTACAGGATTATCCCATGCCTCTGCTGAAACATCCTGTTGACTGGGATTTTTTCTTCAAATTATCAACCAGTCATGTTCTACCCTCCATAGACGCTGACAGACACCTCCCCCAGGCCCCCCAGTACCCCACCCCACACTGGGTATCACCAGGAGAATTTATAGCAAAACAATTTCTAAAAGTTACTGCTGAAAATACTGAATAGATCTGGACTCTGGACCATAACTGGGAAGACTTCCCCAGAAAGCTCTCTGACTTTGACACTGAATTCAACGTATTGTGAATCTAAATAGGCTGCAGTTCCTCGGTTCACTTACGAGAATGTCTTCTGGGACAGTGCCAGAAGCCTCTCCAAAGTCAAGACATATCACATCCAGTGCTGCTCCCCCCTAGCCACGAGGCGAATTATCCTGTCAAAGAATGGAATCAAATTAGTTTGAAATGATTTGTCCTTAGTGAAACCTCAACAAACCCATTCCTGCCATTTATTTACAAATTTATAAATCTTTAGAGGATTAGAGAATAACTGGTCAGTAGCTTGCTCCTTAAGGTTTTCACAGAGAGATATCAGGTCTGTAATTCCCTAGGTTTTTCTTTGTCACCACATAGGTGATGTTGCCATGCTCTCTTTAAGTCCCCTGGCAGCTCACATGTAGTCTGCAATGCTCCAGCACCCATCCCACATTTCATATTTTTTCTTCTCATGCTTCAGGCTGTTGAAGAGCTCTTGATCCACTTTATTGATCTCTGCTTACAATCCCTTCATTTTTCTTGCAGCAGCATAGTTTCTTATTTGGACTATGACTCCTTTTATCAGTCCCCAGATCTCTTTTATCATTTAGGACATCTTTTCACAGATCCTGCCTATGAGTTTTCTGAATTAATTTATTAATTTGATGTTTCGGTTTTTTGGAGTCTAAGTACTTCAGATTGATTCATTTTACCAAGGTCTGTTATCCAAGTGCATTTTGAGGAGAAAAACAGACATCTGAACACTTGTGCAGACATCTCAACACTTGTGTTAGGACCCACTGCAGAAGGCAAGGTAGCCTAGAGATCAAGCAAGGTTTTTGCTAACAGATCTCTTGGGGCAAACTGGAGTGAAATGACACTGAACAAGTGGTGTTTGTAAATATACACAGGTAGGGTTTATTGTAGAACCATTTGGTTGCATTGTAAAACAGCCATTTTTGTTATTGTAATGTATCGTAATAATGCAATACAAAGCATAAAAATACTGCTTAAGAAAATGGGTAAGAAAGACAAGGAAAGGATAACAGTAGAAATGCCACCTGTAGGCCTCACAATGAGACTGGGTTGTTGCAATTTTCATGTTTCTTGGTCAAAGTGATAGTTGTAAACTGGCTCCATCGTATGTTGGGGACCTCCCAAAGAAGTGGTGGGGAGAAATCCCCAAAACACATCTGCTGGGGTTACATCCACTCCAGTTCAAGTAGGAACACTCAGGTACCTCCCCTGGGGCAAGGAGTTGCAATTGGATGAGTCTTTGACACCTTCTAAGACAATACACCCACCCATAACATCAGGAAGGTGAGTCCATGATGGCCCATTAGGGCCCATCAGCAGAGATGAAAACCTTCAGGCTATGTATGAATGTCCCGGTGCTTCCCCAGCTGGGGAGTTATCACAGCTGAGTTCACTTGAGTAAGGACAAAGAGACAGTACCCTCCTCACAGGGTTTGCCTCTTTCCTCATCAGAAAAGAGCTGACACAGCATCTGGCAGAAGGCAGAGAGCTATTTCTGAAGTGACTTGGATGTTCCCACTCTGAGCTGGCAGCTTGTCTCAGAAAGCCGTGCGAAGGTGGCTGAGGCTGGATTGTTCACCTGCAGCTCGCCCCAAGAATGTTGGAGCCATCAGTATCCCAGTCTCTCTTCCAGTGTCACTGGTGAATACATTTTTCTCTCCAGACCTGGGATGACTGGACAACAGTATCTCCCTTAAGTTCCTGCCCAGTCCAAATTCCAGTTAGCAGGCATATTTGGGGAGGGGTGGACTTCCGTGATCACACATGGACAACAAGGTTTCTTTGCAGTCTCCTAGAGTGGCCAGAAGTCCTCTGATAATTTTTGCAATGTTCAAGCCATTAACTTGAAACATTTTAACAGCTCCAGAGATGCAAAAATTCACCTTCATGTTGGGCTGCAGGTGAACAAATCCAGCCTCAGCCACCTTCATACAGCTTTCTCTGAAACAAGCTGCCAGCTCAGAGTGGGAACATCCAAGTCACTTCAGAAATAGCTCTCTGCCTTCTGCCAGATGCTGTGTCAGCTCTTTTCTGACATGGTGAAGCCAGCAGGAATCCCTTCAGTGGTCCCAGCCAAAATCATGACTGAGGGAGATAGCAGTGGCACTTTGTGCTGTGCAAGGCCAGAGCTGTGCTGTGAAATGGGACACTGGACACTCAAACTGTAGGTTTTAAGTGCTTGAAGTACAGCATAGAGATGCTACAGAGAGAACTTGTTTCACCAGAGTCCTTTGTTCACACACCATAAAGCAATGAGTTAAGGATCTGTTTTGTACTGGGACTGAATTTCATTATTTTAATAAGGAGAGCTGTATTCATCTGTACTTGAGACTCCCAGATCTTGCACCAAGAAACTACTCTGAGGTCCAAACTGGGGCCACCTAGTCATGAGTCACATGCAGGAGACCAGAGCTATTCCTGCTGGCACCAGAGAGGAGGCAAGGTGTGGAAACCTCCATCTCCACTCAACCACAAGCAGCTGCCTCCCTCATTGCCCAGTGCACACCTGAGCCTGCAGCACACTGCAGGTCCAGCTCAGCTGGGGCACAGAGCCACCCACCACCACTGCCTGTCCATGGGCTGACTGAGCACACATTGGGGCCATGGCTCCTCCACCTCAGCTGGAGATGCTCAGCCCAGTCCCAATGTGCTGAAAGAAAACATAATGTGGAATAAATGTTCATTTATGCTTTTGCAGGAGATGGGGATATAGGTTTGTGCTACAACACATAGCATAGAGTTTGAGGCGTTTTCTGAAGGAAAGCTAGACAACTCCTCAACTGCACAGACAAGGTCCCTTTGAATAACAAAACCCACCATTACCATCAGTAAGAAGGCCCTCAGCAGAATTACAAAAAGCACAATTGCTTTCCAAAGTAGCCAGTCTTGGGTTTTCTGGCAAACCATACAAAACACTTGCTGTTAAGACTCCTGGTTCCTAAGCTGGCATTTTTCAAACCCATTTCCTATTCAAGGTGTTTTCCAAACTAAGGAAACTAAGTTTCCAAGGTATTTTCCCAGAAATGGCTTGTAAGGGCTGGCAGCTGAGAATTCAGAAGATCAACATTCTGCATGTTAATTTTGTTAGTTATGTCACAGATAAGAGGAAAAAAGGCTGGGGGGAGAAGGAAGAGAATGGCAATATCACTGGTGGAAGCAGAGGCAGAAACAAGCCCTTTTCAGTCCTTTTGACTTGTGTTTAGAATGGCAGCACTGCCAAGGAGAGGGCCTTGAGTACCCTCAAGGGAAGGCCTCTTCAGTACCTTATATCCACTCCACAACCAGGAAGCATGGCCAAGGAATTGGTATTTTCTTTTTCAAAATATCCTTTCTCTGGTTTAAGTCTTGCAGGACCCCAGAAATAACAATTACTGCTCTTCCCTTAGCCCCAGAACTTGTTACCCTTGGTAATACAAGGAAATTAACTTAGCTGGCCAGTTCATTCTTGACAGATGCACACTGGCTGTCACACCTCTGCATTTCCCTCTTTTATTGTTGAATTTGCACTGAAAGACTTAGCAGAGCTCTCTCTGACCACCTACAAACAATCCAGCCTGTGACTACCATACAAACAGAAACCCTCCCCTGGGACTGCATTTGCCTTGCCTTCCATGTGCAATAAATGAGTTGGCTCCTTACTCATTGCAAAAGATTTACATGTGATCGAGTGAAATGACAGTGATGACAAAGCTGGTCAAATGCACTTGGAAGGAGCAGTGTGTGGCCTCCTCTGCCATGGACCTGGTGCTGCAGCCTCTGAAGAATTGCCCTTCCTTGTAGCCTAGAAAAACCTGTTTTACAACAGCAGCAGCTTTCCAGCATGGCTTGTTACTCACCATCCTTGAGGATCAAAAGGTTTTGGACAACAGCTAGAAGATACTATTTCAGGCTCCCATGTAGCAAGGCATGACTTGCAAAGTAAAGTATGAGGCTCCCATGTGAAAGGGAGCTGTGAGGACATGCAAGGTGCAGAGCCTGTCTCCTGCCTGTGGTGTGGGGAGACTGTCCCACAGCCCACCTTCTACAATCATCTCCTGCTGAAGCTTCACAGCCTTTCTAAGCAGGCTGGGCAGATTCAGACAGCTGTCATCAAACCACAGAGATGCACTCTGGAGCTTGTTTTAATTCAGCCTGGAGGCTACACACCAGGGAGAAACATCACAGACCTCCAAACCCAACCACCGACTGACACTTGACTCTGCAAGGAGCAAAGTCCCCTTCCCTCTCCTACAGCACTGTAGGAATAACTGGAAATCAAGATTCAACAAGTAACCACCACAAGACACTGGAGCAAAAATTATCTATTTTATTACAAAACCAAAACCAAACAGATGCCTTTCAGTTTAACAAATTTACCAGAGGCAGAAATGTGCTGGGGCAGGAAAAGTTCAATATAAATTCAGGCCATGGAAAGCAGTGCCTTCACACAAATGAATCCCACTGAAATGCAATTTCCTACAACACACTATGTCCTTGGAAGATCAGCAAGAAAGAATGATTTTTTTACTTCTGGCAGGACAAACAGATGACTTGCACTGTCGAGTCCTGGTTCTCTTCTCTGTCCCAGCCGTTTTCAGCCGTCATTCAAAGCAGAGCTGGAGAGGCCCAGCAGGACTTGAAGGAGGAGGAGACACATGCCCAGGGTCTGCTTTCAGACACAACACTGACACTCCCTGTGTCCCAGCTTCAGAAAGATGCTACTGATGTAAGGCAGAGATGAAGATTGCTTACAACCACCAGATGAGGATGGTTTGGCGTAGCAGGCAGGTGGAGTAGCAATAAAACCGAGAGGGAAAAAGGCAGCTGAGGCACTGCTCTCATCTGAGAAGCACAGGTTGTTGGACAGCTCACAGCATGGGCTGTGTCAGTCAGGACCAGCGTGGTCTGCACAATCCTCCAACACAAACCCAGAACAAGAAACCTGACCTCTACTGGACATTACACAATCGTGCTGGTTGGCCCTGCCAGAAGCTGCTCGGAGACCACGCAAATTCAGCAAGTCAGGATTCAGGGACTTGGAATTGCCTTGTGACAGAGGAAAGCAATGTAATCCCCGGCCCCCAATCCATCCAAAAAGTCAGCCCTAGCCTAGCAACAGGAATACCCACAAATACCAAAGTTAACCAACAGCCACCCTGTGTTTGCCTTCCTTGAAGAACTGACCCAATTTCAGTTGCAAACAACAGTGAATGCAGGCCTTTTGGAGGGGAAGGGCACAAGGATGAGAAAAAGGAGGTCAGCAGAAGGATTTATATAACAAGCAGGAGTGGTGACTGGCTGGTTTATTCCCAGAAGAAAATGCAGTGAGTTTTAGCAGGTCTGCAGTCCCCTCACAATCTTGTGGGGCATTTCCCAGCCCCAGTGCTTGGCTGAGAGAATTCCTAGAGACATCCAATTGTCTGTTTCTGCTGGGTAGAACTATACATTAAAAAAACCCCAACAAAACAAAGAAAAATCCCACCCCCAAAAACCCAAAAAACTCCAAACCACCAAACACCATCCAACCTAGAAGTGAGAATTTTTAATTCCTAAAACTAGAATATTAAAATGGAGAAGAGTTTTTTTTTATACAGTTGGTTTTATTCTTTACTCCCTACAATAGGATTAGTGAGTGTGGCATGGACATTTCTAACTATACACTAATCCAAATTATTTCAACACACAAAAGATGTGCCCAGGGCACTAAAACAAAACATAACAACCCCCATAAACAAAAAAAAAAACCAAACAAAAAAAACCCCCAAAGAACAACATAAGAAGAAGCAATCAAGAAGGTGGGAGCTTGCAGGCCAAAAAAGCACATACATTGTATGTGAGAAACCATGAAGATCCAGCAGTAGGATCTGCTCTTGCTAAAGAGATGACTTTGCTGTATTATGATGGTATGATGTATATTTCAGATATTACCAGAAGTGTTTTTAACCATGCCATATGCTTTAATTAGCTCCAATATACTTCCCAGAGGAAGAGTTATTACTACTCTTAAGCAGTTATTTATAGAAAGGCTTGTTAGTTTTTATTTTATTTAACTTTCAATTTTGTCAACAAGCACTAACTTACTGCATCAGGACACTTTATTTTGGTGCTGTATTTATCTCATGCTATTGCCACAATGGTATGACAGAGTGAAGGTGCTGCGTTGTATCATCTTTTACCAAAAAAACAAGAGAGCCCTGAAGGATGAGTCCAGTCTCTGAAGTTACCTATTGCTGTTACAAGTAATTGTTGGTGTGATCTCATATTAACATGTTATTTCATCATCTTCACTACAGTTTCTTCTAGCAGGTTCTTGGTCCAGAGATAAGTGGCAGAAGGATCAGAAGTGGGAGGCTGCTCAGAACAGGCGAGTGCTGCCAGTGGTTGGAAATACACAAAACAAAACTCTGAGTGTCCCATCACACTGCCCAAATCTAGGATTGCTGATATGGGCACCCCTGCCAAAAAAAACTACTCTACTAAAACTGCTAGTGCTTGACACAGCCCCTGTGGCCTCCGAGAACACCAGACTCCTCTCTCCAAGCCTTCACTGTCACTGCTAATCACACCCCAGTGTCACAGCACCCAGGAGGTACTGGCAACAGCAAACCAGGCAAAGTGGGCAGGCACACCACTGTGCAGGAAGAGAGCTTGGATTCACAACCACCAAGGACAAGAAAGCCACTGCTGGCAGACCTTCACCAAGTGAGCATGGCCCAAGCTGTACTGCTGAAACATACGTAAAGCAGACTCCTGGGGACAGCAGCAAATGTGTCTGTCTGCACTGACAAGTACGTCCTTTGCTCTTCAGCAAAGCACAAGGCAGGCTAATGCTGCTTTTAGCAGGCTTCTCCAAATGTTTATTGCTGTACAACATACAGATGAACACTTTTTGTCAGAGCAGAAGATGCAAGACTTCACTCCACTGACTCTACTAGGCCTATGGCTCCCACATCCTTCTTACAGCTTTAGATTCCAGAGGCACGGAGCATCTTTGCTAAGCATGTTATCTGAGCATGAATAGCAATGCATTTGTATTTAATTTCTGCCCAACTTGCAACAGGTGCACACACTACTATTGTACATCCCTAATAGAACCCTTTTCTATCCCTACTTTAAGCAGCTTTGCAGTGCACCAATACTTACATGAAATCTGTGCTCTCAATTGCCCAGCCCAATTGCCTGGGTTGCAGAGAGCTTTATGGTAAAAAAAGGGGTTCAGCTGCTCTCAAGAAGCATTTGATATCTGAGGCACTGTGTGCACATCTGCAAGAATTCATGCTGATTGATACACTGGCTCTTTCCTGCATGGAGGGTTAAAGCTCACCACTGAATGATGGTTTGGTGGCAGAAATGAATGCATTACTATAATCCATTAAATGCAAAGAGTCCCTCTAACCCTAACAGCCTTCAAAAGCAAAGGGAGGAACAGAACAGTGACTCCAACCCCTGTACAAGACAACTGTACAATTTACATATATATTTATATACAGTATATAAAATTCTTTGAGTTCCAGTGAACTCAATTTTACATCATCAGTAGCTGTTCCAATTTTAAAAAGCCATGATCCTGCTTCCCTCCACTTTCCAAAGTATTAGATAATGGCATTGAAAAGCAATTAAAAAAAAAAATCCAAACCAATTTTTTAAAAGTGCAAACGTTCTGGGTGCCACTTCTGCTACGCTGGATGTTGCTGATGCTGTGTGCTTGCTCACAAGCAGCAAGGTGTCTGTCCGTCTGTCACTGGATCTCTTCTTCCTGGGGTCAGCTCCTGCCTTCCCTTCTTGTCTTCTGCTGCTACACCAGGCGACCTACTGAAAGAGTAGGGTGGGGTGGGCAAGGAGGGAAAAACAGAACAGAAGCAGAAAAAGTAAGGGGAAAAGGCAAATTAGAACAAAAAGAAACCTGACTGATAAAGATCCAGTATAGCCTCTGCTGAAGCCATGGTCCCAGAAAGCTGAGATCCCAGAATAAGCTGTGAGGCTGAAAACAACCAGGGGCTAAGGAGACAGCCTTGCTGGAAAAAGCACTGAATGAGTCACATGGAGCCTTAGGGACTGACATATTTTTAAACACAAAACACCACTTTCCTCCCCCTCCTTGGAAATGGGCATGCAGTCTAGGGAAACAACTGGTCCAACATCCCTTGCTCTGCTCTTCTGCCTGGCACAGCTGATGCAGAAACCCACTGCTGCCAGGCTGCCCTGCCACCATCTCCCCATCAGCCACAGGCAGCTGCCTCCTGCCCTAGCAGACAAGCAGGTCTTGGAGGAGGCCTTTCTTCAGAAAGCTTTTGTTAAGCCCCTCACCAAAGGTTCTTAAGAACCAAAGCTCTTATGGGATCAGAGCTAGAGCTCTGTGGATTAATTACAGGTGAAAACACGCTAAAGAGAAAGCAAAAGTAGGGATTTGAGGGGAAAAGGTTACCTCACTGGGAGGAAAGGCCTCAGTGAGATCAGTGCTGATCAACATGCCCTGTCACAGTGGGGCAAACATTGTCAAATGCAAAAATATTTCAGGTAGCCATATTTGCAATCAATTGCACAGGTCTGCAAAAGGTGCCTGCAGTGCTCAATGACCAGCTCATAAAAACAACAGATTGTTTTCCATGTCTGTAAGTGCAGTGTAGCGTGGGGGTGCAGATGATCTGTCCTACACTGAGCACTCTGAGTGACAAGGAAGGGGCTGGAGCTACAGCAGTTGTTCAAATGCCCCTGCTCAGCTTTTAGCAGCAGGCAAAAACCAAGTACGTGCTCAGAGTGGAGGACACACCAGGAAACATCACATTATCAATGTACAAGGTGTAGCTGATCTTTATCTTCAGTTCTCTGTTCAGCCCATCTCACCAGGACCAGATAATACATTCCCCAGAAAGACAAGGAACATAGCAAGAGGTATAGGAAGACTTCTGGCATTAAACAAATACACAGCCTAGGTCTCCTCAACACAAAAAGGAGTCTAGCCAGACATATGTAGGACAGCTATAGAACAAATGGCAGAAGATGTAGGCAGGGGAGAACTTCTCACTGCTTCTTACAGTCCAAATGAGAAGTACCCAACAAAACCATGAGGCAACAAGTCTAAAGGCAAAGCAAATGATGTTATTGTTCATGTCTGATGAAAGGGTCCATGTGACTCAATGCCCAAAATACAGAGGAGATCCATGAGGCAACAAGTCTAAAGGCAAAGCAAATGATGTTATTGTTCATGTCTGATGAAAGGGTCCATGCCCAAAATACAGGGGAGACCAGACCTTTACCATGACAGAGAACAGTCTTCACGGGAACTTATCCATGGAGTAATGGAATGTAAACACAACAAACCACATAAATTACTGCTTGATAGAAGAAGGAAGAATAGGATAGGAGAGTAGTCATCCTACAGCTGCTTTATCCTATTCTAATTCCTTAGCCACATGTAGTCTGTTCCAGCAAAAGACAGAGAGCTGGACTTTGAAATGATGCAATGGAGCTGCACGTTGGTGTATTTATATCTCTTAAGAACAACTTTGGTTTCCAGCTGTTTCTATACTGTTGTTCATGAACACAGGAGAACAGGGGAGAATGAATTCCGCAATATATGCTTATCACAGGAAAAAATAAAACATTTTGACAAGATACTCACTGAAAGGGTTGAGGCCTTGTCTTTTTCCATTGGGCAAACTGCTCAGGCTACCTGTAAAATCCAAGAACCACATTAAAGGAAGTAAATGCCATGGCATGACAAAGGAGCCTTCCCTTGTCTGTTGCCAGAGAGCAGGCTCAAAGCACCCACTGTGAACATGCTCACAGCAAGTCCAGCCAACAGGATTCACATGCAAGAGTCTAACCAGTGTGCCTGAGATGAGAAATGTTAAATACCTGGTGTTGTAGTAGCTGAGTATCATGAAATCCAGAGGTTTGACATGGACAAGAAACAACAATTACAAGGTTAAACTGAGGAGTGGAAGGAAAAAGAAGAAAGGAAGGATGCAAGTAGTGTTCTGAAGTTTCCCCAAGCAAGCAAAATAATGCCATGTAGAAAGGGGGAAGCCAGAAGAGAGTGAAGGTACAGGCAATACAGACAGCCCAGGCTTATTAAATATTTCACTTGACTCAAACAAACAAGTGCCTAAAACCAAAGACCTGAACTTCTACCTGGCAGAAGGGCAGAGCTGTGACTGTCATGAGATAACAGGCACATGTACCCTACACCAGATGGAGCTCATGGCAAGGGCCTCTGCACTGGGTACAGCCAGCTCAGGGATTACAGGAGTTGTCACACTTCCTGCGAGCTGGTTTGCTTGATGTCAGAGCAGGGTTTAGCTGAAAATGGGAGCTCCTGCTCCCAGCCAGCGGCTGTAAGCCTGTTGCCATCCTCCACTCCATGACTTTGATTTGTGCATGCACATGGCCTGACTGCACAGCTCGCTCTGCACATCAAGTACTCTACTGCACATGCTGCTCTGTGCAGGAACAAGATGGGCAGAAGCTCAGAGGGGAAGCTCAGAGGGCAGGGCCGAGGTGTAGGAAGCCCCAAGGGCCAGGAGGCTGGGCTGTACAATAGGAATGGAGCTGCTGAGAAGAAAAAGCCAGAGGGAAAAAGGTGTCAGTGGCCAAAGCTGAAATGGGTCACAAAGCACAGCCTGTTGGCTTTAGAGAACATTAATAAGATACTGTGTAAGCACAGGAGGTTATTCCAAGGCCCTGAACAGCCAGTAGCAGCCACCTGCCCTGCTGGGATCAGCAGAACAGCGGCTCACTGATGCCCGGTGTCAAACGCGGCTCTGCTGCCGTGGGCAGAGGCTCCACTGCCAGGCCAGAGGATCTGCCTGGGCTGACTGCCACTCACAGCCTGGGCCCTTCATGGGCAGCTGCCAGGGCCCCGCAGGGCATCAGTGCCCTGGCTGGCAGCCTGAGGAAGCCAGAGGGCATCCCAAAGAACCCTCTCACCTTTACCACGCAGAGCAGGTAAGCCTGCAGCACAGTGCCGTGCATGAGCACAACCCATCCTTGGAAAGAGCTGAGTGAGCACTGCCTGTCTTTGGCAAGATGGTGTGTTCAGAAGGCAGGAGCATCCCTCCGTGCCATGGCCGGTGTGCTCGAGCACATGGCCCGTGCAGCCGTGTGGGAAACGCGCTGGGGCTCATCCCCTGCTGCTCTGGGGCAGAGAGCACCGCCCTCAGGTGCCCGCCTGCCCTACAAACCAGGCCAGCCATGGGTCCCCATCGAAGGCAAAACCCTGCCACAGCAACACCGCACTGCTGACACAAGGGAGAGGAAGGAATAGGGCAGGCGGTGCGTGGGTTACTGACATACAGCTGGGAAGCCCTTGGGCATTATGGGGTAACATCCCATCATTTGGCAAGTTTCACAAAGCTGAGGATTTGCTCATCCTCACAAGTACACTCTCTTGGATAACAGTTCTAGTCACATTAGATTAGGGCAGGTGTCTTTCAAAAGAAAAAGCCCCAAGGAAACCCCAGCAGCTTTTAATAGGAAATTATTATTCTTCAGACATACTGAGCAAACCATTCACCTTTTGGGGAGAGAAACAGCCTTATCTTGTGTTCTCAACACAATACTGATGTCCTGATTCATATTATCACTTAGTTTTGTCAAGATTAAAGGCAAATTATAGCACCTCTATAAAGCTCCAAAGGGGAGTATCTTAACAAGACAAACAAAACGAAGCACTGAACCAGTACAGCTCCTTTAAATCTAATCTAATAGCACATAAACGTACTTTGAAATTTCTTTTTAATTCAGTCATTACCTGGTTACAGTTTACTCATGGACACTCAGATTGTTATTTTCTATCATCACTGGTGCAGAGGCCTTTCCCAGGTGACTGCTCTTTGCTACCTTCTCTTACACAATGACTTGTACAGTAATGATATAGAGCCACTCATTCCCAGCCTCCCAAGCATGCAGTTACTTCTGAAGACAGCAATAAGAAAGGTCCAAAACATCACTGAATGAAATCTGCTGTTCAGATTGCCTGTCTATTTTTCCTTCTTTCTGTAACATTTCCTCAGATTCAGAAGAAAGTGACATTCTGTTTAATTACACACACATACACTTTTTAATGAAGATATTTCGATCCTGTTTCTGGACTGGCTCTTGGTGGCTGGGTTCCACCTCAGATGTCCTCATGTCCTGTGAAGTGTGCCCAACACCCACCATCTGACAAGCTCTTGGATAGCAAAGCAATCACAGGATCTGAGCTGGCAGAAGGGAACTTCCCGTCAGTTGGCAGAGGGACATTTCTTTGCTGCTTATTCCCTTAGCTCCTCTTTGGGCAGGCACAAAATGCTGACTTTGTCTCCTGAACTTGGAAGAATATAGAAGTAAAACTCAACTCCAACATTTTGCAGCCAGCACAACTAGCATAAGCCTCACTCAGATCTACAGCCCTCTTCTCCAGCATCACTGGACTCCAATTAATCTCAGGTCCAGTAACTTTCCAGCAAAGCGTTATGATGTGTGTCTATCTCCTCTCAAGGATCCTGTCTTTTGACTAATGCAGAGAGATACTCTCTCTGCCTTTGTTCTTTGATCACAGATGGTTCCCCCCTTAACTCAGGCTGTGCAGACTATGCTAAGGAATGCTAACTTTTAACAGGCTGTAAATCAGTCTGCTTTCCTTCCACAATTCCTCAAACAGACAATCTTAGATCAAGTGATGGCAAAGGCTGTTTCTGGCATACTCTAAGCTGAAAGCCCTGCCTACCTGCTCTGCCCCAGTTTAAGAAGTCATTTGCAGCCTTCTGCAAACACTCAAAGGCTGACTCTTATGTGGCCACACCATTCTGAGATCCAAGAATGGCATTTTTCCATGTAAATAGCCTCTGATAAAAACAAATCTGGTTTAAAGAGAGGGACAAGAGCTGTGCAAAGTGGCTACCAGACCTAGCAGATTTGCCAGCAGCTTTTTGGGTCACCATAAGGATGGAAAAGGGAAGGGTTTCTGATAGACTGGGCAGCTAACTTCCTCACTGGAGAACCACTGGTTGGCAGTACCCACCTATTAGGTAACCACAGGCATGAAGAGACTGCTGAGGAAGGGAAGACAGACACAACTATGCATCTCGAACAGGTTTAATTCTAAGCTGGAAAGAGCTCAGATTCAGGTTTGTCCTTACAAATATCCCAGCTGAATCCCCATATATATATCTTATTTGGACTCTTGAGATCCTGAGAAGCACATAACAGTAGTGTGTTATCTCTGCTCTATGCTCTCTTTAAGCAGCTCTATTTCCACGTTTGGATGGAACTGGCTACCAAAAAAAAAAGCAAAGCAAAACACTGACAAAAATGCAGAACGCATTTCTAATATCTGTTATTAATATCTGTTTTCTTCAGAATCCCAAATACCACAAAATTTGTATTATGTTTTATTTTCAAAATTATTACAAATGTTCAATTTGCCTAGCAAGAGACATACTCACCTGGAATGATGACCTACTTCAGTTTAGTCCTTATGCTACTGGACACCAAAAAAGGATTTGGAAGATCTGAGCTAAGTTCACTTGTAATGAAGTATATCAAGGGGAAATTATAACCTTCCTTGACTTCCTCCAACCCCTCCCCATCCAAGGTAGACCAGAAGAACCTTGCAAACAAAGCTTTTGTTGAAACAGAAACATTTCCATGAAAAGTTCTGTCTTCATCTGACTAGCAGTTTACAGCTGAAAGTACATCATTAAAAAGGTTTCCAGCTAGCTCTTGGCCTGAACCCATAGTGACCTCAGCCCCAGCAGATCTTTGGAGGCCATGGTACAAAGAAACAGACATCAAAATACAGGGAGTGACTACATGCACCTATGATCCAGATAAAGGAAACTTAGAGAAAGGGTAAGATGGCAGAATCATAGAATGGTTTGGGTTGGAAGGCACCTTTAAAGTTAATCTTGTTCCAATTCCCCTAACATGGGCATGGACACTTTTCACTAAATCAGGCTACTTAGAGCCCCATCCAACCTGGCCTTGAACACTTCCAGTAATGAGGCATCCACAGCTTCTCTGGGCAACCTGTTCCAGCTCTCACACCCTCACAGTAAAGAATTTTCTTGTCACAGTTAAGCTAACCTTACTCCATTTTTGCTTGAAGTTATTTCCCCTTGTCCTGTCACTCTGTGCTCTTGTAAAAAGTCCCTCTCCCTCTTTCTTATAGGCTCCCTTCAGGTACTGTAAGGCCACAATTAGGTCACCCCAAGCCTTGTCTTACAGGGTGAGCCATCCCAGTTCTCTCAGCCTTTCCTCACACCAGAGATGCTCGGACCCTCTAATCATCTTGGTGGCCTCCTCTGGAGTCACTCCAGCAGGTCCCTGTCCTTCCTGTGCTGGCACCCCGGAGCTGATGCAGCCCTGCAGTGGGGTCTCAGCAGAGCAGAGCAGAGGGGCAGAATCCCCTCCCTCCCCTGCTGCCCACGCTGCTCTGGATGCAGCCCAGGACACGTTTGGCTCTCTGGGCTGGGAGTGCCCATGGCTGGGTCATGTCCAGCCTCTCACCCACCAGCACCCCCAAGTTCCTCTGGGCAGGGGTGCTCGGATGTGTTCATCCATAGCCTGTGTTGATATTGGGGATTGCCCTTAACCAGGTGCAGGACCTTGCCCTTGGTTGTCTTAAACCTTATGAGATTCTCGTGGGGCCACATCCTGAGCTTGTCCACATCCTTCTGGATGGCATCCCATCATTCAGGCATGGCAACTGCACCTCTCAGCTTGGTGTCATCTGCTAATTTGCCGAGGGTGCACTCAATCCCACTATGTCATTAATGAAGATATTAAATACCACTGGTCCAGTATGAATCCCAAGGGACATCATTTGTCCCTGATGTCTATCAGGACTCTGAGATGTTGACCTCCACCCTCTGGGTGTGACCATCCACCCAATTCCCTATCCACCCAATAACCCAACCATCTCTCTCCAGTATAGAGAGGATTTGGGGAAGACCATGTCAAAGGCAAAGATACTGACTGTTTCTAAATTAAGCAGTTATTTTGAATAGAAAGCATAGGAAACATGCCATCTACCACCTCACAACTTCATGACTTCATAGAAAAGATCCATTGCAAACTTGTTTATTGCACCTCTGGAGCACTCTCACTCAATTCTTTCTTCCATGTTAGTACCTGCTGTCTGCACTGCCCCCTGCCCTGCTTCTTAGTCCTCACCATCCTTTAACTTATCCCTTTATCTTTGGTCCTCAAGGCTTATCAGGTTTGTAGTAGGTATGTGAAGCTGTATGGGAGAATAAGATCAGAGTCCCTTTTTTGACCACAGTCCTGTCCTCATACAACAGAAGAAACCATGAAAGGTCAAGGATGTGTTCAGCAAACAGCTGGACAATCAGGCACTCACAACAATGTCATGCTGCCTTCTTTCCCCTTCACATGGGCTCAAAGTTTCACATTTTCTTTCTTCTCTCCCTTTGATTTTTTTCCCCTTCCATAAACTAAATTTTGAACATTCAGTTGGCCAGGGCAGCAGATTCCAGAGAGTCTTATTCCAGGCCAAATAGCAATAAAATTCATTTGGCATATTCATCTTATTGGGAAGGCAATAAAATTAAAGATTGCTATTTTGGTATGTCATTCCTCAGTAAGGTACTGATGACTAAAAAAACACCTCCACAGGGCTAGGGAAGCTGAATGTTTCTCACAGCTGACAAGTAATGCTATATGCTTATGGTAACTAAAATGTTTGCAAAGCACCTAGCAAATGCAACTTCCCAACACCCAAATGTACCAACTCCCTTCCCACTCATGCTAAACTTGAGAAAAGAACTAAAGAAAGATTAAGATGGGAGAAAAAAAAGCTATCCACCCTTCCCAACTACCATGACACACATATAACAACAGCTGCAAAGCCAAAACACCTGCACAGGAAATTAGTCCCCTGGAATCTCCCTGTTTGCCTTCTCCTGCCAAGCAAGTCTGCCCACAGTCAAGAATGACTGATAATTATTGAATTTGGGTTGAACTGTTTCAATTCCTAAAATTTCCAAAAATATCAGTTTGGTTCGGGTCCCAGCAGATGATGAGGTGAAGATGAAAAAAGGGAGAAGAGGCAGGAGGGTGGGTTGATTGCTCAGACACTAAACAGAAAGGAAAAATAGGTTACTCACATGCCTCATTTCTCTACCAATCTCAAAGCACAATTTAACTTTGAAAAGGGGCAACAGTACAGAGCTCTGTGCTTGCTTTCTGAGTTGTTCTCTTTGCATCATTCACTCTCCTGCATGCTGAATTTAGCAATGAAAATAAATATTATTTCTGTTAGTAAACAGGGTCTCCAGAGAAGGACTGGGTCTGTGCTGGCTCATACATCACCCAACCTGCATGGCTGAGACAACAGAATCTTGTTAGCAGGGTATTGCTCAGAAGGGACCTGATCTTAACTACAGTTTCCAAGGATATCAACAGTACAAGCAGACTAAGTTAGGAATAAGACTGGCCAAGAACTCTTATCTGTTGTCCTGTCTCTGTATAGTGCTTAGCACAGAGGTCTGTGATAAAGCATAGAAGATGGAGCCTTAACACAAGTAACAAACTACATTTGCAGGGCAGTATGTTAATACCACTCATTTGCTCACACAAACTGTGGCACTTTTGAAACAGCTGGGAGAAAATGGATTTCTGAATTTGCTGTAACTCAGTTTTATTCGTCAAGTTTGTCAGTTTTTACTGTGGTGCAATGAGGAAGAAAAGGCACCCACCTCCTTCCTTGCTGACTCCCAAACACCCTTTCAGCTCTTGAAGCGAGATGGACTTGTCCTTGTTGAGGTCACAGTAGTCAGTGAAACGCCGGGCACATTTCTTGGGCTTGGCTTTCTTCTTCACGTAACGCTTGAAAGGCTTTAGCTCCCGCTTGTTGATGTCATTGCTGCTGTTGTTGTCCAGCTGGCTGAAATACCAGTGTACCACTCGCTCCTCTAGTGTGTGGCTGGGGTCTGGCTCAGAGAACCTGGAACAGAGGAAGCACAGGCCCCCGACAAGGGAGTGCTCTCACCAACACGGTCAAGCACACGCTGAGGAGTAAGAGCTGCTCATTGAATCAAACAAGTGCTATGCCATGTTCAAAATAAGCAAAAAACACAGGTCTTCCAATCTCCTCCTTTTAGATGGGCTCTTTTGAGACAGATGAACTTTTTCTAAAAATGTCCTTTAGCATTAACAAATGAATTGCCAAGAGAATCTTGGAGTCTGATACCATCAGTAGCTTCAGTTCTCCTCACACCAGTTGCTGAAACTGCCTAATCCCAGAACCATCCTCATTAGAGGGCAAGAGACAATTTCCTTTGACCTTTTGGCCCTTGTGCTCCCATTCAAATTACCAGCAAGAGAGCCATGAGTGTCAGCTGTCGTGGTAGTTTCTGTGACAGTAACATCTAGAGTTCAGAAAGAGAACAAATCAATTTAATGCAAGACACATTCATTATTTGAAAATGTCCTTGGCAAGACATAATATTCTTCTCCCTGTATCTGTTTACATACTCTGAACTCCTCTGCTATATTTTCTGCATTTTTCATGCTTTTCACACACCTGATTTACACACAAGAGTTCCACAGAAGATAAAAACCACAAATCCATTAAAAGCAGTACTACAGAGCTGGCAACTTCAGTTTGTTTCATTTCTTAATCATTGTGGTGTTACAAGTTTGATGCTATTTGACTCACTTTTCCCTCTGTAGAAAATAACAATATCAGAGAGGAAAAGAAGAAAAAAATGACGAGCAGCAACAGCAATAGACACACAAATACAGAATGCTGCCTTTCAACATGATGCCATCACTGAACAGGTACTGTTATATCATGCCATTTAAGCAGTGTCTGGTGCTTTGCAGCAGCAGTGGGAAAGGGGGTTATCCCTCAGGGATACTGAGAACAGGGAAGAAACTCTAAGCTAGTCTATCTTTTCTCCATGTGATGAGCATGCCAACAGAGAAAGCTGAAAAGATGCTGAAATGAGGCTGAGGCCTGAACATTTTTCCTTCCAAGAATAAAGCATATTAGTGCATGGAAATTAGTGGATAGGTAGTCAAACATGCTACACTGGCACTGATTGCTCTGACTTATTCCAGGAGACATATCCAGCTGCTGCATAAATTCCTTCCCCAGGAAGGAGAGAGGAACAGTTGCCTGCTGCAGGCAGCCAGATTCTGGTGTGAGTTTGGGGCATTCTAGCTGATGGAGAAATACAAACCCAAGTATCCTATAAAATTCTCTCCAAGACTGCTGTTGACCTTGTTTCAGGAACTAGTAGAATCTATATGTATATGATCACTGAAGTTTTTTTTGTTGGGAACTAGGAGAGAGAAAATTATTTTGACTTTCTGATGTGACAAGTTTTGCCCTTAAAATGCAGCTACACAGCCTGAAAAATACCCCCTCACACATGCTGTCCCTATGGTAAATTAAATCATTTGTGAGGAGGGCTCTGCAGCATGCAGAAAGCAAGAACTGGAATTTAAGTGGAAACTGAGATACACATTAACCTTTTCTGATGGCTTTTACAAATAAGGATAGAAATTACAAAGGTAGCCCCTATCCAGAGGTATATGAATTCTTGTAACAAGTAAACACACACAGTTCAAAGAGGCAGATAAACTGTATAACATTTTTCCCAGGGTTTTACTTGAAACTATTTCCTTCATTTAATTCTTAACTGAGAGGCAGGCTGGCATTCAGTCACAGCATCTGGTGAATGTACAACGGGATAAACACTGTGCAGGAGGAAGAAGGGGTTAGGAATAAGTCCGGCTTAGTTTGGGGAACCAAAATACCAGGCAAGCACCAGGAATCACCTATAGACAAGCAAAAATTGCAAAATTCCCCACACACACCTCCCCCCCCACCCTAGAAGTTAAGGAAGTGTCCTGATTTTCTAAACTGTATGCACTGACCAGGATGACAGGAGAGAACAGAAACACATCCTGTGTCTTGTTTTTATGACATTTATTAACATAGCTATTGGTCTCCCTCCCTTTTGGAAAGAAGCTGGCTGTCATTTGAAGACTAGCATGTTTCCAACAGCCTCAGAGGAGTTCTGTATTGCCAGCAGCAATCCTCTGCCTTTGCTAAGATAGAAGAATAAAACCTGAGCTTTTGCATGTGAGATTGCCCTTGCTCACACCTTGGCTTGCCCTCATTTACTGAAGGCCCACAGCTGGAGAGGCAGAAGTGGAGAAAACAGCAGAGCATCTTAGAACCAACAGCAGAAAGACAATAGACAAGAGCTTTTCACTACCTACTGAAGAGCCACTCAGAAGCAGGATTTTAAAGTGCCTCTTTTCCAGGGGCACACCAAGGAGGAGCTTTTATGAGTTATGAAGAAAGGCAACATGGCTCTCTTCAGCACTTCCACAAAGAAAATGAGGGACATTCAGAGGCTAATACAAATACATTGACTCATGAGGTGACAATAAATCAATCTTTGCCATTACAAACATGCTGAGAGCTCATGATGAAAACTGCAGCATGCTAATAGAGCTAAAAGGAATTAGTTTAATGGCTATGACTTTAGGAAAAAGGAAGATACAGCCATTTCTGAGTTTTTACCACTTTCTGTTGGCTGGCTTAGCAGGACTGCAGTTCCTGAGATGGTTGGTTGCCTGCCATCTCTGGTTATCATCCAGAATCAGAGCACAGGAAGCATCCCCATCATCTCAGGGTGGCCATATATCCCTGGCTCATGAAATTCCATGATACACTACAGAAGGATGAAGTTACAGTGCTGTATTTAACTACCTTGACTTCGACCACCGCCCATAGAAGGTGCTTAGGCACCACCCATGAAACATGAATTAATGCAACTACACAGCCCTGCTAGGCCACTTAGCTTTGCTGATGTGCCATGGCACCAGCCATGCCTGCCAGCTCAGCTCAGACAGGTCTGGGGCTCCAACTGCCCTGTGAGCACAGAGTTGGCAGTACTCCAGGGCATTGTCCCTCCACTTCCTCCCCATACCATAAGAGAAGTAAATCTGCCCTCAGATATAAACTTCATTTATTGGGCTGCCTCTCATTCAGACCATAAAGGAATCAGAAAAATCAAGAAATCAAGACAGAACAAAGCTGTCCTGTACATTCTCAATTTCCAACATCTGTTGCTCCAACACCAATCACACTAAAACCCACTGAATTCCAGTACCTGGCTTCGGTGCTGTAGCAGCTTTGTAAGACACAGTAAGAATTACTAAAATGAAGACAGCCTTCTCATGTTGACTGCATTACAGCTGTACTTACTTTTCTGCCTAATTGTTCCTCTTTAGCACTCTGTGGCAAAACAGTCAGTCCTAAAGAATGAGAACTAGTGAAGAAAGGAGGTCTGTGTAAACTGATTTTCCAAATGTAACCTGCTGTTGCTGGACTGCTTTTGTACAAAAGCCAGCAAGTTTAGCTCAATTAAGCAGCACAAGTCCAGCAATATTCCAACAGTGAAGAAAAGCATGGTCTGTCATTAACAGCCTAAGAGAGCAAACCAGCTTTCTTAAAAGTTTGTTGGCATCAAGTATACAGTCTTCTCCAAGTAGGCTCTTGCTCCTCTTTCTGTATAATGTTCTAAGAGCTCCCTCACAGCAGAACATTCATTTCTTAGGTGGCTATGCTTGGAGGTATGTGTGTTAAGGTACAGAAACGTCTAACAATGCTATCTTCCAGATGAGGCACACTTCCACAGAGTACCTTCACATCATCTGGTGTCACCGAAGAACAGAAAGAGGCTGGGCAAAACCATGGACATACACTTTTATAAGCTGCACTGAATGTTGGATCAGAGAATGACTGCCAAAATATCAAATAGGCAGCTTGAATATGCACTGTGCATGCAATCTGTAATGCTTTTCAGCCCTCAAGGCCCTTGTGAGAAAGGAGCAGTTAGCTCAGTGTGAAGGAGCAGGGAATTAGGGGAAGAATATAGGCTAAAGAATACAAGAGCTGCAAATGTGAGACATGACTCCCCTAAAGAGCCATGTACAGTGTGCAATCACATTATGCTCCACAGAACTGTACAGTCAAAGGGTAGTATGTGCCATGACATTTTACTAAATAAATTGAAGTCCATTCCTACCAAAGCTGGTCCTTTGCTCCCTGAACACTTTCAGCCTCACTGCACAGGCTGCAATCTCTGAAGTACCCATCAGGCACCTGTTTGAAGACTTAGAAAATCTATTCTTTTGTACTACAAACTTTATGTAGCAACATCAGCAGCTGAGGCAGAAAGACATAAAGGCAGTAAGATCAGCCCATCACCTATCTGGACTGCAGAGCCTATAAACCAGAGGGACCTATTCTGGAAGGATGGAAGAACACTGATGGACAAGAAGCTGGTAGCAAATGCTACAGAGTGAAAAAATTAATTAGTCCAGCTTTCATTCTCAACACACACACAGGGTATGTTTGTGGTCAGGGTGTCTAAAGGACTTAGAGCTGTAAGTTTGTATGACTTTTAAATATTTTGCAAGGATATCTCTACCCTGCTTGGTGCTGCTGCTGAATGAAGAATGGATGGAGAGTGACTGACCCCTCCAGCCAATGCCCATGACAGCACTGATGAAGACCACCAAAGTGCCAGCACTAAGCAGTGGAAAGCAATGAGTTTAACAAACTGAGGTAAAATTCAAAATTGATCTTGCTCTGCTTCCACTTCTTACTCCCATTTTGTTGTTCTTTGCAGTTGCCTAAAGTCTGTAACAGTGGAACATGGTTTGAATCAGAGAGAATTACTATAATGGAATTACAAAAGGATCCTGCATTTTTTTTATTATTCCTCTTTTCCTGTAGCCAAGGAATCAAGAAGCCAACAAAAAACTAAGCTGTGTTCAGACTAAACAAAAGGGTGCTACCCAGTCCAAATTAATTATGGGAAATGCATAACTCCTCTATAGTTAAAAGTTATCTCCCCTGTTACAGGCCAGTTTCTTTCTCTCTTCAGGCTAAGTTGTACATGAAACATTATTCTAAACACAGTTTTTCTGAAGATTGTAGGATAAATAATTTAGAAGGTTAAAAAATTGCCTCCCCTCATTCCTCACTGACTGTTCAAAGACCCTCCTCTTACATGAACTCTCCTGTATCTTTAATTAGGCTAGAATTTCCACAAGAGGACAAAGGGAAGTTGGTATCCAACTTCAGTTGAAATGCAATAGGAGTTGAGCATCAACTTCCCTGCACTGTTTAAAAGTGTCAGTCTTTATTAAAACGTGGATTGGCTTCAGAACACCCTGGAGATGTGCTGAGCTGTGCTTGCCTGCTTCAAACTGCTCAACTAGAGCATGAAATGGAACCTCAGGGCCATTTTCTGGAGTACTTTTTGGGGCTATTACATGAGGAATAAGTGGCAACTTTAAATTAAGGGACTGATAGTTGCCGTTTTACATGATAAGTGTGGCTGCTTTAGGCTGCCCATTTACCTCAAATTCCACAGGGCAGCAATATTTTTGCTGATAATGTAGCAAGCCATAATGCACAAATTTTGGCAACTAAAACTCATTTCTGAATTGACAGGGACCAAAGAGAATTTCTCAGATAACAGAAACCCAGGCTGGGATTCCCTATGATCTAGTTTAATTTAGCCCCTCTGTAATATGACTATATCAGAATTAGAAAAGAGACTAAAATGTACTAAAGCTAAGTCTAAATTTTTAAGTGCTGTTCCTATTACATAGTACTCACTTGTGAAAAATTTCAACAATGATTTTTTTTTCAGAAAGGATACAATGTACTGGCTAATAAACCAATTCTCTACAAGTGCTCCCTTAATTACTTTGAAAACATAGAGTAACAAGATGTGTATTGGAGTTATAACATAAACTTAAAATTAAGAATGAATTTTACCAGAGATTTTCTGTTTCAAAACTATAAATGAAGTCTATTTGGCTATTATGCTGTAATATAAACCAGGGCCATGAGGAAGTTCTCATCTCATTTACATTATTTACTTTATTGTAAAGCAAGAGTAACTCAATTAAAGTCAATAGCTTTGAACTCCCTTAAACAAGACAAGACCTATAGGGGATTACAAGGTTGTTTTAAGCATGCCCAGTTTAAAAAAAAAGAGTCTCCTCAGGTTTTGCTTACATGGCCTGCAAGAATCCAAGCTACCACCTCACTTTGCTGCTACTACATTGTTTTTGGGGGCAATTTAGCACAGCTCTATGTAGTATTTCAAATGCCAATCTCTAATTTCTTCCCATGCTTCTCCCTCATCACCCCCCACTCCCTCCTCCTCCCCCTGCCCCACTCCCAAAAAAACCCCCAAAAGCTAATATGGATATTAATTGCAAAGACACTCAGCAAACACAGAAGTTTTCACTCACATATCCAAATTCAGACTGAAGGCAGCAGAGTAATCTAATCTGATTTCCTGTATATGATAGTCACAGAATGTGAATCAAATTATTCTTGGGACCATAACTCAGGTTTGACTAAAGCAATTCCTTCTGAAACACATCAGGCCTAAGATGAAAGCTTTAGAGTGAGGGAATCAGTCACGTCCCTCATGACTTCACTCTGGCTTAGAACTGCCCTCACTTTAAAGAAATTTTGATCACAAGTTTGTTTATATTCAGTAAATCACGTTCTTCCCCGCTAGACTTAAGAGCCTGCAGAGCCTTTGTCCCTACAGAGATACTCAGATTTTACAAAATGAACTTCCAACCTTTTTTTTCTTTCAATACCCTAAGGTATTGAAAGAAAAGGAAGTCTGAGCTCCTTAAGACTCTCACTGTTAAGCTTTTTTGTCCTGGACACTTTGGAAAGGCTCTTCTCTTCCTTTGGTCCTTTACTTTAATGTTGATACTAAAGATGGATTCTGTATGCCTCTATGTACTGGCCACCTCTGGCTCCTGTTCAGCTGCTGCAGACCAGCTCTCTCAGGTCCTTTTCTGCCAGGCAGCTTTCCAGTCCCTCATCCCCCATCCTGTAGCACTGCCTGGGGCTGTTGTGACCCAAGTGCAGGATCTGGCACTTGACCTTGCTCAACCTCATACAATGGCATTGGCCCATGGATCCAGCCTGTCCAGATCCCTCTCGCCTTCCGCAGGTCAACACTCCAATACAGCACGGTGGGATAAGGGTGCACTCAATCCCCTTGTCCAGGTTCTTGAAGATGATATTACACAGGGCTGGCTCCAATACTGAGCCCTAGGGAGCACCACCTGTGACTGGCCACCAGCCACTCTCCGGGTCCAGCCATTTTTTACCCAGCAAAGAATACACCTGTTCACACCATCAGAAGCCAATTTCTGAAGAGAGAACTCAGGATATTCCTTACCTTGAGACTCTTGAAAAGCAGGACTCACTGCACAGAGACAGCTTCCCAACTCCACAAGCCCACATGAAATATGTACTGATAATTTTTTTATATAAATATCAAAAATTCCCTGAAATGACTTTTTAAAAAAAAATAAAAATGGTCCCATCATGACCTGTTGGGTTGGAAAAGCTTGACACATGTTCTTTGGGGTACATGCTTAGTCTAGCTGAGGCACATGGAAAATTAAACCAGAGCAGTTATCTGAATTTAATCATGGCTGTGGGCAGGCAGAGTATTTGGGTGGTAGCAGTCTTTTGCCTTACCAAGGACAGCCTGCTAAAAGATTTAATTTCCCCCCCCTTACAACTGGGCTGCTGACATTGGAGTGGAAAATAAATCAATGTGATGACTGTGTGAAGAGCTGGGCAGTGAAAAATTCCACCAGAAAGGCCTCTATTGAAAGCTGAGAAATACACAAAGCCTGGGGAACATTAGGAAGCAAGCCTGCTGGTTTATAGAAGCGCAGTGGGGGCATACATCTCTGGTCTCTACAACATTGGTTTATACTAAGCTTTATTTTAAGAGTGATGATTACATTGGCTGTGTTTCAGTCCCAGTGCCAAAGATGCCAAATAAATATCAAATACTCTCCAGGGCTTCTTACTACCCCTACCCGGTGCATTTGAACCATGCAAATTAGACAGAATTGACATTGGAATGCCTAAGTCTGGGCGAGAACGATGTATTTCCCATCCTTGGGGCATTTTTCATCCTGTTTATATGAATACAGACATGCTAGGCATACAGCACTAATTCAGCGGGTTACAGAATATTCAGCACGCAGGCACACATACAAGTCACTGGCCTGATTTGTAAGGTCTGAATGTGAACCCTAAAACCATATGAATTCAGTTTTAGTCCATACTGAAGCCGAGGGACACAGCCATGCCAGCCAGGACCTTGAATAGTCTTGAGCAGATAAAAGATGGCACTGATTCCTTCTCCATTATGAAAGAGGAAAGCAGGGGATCAACATTACTGTCAACACATTGGAGGAATACCCATAGCAGTAACATTTGTGCAGAGGCACTTCCATCTCCAGACCCTGGGCACATCAGTCATTGTGCCATCCCTGCAAGCTGCCCCAGCACTGACTCCTTTTATAGTCAGGCAAATCCAGACCCACAGGAGCCTTGCCTAGCTGAGGCAATGTGGCACTTTTTAAATCCACCACAGTTCCTTCACAATGCCTGTCCCGAGGCAGCGCTGACTCCTTTTATAGTCAGGCAAATCCAGACCCACAGGAGCCTTGCCTAGCTGAGGCAGTGTGGGCAGTGTGGCACTTTTTAAATCCACCACAGTTCGTTCACAATGGCTGTCCCGAGGCAGCACTGCAGGGATCTGCTGTTATCAAGCAGGAGGGGGAGACACAGCCTCAACTTTCCTCCAGTTCCCCAGGAACACAGACTTCCGCCCACCTCTTGCAACAGGCCTGACCTGTTGCTCCTTCCAAAAGGGGTGACAGCTGGTCAGAGGGGAGGGCCATGAAAAACAGCTCCTCTCCTCATCGGCAGGCTGGCTGCAGCCTCTCAGCAAAGCCACAGCGCTGGTCCTGCCAAGAATTTGGTTCACATTCTTCACTCCCTGTGGTAGCCACTAGGCCACACGGTCTCCTTCAATCCATTTGCATTTTATTAGGTCTTTTCATGCACCAAGGGACAAAAGAACAAGCCACTTCCTCCCACTGTGCTCTCATTTCACACTTCAAATGGGCTATACTAACCTTTATGGTGGAGCAGCTGCCAGGGAGGAGGGGCAGGAGGAGGCAAGCAGAGCTAGATGACAGGACAAAGCAGCCTCAGATCCTCTCCCAGCAACCCAGAGGAACCCAAATCAGTCAGAGCAACACCTTTCCCACCTGCCCCCACCTCAGGGGCACCCAGAGCTCTGCAGCCACCTGGGTGGCATTCAGCCATGCTTTCTGGACTCACCTCCCACCCCCAGTAGGTGCTGCTGAGTTAATAGCCTGTACCATGTCCGTAGTCAGAGCATCAAGTAAGCTGGTAATAAATTCAACTTTCTTCCCTTCTGGGCAGCCTGCAGAAAGAAAACAGGAGGTTTAATGCACCAACACATAGGCTTAGTCTCCTACCCCAATTCAGCAAGGATCAGTCAGAACCGCCTTTGTTTTTAAGACAGCAACAACCATTAACACAGTCCCTAAGGAAAGGCAGAAGAATTCCTCAGTGGGTTTCTCTGTGTGGCAATTTGTCCTGCAGCTTTTGTCCAGGCACATGCAGGGTAATCAACAATATCTGGCAGGAAGACTGTGTGGTTAGCTTTACGGTCTCACCCAGCTCTCTACCAGCAAAACCGCAGGGATGCGCTGGAAGTGCCTGGCAGACGCGAGTTCCCATGGTGACACTTGCAGAGAAGTTTACAAAACAATTCATTACCTCCTGGATCATCTTCTGAGGCAAATGTGGCTGTTCTGAGGCCCTAATTGACAGATTAAAGTATCCCAGAGCACAAGGCAAGGTCTGCTGCTTGCACTCTCCTCTTCAGGCGCAGAAAGCACTGCCTGCCAGCACCTACCACAATAACTCATTCTTCGCATGACCATTCTACATAGGAAATACGTCAAACTGAGCTGGTATGTAGTAGTCACCTCCAGTCACTGCTGGCTTAAGCAGGACAAAGTGGGTTGAAGATGAGCTTGGTAACCATTTCCATTACTTAGTGCTGAGGCTGTCTATTTCCCCATCATCATAACCACAGACTGACAGAGCCTTCTATCCTAAACAGTGGCAGCCTGTTGCAGTGAAACTCTCTATCTCTTCACCTTTAAAAGGCAATCTATGGTGTTTCCTTGTTGCTTAAAGTAAGCTTCATTTACTACCCTATGAACACTGTGACAACTGTTATGTTCCTTATGACAACAAGGAACAAGGAACCAAGAACAGGAGTGCTTAACTTCAACACACTATTGTCAAAACTGTTGTTCAAAACCCATCACCTGCTATCCAGTTGTCTTCTCTTGATGTGACAGAGAAAGCGTCACCATATCCCTCACCTCTTTCCCCAGACCCCCCAAACTACCATGCACTATCAATTATTCAGCTAATTAGGTCAGCAGAGGTCAGCAAACAGCCTCCCACAGCAACATAGAGCAACGTCAACACTTTCTGCTTTTCCTGAACAAGCAAAGAAGAACATGTACCACAAACAGAGCACCGTAAACTTACTGTAATCCCTTGACAGCTGAAAGCAGCTTGCAAACTGATCTAACAAAAGTCCCTCCTTTGCAGTATTACAGGCTCTGTCCTCTGCAGTGGCTAACCAACAGTCCCTAGCCCGTCTCTGTATTACGTACACTGCACACATGCACACCCCTCAGCAGTCATTTGGCATATGCTCCAGAAAATGTCAGCATTGTAATGGGTAAGCTGCTATTGCAGCCAGAGTAGACCACTCACTTAAAGGACCTTTTGTTGAGGTAATGAAAAGGCTGAAGAACTGTTTGCTAGAAGTCATCTCCCTGGGCTCCAGCATCTACCATCTGCAGGAATTAGCAGTTTGCCATTTGCTATGTATAAGCAACATTTTCCTTCCTTCTTTCTTTTTTACTTTTGGCCACAGACCTGACACGTTGTGAAGAAAGTATGTGTAGGTGTGCAAGGATCTGAACTTATGTCTTTCCCACCTGGGCCTCTGCAGGGTCTCTTCACAAAGGCCAAGAAGCACACTGCCTGCAGCACTGAGAGTCTAAAGAATGGGCAAACCTCTACAAGAGGAATAAAGTAAGGGGTCCCCCTGACTGAACTGAATGCAAATGATGCAGTCTGTCTCAAATTAAAGCAGGAAGTTTTCTTGACATTCAATCCTGCTAAGAAATGAGAGCAAGGAAAAAAAAAAGAAACATTCTCTCTCACCCCCTGCAGTTCTGGCTCATCAGTAAATTTTTGCATACAAGAGCAGCTAATCAAACAAACCTCAAGATTGCGTAAGAAGTTCATGCAGCACAGCATTTCTCAGGCAGACAAACCAGGATCAGATCCTCTGTCTCCCACCTCTGCATAGGGGTATTTTCAGTGATAGGAGTCACAGAATCATGGAATGTGGCTAGGGTTAAAAGGGACCTTAAAGATCATCTAGCTTCAACCCTCCTGCTAGGGGCAGGGATGCCATTCACTAGATCAGGTTGCTCAGGATCCCATCCAATCCAGCCTTGAGCACTTCCAGGGATGGGGCACTCAAAACATCTCTGGATAACAATCATACCAACCAGTGCAGCCAAACAGAGCTTGAAGTTTACACAGGTACAGAAAACTGGATTGAACTGAGAGGGAAGCTCTCCTTGAGTTTGATATTGGGACCAGACTGCCAAGCTACAGAGCATCCCATGTCCTCTTCTGCATCGAGCAGTTCCTGTCCCCTTGTCTGGCTTCAGTGGAGAGGGAAAGGAGAAGGGAAACAAAACTAATCTGCCTTCTTGAGATGAGAAATAGAGTCTCAAAGAAAAAGTCAAAGTGCAAAGGATTTCTGCAGAGTATTTCTGTAGAGGCAGGGAAGAAGTGCAAGGATAGATGGTAAAGTAATGGGAGTGGGGATATGGAATTAAGGATGTAAGGTTATTCCATTTTAGTGTGATTTCCTACAGAAATGAGCCTTAATGTAATCCATTTAGCTGGCTTCCCTCCCCCTACCCCCCAACATAATATTTGAACCAGTTGGTTGATTTCCTTTGAATGTGAAAGGGAGGCAATAGGAAAAATCTTACATGACTCGTGAAAATGAGGAGCTGCATAGAAGAGAGTCCTGCTGAGGGCAGAGCTGCTAAGCAGAAAGGTCTAGGGTCTGAAGTCAGGAGCCAGCAGGACCACAATTAGGAGACACACAAAGTGGGTCTGGAACAAATCTCATTTCCTTTGCTAACCAGCTCAGGAACAACTCACTTTATGCTCCAATGCTGATCCAGAGTCACCAGCTATTTCTGCAGAATTAGTGGTGTCCACCACACCCTCATGGTGCAGAGGGATCCACTGTAGCTTGTGCAGCCCCCACCCAGGACAGCAATGGTTGACCTGTCAGTGAAGGCCCCTCACTCTGCTCCTTAGAAGGAAGCCAGAAGGAAAACACAGAGCACAGGCAGGTGGGATAGCATTTTTAAGAGCTGCGCTGACACAAATGCCCAGCACATGTTCCTAGCAGAAAAAAGGTAGGCAAATAGCAAATTATGCTTGCCACTCTGTGAAGAGGGAAAAACAGAATATAAAACAAGGAGCAGTACGAAATAAAACATATCCCAGGCAGAAAAGGAGGAATAAAGTCCAGCTAAGTGAGAAGCCACCATTAGGTAAGGGACCTTAGCACACCATGAGGGTTGTCCTGCCTGGTCCATGCAAATCAGTCCACTGACAATTGGCAGTTGTGTCCTCTTCTGTGACTCAGGGAGCATCAAGCTGCTGAAAAGCCCTGCTAAACAGAAAGGATCTTGTCCTGGTCAGGCTTTAAGGAACATTCAGTGTTGATCTTATTCTTCCCCCAGGATATCTCCAGGCATCCTGGTTTCTCTGCAGAAAATTCTAATCCCAGAAATGTTTTCAGTGGGCAGAGAGGCAATAAACACACCCAAGACAGACCCAGCCTTTACTGTTCACTGCTGAAACTGAAAGTGATCTTAAAAAAACCCACAGAATAAACCCCATGGTATGAGGAAAATCCCCTATCTCCTCAACAATATTCTTGCCTCTTAAGAGGCCCAAGGTGAGACAAGGTAAGAAGGCAGAGACAGGATCTTGGTCCTCTAACCTGGAAGTTCTCTGTCCTTGAAGGGATCATCAATCTCTGTGCTCTTCGATCTGGCATCACTTTCACACACTGGGGTCTCATACCTGAAAAAAGGAGAACAGCAGAAGCTAAACTATGTAACATCACACAGTGACTAATCACAGACTATTCTGAGCTGGAAGGGACCAGCAAGGATCATTGAGTCCAGTTCTTGAGTGAGTGGCCAATACAGAGATCAAATCCACAACCACACCATCATTAGCACTATGCTTTGACCAGCTGAGCTAATCTCAGGTCAATGGCTTGTGCCTTGTCTGCTCACTGCAGGGGAAACCAATAAACCTCCAGAAGAAATACAACTCTCATGCATCTGACTGTTTATGGACTGTCAGCAACAGCAGCAGAAGTGGAAAGAGAGAGAAGAACTTACTTTGAAGTCCAGGACCAGCTATCAACTGAAACCCAAAAACAGCACAGGGCCCTCTTCCAATTCTTGTGGACATAGGCTGGAATTTTTTTTCAAAGCTGTCCATGCTTTGCAGAATCACTGTATCCAGCCAAGTTTAAGTCCCAGCTCTTACTCGCCTGTTTTTACAACTTTCCAGACTCACAATTTGTTTCCAAACTCCAAGTGAGAAAAGATTCCTTAGGTAGTTTCAAGGTAGAGAGTGAATGAAAAAAAAAATTATCTCTGGTTTAAAATCTACCCATGCACAACAAGCAGTCTTCTAATTCCCTACTGGTCAGGATTCAAGTGGCTGCAGCATGGAAATATAAAGCAGATGATAATGCAACAAAGACACTTGTCTTTTCACTGCTTGTGCCCATAATCTATACTCTTAAGCAAAGCCCCCATTCCTTCTACTTCATAAAAGCAAGCCAGAAGAAAAAAAGGCAGCTTTGCATGAATACTTAACACAGAGAAAAGGCCTGGAAAAAGTATGGACAGTAGTTAATATCCACCAACTCCTACAGAGAGGGAGCTGCATAGTAACACTCAACAGGGAACATCACATACAGCATTGCTTGCTCTAGGGAAAGCAGTGTAGAGCTGACTGCTCTAGAGTGAGCAACTGGTTTCATATTGCAGTAGTATTTTTTATATCTCATCTTCTGCAGCCAGGCACCTTCCCAGGCCTGCCTGTAGCTCTCACCGTGTGGAAGTACCAGGCAGGGGACGTCCCGTGTCCACCAGGACACACCAGCAGTACCCAGTCGACTGGTGGCATTGCACTGGTTTGTAAAGTCCTCCAGGAGCGCACTCGGGGATGACGATCCCCTCCCGGGGGTTCTGCCTGGCCTCCTCCAAGGCGCTCTGCCTCTCCTGGTCACAGGAGTGAACTTTTTCTGGAAGACAGAAGGGAGGGTGGAGAGGGTGGAAAAAGAATCAAATCAAGATCACGTTGCTCAGGTCAGCGGGGTGTGGGTATCCTTCACATCAGGAGCCATTTGTGTCTGTTTCCTTCTCATCAAACGTCAGGATGTCTACATCCTCACAGGGACTGAGGGACTTCTGGGCTCAGAACTTTCTCCTACATTTAGCTGTGACACAACAGGATTATGGACTAAAGACATTGACTGCCAGGTGCTCAGGATGCCAGAAACAGCAGAAAAAACTCTTCTTGATCACTTGGGTTTTAGAAATGAACTGTCAGGTAAAAATAATTCACTATTAATGCAGCCATGAGGTAAGCATTTCCCAGATTGTTTTCGCAAGCTGAGAGATCCTCAACTGTGACTTGTATTTTCCAGTTAAACAAAGGACACAAACACCCTGCCCTGCCCCTCCGTCTCTTTCTCCAGACTGCAAAACACTCCTCCCCCTCAATACCACCTCTCCAACATGATCCCAAGAGGAGCAGGTTATGTTTTAACACAGCTTTATCCAGGGCAGACAGCATCTGCACACACCTCAGCAGAGAACAGAATGGGATATCCCACTCGACCCCCACTGCCATCACCTCTCCAGCACTCTCCACTGCTGTCCTCACCTGGCAAACATGGGGCACCCAACACTGCTGTCTACTGAGCAGCAGGCAAGGCCCTGTGCCTTAAGAACCTATCACACAGGAAAAGCTATTTCCAAAGACACTGTCAAAGAGAACAGTAGTGGCATGCGCCAAAGAACAGGAAGAAGCCCAGAAGCAGATTCTGCAGCCAGCCTGGCACACAGAGCCCAAACACTGCCCACAAAGGAGTGTAGGGTGCAGGGACAGTGCCAGGCTGCTGCCTCTCACATGGACCAGCCATCTAAGGGGGAAGAGAAGCACAGAACACCTGCACAATGATAGGACTTATTTGGCTCAACTGCCAGAAATTCTCAATTATAACTCTTCAGGTATTCTGGCCTTTAGACAAGCAGAAAAATTATTTCAACTTTGTAAACAACTGAAAGTATCACACTGAGGAAAAGAAAGCAATCAAGACAGCTGAAAACACATCCAAGTCTAGGGTAACAAAAGACAACAATCTAACTCCTAACTTTTGTCCTTAGGAGAGTGATGAAAAACAAGCAGGAAAAACAGCTGTCCTCTTCTTCCCTAGCCTTCCTCTCCCCTGCAGTTTGCTGTAGTTTTAATTTTATTTTTACAAATAGGTCACAAGACCTGTCATTGCTTGCCAAGAGCCACCTCAAGCCTTCGATACATCAAATGCTCCAACTGACCAGCAATGACACCACAGATTCACCCCAAATCCATAGATATTTGCATCATCAGCCAACAGACATGGCATAACCTCAGCACCCTGCTCCTGTGACTGGCTTAGCACACCACTAACATGTGCACAGGTTCCTTCTATTTTGCCTGCCATTAGTTATATCTTGTATTTTGGTGATAAATTACACTGTGGAGAGAATAAGTTTTGTTCCATATTTGGGGAACAGAAAGGGTGTCAATTTTCAGCTTGGTAACAGCACACACATGAAACTCCAGCAGGTCTGCACAGCATCACCTGAGTAGAGCATGTCTGGGAACCAGAAACATTTTTAATGGTTTCTAATTGAACTGTAGTATCTGAAAGAGTCTTAGAGACCCCAAAAAGTCTCACTCTCCTCAGCATTTCAGATCACTGTCAAGGGCTGGGAATGTGAAGGGCACCTGAACTTTGCCACATACAAATCCATACAATAGAAACACAGAATTAAGTGTTGGTAAGTCTGACTCAAGCAGAGAGAAACTTGACCAGGCAGGAGCAGGAAGGGATAAAGTCAACAAAATTGAAAGGGAACCCAAGCCTCAGCTGATATTTAAGCTGACTTCACTTTGCTGACAGATTTCACATCTGTGAAAAAAAGAAAAAAAAAAAGAAAAAAAAAGAAGACTGTTCCCAAGATGTACATGGACAGAGAAGTCACTGAGCCAGAGGCCTGCCAGATCCCTAACAAACCACTGACATCAAAGTGCCCCACTTACCCACAGTCTGCAGACAGCAATTCACCTCCTGGCTATCAGGTGAGGCAAATCACTCAGGCAGCTTGGGGGAAGCAAAAAAGCAGGGGCAAAATTCTCTATCATCATTATATTACAAGTAAAAGGAAGAAAAACTTCTGCTAAACAGAACTACATTCCAGGAATTTTTCTATCTAAATCCCAAAAGCTTCCCAAGTGCACAAAGTCAAACCAAGATTTCTCAAGTCCTTTGAGTCTTGCAAAACTCTCAGTAAAATTACTCTGAAAAAAATAAAGTATGTGCTAGAACAAAGAAATAAGCCACTTTTATTGAAATAAAGAGAAAAAATAATACATTTCTTTAATGAATTAGTATGTTATTTTACACACATTTGCAGTTAGGTCTGCAAATTACACAGAATAAATCTACATATTTACACATCTGTGCTATGGTATTAAAAAATGGAAAAAATTCTCTGCACATATTAACAGAAATTTGTGGGAACTGAATAGTCACATTTACTACCAGAATACATAACTAACTGGTAGTTGTTGCTGTTTAAAGGCTGAGTGAAACAAATCTTATAGGCTTTGTTCAGTTGTTATCAGACAGATGTAATGATGCAGACTCTGTCACCAGCATTCAGTAGCCCATCACCAGCAATGACAGTGGTAGAGCTGAAGCATCAGGGATCATACTTTACTCAGTTCTAATGTACATCTAGAAGTAGCTGCTGTGGAAGTTCCTCCCTGCTTTACAGATCTCTACTTCATGTCATTTACACGATTGAGAGTCCCACATGGCACAGTCCTTCTCTGAACCCCTTCCAGATCCACCAAGCCTTCCCTGAGCTGGAGGAGATCAGAATAGCAAACACATTGACAACAGCCTTGTGGAAATTTCCTTCAGTGACATCTGTCTGCTAAGCAGAATGTATTAACTAGCACTAGTTCCCGAAGAGACTCTTTCCTCCAGGCTACCACTCTAACAGCACTTAATTCCCTTAAAAAATAAACATTCATATTAACAGTTGGGTATTCAAAAGCCAGCAAAATCAGCTGGAAAATCCACACCATCAGCTTCCCTAGTCTGGGACTTGGCATGAACTGCATGCAGTGTCACCCTGAAAGATTGTCTCATGGGTAACAAAGGGCTCATCAAATGCTATCCCAGCTCCAGGACACTGAAGTCCTCCTGTTCCAGTCAAACTGCTTACTGGAAACTTTGCTGTTGTTGCCAAGGCCAGGTTAATGGAGAATAGAGAAAGCCTATGGCAAAGCTAGAAAGTTTAATGCCAGCTATGAAATTAAGCTGTCATCTTAGAAACCAGCATATATTTATTATACATGCAGGGTACTTAAAAGCCTATTCCTTGTTAATGGGAGTTGCAGGCAGAGAAAGAAAGGTTTTCCTTCTTTGCCTAAACTAAAGTTTTCTTAGAGAAAGAACATTTAAGACAGCAAGTCAGTGGGACACAGTCTTCCTAGAACAAATAATAATATTATACCCATTTAATAATTTATTTTAAAGGTGCTGTCTCATTCCACTGTTTTCTGCCATCTTTGCTTTGACTTGACCATCAGCAAAGAAACCAAATAACACTTCCCAACTTGCTCCTGCTGGGGAGTGAAACCTTTGTGAGACAGCAAACCTAGATTAAAAAAAAACAAATAACAGAAAAAAAAATGAATAGGGAATGTATTCATACACAAATAGAAGAATCATTGGCAGAAATATCCATTTTACCTCAACTGCTCAGCTCTAAAATGCTAACTGTTCCTTCTTGCTCTTGACTGCTTCGATCACTCATTAAAACATATTTTTAAAGTAGTGTCTCTGAAGCCATGAGCTATGGCAGGAAAACAGGGCTTGGACATCTGCAGTTGCACGTTATTTATGCAACAATTTTGCCCTAGTAATGGCCTTCTGAGGAATACTTGGCCAGATAAATGAAAAGGTCTCTCATTCCTGGTCCCTTAAGTACACACATTCAAACATACATTTAATGCCTGCACAATAAAAACCAAAATTATGGACAAAGTAAGGGACTTGTCTGACTGTGTAATAAACTGTATGGTTATTAAAGAGATGGGGTGCTTGTTTACCCCACAAAGATGAGAAGAGAGGGTGTCTAGTAGCATCTAGCCAAAGGCTTGTGCTTAACAGATCTCATGCTCACCTTGCAGGGCTGTGTGAAGCCACTGGGGATGAGGCAGCCTTCCCCAGCTGCTCTCCTGACATGGAACAACTCTCATTGCCACCAAAGCCAAGGCACCGAGCATCATTCACCAGGGCTGTGAAGATGCTGTGGGTGATTATGGTGGGACAACAGGGAACATCTGCAATCCAACTACAGCACATTATTTTTTGAACTTTGGTCTTCTGCACCCAAATATTTTCTCATAAAAAGAAGACGGAGACTGTGGCACCAAAACCAACCACCTTGGAGAGATTCCTACACCCTTAAGAGACAGGATTCATTCTTCCAAATCAGGCAAAAGAGAGAGTGTCTAACCTCCCTCTATGCTTCTGCCCAGCCCAAATGAACCCATGTGAACAGCCTAACCCCAGAGCTACAGGCTGTACCAGGCAGGGCAGATTTCCTTCTCTTTCTCTCTCTCTCTCCCTCATTTCTTTTGACCAGAAATTCTGTCTGGACCAGCAAAACTTTTCCCATGGAATTCCCACAAAAAGCTTTAGTTTTAATGAACAAGCATTCATCACAAGGGGAGGAAAAGGTCTTTTAGAAGAAGAATTCTTGACCAATCCCCATTGTTAGTGCTGCAACAGGGACCTCATTTCAAAAAACCATTTAAAAAACCCCTCAAACACATCTCCCCCAAATTTTTTTGTTCAACTCCCAACTTTCCTCTCAGTGAGACATTAGTGCAGCATAGAACAAAGGGGAGCAGCATGGATATCTAGTGCCAAGTTCCTATTGACCTCCTGTGCCAACCCAAACATGAGGACTAAGTAAGTGTCTTTGTCCCTCAGTTTTCCTTTCAGTGAGGAAAAGTGTTTGCCTGTCTCCCAGAGGAGCTTAATTCAGACAGGGTCAATTTCTTATGTGTCTTTACACTGCTGTGGCAGAGCGCAAGAGCTTTGAACTGGTTATTTTACCATAGCTTATTTCACATCAGCTTCAAGCTGCTTTTACATTGTTTAAGGAAGCTCTAATGTGAACAGGACCCAGGTCCACTCCAGGAGAACAGGTACCTCATCCCAGTACGGAGCTTGCAAAAGCTGTGGGCAGAAAGCAAGTTCAGCACAGGTTACCTCAGCAACCCAAACCTGCATCCTTCCCTCCTCGGAGGGGAAAGAGCATTTGAAAAGCCTTAAGTACAGACATGCACAAGTGCTGGCAGGACTAGCAAAGCAATGCAGTAAATAGGCCCTTATTGCCTGTCCCCTGAGCAGGGCTGTGGGTGGAGGGAGAGAAACAACCCCTTCTGTGTTTACTGGGAGCACAATAACAGCTGAGCAAATACGGCTCATGGGGATAGCATAAATCTCTCCACACCTCTGTTAGTCATCAGTACTGATAGCCACTCCACCCTGTTCTGTCTGGGATCATGGTCCCTCCAGAGTTTTCTGGCTAACGTGAAGGTAAAAAGAAAAACAAACCTTGCAGGTGTTCCCATACTGTACCAGTTGAGCAGCCTTTGCTTTACCTTGGTACTCAATTTCATTTCTCAAGGCATAGGCTACAGAGGAAGCAGATAGTACTACATGTTCCAGTGCTGAACAATGCAAAGGTTTAACAGGTGGGTTATAATTTTCAAAAATGCATTATTCCAAGTGGCTCATTAAACTTCAGCTATCCAGGAACACATGCTTCCCCTGCCATTTTCCTTCTGCTCTAGGAGATAAGGCTGCACTGCATTCCCACCACTGTTATATGATGAGAAGCCTATTCGACCCTCTAGCTTGCAATGAGGAGGACTGGCTGAAGGAAGCACCACGTCATGAATTAGAGCAAACTTAGTGAGGGACTTTCTGATGCACAATTTATGCTCCTTTTGCAGAACCTGTGGGCATTGTGCCCTGCCCAGCCAAGAAAAGACTATGTTCCACAGGGTTCCCAACTCACACAGGAATAAAGATCCACACTTGCACATCTTGAAACCTGTCCATTGAAAGCTACCTGTCCTTGCAATTCTAACAGAACTGCTTTCCAGGCAGGCCTTGGACTTTTTATAACATCCCATCTCACAAGCAGTCAGTCACACAGTCCTAGCCAACCTAGAGCTATAGCCAGACTAGCTGAAGGATGGCAGAAAAAGAGCAATGCTTTTTTTATGGCTGTGGTACATCATCCTGGAAAAAACTGACAATATTTTCATGTTCATATACAACGCATTACAGCTCTGAATGAATTCTGGTTCATTAGAGCATATTTTAAGTTGTGTTGTTCCCATAACCAAATGAGGAAAATGCAAGCTACATACAATTACTACGAGATAGCTACCTAACACAGCAGGTTAAGAAAAAGATGCTCTCCAAGACAAGAGGTCTCAGAAGTTCTATATTTTGAAAGCTACCATAAGACTCGTATCAAATTAAATGACCACTCTGGCCAAAGGAACAGAGCATCCAATTTACAGACTGAACTTCAGGAAAGAATTCAAAGTCACATTGATAAATGGTTTTGAATCAGTGTAATCACAACTTACAAGTACAAACCATAACAACCAGCAAGGAGAAATCCAGCACATGGGGAGGAAATTACTGGTGAGACAGCGAGACTCGGAAAAAATGGTCAGCAGCTTAGGAAGACCACAAAAAGAGTCTGCACAAAAAAAGTCATGACATTGCAAACAACAACAAAAAGAATGAAAACAGGTAAATCCAGCCATGGAATGTAATGATGGGAACTTCACATAAGGAACGGGCACTAAGTACTGGTAATCTGTTAAATCAGCCCTGTGTACAAGCACTGGGCACTGCACGCTGAGGGACAGGGGGATTGTGTGGCAAGAGGGCATGAGAGAGCAAGGGGAACAGGCAAAGGTCTACGAAACATGATCTATGAGAAAAGGCTAAAAGAATTCAATTTGTTTAGTCTAGGGATGACATTCAGTCTTCTGAGACATGAAAGCTGTTCTATAAGAAAAAAAAAAAAGATAGCCACAGATAATTTTTTTTCCTTCCCCATGGGTAGTTCAAGTAGCAGACTGCTTACATGGAGAAAGGAGATTTAGGTTTGATATAAAAAAGCCCTAGTGATTAACTGTTCACTCATTGGAGAGGCAGTGGGATCTCTGTTGCCAGATTATGAACAGATTAAGTGTGTCAGAGCTGCTATTATTTGGATATGACCCCGGGTTAAAACAAAGAGAGAAAACCACATGAATGTCTTCAGGTCATTTTTGCTCACCTCATGCAGGCTGAGAAGCTCCAGCAGATCCTCAATGATTGAGGCAACCTTTTTTTCTAATGAAGACTAAAATCTTGAAGATATTTCATGTGGTTTAAGTTTCCAAATTTTGGGGTCTGATCCCCTCTAATGCATCTGGATTCCACACCCTTTATCACAGCTGTACCTGTGCAGCACCTTCACAGTGAAAACAGCTTCCATAGTCTGAGCAGAGAAAATTTGGCATCAAAATGCAGCCTCTTCACTTCTTGACATCAGGATGGTTCCTCAGCAGTATAAAAAACTTTCAACCTTAGACACTGCCCTTGTCATTTTGAGACAAAGCTCCACAGTCTGTGTTTTTTCTTCCCTAATGCCTCTTTTCCATTTCACATAGTTTCTAAGCAATGTGAGCTTGTGGCGTACCTAGCTTTGACATAAGCCACCTGTCTCTGAACACATTCATTTTCCCTATACTCCTTTTTCACTGCACTCTTTCCACACTGAGGAATTCTGTTCAATAAAACAAAAAAGTAGGTGTTTCCACTGGAGCCTTAGCATTATTGGGGAACTCTTTTCACTTCCACACCTGTTTTTAATAGTCCTTGGAACAACTAGTACAGCAATTATTGGAGAACTTGCCTAACTCTTCCAGCTAGAGTACACAAGCACACTATTTTTACAGTATTGTTACTCTGCAATTATAGGACACCAAACAGAAAGTCTTTGAAAACTGCCACAGGGAGGTAAAAAGTGGTTCAGATTGGTCTTTCTACCTACAGAAACATTATGTTTAATGCTACTACAGTGAGGAACAGAAGGCAAGAAAGGTTTATAGTGTGATGAGCCTTTTCATGCAGTGACAGAGCACTTTTTTCTGTAGTATTTTGCACTTTACAAGGAGGCAGAGGGAATTGCCTCTGACAGGAAGGTAGCAGTCACTTTTGGATATCTACCTAGAGTCAGCTGTAGAATTCTCCGCATAGAATACCCAGGCTCTGGAAGTTCAGTGATGTAACATGGGATTCAGACATCAGCCATGGCACAGAGAAACTGCTCCTACCTCATCAGTGCCATGAGATGAATGCCCAGCAGACACCCCCATGGAGGGGTAGGGTTTTCCAAAGCTCTGGAATGCAGCTCTTCTCCTTCACAGCCTTATGCTGTACTAGGCAATATTCATGGCCCTCTTGGACAACTCTGTGGGTAGCAGATGCTCATATGGATACAATGACCTATGTTTATAACCCTTTTTTTCTTCACTTGTCTCTTTTCCTTCACTTGTCACTTGCAAGCCCCACCAGGGCTTTTGGTTTCAGGAGAAGCCTACCTAGGTCTAAACATTTTCCAGAGGTTATCTAGGAGCTAGTAATGGCAGTCACCTCGAAACAACTCATCCTTAATTGTGGTAGCTCAGAAATGTGGTGAATTTGACAGGAACATTTCAAGAGAGGTGGGAAGGTGAGTCAATATGTGCAGCCTTTCTGCAGGTATCAGCATACACTGACATGGCTGTCTGAAGTGCAGATGCACAAACGAGCCTGTGCTGCATGCTGCTATTACAAACAGCAAGGAGACTGTGCTGCTAAGGAATTGCTTCAGCAAATCCATGCAGCCCCTTCAATCTGAACTGGCTTCTGCTAAAAAGCAAAACAAACTCCACAGAGTTGACCACTCTCAGTTTGTGTCTGTATGTTCAGGTAATGCCTGGTGCTGGAGCTTTCCCTTCCCCACCAAATCCCCAGTGGTTTTAAAAGCGGCGCTGTTTTCATTTCCCCTTTTACTCCAGGTTCTTATATCTTTGCCCCTTCTCCTACTGCTCCTTGTCCACTGGCCTTAACTAGCAGCTGCAGAGTAGTAGTTATGACTCCACATCTAAAGTAATTTATTTTCTTTCTTTGGGGGATAAGGAGGCGGGAGTGACTGAATTCTTTGGGAATGATTTATTGCACAGCTCTCAGGGGGAGCTTCATTTATTTGCCTAGCTGCATATGGTTTAACACCTATGGTTGCATGCTGATTATTATACAATGTTATTTTTCCCACTTGTATACTTTGCACCTTTTCATAGAGCAGATTAACTGGTCCCCAATGGCATGTTATTTATGACTTTGTTTGCTGGCTGTCTGGGAAGGGTCCTGGTCCTAGATTCTTCCATTTCCCCTGCTTCTGCTCTCTCCTACATACTCCCTTCTTCAGCACACACACCTGTCATACTGAGACTGTGTGAGAATCACCCTTGGGCATCACACATATCATCCTTCTCTGAACTTCCAGAAGGGAAGAATAGAAAGCGGCCTCCCAAGCAGCAGCCAAGACAGGAAAGGATGCCTGCACCACAGATGGAGCCAGAGGGAAGGGAGGGATAATAAGCAAGGAAGAAACACCACATTTTGGCTTGCAAGGAAACAGGAACTCAGCACAGAACATATATATTTGTTGTAAAAATGTAATGGAATTAGTAAGTTTTCATTTCATACTCAACAGGAGCTTCTCTTGAAATTGCTTTATTTGGTATCAAGCCAGAATCTAAGCTAAAATTAATTCAAAACAAAACCAAAACAAATCCTCACCAAAAGAAGGGCTGGGAGGACTAACGCAAAGGTCTGAAGATAAATAGTTGTGGCAGATGGGACAATAGTCACAGACTTTTAGCCCAATAGTTTTGACAGCTTAGAGGAGCACAGTGTTGGGAGGTACTGGCTCAAGATGCAGGAAAAGAACAAAGAAGGATTAAAAGAGGACAGTAGAAAAGACAAAAGCTTTCTGACACACTGGTTCCCTCTCATGGACTCTTGTTCTTGACACCATCAATGACACTTTTTTCCTTTTCAGCTAGGGATAAATTCAAAAGCCTTTAACTTATCCCAGGTGTTATGCCTAGAGGAGACAGAAGCAAAAAATGTCTACCAAGGAGGACTGCAGTGAGCATTAGAATGCCATCCATAGGCACCAAAATTTCCCAATTCAAATGCCACTATAACGTCTTATTCAGATGTCCCTAAAGCACAATAATTCCTGACTACAGCCCCTTTAAAACCAACCTACTTTCCTGTCAAAGTAATAACTATATCCTTTCCTCAGTATCCTGACTAACACTAACCAGCCACACATCTGGGGGAAGAGCCTACAATCCTGAATTTAACATTTGGACAGTAACAGTAACAAAACTGGCATGGAGAGAAAGCCAGCCAGTTTCAAACTAACACAACTAGTTTAGTAGTAGTGGAAAATGGGAAAAAGCAGCAGCAGAAGCAGAAGTCCATGGTCTCATGGCTTTAAATAACAAGGTGGAAAGTGCTGTCCACCAAGAGTAGGGCAAGACACCTAAGGAATAAGGCTGAGAAGGCAGGATAAAGACAGGTGTGGAATTACCCCCATTAATAACATTGTTTTGTTTTTTTAAGAAACTCATCTGAATCTACCTGTGGCTCCCTGTTCTCTGCAGTGTTCCACATTTCCAACGCATGAAGAAATTTGCTTCAACTCCAGATAACTGTGCATTCAACAGATAGGTGCAAGGTCTCCCCACTCTAGAAAATAATATAGGCATTCAAGCTCTTTCTGTTTATCCTCACTTCTGAAAAGTGAAGTTCTAATAATAACAAATTAAACTCTTGTCTAACCTTGGCTATTTTTGGGGTATCCCACTATTGAAAAGAGCCTCCTTCTCAAGCTCTTTCTCATTACATGTTCATCTCACCTGATCAAGAGGAACTACAGGGATTGGCAATATGATCTCAAGCAGACTCCTTTTTAATGTATGTGATTGCAGAAAGCCTCCATATAGATAAGGCAACATACCCATGAGTACATTAGCCCTTGGGGTAGTTACTACTCCTGATCAGTAAGAAAGGCATGCAGGAAAATGAGCACTAGAGAGAATGTTTTTGGGGGTGCCATGGATGTTTTCTTATCTTTTTTTTTCCTGCAAGTGGGAAAAAAGACCCCTTAAGGAACACAGGCAAACCAAAGAACTCAGGTCCTGGTAATAACACTTGATATAATCATATCCCACTTCACTGTGCAGATCTCTGGAGACAAACTGCACTCAAGAATTAAGAGACTCCCTTTCAGGTGGAGGGAGAAACACATACAGGTATGAAGTTGTTCACTCCTTTGAAAAGCCCTTAATTTTGGGCTTCAAGTTGACTCAATTAAGAAAAAGAAATGTGAATGCCACCATTCTTGTTTTCAAAGCTCATTCAGTTATACTCTGTCCACTAAGAACTCCTGACAGGAGAAAGATCTATCACTGGAATGCCATCATGAGATGCCAGCATGATGCCTGAGTGCCAGAGCTGAACAGAACAGGCCACATGGAACTGGTCCCCATTCACCAAGCAAGATTTTGAACCAAACAGCTATGGGTTTTTTATTTTCTTTTTTTTTTTTTGAACTAGGCACAGCACAGAGAAACCTGTCTTCAGCTGCTAACCTTAATATATTACTCATTCTTCCTTTCAAATAACGTCATTTTCAAAACCCCAGTGACTGAAGAATATTTACTTGAGGCTGCTACTGCTGGTTTCTCCAGAGTTGTTTATTTTTCCATGCAGGGGCTCATTACATCATTCTGTGGTTTTCTTAAAGGTTGTCACGGTAAGCTGGATACAGGCTGGAAACTCTTGCTAACTAAAACCAAATCAGTAAGTAGCACAAATGAATTTGGAGATAACCCAACTCTGGAAGTGAGGAAAATCCCTGGATTCCTCAGTGGAGATGGGGTGCTCCTAACCATGCAGCCATTAGATTTCTTGGAAGAGGAAAACATTATCAAATGCTTCCCTAGATTAAGAACTTAAGAAAAAATAATCACTTGGACTGTTTCAGGCTGAATTAGGTTGGGGGTGAGGGGAAGAGGCTGGAACAGTAAAAGTAGAATGAAAAAACAGTTGCCAGCCATACTGATTAGAGAACAGCCATTGCAAGAAGAACCCCACCTGAATCACCTCCTGCTCTGAAAATGTTAAAAACATAACAGAGAGCAGTGCTAGGTAACTGTCTTAGCTTAAGGTATCCATGTGCATGCACAAGTGGATGTGCATGTTTGGGAAAGGGGAGAAGCAGCAAAAAATATTTTTGTCATGTTGACACAACAATATTGTGTTGACCTAGGCCTTTCACTTGCCCCAAAAAGAAAAATTCAGGACTTGCAGGATTCATACAGAAAGAAAATGTAGTTTTTAAGTGCAGAAAAAACAACTTTTCTGCTGTGCAACAGCCCAGATGTTCATATTTTGGTTCCTGCCTCTGGCTGAGAAGGTTTGAACCTACTGAGAAAAGGGTGCCATTTAGTTCTTTAGGGTGGGCTGGAGTAACAGCACTAGCAATCCCTCCTAGCAATGTTCTTTTATTGAGCATAGAAAAACTCACTGGCAAAATGCCTGGAGACATATAGATTCTCAGTCAAGTGCTCTAATCACCAGGCTGGAGTCATTCTGCTTTTCCTGATCCCTAGCTTAATTAGGATTTACACATGCCAAACAAAATGTAAGTGCTCCAAAAAAAAAAAAAAGAGATCAGTTTCAGAAGAACCTCTTCTGTTTGTCAACACTAAACAGAAGATGGAATACTCAGATTTCAAATGCAGTCCTCACAGGAGACAGGCAGCATATATTACATGGGGTGCCACCAGCTCTGCAGTGCTCAGCTGCCTGGTGGGTGGCTCACCTAACACTGACCAGAGACAATGGCAGCAAATTAAAGAGTCTATTTGACTCCATATAGCAATTCTGAAATTCTCCTCTTGGCTGACATAGCAATGGTGCTTGCTTTCCAAGGTGTCCAGTGTCAGTGCTGATTAGAGAACAGCACACATCCTCTGACAGCAGTACCTGAAAAGGACAGGGCCATATAATCACCACAGGGAGAAGAGAGACCAGAGCTAAGTATTTCACTATACTAACTCCAAGGGATAGGAAGTAAAAGAAGAGTTAGGCTGGATATTACAAAAAGAAAAAAATCTGAGATTGAATTCAGACAGCAGAGCAATTTCCTTTGGGAAGAAATAAAATCTTTTATTATCTAAGGCATTTTTGGTACAGTAGGAAATGCTGCTCTCCTTCCAGTATAAACATTCGCCAGCCCTAAGGCAGTAGATTAGACAACCTACCAGGTCTTTACTCTTTTCTCACTTCCAATTTCAGTGATAAAACATTAAACTGCTGCAAAAGCATACAAGGCTGTATCTGCTCCAAGACTGTAAGCTTGGATAGACAATACAGCTGAGGCAACAATAAACTGAAGAATCCAAATCTTGTGCTAGCAAAACTTATCCAAACCTTTTAAAAATAAATTTTAAAAATTGAAAATATGCTTAGCATTAGCATTTCAAGTTGGGCCAAAGGCAGTTAAAAACATCCCCAGTTTTGCATGCCCATTTCATGACAGCTGTTTCATCATCTACAGCCAAGACAGACTCGAAGACACTTGAAGAAACATGATTCTAAATTATAATTACCTCCCCCCCCAGTTCTCGGGAGTTTGATCCTACCTACTGTACATTGCCTTTAACATATATTACAAGGGATGAAAAGAATGAAAGATACCAAAAAAGGTGACTAGGCTTCACTATTTGAAAAAAAAAAAAAGACTGAAGTAGCCCACACTTTATAACACCTAAACCACAGCTCTAGGCAGTATTTCTTAATAATTTGTGAGAAACTGAAATCGCTGTGTATCTGTATGGCCCAGTGGGGAAATCTGGGGATAAAAGTTGGCAACCCAGTCTTTTAACAAGACCTTACAGCAAGTGAGCATCAGAGCAATCAGTAAGGCTGAGTCAGATGAACCACATGTCTCCTTTTAGCTTGCTGTATAAACCACCTTTTACACAGCTCTTGAATTTTCCACAAGATCATTTATTTTTCGCTTCTAGCATGCACTCACAACAATTTTGTCTGAGTAACAGAACTGACATCAGAAACAATTGAAAAAAAGTGAGCAAAAGCAAAGCCACACAAGGAACCCTTCTGGACAAAATTCCAGTTCACATCAGGCAGCTTCCTGACTAAACAATCAAAGTGATTGCCTTTACAACATGCAAGCCAGCCTACTTTGGCTCTGTCAGGCCAAGAAAGGGTGAAAGACAGACCCTCCTGCTCCCAAGTCCCTTTGCAACCCCTTAGCACTCACTGTTCTTTCTATTACAGCTGTGAGGTTTTCTGTATTAGAAGGAAAGCTGGTCTCCAAGATGGGTAGGACCATTATGAAGGACTTTAATATTACACTGTCACCTTGAATTGTACTGTCAGTTGCTGGTAGTCCCAGCAGCTGACAAAAAACAGAAGCTGCGTTTGCTCTCCCCTGAAAGACATCCTTAAAGTAGGATGCTGATACTCACACATCATCTGAAGCTTCTGGATGACTCCCGCTGGCAGATCCTACACAGACCACCCTGCTACAAAAACAGCTGGGAGGTGAAGCTCAAGAGACTTGTTAAAACTGTAGTCTGGGCAATGCTGGCTGTCCTCCTGCCAAGAGCTCTTCATTCTGCAGCAAGGGAGTTTCACCCAGTCTAGCACTGATTTCACCCTGCAGCTTGGAAGTGGCAGAGGAAGGTTAAAGGAACTGTCATGAATACTCTCTGGTTAATCCAGAAATACCAGATGATGAGGCACTCCAAGATATCACAATTTATCTGTTTAGGTGACTGGAATTATTCCAACAGCTGTTCTAGGCATGTATGTTTCATAAAATATAAGCAATGGTAGAATCTCCTATTCAAATCTTAAAGTAAACGCATGGCTTCTTAAAGCAATTTTGTTCTTTTGTATTCTTATTTTATATTATTAAAGAATTTCTTAATTTCTCCCACTCAGTAAAAATATCAGACAGAAATCATTCTTACTAAGAATCCCTAACCTTCCTCTTCAGATTCTCCAGTTTCTTCTCATTTCAATGACTCCACTCCACCATTTCACCAGCATCTCCAATCTCAAATTTTGCACTCTGACTTCATGTCCTCCTGCTTCCCCTTTTCCCACTCATGTTCATGATCTCTTCTTTGCTATTTTTTAGGCTTTGGTCTTCCCCCATCCACTCCACTACACACAAAACAATCTCAGTTTTCTTAGGCTCACACACAATTAAACCACCTTTAGTTGTGAAATAATCTGTTAATTTCTCTATCAAAAAATATCCCCTGCAGAGAAGAATCTTGAATTCACTAGCAAAGAAGCCCCTTTTTGTAATTTTTGCAACTGCTTAGACCAAAATGACAGCCCAGATCTTTCAGCCAAATGCCTCAATTCATATATTCATGCTGAACAGCAAACAGAATAAAGATGACAGATCACTAAAATGAATTAACAGATTAAGAAATTAAGAGATTCCCCAGTAATGGTTTGTAGAAACAAACATCCTTCATCACACACTGATTATGGCCCTTTGGCCACAAAAAAGGATCTTATCTGAAATTACATTATAGCCTGGGCTGCAAGTAACTCTAGCAGCTTGATAGCTACAACGAAGAGAATGAAACAAGAACAGATGTGAGGAGTTGCAGACTAGTTAAAAGAATAATTTTTTTAGATGGAACATTACCTGAATTCCTTATATTAGAGTTGTTCATTTTGGAATCTTTGATGACCAAGTGCTTAATCCAAAGGGTGGGTGCTGTGATTTCTGAAAGAATAAAAAGAACAGCCTTGAAGAAACTGCAATAACTAGTAAAAATACACATGATAGTTACTCAGAATCACTGAATGGTTTGGGTTGGAAGGGACCTTAAAGAACTCTTATTCCCACTCCCCTGGCATGGGTAGGGACACCTTCCAATATCCCAGGTTACTCCAAGTTCCATCCAACCTGGTCTTGAACACTTCCAATAATGGGGCAGCCACAGCTTCTCTGGGCAACCTGTTCCAGTGCCTCACCACCCTCACAGTAAAGAGTTTTTTCCTCATACCTAATCCAAACCTACTCTCTTTCAGTTCAAAGCTGTTCCCCCTTGTCCTGTCACTACATGCTCTTGTAAAAAGTCCCTCTCCAACTCTCTTGTAGGCTGGCTTCAGGGACTGGAATGTGCTAGAAGGTGTCTTCTGAACAACCTCAACTCTCTCAGTCTCTCTTCATAGAAAACAAGATGTCAGCTACAATGACTCCATGACTGATCTATCATCTTTGTTCAGAGAGGTTCATCCCCTGGTGAGCTCTTCCAACTCTTATGAACCAGCATCTGTAAATCTTCCACAAGGTTCTCTCATTACCTTCCTGTTTCAGAAAGCATATCTCTGCTGGCAAAACATTTTTTTTTCCTCCCTCTAATCCCCACTTCCTAAATTCTCAAAAAATCTTTTTCCTCAAGACTCAGAGATCACAAACATTGCATTGGGTGCTATAGTACATGCTGTTTCCCCCAAAAGTGCAAGAACAAAAGAAATCCAGATTTTAAATAGTCAGTCCAGACCTTAAGTATTGCTTTAACAGCCCAAGAAGGTCTGGCCACACTAAGTTCCCTGAAACAAGCAACAACAGAATCCGAAATAAATAGGCAGAGACATGAAGATATTTCTGGAAAGACTTGAAAGGAAGTCTATTAAAGAAATAGGTTCTGGTTAGAAAAGCATGTCTGATGCACTAACCAAGACATCCAAACATAAATGTGTGGAAAAAAAAAAGTGCTTAGAGCACCTCCTCTGAGGTGTTATAATCAACTTCAAAACATATCTGAACCTGCCCTAAGCCACAGAAATGACATAACCTCAGCATTTGATTAGAACTGAACAAAGCAGTACTTGCTACCATGGACACCCCATGCGACATTTTCAAGACTGATAGTTTCTGAAAAAAAGTTCAGTTTCCACAAGAGCACAACTTAAATAGTACATCCTGAGGTTTTCCTCTAAGAACTTTTCACATGAGTTTTCCTGCTTCCTCGTTGACATTTAGATGGATCTGCTCAGCAAAGGGAGAAGATGGCTCAGTAAAGAGAAACTGATTATGAATTACAAGAACATGAAAAAAAAGAAAATTAATTTCTCCTCCATAAATATTTTCAGCCACACTGACTGAAGGCATCATAGTAATTGTGTTCAGGGCATTTTCTTCACAAGGAAGTGTAGGTTGAACACTGTTAAACAAACTTTTACTGCCGCTGACATACAAAAAATTGCCTTATCTGCCACTTTACTACACTATTTTATCAACATTCAGCCATCATATGCTTCTATAAATACATATGCCTACATGCTTTGGTTTATGGACTATTTCTACTTTTGTGTTTCTTCCCCTCCTAGCTCTTCCCTACTGTTTAATTTGAGGAAGTTCTCCCCAAAACAGGTTTAAACTCCTATATCTGGGATGAAATTTAGCTCTTAATCTGCACCATATGGACCAGGTATGTCTACAGCTGAAAAATGAGGGACAATCAAAGTCACAAGATGCTGAAGAATGATGAAGGCCTTTAGAAATACAGTGAGGCTGAAAGATGCACAAAAAGGAATTCTGTGAAAAAAAGAGAAAGATAAAGAAAAGGAAATTAATTCCTTGGAATCTACCATAAAAGTGTATTTTCAATCCAGGTAACCCGGACTTCTTTTTGGATTACAGGCACCTCTGAACAACAGATCTGTGGAAAGAGTAGTTTCCCACTGAATTAAGAGGCGAAGTTTACCAAAAAGAAGAGATGTGTAAAGAAGATATCTTTAGGAAATTATTACATCTTGCACATGGAAACTAAATAGATGGTGAAAACAAAATAACAGAGCCTAGAAGTGCAGGAGGGAATATAAGATTTTAAAACTATAGCAAGGACATTAATAAAACAATCTTCAGCAGAGGAGAATCTTGTCCTAAAAAAAGATTCACTATAAACATCTCTAAGATCTGCATTATAATAATATGAAATAATTTTTAGAGAGATGGCTGTGTTATGATTCAAACCTTGGATGGGAGAGTTTAAATTATCTGATTTACATTATCTCTAGCACTGCTCTGTTATGCCCTCAGGGAAGATGGTAGGGAGTGGGAGGGGAACTTATGCATGAAATGTGAATTTTCATTATCCTCTAATGTAGATGAAAACATGGGAAAGGTGAATCTTCATCTTAGAGTTGCTGAAGTCCAAGAGGTATCACACATTTCAGGGGCAGCTGAGTGTATGTAATGCCCTTTGAAAAAAGTCAACCCCTTGTGTATGGAAGGTAGGCAACAAAAGGCAAAACATGCAAAAAAACCCCGACATTGTTATTGTCCATTCATGCTGGTAGCAGCTCCACCCTGGCTGCCTGACTTTGAATACACAGGTTTACAGGAACCCATCAGTTCTCAAATTCACTGAAGTGGAATGTGATCTGAACTTTAATGCCTTTGAACATCTATGAAGATTTCAGACCTGACAGGTGAAAGGATAACTGTTTTGCCCTTTTCTGTCATTTGTGTCAGACACCAAGTACAAGCCATTCCTGAGGAAGACCTGTCCAAGCCACTGGGAGAGTCTTCTAGTGAAGTATCACAACATGTTTGCTCAGATAGGATCAAGGGATTGTTCAGGATGACATCCTGAGGTGTCTGGTCCAACCTTCTGCTTCAGACAGGGTCAGCTTCAAGAACAGAGCAGGTTGCTCAGTACTTTAGAATCACAAAATATCCTGAGCTGGAAGGTACCTGTAAGAATCATTAAAGTCCAGCTCCTGGTGTGGCACAGGACACCCCAAGAATCACACCATTAATTGTTTATTCTTACAGCCACCACTGAAATCTACTTAGTCCTATTTTACTAATAGAGATTACAAAATATAGAGTGACAAATTTCAAAGAGATTATTCATCAATGCATAGCCTGATTAACCTGCCTGTCCATCTGTCCTCCAGAGTCAGGCCATGGCACTAGTCATTCCCTCCAAAAGTCCAGGAGATAAGGTCTTGAATAACACATTGCAATGTTTTTGAGAGCCAATCTCTCATCGTTCAGTCCCCATTTATCAGACTGGAGTTCACCTACAGATCAATGGGAAGGTTTTTGCTTGAAAGTGTTTATCATGGAAAGTAGAATAACACTTTTTTTCAGATTCTGCCCATCACCAGAAAAGGCGTCTTCACTACACCACTTAAAGAACTTTGTCCAGTTCTATTTGAATGACCAAAACATTGAAACTCTCCTAGAAGGAGCTTCTGAGCAGGCTGTATTAACCATATCATCTCACTCCTAGATTCTACTAGCACATTCTTTATGTGCATATTTTCTTTAAATACCTATGGGTACCCTCTCAGGGGAAAACTTTAAGGTCAGAAGTTTGTGATTCCCAACAGTAATTTAATACAATATCAGCTTACTGCCAGGAGGAACCCTCTTTTGATACAAACACTAGAGAGCCAGCATGGCTTCAGTCTCCTTTGTTTATTTGAGAGCGTTTTTTCTCTGAGAGCTTTACTGTTTCTTAAAGCTCACAAAAAGACTGTTACAAATCTACTATCACTAAATATGAAGTGATAGGACTATAGCATCTTGCCATTAAATATGTTTATTTTAGCAACAATAAAACCCTACCACAGCACCCATTTCTACAAGAAAGCTGGAAATATCAACAGAAAGGTACCTCCTGCTCTTGCTCAGTAGTCTTCACTTCTGCCTTTGATCCAGCTTAAATAAGGCATGAAGTACAGCAGTCCCCTATGAAGATGCATAGGCTTTCCCTCACTGCCCTCACTGTCTACAGTTTCAGATGGGTTACAGAGTGGTTCATACTTCTGCCCATAGCTTCACTATAATGGTTGTGGGTTTAAACCTGTAGAAAACAGGCACTACTTCCAAGCAATATGCAAGATATAAGCAGCTGCTGTTAGGCCCATTCACTACCAAAGGAACATTATTCCCACTGGTCTTTATGTTTGTATGTGTAAAAGGCTTGAACTCTCTGTGATGACAGCCATTTTATCCTTGTTTAAAGGCTTCCAATAGACTAAGGTCCGATATTCCCTCTCCAAAATAATACAATTGCAAGATTGCCTGTTTGAGAAGGAAACTGCCTGGGTGGGCCATGAATTAAGTGGGCCCAGGACAATGACTTCATTTGCTTAAATAGTATGTGCGTCAATGAAAGCATTTGCTAAATAAAGAAACCTCCCAGCAATTTTCTTCCAAGTCAACATTCACAAGCTGTGGTTTAGCATTACCCTTCCTTTTGTGAAGCTGTAACACATTGCAGAGGTTATGAAACTCCCAGTATTAGTATCACCAGATACTAATAGAGATAGTAAGGGGTAAGGACAGTCTAAAGGAAGTGGCCACTTCTGATTTGATGCACCTTTTTTTTACTTGCTGGGACACACTTTTCCCTCCAAGATTACACCAGGAGTCTGATCAACTGATGTTATTGCTGGATTCCAGAAAAGTGGGGAGGATGTAAAAGGATTAGGGAAAATGCCAGAGGTCCCAAGGGCACTCTAAAATTTGGATAACTTATGAGATTCACTGGCTTGTCTGCTTTGCAGGATATAGAAAGCATTTGAACCATAAATCCTAGAGAAAAGGGAGAGGGAAGTAGCTTTTTTGTTGTTATTTTAAGGGATGTTCTTACCTTCTCCATCGAAAATAGGCTGGGTTTCCATGGTAGGCGTTGGCTTCGAACCATCATCTGAATTGAGGGTTAGAAAGAATCGAAAAGAAACTACCATTATTGAGGTAAATACTATCTACTCTCCAGTACTGTTGAATGATTGGGATTTGTACATGGCCCGGCCAAGTCCAGAAGAGAGAGAAGACAGACAGAACAAAATCATTTCATGCTAAAAGCAATAACATTTTACATAAAATATGCATCAAGCCCTTTTGATACACTTAAAAAGCCTCCCCCCTCCCTCCTCAAACCACTGGTGTTTATCACCTGGTAGTCTCCCCAGAAGGCAATTAATTGCCTTTTTAGCCTCAGGTCAGTTTAGTTTTACACAGGCCATTTCCTGAGACAGCAAAGGTTCTGGAGATTGCTGTCCTGTTGCGTCTTTCTCCTCATTCCTTTTGTTCAAAAGAAAAATTCTTCTTCTGAAACTTACCTGTGTAGAGTTGGCACCAGCATTTACTGCAGAGCTGTTAGAAGGGGATGGTCAATAGCAAATCTTTTTTATTCACAATGACTGCATCAAGGTGTTCTCTAATTGCAATGTGGTGACAATATATTCCAATGGAAAATTGTGGAACAATTTCTCTTACATTAGGTTTAGGTTTAGTGAGTCTGTATTGCCCATGACAGTATTTGGTGAGTGATCTCTCCTGGACCTTAACTCACAAACTTTTGATACATTTTCTCCCCTATCCAGTTCCAGAGCACAGTGAGAGAGCAGCTTTGGTGAGTGGCTAGCATGTAGCCAGGGTCAGCCTACTACACCTAGAATTGGGCTTTTTTTTCCTGCTTGAATTATAGTGACTTAAAACCTCTGATTTCTAGTAACTATTCTTTGCATGTGTTATTGGCAAGAATGACACTAAGCAGCAAAGTGGGCAGGAACCTAAAATGTAAAGTTGCACAGTGAAAATCTGTTGGAGGGAGGAGTCCATGCCAGAAAAGACAGGCTTGCCTCTCTCCATGACCATCAGAAGCACAGGGCAAACACTCTTTGAAGGAAACATACATGGGACAGTTCTTCCTAGAGGAAGCAATATCTGCCCTTAGCCTTCTCTTATATCAGCTCCATTTACAGAAGTAAAAGACCACTGGAAAAGGAAGGGAAGGGCTGAGATGGAAAACAGAAGCTTGTAGACTTTTTCCACCCATACCTGTATTTGCAGTTTTTTTAAGTGAGGAAAAGCTTGAACACCTCTTCCACAGTTCATTTATTTTATGCATTTCCAAACAAAGTAGTCTAGTTCACAGAAAGCAAAAACATGCTGATAATTCCATTTTGACCTCAGAGATCCACTGAAGTAAAGGACATTGACAGAAATGAGACACCCTGTTGTCGTGTTCCTCTTCATCACTGTATTTGGTTTTATGCTAAACTGCAAGTGTAACAAAAAATACTAAGAAGAAAAAATACTCACCATTCCTCAGTCAGCTCTTGTTCTGAGCTTTTCTATTACTGGGCATTACCAGTAACCTGGATAAGCAGTATTTATTTTTTCTAAAGTTTGAGCAACTGATTTGGAAAAAAATCCTGAATATTTCTTAAATTATATGGAGGAAGGTTTTGCCCTTTAAAGGCTCTTTGGATAGAAGTAAATAGCTGATCTGCACTTTCAGTGTTAGAATAGGTTGCTCTGCTTTTGCAAGACTCCAGGAGCCACAGCTATGTCTTGTTACTTATTTAGGATGGCACTTTACAATGTAACAAAACAGTGAACAGAAGGTAATTAGCATGACTGGCTTTAAAGATTGAGAAGGCAACCACAAACTGCTGAAGACACTCATAAAACAACTAGAAAGGTGAATAATTCTCAAGTTATACAAAACAGGAAGAGACCTGGTGTTAAAAAAAGACCAGTGCAATAATAAGTTTCTTATTGCTCTCATGAATGCTTCTGCACCAAGTAATTACAGAATTGCTTTTCAGATTTAAAGCAGCAACCTGGAAGCCAACAATGGGGGAAAATCAGAAGTCGATCTGAGCCACAGCACTTGATCCAAATCATTATTTGAAATTTGGCAGAACACAGGATGGTTCAGGTTCAGGGGAATTCTTTCACATTCATGTATGTACAAGGAACACAGCAGCAATTACAATTTGTCAAATACGTTCTTCTTAAAGAGAATTCTGCAGCAGCTTTTGTATGAAGTTAGCCATTAAGCTACTGGAGAGTATTAAACAAACCTTTCAGTTCAAAGCTATTGTTTAAGATAATCTCAGTAAAATGGCTCAATGGATTACACAATCATTTCCTTACTGGATTACTAAAGCCAAATTGTCACTAAGTCCACATTGTAGCAGCACCCAGCACAGTATTAAGGGTTTTGCAAATAGAGAGAAGTATAATTACTCCCCTGTTGTTCAAGGAAGTACAGTTCTTTCATCACACATACAAGAAAAAAATGCAATAGGCAAGAGCCCTGTAATTACATTCACCATATTTCAAAAATCAAAAGCCAGGGATATTTCTGATTGTTTTTTAAAGGTCATGAAATAGTCAATAAAAGACAAAAATTGCACTTCATTAAAAACACCATGCTCACTTCCCAGCTGCCAGCTTCTTACTCTGAAACTACCAATTTCTTTCCTTAAACTGAAGAATTCTCAGCAAGTCTCAGTGTTCCAAATTAGCTTACATCAAGTTTCACTGCTGTTCCCTCACAGCAGAAAAACCACCCTAATACTTGCCTGCTCTTACTTGATTTTTCCTCTCGCTCAATACTCCGTTTGTCACACTGAACATTTGTTCCACTGCTCTGTTCGCTCCTCACAAACAAGGCATAAGTTCTATTTTACCTGAAAGTTTTGAAAAACAATTTGTATTCCTTAAATAAAAACTTCAACGTAGAACAAAACCCTTAACTATTCCAGAGGCCTAAGGTCTCCTGTGACACTATATGAGAAGTACAGAATACTGTTACTTTGGGTACAAAGGTAATGAAGTATGTTCACTGGGTACAGTCTCTTCCTTTCTTCAAAGAGCTGTTAAATTCCACACTTTCAAAAGAGGCATGCCACTGCAATAGTTCCTTATACACAGCATGTCACAGAGATTAAACAGATCAAGTGTTACTTCCTAATCCCTCTAGATAGCAATGCTCCCAGATCAGAACTCATGTAATTCAGAACCACATCCCTTGGCTGCAAAATACTTTCAGAGCCTTGAGGAGGAGTTCACTGGCATACTTCTCTTCCAAGTTTTACAACCCAGCATGAATACTCACTTTCTTTTTCCAAGACCACTGTCTACAGACAGTATCACTCAGCAGAATACCTCCTCATTGGACATTTTAAAGCTATAAAACTCCTCTAGTAAGTGTACTCTTCCTAGGGTACACTTGCAAAAGTTGACAGCAGATTTTTCTGGCTCAACTGCTGTCAACTTTAAAATGGTATTTTTATCTTGCCTCAGGACAAGAGTGAAACAGGCAGGTCTAAATAAGATTCCCTAAACCATTTTCACGTTAAGCTATCTTGGATATAAACTAGAATTCCACTACTACTATAAGAAGCTCATAAGCAAGAACAGTTTTTATTGCACTTGACTGACATTGACTTGAAACTGGGACAATTACTTGCACATCCTGATCTACTACTAGTGCTGGGCAAGAACTCTTTATGGTCTCACTAGAATACCCTCCCCATGTCTTGTCCTTGCAAAACATCTAGCAAGCATCCACATCTGCAATGACTGTAGTGTACACTGGGGTTGGGGGAGAAGGAGATCCAGTTCATGCAAAGGACACCTGTTAAAGTGACCATTTTACTCTGAGTGACAAGCACTAGGCCATGAGCAACTTAGATTATGTCAGGAGAAAAATAAACTCCTTGACATAAAAAAGCATTATTCCTATGGAAAAATGTGAAGTAATTGCCTGCTGCTGTGAATTACCATTCTCAACTCAAGCTACCTAATGGAAGGTGCAGAAAGGGGAAAAGTTAGGAGATAAAAGTATGCTGAAGGTATACTGAAGGTTGATGTTGCTGGGGAAGCACATAGGTCTTGGTCTGCTAATGTGAAGATGCAAGTACTCAGATTACTTGTGCAGTGAGTATATTTTTCCTGGGTAGGAGATGTGATGTGGGAGGCTAATGTTCTCTTCTGACTGGAATCCATGAGGCAATCTGTAAACATTTTTTTTTAATTTTGAAGATCACAGGTGTTTATGAAGTCCATCATCCAGGCTATATACAAAATCTAATCTTTTTTGAAAGCCTATAGGTTGAACATCAATGATTCCCAGACTTGAGTCAGACTGATAGAATAAGCAGATGACAATTTTAAGTGCATAGTTCTGCTCTGGGAAGAGGCAGCCTTCTTCCAGTGTCAAGTGGTTCCTTCACTTACCATCATCTGGTTTTGGCTGAGTCATTAGAGAGCACAGCTGAAGCTAAATTGGTAACTTAGAGCACAGAGAACCAGGACAATGAGTGAACTCTTAGCAGGTCCTGTATGATGCAGCAGTCCACCCTTAGCAAAGATGTCAAGCCAACAACAAGAGAGAAGAGCTGACCTAGGCTCCAGTACTCCTGAGGGACTCAAGTCATACATACTCATTCCTGCAGCTTTAGTAGCTCTGGTCAGATGAACAAAGAGCCACCAAGTCAATTAAGCTCCTTGTATCCATGCAGCTCCTGAATCTTGAAGATGCAGTTTTGACTTTGACATTTCTATGTATTACCGCCAGATCCAGGGTATTTTAAGTATTAAAAAAAAAAAAGAAGAAGAAAAAAGAAAAAAGACAACAAATCTTGTGTTTTGTGTTTGCACTACATGGGGTCTTAGACAAAAATACATGTCCCTTCTAGTATTGCAGAGGAGGAGCAAATTGTTGCCTTAACCACAATCCTTCCCTAAATTAAATGAAACAATTTCAGCAAGTCATAATTAATTTAATAGTCTATGCAACTTTTATGTACAGACATATATTGCCAACATAAGTGCAGAAAGTTAGCATTTATTCAAAGAAATTCCTTCAATCTGGCCAAACAAGGTAAGTTTTTGCAAGCAGCTGAAACACACCAGTGCAGATAGACTCCCCTGCCAAGTTTTCACACTCCTGTCCATAAAATCATTTAGGTTGAAAAAGACCTCTAAGATCATCAAGTCCAACCACTTCTATGCATGGAGATCCCACAGCTGTTATGAAAAAAACCCAGCTTTTTAAACCAAATCAGCAAAAGCCACGTTCTCACTCTTTATTGCTTTAATTTTAAGAAACAGCAGCAATGTGCTGCCTTTGGATAGATATAACAACCCCCAAACACTTGGACGTGGACAAGTGAAGTAAAATTTTGCTTAAAAAGGGGAAAATATGCCTAAACATTCAAGGGCTCTGTAGGGCTTAATGAGCTCCTAACTGCAAAGGTTGACTTGCACTGTCACTGCAGTAATTTTTCTCTTCCTATGTCATCTATTCTGTATGCCATATGGATATGGGCAGCCTTTACTTCAGCACTGCATTCCAGATATCAATCAGATAGGATAAGGAGCCTTTCCCTGTGCCTTCTGGAAGGCATTAGTTCCCCCCCCACTTCCTTCTCACATCTCCCTCGCAGGTGCATCAACATGAAAAAAGCCACTGAAGCCCCAAGGACTTTGTGGTCCAATGTACTCAGTGTTTGTTTGGCAGCACAATTCTTCGCCCTGCAAGAAAGCCTATCCCATGCACAGACAGCTGGAAGTAACTCTGACCCCTGTGACACAATTCAAAGCCTCCTCTGTTTGGCTTTTTGATTCCTGATTGACACACTCACTGCCAGGCAGAGATAAATGCTGCTGGGAGGACAATGTTGATCTGCTCGACTATTCTTGTGAAGGACTTTTTCAGAATAATAAACAAAAAACACTGGTGTGCTTAAGTGTCTGAATAGAACTGGAGGTAGACAGAGAGGGGAGTGGAGTGCTTTACAGAGGCTGGCAAGTCGACTGAAGAGTTAATTGTCTGGGTGTACAATGAGTTTATTCTGATCACAAACAAAGAGCTCCCTCTTCCTGGGTCTAGTCCTTCAAAAGCAAATGTGTCAAAAGCAGTCTGGAGCAGCACTCATTAATAGCAATGCTCTAGTCTCTGGGGTTCAGTGGCTTTAAAACTATTGAATCTTGAGATTCAGGCAGAATCTCTCTAAAATCCAAAGTCCTTATTTACTGCCTAAGTTCTAAAGGGAGTTCTACAGTAATTAGCCAAAAGAAACCTCGCCTCTAACCTCTCAGTCTCTGCATTCTTTAAACAGCTTCTTTTGAAAAATTAAGACATAGCAAGGTATTACCCTTCAAACATAATGCTGTAGACACCTTCCCCAACATGAGATCCAGTTTTATATTATTTCAATTATGTGTCATGTAAAAGTGACCCTTAATATCTCATACTTGGAAAGATACAAAATCCCAGCCCACATCTGGATGTGTATTTCAGAGCTTGCACTATAACAGGTCAAACCAATACAACGTCCAAAACCACCCCCTGCCTCTGGGGAAGTTCAGATCCAGATTCAGATTTAAACTTTGTAGGTTGAACCAAGCCCTTAAGGTAATTACCACTTAAAATACCTGACTCCCTTGTAAGTTGTGCAAACCTTTCTGGGGAGAAAAAACATCTTCCTAGTGCTGCTGCATGGAAGACAAGGCAGCTGAAAACCGAGCCATTAGACTTCACCACTTTGATGGCAAAACTCCTAGGGATTTTGGTGCCAATGCAGAGACACTACATGTTACTTGAACAAGCAGCAGCTACAAAGATCAGAGAATTAAGCTGAACTGTTAGTGAACTTTCTCATCAAGCAAATTTGCTTCACTACTTGTGAAAAGTTGTTGTTTTAACAGACCTACAAAAATCTATCATTCCAAAGCACATTTTTCTCAAGTGTATGGGCACGCTTCCGAGCAGAAGACAAGCTACCTGAAGATTATTAAAGCCATTATTTAAGAGCACTCACCTAATTCAAGCTTGAGACTCACCCTCTGCTCTCCCCTTTCTCAAGCTAAAATCCCCAATATAGCGCAATCAACTAATTTAGGAGGACAGAAGGGAGCCACAAGTTTGTGTGATCTCTCTTTTGTTCTACTGAGTAATAAGTGAGAGATTCAAAACCTCAAAAATAAGATTTCTTGGTTTGCAGCCAGTTTCTCTCCAAACTGTAAACAGTAAACCACAGTCTTAACCAGCTTTGCAGGCCTGGACTTTTGGACAAGAAGCAGCAGTACCCCACAGGTAGCCTGAGTACTGATGTAACTCAGAATAAGGAACCTGTACACAGTCCTGTTGTTTAGAACCAGAATTCTCAGTTCATTTTTGGGCCAAACTCCAACACAGAGATGATCTTCTCTACAAAAGCAATTTGTACATAAGATATGGGATAAAGAAGCACATGACCAGATCTTAGTTTGGTTATCAGAGCATTTCTGAGGTCAAATGCAAGGAAGCTTAAATGGAGAACACCTGTCACTGCACATAGATTTACCTTCCTGCAGTCTTACACTGTTCAGATTTCACAGCAAAACTCCTTCCCAAACGGCAAAATAGGTCTCTTCAAAGATTTGGAAATAACAGGAAAAATAAATGCCCAAAGCCAGATTTGAACCTTATCTGTTAAAAAGGTGAAGCAGGTAATAAAGGTCAGGTTACTTTTGAGACCATCTTCAGTTTAGATTTGCACAAAAAGCTTTCTTTTTGATCAACATGGAATCACTGTCAAGCTGTGAAGACATTGTCCCCACTGTATCCTCCCCCACTTGCAGAGGCTTCTTATTCACACCCTTCTGTAACAATCCCAGCAGCAGTTTTATTCCTTAAGCAAACAGAAATCATCCTGTGACTTAGAAATACATGGTCCTGTCATCCAGCTCTGACTTATAGAACTAAGCCTCCAGTTATGCCACTGCCTCAAAGATAATGGCAACTAGGTTGCCAATTATTTTAATTGTCTTAAGTAAAAAAACCTTTACTTCACCTCCAGAGTGGCTCAAATTCCAGGAGAAGGAGAAAAGAAAAAAAAAAAAAAGAAGAAAAAAAAGAACCTGCATATCCATTCAAATGCTCTTGAGGGAGCTGCTATGATACAAGTAATTTTTCTTAATCTACCATTTCCACTCTATCAGATTCAAGCCCTTCTCTCTTTGAGCTTAGTCCCTCTCTTCCATCATAGGTAAAGTACTGCAATTCTTTGGAAGAAAGGACTATTTCCCTGGCATTGCTATATTTTTCTATCCAACTGCTGTTCTGGCTACATTACTGAGTTAAAAACCAAAATGTTCTCCTTTTTTAAAGTACTGTATAAACTATACAATACTTTTAGCTTGAAAGATGACCGTATTCCCAATCCCATGGTTTCAAAATTCATTCTTTTACTTTGTTCATATATCTTCTGAAGTAAGTTATGCAGCAGCAGGGACAACACTAAAATCCCTCTTTGGATTAGAGTCCATTAGCCCCACTGAACAGCTTACCTAGAAATGCAACATATAAGTGCCATATATTGACTTGTATGTTTATTTCACAATACTAATGAATAATTAAGATAATTTCAGATCATAGTATCTAGCAGCAGCCAAACTATGAGCCCATCCTCACCAGCAATGTAAGAATGTTTAAAACACTATAGTTCAACTACTTGTTGGGAAAGGAGAAGGGGAACAAAGCCCAGAGTCCCAGCTCTGCTTCTGTCATCTGGTAAATTTTCAGACAGGATCTCAGCCTGCCTGTCATTGCAGACTGATGTTTCACAGCTGCTAGCAATGTTCTGCACACTAAAGAAATGAACCTCGACCACCATGGAAAGTGGCTCTTCTCCTTATGAACCAGCAACAATTTCAGTATGTAAAAAATCAGCTACGACAACACCTGGGAAGGCTATTGGAATGCCTTCAAAACTAAAAAACACACACAGGCTGCAGAAAGAGGCTCCCAATGGGAGCAAAGAATATTTTTCATTCAGCTGTGTACTTAAGCTGTCCTTCAAGAGTCTAATGCCATCCCCCTACCGAGACACACACCTGAGGGGAAATGGAGACACAGCTAAAAGAATCAGGGGGACTAAATGGTTTTTTGGCATGCTCATAACACATAGCACCAAAAACTACCTATTACCAAAAATCACGACTACCTAACACATTTGCTGAGGAATGATGACATATTTACCAATTACCAGTGGCAGCTGGCTGTAGGGATGGCAGTCAGTTTCAAAGCAGAGTCTCCAAGGCTCATTTTGACCAGCAGACACCTTCACAGGTCAAATGGCATAGAAAAGCTTTGCTGTGGTAAATACAACCCAGCAATTACACAGCTGTAAATCCAGCACTTCCTTTTTTTCTACAGAAAAGGATCAAGGTAGTGAAGATGAGGGGAAGAACTGAAATGACCTTATTCTTCAGGGAGATTAACAATTGAAAGGAAATAAGCTGTAATAAACACTGAATAAAGAATTAGGCTCTATGTCTGTGCAATAAAAACTGCATCCAAGTGCATATCAATATAAGCTACAACCAAATTATTTGGAAAAGCTGGTGCCAATCCATAGAAGGGATATAAGGCCATCTTCCTCCAAGAAGGAGCACTGTCTGTATTAATGAACTGAGGAAAGGGAGGTGAATTAGAAGAGGCAATGTAATACATGGCTGCTCCAGAGTCCTGGCACTAAGCTTCACAGGGAAACTAGAGAGAAGAGGCACAAGACAGAGAAACAGACTAGCAATATTATACAGGCTGGGTAAATCACAGTCAGCAAAAGCTGGTCTATAGACTGTAAGGAGTGCTTGTTGGTGGATTTGTTTTTTTTTTTATCCAAAGCAGAAACACCTCCAAAGTGTCAGTATTACTTACACTGTAGAGTGAGTGATGAGATCAAAAAAATCAGCAATAGCTAGCACTGGGAATGTTTAAAAATAGATTGAAGGAGGGGAAGTAAAGGAAGAGATGCTTAACATTTTTATAGTTTCGTACTTGGTAGAAGAACTTTTTTATTTCTCACCCTGTAAACACTACAAGTATTATAGATACTGCAGAATTTTAAGCTACAGTATCTTAATTTTGAACCATCTTCCATTTGGCACACTGCCTTGAGTGACATTTGAAATAAAACAGGGATCAGAAATGTTTCCACACAAAGAAATATTTTGTTTAAGGCACCATATCTCATAGCAAGATTTTTAGCATTTGACATAGCCCTACACTTTGAGCAAAGTTTGCAAAAAGCTCTATAGCACTGTCAACAGCTGCATGATCACTGCTGGCAAAAGCAACAACCACCTTATGATTGTTTAGTTTAGCCTCTCTGGTTTTATTCTACCTACAATATATCACTTTTTTTTTCTTCTTTTCCAGGAGCCTCTGCTTTGATGTGAAGTATTCTCTGTCTCCACATAGCCCAATAGACACCCCCTCCTCAACTACCTCCCCTGAAAGGCTGCTCAAAGTCCAAAATCAACTACCACCTTGTCACTTCTAAGCTGTGCAAGGGCCCAGATAGCTGCAGCTGTGGAAAAGGGAGCACATCTGAAATGCCCACAAGAACACTGATTCTGATTAAGAAAAAAACCCCAACAATTGTTTTGCAAGCTTTATATAGTAATAACAAGACCCCTAGCTTTGGAAACCTTTCTGAAGCTAGCTGGTAATACATGGTGAGCTGGGGCACGAGGTGTGGAAGAGTGTGGTTGCAGTACCACACTTTCTTCCTTCTCTCCCCAGTATCACTCACATTCCCTTTCACTCCTCTCCTTCCAGCTCTGGTTTCTTCAAGGTAAAGACTCTATAAATTCTCCCACATCTTCAAGGCCTATAAGTGGGGGGTTGGAGACAGCAGCAAATTTGCCAGATCAATGGCCATTTGAAATTCAGACATATGGCTGAAGCCCTACAGCTGCATGTGTTAATTACCACACGTGTCCCCTGTAAAGCAGTCTGTTAAACACAAAAAGAAAACAGAAGAGAAAAAAGCCTTTCCAAGGGATTAAGTAAATAGTCTAAATTTTTGACCCTGCTCCCCCAGACACATGCCTGTGTATAAGCTGCCTTCCTTTCTCCCAACACCTGCACACTGAGGAAGCACAAGACCCCTGCCACCTCTAGCCATGTGCAGCCAACCCATCTCAGAGTGTACTTTCCCCCTTCCAGCTCCTCATTTCCAGCTTCTTCTCTCGCCAGCCCCTCTCCCTTTCTCCTTTAGAGGACTAATTCCTGGCTGACAACCAGACTAGCCTTGGGCTTACAATACGCCTTTTCATTTCCTCGCAGGCAAAGAGAATGGATACCTCACTGTTATATCTGTATTGCATGTGTGAAAATGAAGAAAAAGGAGGGGAGGGGGAATATATGTTTTTCCACTGCTTGTTTCCACAGTTTTTTTCCTCCCTGGATCATTAAAGAGGAGTGTCAGAGCTTTAGTGAGTGAGCACAATTTTGCTCTCTAAATACATAGACCCAGCTTTTTCACCCCAGAATCTGAATATTATCAAAAGGAGGTTTTCTATTTGATTATGACACCAAAGGGACAGTTCTTCACTGTGAGGGAAGGAATGGAGAAGAGAGGGAATCAAGTATGGTAACAGTACCTGGAAGGACCTCCAAGCGATCTAATGCGTTTCAGAAGGAAGTGTGTATGTACAGAATAAAGCATCTCAGTGTACACAGGGCATAAGTGACAACACATTCTAAACATTAACATATTTTTATTTCAAGGTGAAGGTCAATCTTCAAGTTACAGACTGTCAGACATCCACAGGTGTATTGTTCAAAATGAACCAGAGACAGCTGATTTTAAGAATCATCTCATTTAATGGCATATTTGTGAGAAGCTGAACAGTCAAGATGAAACCTGTCAAGCCCTTACACAAATTGCTTTGCTGCAGCACCTGAAGGTCCCATCAGAAACTGAGCACCAGGCTGAGCCCAGGAACATGTAATAAAAGACACAACACTGCCCAGAAAAATTCAGTCAGTGGGGAAGACTTCTTCCATCCTTAGCCTTTATCAAAGCATTTTGCAGTGCAGCTCCCTTGCTGTCAACATAGAACAAAAGTCCAGATGAGCACACAGAGGAAAGCTGTTATTACAGATAGATCTGTTGTAAAGAAGCTTTAATTCCCTTAGGTGCCATCTCAGGAACTTGAACAAACATTGAGGTTGTCGCTCCAGCTTCTCTCTACCTTATTTAAGGGCACACATGGTCTGCATGCATTCAAGATTTCCCATCACAATTTCATAGTTTATTTCTCTTATAGAGAAACTTTGACAGAGCTCATGGGGCAAAGGAGTTGAAAGGAAAGTATTTCCAGCCCCTTGACCAAACACCTGCACCACGACAAAACACATTTCCTGGTGCATTACTCTGATTTGAAAGAAAACAACACTAACATTCAGATGTCTAGATTGTACAAAGCATGCGAAGAATAATGCCAACAACTCTTAAAAAAAAAAGGTTTTGAGCCTACATAAAGTATTTTAACAACAAAACCAACTGACAGACCCCAAAGTTGTTCCATTTCTCTGCAAGCTGTAATGATCAGACACCAGAAATCCATGTATAGCACATAAACAGTTAATAATAACTTAATAGATGTTGTTTAATCAATTGTTAGTCTACTTATTAGATCTACTCACCAGGTTGCTCAATACTATGACTTAATAATTTAAAAACCTTTACAGCTGTTCTTAAGGCATTACAGACAGGACTTGTCTGTAGATTGCTATAATAACACTTGTAAACTACAATTTTATTAAGTCATATTATATAGACTAAGCTACCGATTGGAACTGCTACTTTATAGATGAAAGCAGAATTCTTGCATTGTATCAAACAAAATACACTTTAAAACAGAATTTGCCTTCTTTTATACTTGCCAATGAAACTTTCTTCAGTCTCAAATTTGATACATATGTTCTGAGGCCCACAAAAAAGTCTTGATGAAAACTAAACAATTTCAGACAAGGCAGCGATGTGAGGAACCAAAGGGATTTGTTTTAGTTCTACTGTTTATGTAACAAATTTGAAGTTTTACTTCTAGACTTTAATATATCAAAAATCTGTTTGCTTCATGTGATATATCTAAGCGCTTTTAGAACATTGCTCTGGGAAAGTTATCCAAAATACACAGTATTGTAAAATTACATTCCTCTGTTTTCAAAAAATTGATCACAATTCCCATTTAAAAGCTGGGTTTTGCTATATAATAAAATCTGTTATGTTGGCAAACTACAGTCTACTATACCTGTGAAATTGACTTGCTTTCTACAGTTACATTTAACTGGAACTTAAGAAATACTTTTCTAGATGATATACAGTATAGAGACAGCAATAGGAATCAGAGAGAATTCTGACTATTTACAAGCTGGCAAACCTACTGATTAAGTTAATAGTATTTTTTACAGAACTATTCTTGTAATAGGGAAGCAAACTTCAATTCTACTGCTAAGTTTGCTTGGAAATAAAAATATGAGCTAACCAAAATCTTATGTGCTACAAATTCCATCTACAGAAATTTTGCTCACAGCTCACTTGAGCTATTGCAGGACTGCTTTTTTTTACACTAACCTCCCCTTAACTTCTCAGTCAACTAAGCTTTTATCCTAGTTTCACGAAAAGCAGCACATATTCATGTTTTTCCCATAGACTGTTTCCTAACTCCCTGACTTTAACAGGGTAGACTGAGAAACTGCCACCATCAATATGTGGTAGAACAAATCAAGCTTTTGCACATCTGAAGGACTTGCAGCACTCCTGTAGCACACACACATAGCAAACTGGTTGCTTTCAGGAAGCAGGCTTATTACATATGCATAGTAGAGTCTGAATTTCCACTGAGCTGCACTACACACCCAGCTCTACCCACAAGCATCAAATTGTTTGTGCACATTTTCAGCACACGTGTATCTTTTACCCATGAAAGATCTGAAAAACACCAGTCCTAGTCTAGGAACATCACATGATGAAGCTAAAACAGTTCAGAAAATGATACTTGCATGAAAATTCTCCATCCGGATTTCTAAATTAGTATATATTTTTAATTAAAATATATACATTAAACATAAGGGATCCAGATGAATTCTTTGGGTAGCTCTGCAGACTTGCTACCTGCTAATGTTCTACAAGAAATTAAACACGAGATGGTGTTCACCAACTAGAACCATCACTTGACTTCATACTTCCTCGGTAAACTTGTATTTACTTCATCTTATCGATGAAGGCCACACAATATTTCTCTTTATTTGCTGTATTCTCCACTAATTGCTAAAGACACCAATGCATTTTCTCAGTGTTTATGAGGCTGGAGACACAGCTGAAGCTCAATCTGTGTAACAGCACAGTTGTGTTTCAATACAGTTTCAATATAGTATCGTGTTTCAGTATAATATTGTATAATATTATTATATTATAATAAGTATGATATTATTATATTATTATATTATAATAAGTATAATATTATTATAATATATTATAATAAGAATAGTATTATTATAATATTATTATATTATATTATAATAAGTATAATATTGTGTTTCTATATAGTACTGAGTTGAATCCAGAAAGACCTGGAGAAAGTGAAGACCAAAGTCCCAGTCTGATGTTTTAGTCACATTTCAATTTGGCAGGTATTATCTGTCTTCTGTGAGACATCCTGTGGAGGCCACATGCTCCTCTCCCTGCAAGCTGAGGGCAGGTGAGTTAGGGCCAGCTGCACCTGACTTCTTACCACCAGCAGACACAGCTTCCAGGTCCCCAGGTACAAGTGGCTCCATTTATTTTCCTCAGCACAAGCCTCCTTCGCCTGGGTTTGCCTGAGGAGAGTGTTCGCCCTTTACCGCTCAGCCTAATTACTGACTCACACTAATGGCTCATTACTGATTCAAATTGCTCAGTCTCTTGGCTGCATAACTGGGCCATTAGCATTTTCTAGAGGTAAGACTCTTGGAAAAAAGCACGAAAAAAGCCACAGAATGGGCCAACTAGCCCACAATTGCAGCCCAGAATTTTCCTGCCAACAAAGCCTGCCTTTAAACTAATTTCTGACAGTTAAACCCACAAAAAGGAACCCAATTCTACATGTTTAATTGGCAGGAATTTCAAGTTGCTCATCTTAGGTTTCTCAGCAGGAATTTCAAGTTGTTCATCTTAGGTTTCTCAAACTGTTTCACTGTTTTCTTGCATGCTGCAAACTCAAAGAGAAAAGGTTTTTTGCAGCTCCATACGAGAGTCATGTCAACATGTAAGATAGTGAGTGTACAACAAGCTCAGCCTGGGCTTTGCTCTTCTGCAGGGCCATTACATTTCACCAACAACTGTTCAGGCAATTGCAGATGCTATTGTCAGCTTTTGCAATAGGGAAACAAGACAAGTCAAAACAGGCCTGGAACATTTTGCACTGCTAAAGACTTTATACAAGAAAAAGGGAGTTCATATCACTCAAGACTCTTCATGACTGACACTGAAAGGTACTCCAGCCCAAATTTACACTGCAGTTGTATCACCTTTAAATCCCACATTACTGGGATCCATCCTTTTCCATTTCCTTCATTCAGATGGTTTAAAAATGGTACCATACAGTGTCCAGAACAGTAAACTAGCACTAATGAACCAGTATCCCCGCTTCAATATACTTCCTCTTTGCTCACTTTTGATTTTCTGTTTCCAGTTTTAAGACGGAAGACCAGGTGAATTTACAGAGATAAGCAGTTACATGGTTGTTTTTTACATCCCTCTGATTCCTAGGCAGACTACTTTTAAAACCTTCTTGGTGACTGTAAAAGACACTACTCCTGATTGCAATATGCTAAATCTGAGCTAAAACCCCAACACTTCCCAGATAAAGAAAATAAAACTTTATTTTGTTCCATGTTTACTTCTTTTGTCTCAAAGTATGGCACAATATCCCTGTGGCTGGAAAGGAATGCTCTGCATTCTTTAGGCAGGGAAGAAATCCAGTAAGGTTGGCTCCAAGGATGCCTTTCACTGCTTCTTAAAACATTAACAACATCCTAGTGGGAGAGACTGGGGAGATCCAGACCTCTAGAGGACAGCATGCATTTTCCTAGTGTCTCAGGATCATCAAACTAAGCAGCAACTGGAGAAAATTAATGCAAGAAGCTCCTTATGAGAAAGGACTGTACAAAGAGCAAAAGAAATCTGCAGGTTCTGGATACCCTAATCTCACAGAAGAGCAATTACATTTCTTGGGAACTTGTTCTTCACTTGTGGGAAAAATTCAGCACAAAAAGGACATTGGTAAGTGTCTGAGCTGAAAAGTCACAAAGCAAGCGTGCCCTGGAGGGCCTAGGTTCCCATTCCACCTCATGCAAACACACATCCATCTCCTCAGGCCCAGGTCTGCTCTGCCTCCCAGCAACTGAACACTTCTCAGACACAGAACAAATCAATATGGCCTATTTTAAAGTTTTAGGTTTGGTGCCAATTTAATTTGATTTAAATTACCTTATTGGGCAAATTGTATGATTAACTGGCATTGCATCATACAGCAACAGCAGCAATATAAAAATGGATAACCAGAGCACGGAATTTAGAAATAAGAAGTACCTCTTGCCAGCATGCTTGCCTGTTCTCTGTAGAAAGCTCCACAGAACCACTTTCTGGAACTACATGCCAAGCCACATGAACATAAAGCCATTTTGTTTTCTTCCCATCAGTAACAAGAGAGCCTGTGAGCAGAATCATGTGCTACCTCATATCTTCTGGTACTCCAAGAAGGTACTCTGGTACACACCTACTGAGCCCCAGAAATTAGAGCTCAACAGGAAGGAAAAGAGGGAAAAAGATCTGGAGAAAGAGTTATTACCAATAACCAGCCTTTTTCTCCTTCCAGTATTAATTTGTTTCTTCTAAAGGAGAGCTAATGTGCTAGTAAAGTCTTCATTTATTACCCAGCAGCATAAGCCTACCCATCCACGCTGTTTCTAAGGCAGAGCAGCCTCCACCCTTTTGCCCTGAAGACTTGAAAGGCACGAAGTTTATTAGCTCATATTTTACATTCCTGTATGAATGAGAAAAAAAAAAAATCACTTTTGAAAGTCTTAGCTAGTCTTTGTCTTCCTCAGAGTACCTATTCTGTGCCAGATATGCTCCTTGACTATAAGACCCTCACCCAGGGATGGAGAGAGGGGGGAGTCTGCTGTGCAATGGGAAAATTCCAAAAGCTCCCAAATCAGATGGCAGTTGCCCAAAGCGGTATCAGAAGTTTCCAGGCTGTGCCTCTGCAACAGAAGAGTCATCACTGACCCAGTGCCTGCTGGACCTCTCTTCATCCTGCCCCTTTTGTCACCTTGCAAAGGGCAATCTTTGCAGCAAGTGTCTGAACACCCAGATAGAACAAATAGTTATGTGCATGATGGCTTGCCACCAGTATTCAGAGAAGCCAGACCTGCAGCAACCACCTTGCTTCAAGAAAGCCAGGCTGTTCTTGATTCCAGCTTCCTTCCAACAGGACCTGATACCGGAATTTTGAATCAAGGTAACTTAAAGCAAGGAAAAAAAATGATAAGAAGGATGAATTCATCTTTAGATTAGTCATTTTCACACAAGATGAAAAAGTAATGCTGCGTCCATCAAATTTTAAACCAAATTATTACATCTTCTAAAAGCCCTCTTGATTTTCAAAGATCCATTAAATAGCTGTTCATAAGTATTTTTCTAACACAATGGAATAGGGCCAGACTTGCTTATGTGTGGGTTTCTAGCAGATATGAACAGATTCAGAACTGCAGGAGACAGAAAGTTTATATGACTGCTTGAAGCATTCTGGCCCAAAGGGAAATGTTTCCCCTTTGACAGCTACTGCACAGGACATTTCTGCAGCCACAGGACCAAGCATATCATCCTTAAAACAGGATGCCACAGGCAGCGCCAAGGAGAATCAATTTATATTACAAATTTTAAATTAGTTCATACCATTTACAGTTTTCTTTTTGCATGTTCCAACCCCTCAGTTAATAAAGGGAGTGCAGAAGAAAAAACAATTTCAGATGTTTTCCCCTTTTGCTCCTGTTTCTCATGAAATCCAATGTCAGCTGCTTTCAATTCTAGAACAGACCAGGACTACCCAGGTAAAAAGCCTACAAATAACTCCAAAATAATGCAGATTTCAAGAGCTATTTGATTTGCTTGTACTTCAGGCTAGACTGGCAATGATTGCATTAACAGAATTATAACCATGTGTTCAGGTGCCAATTACACATTAATGCATAATTAGAGGTTTAAAGAGACATGTCCTTACTTAAAATAAGAAACAGGCTTCAGCATTCAGTCTCAGCTAAGTAGTTTTCCTTGCATATTTCTTCTCCTTAACTTAAGCTATTATATACAAGCAATAGGCTGCAGAGCAGATGTGCTCAAAATACATCTCTACTCTGAATCCCCATTAAGTGTTTTCAGGACCTGATTGACATTCCAAGCATGGAAGATGTCCCTCAAAGTATTGGCATCAAAGTCAGTGTTTTCCTTCATTCTGAAGTGTCAGGAATAACTGGTTTACACAGTTAGCACTCAAAATCCTGCTTTGGTTATCAAAACAGGAACTTCTCCCAGGAAAGAGCATTCATCCTCACCAGCAGAAGTGAGGATGCATTCAGCACAGCTTTCCTGGAGTACGGAGATACACTCAAAAGCTGACTCTCCACTGGGGCTAGGAGGGGAAAAGGCTGAAAATTAGGGTGTGGAAAAGGCCTAAAGACATATTTGAGTGCTCCTCTATATATACTTCAGTGGTCAACCCTCCCAAAACCATTGCAGCAAATGCAAATCAGAGGACACAGGGAACAGCTGTGAATACTCACAGGAGAAGAACAATGACCCACCTAATGACTTGATCAGGAAGGGCAAGGACTGAAGACAGGAGTGTAAAGAAGGAGCATCAATGCCTGTGAGGTTTCCAAGCACTGGTAAGGTTTAATTCAGCACTGCTCCAATTAGCCAGAGAGTTTTATGCTCTGTTAAAAAACCCCAACTTTCAACACATACAAAGCCATAACCATGACACTGGCACTCCTGTTTCCCAGAATACAGATCATACTGACAGCCTTCCTAATTTCTAGGGATTTTACTGAGAAATGCTCAGCATATTACTTCAAGGTGAACAAGCAGAGGTTATTCTGGACCATCCATTTTTTGGGAAGCTCAGATTTCTTGTACTTCAACTTAGCTGAGAAGCACAGAGCAGAGAACACGCTTTTCTACTCCACAGGGAGCAGAACAGTCACCTTATTCCTCCTCCTGAAAGGGGAGCTCTAGTGGCACATCCACCCCTGCACCCTGGAGCTGGTTAGGAACCCATGTTCTGAGTTGTCTTAAGGGACTTGGCTGGGCAGCTGCTGTTACAAAAGTTGGTGAAGCACAGGACTCCACTCACCTTTCCTTCCCGAATTACCCTGGCTTGATGGTTTATCAGTTACAGAACCTAAAGTGAGGAAAAAAAAGAAGAAAATATATCCATTTAGATGCTGCATGATCACACAGAGCATATGCTGTCACAATAATACAGTCAATATCTCAACCCATAAAGCATCTATTTTACTTGTCAACAGTTCCATTTAAGACTCAGAGAGCCTGTGGCTTCAACCAAATTGAAAAGTATAAGGAAGTTTTATGCATGAAGACATTAAATTGGGATAAGGGTAAACAAGAAGTCTTTAGTAGCTGGATCTAGTGATTTGAAAGACTTCAACAGAGCATCATGTTAGTAAGAAACCTGGAATAAATCCAAGAGCAAGAAGGAAAGATCAGTAAGAGTCACTTCTTTCATTTGCAAATGTCAGGAAGAACAAATCAAAAGCAGATGGGGAGAGTGTGCAGGGAATGCAAGCACAGTATTCCAGAGGAAAGGGATTAAGTGGGACAATTTGCAGAAAATGGATTTCAACCAACCCCTGAACATCCCCAGCTGTTTGAAATGGGACACTGAATAAGATCCAGCATGTACTTGAACAGAACATATCTTGGGTTGTTTACTATAACTACGATCTTTACATAGTATATACGATTCTATGCTTGGTTCTGCACTCTGCTTTAGTGCTTCATCACAGTTTTCTACTAAAATTTGAACAGGTAATAAAAGCTTTTCAAATAAATCCATTACCAAAATGTATAGAAATCTGTGACAAGTTTTTTTGGTGTTTTTTTTTGTTTGTTTGTTGTTATTTTGGTTTTTTTTTTTGTTTTTTTTAATAGCTTTATACACAGGAAACTGATTCTTCCATGCACCATTACTACACAATTCCAATGATTACTGAACATTTAGGAAACATGGATCAAAAGTCATCTTTAAAGAAGGTAGCCCTGACAGCCCCAAGAATCTGATCAAAACAAACTCTAAAAAACTATTGCCTGGACACTTTCACTTGCATATCAGTTCATCACAGATCTACAGCTGAATTACAAGTAGTAAGCACAAACTCAGTCATCATATGTCTAACATCTGTGTCCTACAGTACAAAATGACTTCACTTTTCTGCAACACAATTTCATAAGCAGCACAAGACTAACTGAATAGATCAGTAAAAGTCTTAAACAAGCCCTACCAAAATGATATACTGGAAATGGTGTCATAGTGTCATATTCTAAAGGTTTAAGCCAAATTATTGTAGGATTGCACTAATAAAATAGGATATTAATTTTTTTTCTTTCCACATGCCTGTGAAAAACCAAGCATCTCCTCAAGGTACATTGGGTCACTGGTTCTCAGACAGCTCTCCCACTCAACTCAAACCCTTATGCAAGTCACTTATTACCACAAGTAATAAGTGCAAGTTTGCTTATTACCACAGAACACCCTACAGCCAAGAGGACACTGTATAAGGTGAGAAAAAAATCAAAATCCCAAAGGTTTGACTGCTGTCATGCTCCAACCTAAAGGGTAAATGCTGCAAGGTGTGACAGAACTATACTAAAAACCCCTGAGGTGCAGATTGTAGAGTATGAAGCCATGTGGCATCACTAAACATGTTATAACAAACTCCTATGCTTACTGCCTTTTCCTTCTTCTTTAATTTTTTGCGGGGGGGAGACAGGAAAGTGAGAAGGGCAGCACAATTTCAGTGTTGTCCTTCAATTCTCCCCAAAGTACAGAACAACCCTGCGTTTACTGTGGTGTTGTCACAGCAGGACTGTTCACAACAGCTCACAAAACTAGACTACTATTGGTCAGGGCCATATGAAAATCTGGAGCCCAACCTCATTCCACTTGAGCCATAGACTACCATATCAAATGGTGTGGAGGAGAAAAAAAAAATCTTACTCTTTTTTAAAGAAACTTATGGTTTTGGTCTCAATAAACTGCTGGGCAACAAAGTAATGTCAGGCTGAGTGCCCAGAAACACATCACTTAATAAACATGAGTAACAGCCCGGGTCTGAACCACCCTCTTGTGAGCTGTGGCGCAAGCCCAGTGTTGTCCACACCATGACACAAACACAGGGATCCTAAACTAAGCAACGTGGCCAAAAGACCCAAATTCATTATAACAGCAGGACCCCAGAAACTGACAGTTTTGCAGAGGACCACCTTCAGGAATTAACTGAAATCACTCTGTACAAAAAAATTACTCCATGTTCCACAAAATACAGCCCAAGAACCATTTCATTACAATATAGCTCATGGAAAAAAGTTATCCCATCTGTTCAGCAAATCTTTAGTGTTGGTGTACACAGCAACACTGGCTCTTGTCTTGGCTGCCACAGGTTGTCACCTTAGTGCTTTTTTCTTACTGAGCCTCGCAGAAGTGTCTGTATCCTAATTGCAGGGTGGACATGCCAGAGTCCAAAGTGCAGCATTAAGTGGGGTAAACTGGCCAAGTCACCTGGAAGATTAGGCTCTCAGAAGGATGCATTCACCCCAACCCTCTGGTTATAAAGTTAGTATTTGCTGAAGCCACTCCCACAGTACCTGAACATACAGGAGTTTTGTTCTGTACAGAAGAGCCGCTAATAGGCTTTCCATCAGGTGTCACACACCAGCAGTATCCAGTGTAGGTATGGCACTGCACCTGTTTAATAAAACAAAGAGCAGGCATTTCATTTCTCACTCTATCACCAACCACTTTATTATCATTCAGCATCTTATTGGAAGTCCCAACCCAGAGGAATCACAAACACATGCTTCAGGGCAACGAGGTCTTACAGAAGACTTCCTCTGATATCATTACCTTTTCTTCCCACACTTCCCCCCCACCCAAAGGAAGGAGATTTCTCCTACTCCAACTCCTGTAGCTGAAAATTCAGGAGGCAAAAGTTACAAGTAACCATCTGAGAACACTTTAGTTGGGAGATACAGCAGCTGTGTCTCAGTTCATTCCATCCTCTGCTACATCCCACTTACTATTTACTATTAAAAACTTGTCCCACTGCATCCCAGCTGGGTTATGGAAAGGTCACCCTATCCCAAATTCTATAGCCACTGCTTGAGAGCAGCATCTGTAGGCATTTCAGAAGCATTTTGTTCAGTAACATGACTGGAAAAGCACAATACTGACTTGGTTAACAAACCTTCTCCGGTAGATTAAGCTCTATTGTGTCATTATGTCAAACTACACAGATGGAGCAAGACCCAACATGCTTGCTCCTCATATATTCACGTGGACTTAAGAACATTTGAGGAAGGTTCTAGTGAGTCAAAAGGTACACAGTTTAAAATTCATCTTGATCGACTTTAAAGCTCTACTTCTGAACTGAACATCTAGAGTTGCCCAGTTCCTTCCTTCACCACAGAAAGAGACCACAATTACAAATTCAGATACAGAACCTCTCAAGTAAGAATAAATAAGTTCTGATCTAGCAGACTGATCTTCATAACATCTATGTAGATATTAATTCAGCACCACTAAAATTTCATTCAGCCTAACAAATCTAACAACATCCTTTGCCTCAGCTTCCAGAGTAGCCGGCAACTGGATGAAATTCAGGATGCCTTTGACATCTTTGAGATCAAAGTAAACTACCATTGTACAGGCATCTGTGTAAACACTAACCAGTCCCAAAATTCTTTCTAACCAGCATACTTTCAGATGGAGTTAAATGTGCACATCAATACCTTTAAATAGTAGAGAAGTGCATCCTGTTACTATAACCTAGAGATGGCTCCTTCAATACATTTCAGAAAAAAAGCCATTAAATGACACCATTTCAGAAGCTGCCTTTTATTTTACTTGTAAAATGAATTCTGACCGTTCTCTCTTTTTCCAAACAAGTTCATTGAAACCAATTTCCAATTCCAGTCCTCTTCACAGAGAAGAGAAAAGTGATGGGGTGTTTGTGCTGGTCCCCTCATTAAGGATCCTTCAGAGCAAAACCAGTCATTCCCCCTCGCTGACAGCTGGCTTCAATGCCCTAAGGTAGCGAAGTTTGTTCAGAGACTTAATGACAGTTTTTTTAAAAGGCTTTGAATATCACATAAAACATGATCTAAGAGCAATTATAACACAGTACGTCGTGTTTATCTTGGGTTTTACTTGTTTATCTTGGGTTTTACTAAAGTGCAAATCAATCATTTTGCCTCAAGCATTTACTTTTAGTAGCCAAAATCAACAGTCATCTCATGTACCCATGTTACTGCAGTCCCTGTCACTGCTATTTGCAGATTAATTTTTCTTCTCTCAATATATCACAATATTGATTCCAAATTACTCAAAAGTATTATGACTACAATAAGCAATAATCAAGTTAGAAAATATTTGTTATTGCTCAATGAAATCAACTGAACACTCAAAATAAATGTGATGGATCTGCTTGGGTTTGTGTTTAGAGTTTATCTTTGCTGATCACACACACACAAGACTGCATTCCCAACAGCACAAGAAGCAGTCTTTACATTGCATTAATTCTAAAAATCCTACCAAGGGATAGAGCTAAATGCCAGGATAGGGTCTCATTTTTAGGGCAAGACCATTCCATGTTACACTATATAAAAAAATCCAGTGTACCCAGCATTTAAAAAAACTCAAGTATTAGTCACTTGATAGTCCTTTAGCCAAGCCTTCAGAAAAATAAAGTACATGGCAGAGGAGTCCTGAAAAAATATATTAACATAAATTCAGGATAGATGCATTAACTAAGTATGTTATGTAACTCAGCTCAGTGGAGAGCTGCGAATTACACACACTCATTTATGCAAGCCAAGCACATTACATCCATGAAAAAAAGTGAAGTAATTTTGTAAATAACTAGGCTAAGAAATGCTAGTCTTCCTTGGACTGGTATCCCATGACCTTTCCCCCCGCCTTGGTGCCATTAAGAAAGAAATTGCCATTAAAAAAAGGGAGAAAAAAAATCTGAGACTGACAGCACTCAGCACTTTCACAACAACCACAACCATATGTTTTACTGCAGTACAAAAGGACTTCCCTTCTACAGATAACAGCTGCAATTAAAGCTCAGCCATTATCCCGAAGATCAGACATCTACCCATGAAGAATGGGCACTGCAGAAATCTCCAGAATCAGTGCAATTGTTTTTCCTGAATGTCCTCGCACTGAGACCTTTCAGCATGATACCTGACCAGGTCTCAGCACAATTCATAACAGGGTCATAACAACAGTGGCCTACAGCCTAGAGTTTGCAGCTTAAAGACTGGGAAAGAAAGTAAACTCTTCACCACTTACATAAGACTGGTATAACACTGAAAAAAGTGTAAAGGCAACAGCTGATCCAGTACCCTTTCTAAGCACTGTGTGTAAACAAACATAAAATGTCAACTATTTCAGAGCACCTCTGGCAGTAAATATCCAAAATTTGGGGGTTTACTTTAAAATTTTCCATTGATCTTATATTTGAGCTTTTATTTCTAAATAAAATTTCAATTGTCAACCCAAAATTCAACCTCATTCTCATCCTAGTCCCAAAGTAGTGAGAAACACTTATCACCAGGAAAGTAAGTATGCAAAAGCATGACAGATGTTTACTGCACAGATCTAATCTTCAGTTATTGAGTTAATTTTGACTCTATCAAAATACATGTTAGAAAAAGTGTGTTTGACTTTTTTGGCTCTCAGTCTTCTAAAGCTAAGCACTGAGGCAAAGGAAATACAATCTTATATACTAAAATACAATTTTATATACTTAATAGACTTGATTTAACCAAGCTGCACCTACAGAATGCCTGTTACTGCTGGAAAGGCACATGACAGAATTTGGTATCTCAGATTAACACACACCTGTCCAACAGCTGTATTGTAAGTTACACAATAGGAAATCAGGTAAATAAAACCTGTAAATAATTCAAGGTCTTCAACAGATTCCCCAATAACATCTACATATATTTTTTAAAAAATCTAATTGCATTTTAAAGCACTGCAAGCAGCCAAATCCCTGATCATGCAGAAGGACACTGTTCCTATTTTTCATGGAGAGATAGGTCATCTTACCTGTGTCTCAACTGAAGGATGAAAAGCATGAGGGACAAACCCAAGAAAAATTGCTCTATATCACCACTCCCCAAATTAAAAGTGTAGTAGCAGTTTCCCTATTCCACCCTGCCATTGCAATGTGTTAAATCAAACAGCAGCCAATATACTGGCCATATGATTAAACACCTGCTCTCAAAATTCCTTACAATATGTAAGCATTAAAAGAGTAGTCATTGGGTGATAACTCTGACTCAAGTTCCTCAGGGGGAAAAGAAGCCATTCTTTGGGTTTCTTCAGTATCTCACTGGCAATGCCAGAACCTGATTCTAAGTAAAGCTTCTAGACAAGCAAGCAGCATGCCTTTATAGCTATTGAACAAATGAGGATCAAGGGGATGTTGCTCAGATAGAAACTGGAAGTGAGAGAGAAATTGTATACACATATGATGGAGAGAACAGAGGCAAAGCAGAAATTCTGTGATGGCTGAAACCAGTTTCCATGGAGTTACAAGAAGAGGTAGTTTGCTTGAAGTAACCTTGGACAAGCACTGGCCTGACAACCGGAGTACTCAGACTAGCCTCTCACTGCTGTTCAGATGAAATGTTTAGCAACCCATTCCTATCCCATCATAGATGGGATTTCCTGGCTCCTTCCACAATGGAGGGTAGAGATGAGAAGGGAAGAACATTAATTCTGTACTGAAAGCTATACTTCTATGAGAAAAGAAAAAACACATCCAGGTTTTGAATGGCACTGCTGAGGCTAAGGGCAGGCAGCAGAGCTACTGACTGCACTCATAGCACCAGGCAAGGCTCCAAATCCTGGCTGCATCCAGGTGCTCCTTGTAAACACTGTAAAAACAGCTGAATAAATAGCTCCAAGCCAGCAGGTCATCTAGTCAGACCCAGGGAGCAGAAGCCAGTGTGACACAGCAATTCTTTAATCAAGTCTTTCCTTTGTTCAAGCCTCTGAGGCTCAGCTAGACAAGTCCTCTGAACCCAAGTTAGTGGTACACAACTGCACACTGGCCTGATGGCTGTTTATCTCAACTCTGCATGGTGATCCTCTGTTCTGGTTCACATGCCTTGCTGTAATGCTTAGACCCTTCATCTTGTTATACTTTTTGCTACATTAGGAGTCAGCTGATTATTGTCAGAAGCTACCTTAACTTTATAGGCAATTTTAAGGGAGCTATGAATTAGTCTGCATCTTGTGTTTCAGCCTCTTTGGGACTGCAGCCCCTTAAACAATTCTTGTCACTTTTTCTGTTCTCCACTCATATTAAATCCTTCACAAATGGTGTTGTGCAAATGTTCCCACCAGGGCTTTACACAGCACCCACCTCCCTCAAGTCTATGCACTACTCAAGAAATGCTTCCTCCATGGGAATTTCACTGTTCATATAACCAGGGAAAGAAATGATCTGAAGCAAAAGAATCTTAATCATGATCAAAGGCATCTCCATCACACACGCTGGCACATATGTTATTTTTAGTTCAGGAAAAGGGTCCTCAAGAGAGGCTTTCTGCTTCTGACACAGAATGTGACACTTTGAAGCTAAGAATGACCTTACATTGTCACCTCCCTTAAGTATGTCCACTCTCTCTTTAAGAGTTCCTTTGCTATCTCAACTGGTACTTCTTTGAAGAAATGCCATAAATAAGCAAAGTTCTTACCTCCTTACCCACTCATGGTTTATCTTTAGCATAACATACAAATGAGAAACACAATGAAAGCCACAGGAAGAAAGCAAGTGTTTAAGCAGCAAACCTCCAGAGCAGTACTCACAGAAAGCTACAGCTACTATCTTTTATAGAAGGGATATCTTTTAATTTAAAAAACCAGAACTACCTGCCATTTAAAAATCAGATGCTTTATAAAGAGTTTTTTTAATCTAGCAAGATAGACTGTGTTCTTCTGAAAGGAGAGGTGAATTCTTTGAGAGCTTAGTATTGCTGGAATCTGAACACTGAATAATGGAATAACAGACAGCATCCAGGGAATGAAGGACATGTCTACACAGTACCTTGCTGCATTAAGAAGTGAGTTTGTAATTCTGCCCAGCATCATGCTACACTAGCCAATACAGAGGAGCAGACTTGGATGATAATGTCACACTGAAAGCTGAAAGGGTTCCCCACATCTTTAGAAAGGGCTGTTTGGGAAACCTGGGAGAAAACAGAATTTTAATGGGCATTAGCATCGTGTGGAGTGAAACTACTGGTGTTGACCATAATATAGATCACTCTTTCCAAGCAGACTTGTATTACAAGTTGTGGTAATGCTATGGAAGCTATGTGATAAAGCAGAACTGCTCTGATAGTCAGCCTAAGAGGGGCTGACTATCAGACCTATTGTAAGACCATATGACTGATGCACTCACTTTAAGAAAAATCTCAGTGCTACATCATAACTGCACGAGGAGCCAGATTTTAAGAACTCTAAACTCAAAGAAACTTTCCAAGGAGATTTGCCCTCAGTTTTATGCAGACTTGTGAGGAAAAGAAACCACATGTAGACAGTGGAAGGTGGCAGCAAACAGCAAGACCACAAAGTCCCACAAAACTACACCCCCAAGGCAGGATTAACATTATTCATGTTCATATTAATCTGTCTGAAACAGATCCCATTTAAAATCTCAGCAACCTTTTCTGAACAACTGCTTGGGGAAAAACTATGAAGAATGCAAGTCTCCCTCAGCCCATGGCAACAAGCCCAATGGCACTAGGCAGCAAAAGAAAGTGTGCAGATTACCCACTAGTGCCTGTTGTTTACGAAGAACAGATCACAGCAGGTTAAGTGCAGCATGGAAAAGGAATGGCATTTATGGAAAATACAGCATACCAGCAAAAAGGCAAGAGTCTTGGGAACACAAACTGGTTTTAGTCATGGTTAGTTCTGCACAACAGTATGTGACCTCAGTTTTCTACAATTAATCAAATTACTCGTATCTAACAAACATTCTTATGTTGTGAATAACTCAAATTTTATCTGCCTCCTTATATTACTGTGGGCTAAATGTAGAGAGATTTTGTTATAGGAAGTAATATTCCCCACACAGATTGAAATATAAAGACATAGCAAGTCCAGAGGAATTAATCAAGTCTGCTTCCCATTTACAGTCATCCCATCATGCCCGCAAGTGACACCTCTTCTTCATCCTGGAAATCCATGTCATATTTGTAGATGCATAAGTAGCACTAAAAGGGGATTTGATAAGATTTTTGCAATACATATACTCAACAATAAGGGAAGCAGCACACATGTTGCACAGACAGCCAGTGAATTGACAAGTGCCAGCTCCTCTAAATGCAGTACACAAACCCCATTATACCTCGTTATGCATAAGAAAACTGGAAAACTGATCAGCGAGCAACAGAATTGGAGGCAGCACTAATTCTGGTATAATTTCACAGACAATGAAAACCAGACAGATCATACAAGTGTTTTAAGACACGCATGATGTCTATCTACAAGAGGGTTTAAATGCAAGCCAAACTAAGGCCTTTGCCTTTAGGCCCTTCTCCTTTTCACCTTTGTTGCCACATCTAACTATGGTAGATCTAACCCTGCAGGGAAGCAGGAGGAAGGTGAGCATGGTCTTCCTCCTGCAGAGTGGCAGAGGAGCTGTGTTCTCATCAGCCCCTGCAGCCCCATGCCCTCTGCAGTGCATGCAGCCCCAAATTCAGCATTGATCTGGCTACAGCTCTGGCAGCTGGAAAGGGCAAACTTGAGCTGCTTTCAGAGGAACAGCCCCACTTTCAGTGTTTACCCAGAATGACTGCAGTTTAGTTTTAATCAAGATAATTATGATGAACTACAAAAGTAAAGTTCAATCTAGTAAAGGCCAAGCAGGTTTTCTGAACATAGTCACTACTATCTAATTCTCCCACATCTGTACTGCTCTTGTTTTTCAGTCCTACAAAAATTTCAAGAACTTCCAACAACTAATTCGTTAGTTAAATTAAAAATCAGACTCTTGAAGTCCGATAGCAAGGACACTGATGTGGGCCTGAATACCTACTGTGTTCATTTGGCTCAGCAAGATGACCTGAAAGCACGTCATCTACATCTTGAATGAGTGCTGTAACAATTCAGACATTTGATATTCTAAATATATGCATGCATCTTTGATCAGAATTTTTCCTCTACATAAAACTCCCTTTCAATAACAGTTACACAGAAAGGGGGAAGTTGTTGAAAAAGTCTCCCTAGCCAACTTTATATACCCTGAAACATGTGCATCTGCTTAGTCTCTTGTTGGGATGGGGATTCCCTGTTGAAGAGCACAGTGGGTATTTTTCCTAGAAACTTCATTGAGAGATGCTGTTCTGTTGTAGATTTCCCATCTGAGATTTTGGAGTCTAGATGGAGCAACATCCTGGGTATTGAACCAGAATAAACTCACAACAGCCCAGAGCTGACTTCAACAAGGCCTCAGGGACTTCACAAGAACACAGTTTCCCTGTAGAGCAGAACCCAGGAGCTTCAATTCTCTGCACAAGAGAAGCAGTATCAAAAATACCTCCACCAGATGAAATCTATTCATGAGTTGCTGGAAGCAAAACTGTTTAGAGTGTTCACCAAAATTCTAGTCTTTATACATCTTTTTTTAAATCAAAATTTAATTCCTTTTGACCAGAAGCGAAAGGAAATATTTGTCTCAAAAGCCTGTTGAAACTAGTTAGCTTTCTTGGACATTATTTTTCACTTAAATCTTATGCAGGGACAATTACCTTAAATGCTGCAATATAACTGATGAAGCTGGTTCATGAGGTATGTGGAACACAGGGTATTTTTATGAACCAAGGAATTATATGAATTTCAGTTAATTCCAGATACAAAGAGATCAGAGGCTTCCTTCATCTTGCCAGGTAAAACAAAAGCACTTTAGTGTTCACAGATAGAACTGAATGGAGGAAGAATGTGAAATATCACTTGGCTGCCAACTGACACCACACAATTTTTGTAAGCAGTTCATGCTGCCCTTCAACTGGCAACCAACACTGGCTAAGGAATGTGCCAAGGTAAAGTCCAGCAACTTCTCCACAATCCAAACACTGGTACCAACCTTCAAAATAAACCTGTCTGAAACAAAGTTTTATCAACTATACTATCAGTCCAGCCTTATCTCTTATAAGGATAAAAATTTCACCTACTTTCCTCTCCAAGAGGTTGATGGACAGGCAATAGACATTTCAAAGTCTGCTTTCCTCCCCCCTTTTTTCTTGAACTATGAAGTTTAACATGGAACACTTTGTTCCACGTTGGCCCACTGTGCTAGCTTTTATAAACATTAGCCTCCAGTGCCAACAGAACCTGAGAAGCTCAACACAAAATCAAATTTCAACAATTGAAAGTGCACTTCAATTGCTAGAAACTACAGCCATCTTCTCTTTTCCCAACCTTACCATGATGGTCCACACAGTACAGAAACAGAATGCTGCTCTAAAGAAGCATGCAGAGTTTGCAGGATTAATATAACTTTTTCTACATCACCATCAAAAAACAAAAACAAAACAAAAACACTCCTACACACCAGATAATGGGAGGGGGTAAGACTGAGGAGGGAAATAAAATTTTTGGTGGTTATCACAAAAAAAAATCTTTCCTCTCCTATCCCCCCAGGCATCACAAAATGTTTGAACCAAATCCAAAGTTCTCTGCTGTTCTCATCTTTTTTTAAGACAATATTGATTTTGTTTTGGACTTTCTTTTACCTTCAGAAGACCTTGCAAACAACCAATGTATCCTAAAATTTCTCCAAGAAAGAAGGTATCTAGAGCAGTACAAAATGTATGGAAGGTTAGGCAAAAAACATTCTGTGATTTATCTAAACCCACAAAGTAGAAGTCACAGGGTTGCAGGTTTTTGGCTTTTTACATGCATGCAAAACTAAGCAGACAGCATTAAACTGTGTCAGGACACTGTGCATGAGCCATTTTTAACAGCCAGTTCAGTCAACACTAGGACACTGCTCAATATGCTAGTGGTAACGGAACCAGGTATTGCTCTTCATTTCTACCCTGCTCTGGCAAACTTCAGCAACTGGAACAGTGAGGAATCAAAACCCAAACAAAGCAGTCTCATCTCCTCTCTGCCAGTCCTCCAAATCACTACAGGACATATAGTACAAGAAGTAACCAGCAGAAGGAACAGGCTGAACAGACTGCTTTTTTTCCTGGGATAGATGAAGAAGAGGTAATATCAGAATCAGCTGCATCCACCCTACTCTGAGTGTGTAAGCCACAGCTCTCTTTACAGCCCCTCTTCATGGAAAAATTGACCTTCCCTACAACTGTTTTTCTTTCTATGCAATGCTGAAAATCAATGTCATTTTTTCTGTATTGCACTGGAGCTGCCTGCTATTGCATATGTGTATGTCTTTTAAGGTATTGTGGCTGAATCAAACCTTCCATTTGGTTAACGAAGTTCCCAGCTTTCAAATTTTTACCCAAGTAACTGGGTCAGATTTTGCAGCCATTCTGCTATCATCACTTGGCTCATGCCTTAACACTGAATCTCCCACAGACACCTGAAGCCTGGCTGAATGAAGCAAATAGAAATTTTACCTGCATGAACGATCCATCCTCATTGCATTCTGGGATGAAGACTGCTTCCTGAGGCTTCTTTGCCTGTTCCAGTGCTTGAGCTCTCTCTAATCGACACTTGCTTTGGCCAGCATCTACAAAGAGAAAAACAAAACTCACTTACAAAGCAAAACTCACTTACATTGCCCCTCCAAAAGCTACCAGATGACCCATGAAGCTGCGAGGGAAAAACCCCCAAAACAAATAAATATAAAGCATAAAAGACCATTACCTGCGCATTCACAAGGTAGGTATGGAGCTACCGCTCATGATCCTAAAGACAAATATGAACCCAGACAATGAAATTACAAGCCAGTTAATTAAGAGCTGCCTAATTTCCTAGTCAATTGTTTTTATGGTCATCTAAGGATCCTGGAAGCTTCTTTCAACCAGCATTGGAGCACAATGTCCACTCAATGAAAGGCCATTAACAGCCTGAAACTGGACGGCTGAGTATCACCAAATAATTCAGGCCAAGCAGTGACCAACTTGGAAAAGTGATGACCCCCTCTTCTCTGAGTAACTCTCCCAGGAAAATGCTAAAATATCCAGTCATCCATATGAACTCCCCCCTCTGTGTGGTTCAGATGAGGCAGATACACTCTTTCCTGTGCTTTCCTGAAACTCAGCTTTTACCTCCAGTCCCAGTGCTTACAGCCAGGTGTGCATTACAACTTTCTCATATCAGTTACTCGCTTCAGAGACAAGAAAAAAAATTGCTCTGCAAGCAGAGTTTGAAGGGGTTAAGATCTCAGTTCTTACTTCAGATGATGGCAAAGTGTAGCATGACCTTAACCCCTTCTAGGTCAAGCTCACAGTTACAGAGTATACCCAGGTAAGTCTAACTCTAATGACTGATGAGTAAAAAGAGGGAAGTTGTGCCCTGCAGAGATCCAGCTTGACTCAGTGTTTATATTTTAAAACATCAGGTCTAACAATACTTCTGTTCAGTCTAGAAAGAGAAGGAAAACAGTGAACATCTGTTTCCATGGCACTCTGACACCAGAACTGGCACCTTCTTTCTTCTCCCATGAATCCACTGACTGAAGATTTTCAGTGCAGAAACTTCAAAATCTTTTAGCAGCACAATGCAGGGTGAACAAGTTTCAATCCTCATTGTACCAGGCATGGAAATCATATTGGTTAACAAAAAATTCCACTGGATCCCTGAAGACCACATTCTGTTTCATCAATCACATGAACTTTGACAACAGAATCACTAATACCAGCACTAAATTAGAAAGTCAGTCTGGATTCTTACAGCAACTGAGTTCATATTGTGTAGCAATAAAAGTAACTTCCATCCAGGCATATCTAGACACAGAAATCAATGACAATGCTGTAAATAGTTTTGATAAAGACAGACCACAGCTTTCAGGCCGAGTACTTTATTTATACATCTGATGACTTGAGAGATTAAGTTTTTGTCAACACAGTTTCATTTTAAACATATCACATTACTTCCCAAGAAGGATTTCACAAGGCTTCTGAAATTATGAAAATTAAACTGTTCTCTCTGGAAAAAGAATGATTCATAGCAATAGCATACAGCAAAGATGCCAGCTGCTTAGGCCCTGCATTAGAAAGCAACAGCACCTGGATCAATTCTGCCAATGACCACTGAGTGACTATAAGTTGGTCACCGCACCCCTGTGTGACCTTATGTCCCTTCTGATCCTATGTCACCTATCTTTAGACTAATTTGTTTGCTGGGTGTTTGTACAATACCAAAGCACATGGAACTTTGATCTCAGGTGGGCCCATTATGCACCCATAAAGAGTGAAATTGTTACAGAATAAAAAAGACTTGAATAAAATTTACACTGTATTTTTTTTTTTTCTAGTTATCCATCAGCTTTGACATGGAATTTCCTTTTTGCCTGCTTGCCAATGTGACCAGACGATCAGACCTTGTTTGCACATCTCCAGTGGAGGATAGTCCTGCCAACTGATCCTTCCAAACATGTGCTCACTCTTTCAGCTGAAAAGGAAGAACTTGCAATGCTTTTAACTGGAACACCTATCACCTGCAGATCTCCTGCTCAAGCTTAAGAATCTAATCTTGCTTGGCATGACAGACGACATTACTACGAAACCAGATGGTGTGCCTGCACTTTGTTTCATATCTGCCTGACTGAAAACACTTTCAACTTCTGCTTCATAGGAAACAACTACATAGAAAAAAAAAAATCAGAACAGATTATGGAGATGTGCACTTGCAAGAAAAAAAAACAGGTGTGAATTTCTTATATGACAATCAAACCACAAGTCTGAAAGTGTTTTCTAGTCTCCATATATGAGGATACAAGACTGCAGACAGGCATTTCTGGTTCCTCTCCTGAACATAAAACAGAAGCATAAAGCACTTCCACACAGCATCTGCTTTAGTGCTGGCACAGTCACAACTACACGACTGAAACTGGATGCATCAGCATTGAGCTGGTGGAAACAAGCATTTTGTGACATCCCTTGCAGTACAAATACATTAGAAGTCCAGGCAGAAGGGAAACTAACCCATTTCTTGGTCCAATTTGTGTAATGAACAAAAAAACATGCACAAGACCAAGCCCTTACTTTCAGAAGATAATATAAACACGTTACTGCTAAGGCTACACCACGTGTAGCCTGGCAATTTTAACTGGCCTTTATAGACTGAACTCTACTCCCACCCAGCAGAGCACACTTCAGAGCACAGCACCACTACACCACAGCATTCAAGAGCTCTTCGCTGTTGCAGCATCTTCTGCACTTCAATTGTTGGCTCAAGTGGTGACTCTTCCCAAATTGCTGCTGAAGAACAGAGAAGACAGAGTTTTTCTCCTGTTCATGAACACTCAGGGCTGATTACTTCTCCCATCCTCCCTCACCAATTTCCAAAGGGCATGCCAGTCCTTTTACAGCCTTGATTTGGAACACCTTTATACCACGCTGGGTGGAGAGGTGCATGCATATTGCTATCTTTTTTGTCAGTCTTCCACAGATCAGCTCCAGTAAAAACAGTGCCTTTAAGATCAACATTTACCAGTTTGTTTTTAAAAGGACTGTCAATCCTTCTCTTCCTCACTCCACAGGCTGGTATTTTTATAATGTTTGCATCAACATGTGATTTCAGTGGGATGACTTCACCTTGCTATTTTTGCTTTGTTAATTAGAAAATGTAAAGTATTACATAAGTGCCAAGTGTTTAAAAAGTAACTGTCAAATAGCTCACCCCAAATAAGATGCATTACAAATTTTACTAAAGCATGATCTTATGATTGTAGGTTCATATACCTTATTCTGCATTTTGACTGCTTACCCAAGTGTTTCAGCACTTTCTTGTCTGTTTTTAGAAATGTTATCTGGAATATCAAACACCATGTTTATAAACCAGAATGGCATTAATGCATTCCAGTTCCATGGTTCAAGCAGACTAAATTGGACACTTTTCCCTCCATTACATTAGGCGAAAAACCAAAACAGCTTAACTGCTTTTGAAGGCAGACTTGCTGAATTTTACTTTAAATGTCTTCAAACTTGGGACAGATTCATTGCAGCTCAGAAAGCTGCCTTTTAAAGAAAATTAATTCTCAAGCTGGCAGCTGGCAACCAGGAGATTGTTAATTACAAGTGATATTTTTGACATCCTTGGCCTAATCAGCACAATGCAGGTGCACATAATTTGGATTTTGCAATGACATTGGCTAGTTACCATGGCTGATCTTATCCATGAATAGTTTATTCAAACGAGACCACCGTGTCCCTCATAATATACACACTGCACTCCTGAATAGGCTCCAAGAATTCCAGCATCCTCTCTTCAGCAGGCAGAGGCAGTATTGACACCATACACCATCATGGTATGAAGACCCAAGCTCTCCTAACAACACAACAAAAATATCTCCAGGATTCACATAACACTATCAGCAAATCAATGCAATGTAACCACTAAAATCTATTAAAGCTACGTAATTTTAATTCTCCTATGTTCATATCCCAAGTTCAAATAGCAAAAATTGATTCAAGCAGCTTTTTATCTATTTTCAGTTCCATTAGGTAATGTTCTCATACAGGCCAGGTGAGAATGTTCTCATACAGCATTAGGTAATGTTCTCATACAGGCCAGGTCTCCACCAGACATGAAGCAGTTCAGCTACACTAAAGTCAGCAGGTTCACAACCATCTACTCAATTATCTGTGTATTTGCATAAAACAGGCAAAAATGCATCTCAGCGAATTACAAAAACATGCCTGTCTATTGTACAATCATTAGTCACTCCCCTCACTGTTTTCCAGTTAATTTGGGTCAAGTCCTACACCTGGAATCTCAAACCTGCTCACCCACAGAGAATGGTTCAGGTTGGTAGGGACCACTGGAGGTCATCTTGTCCAAACTTCCTGCTAACACAGGGTCCCTTGGAGCACGCTACTCAGGACTGAGTAGAGACAGCTACAGATATCTCCAGGGGAAGAAACTGTACAGCCTCTTTGGGCAGCTGTGCCAGTGTTCAGTTACCTTCACAGCAAAAATGTTCTTCCTCATGTTCAGCTGGAACTACCTGTGTTCCAGTTTCTGCTCACTGACTCTTGCCCTATTGCTTGGCACACCTGGATCCATCCTGTGACACGCTCCTTTCAAGACACTTATATGCACTGATGAGGTCCCTTCTCAGTCATATCTTCTCCAGGATAAATAGGCCCAGACCCCTCAGTGTTTCCTCACAAGTGAGGTGCTTCAGCCCCTCATTATCTTTGTCATACTCTGCTGGACTCTCCAGAATCTCCATGTCTCTCTGGTACTGAGGAGCCCAGAACTGGACAGCACTCTTGATGTGGCCCCACCAGGGCTGAGCAGAGGGGCAGAATCACTTCCTTTGACCTGCTGGCAGTGCTCTGATGAACCTGAGGATCCCATTTGCCTTCTTGGCTACAAGAGCACTTCTGGTTCATGGACATCTTGTTGTCCACCAGGACCCCCAGGTCCTTCTCCACAGAGCTGCTTTGCAGCAGGTGTGCACCCAGCATGTACTGGTGCAGGAAGTCATTCCTTCCCAGGCACAGGACCCCATACTCTCTTGAATTTCAGTAAGTTTCCACTCTCTTCATCCCTCCAGCCCTCAGATCTCTCTGAATAGTTCCACAGCCCTCCCAGCTTCGAATCATCAACAAACTTGCTTCAGAGGCATCGTCCCTTCATCCAAGTCACTGGTGAACAAATTAAACAATGGATCTCTCTGAATAGTTCCACAGCCCTCCCAGCTTCGAATCATCAACAAACCTGCTTCAGAGGCATCTGTCCCTTCATCCAAGTCACTGATGAACAAATTAAACAATAATGGACTCAATATTGGACCTTGAGGTACACCACTAGTGACAGGCATCCAACCACAGCTGTCCCCTGAGATCTGGCGTTCACACAGCTCTCAAACCACTTCACTGTCCACATGTCACGCACTCCCTGAGCTTTCCTGTGAGGATATCATGGGAGAGGGTGTGAAAAGCCTTTCTGAAGCCCAGGTGGACAACACCCACTACCCTTCCCTCATCTATCCAGCCAGTTGACCCACCATAGAGGGCAATCTGGTTGGTTAAGCATGACTTCCCCATCCACACTGACTACTCCTGGTCACCTTCTTGTCTTCCTTTCACATCAATGCACTTTGTTCCTTTTTTGATATCCACATTGCATTCCCTAATTTATTCAGAACATGCCTAAATTTGCAAAGTGATTGAAAGAGACATTTTAGATTTTACTAACTGCTGCCAAGGAAGGACATTCTCACTCACAACCAAGGGAGAATAAAGTAAATTTGAAGACAAAACACATGGATCTAGTGAGCAGACAAAGTGGTTTCAAAACACCATCTCCTGTCCAATGAAAATAGTAGGTAGAGAAGATTATCTTCAAATAACCCATCAGTCAGAAGACCTGTTTTTCTAGCACATTAGCCAAAAGCTGTGTTCATTTACTGTGTCCCAGGAGAAATGCTGAAGGTCCTCTTACAATCTCCACCAGTAACATACAGATAGGTTCACTCTACACAGTGACTGTGATAAGAACAAACTCTGTACCAGCAGAATTATTAATCCAATTAATAAATATAAAGAAAATTTTTAGAACACTCCCACACAGTAATTAAATAAGCCAAAGAAGCTCCTAGAAATCAACCAGTTAACACAGAATTTTAATGTATTCTAAGCCACAGATATATACCAGTAAAACAATCACTGCTTAAATGACTCTTGGCAAGCTGTCAAGATTAACAAGTATTTGTCCTTCCCCCGCTCCTGCAAAGTTTTGAGGTATAACTCTTATTTAACATCAGATATTATGATCCTCAGAAAAGATCCAGGTAGCATTGCTTGGCTGTGTATTTTAGACACGGCTATAGCATCTGGAACTATTCTCTAGAATCTCATCAGTGAGGCTCCATTTGTCAGGGATGCCATAATTTGATAATTTTAAGCTACTTCTGACTTTTAACCCTTTGTGATGCATGAGAGTTTGGAGGGAGTTCAGATAATTTAGCACTGAAGGAATTTCATTGAAAAGCACGTGAGGAAGCTAGCAACAAACGAGAGCTGAATAAGGGTTATAGCTCCCAAAGGGCTGGCAAGATTTCATCTTTAAAGGTCCTTAGATTCTTGAGAGAGAACAGAGCATTAACTTGAATCAAAAAGGTTCTGTTCTCACTATGGAAACCATTCTGTTTTCCTTGGCACATGCACAGTTCAAGCCATCAGCATATACACTGGAAGCCTATGATAATCTGGGCTGCAGAACCAGCTATGCCTTGCTGTCCACAGTATACTTTCTCTTCTACTTATTTTAGTTGCCTGCTGTTTTTCCCCCTTCAGAGAGGGAAGCACAAGTTAAAACTTCTCATTCCATAAGGATAAGCTCTTGGGTGCAGTATCTATCACACCTGTATGTGACTGAGCTCGATGGCTCATGGGATCCCTTACAGTTCCATGGGAGCTCTCCTGTAGAGCATCTGTTGTGCAGGAGGAGTGAAGGCTGTTCAGGGTATACCCAATGTCCTGCTACAGTACGGGGTGCTCAAACACTGTTGGAAATGCCTTCCTTTTTGCAAGTACACAATACAGACCCAGCCAACAGCCTGTAGTTCAGCACAGCTGTATCACAACTGCCCGGATTTGCCAATAACTGTGATCATTATGCACTAGAGATCATGTTCCTAATGCAGCTAGAAAAACAAAATAGCTTTAAAGAACTGCATACATGGAAATTACCAGGTTAAATTTGCATGTGATAGTTGAAAGAATATTCCTACTTCACAGGGATTGGCAGGAGTGTCAGTGGGTTAAAAGCAAGACTTGCAGTTTACAAACACTCCCAGGCTGTTAGGTACTGCATAGTACCACAGGGTAAGAGGAGACAGGAAAGGAGAATGCAAGTTAGTGTCAATTAAACATTACAGTTACATCACAGAGCAGAAAGAAGGTATACTTTACCTGTGCCCACGACAAAAAAAAGTCTCAGTTACTTCTTTGGGACTCTGGAATCACAATATGCAGTAGACCACTGTTAGGTACTGCATAGTACCACAGGGTAAGAGGAGAAAGGAAAGGAGAATGTAAGTTATCATCAACTAAACATTACAGTTGCATCAGAGGGCAGAAAGAATGTATACTTTACCTGTGCCCAAGACAAAAAAAAAGTCTCCGTTACTTCTCTGGGACTCTGGAATCAAAATATGCAGTAGGTTGTGTAGTTTGGGAAGCAAATTTTGTCTACTTCCACAAACAGCTTAGTACATGGATGTACTGCATTTCAGATTTCATGGTTTAAGCAAGTGAACAGTGCCAGTTTATATGCAAATATCAGCTATGGAGCTGCTTATCTAAGACACTCTGCTCAAGGAATGAAAGCAAAAACAGGACTGTCACCATACTGCTTCTTACTGTGATACTCGGAAATGCATCACTTGCAATAACAACCCAAGTGCTTCTTAAGCTGTGTGAAGAAAGGTTCTAGATTTTCTGTATTTATAAAGAAGCCTGATTCAAAGGCCTCGATCTGTGGAGAAGCTGCCATAAACCAACTCAGCAGTGGCGAAAAACAAACTAACAAAAAAATCATACTAGTAAGTTTTTTCCAATGAGGAACTGTTTAAAAGAGACCAATATTTGAAGTCAGGCTTATAATTCACCTAGAATATAAAGTCTGTCAATACACTGAAAGGAGATTTCCACTTTATATCAAGTAATTCTAACAAAGATACATTTTTACAATAGTAAAAAAAGGCCTTTATAAACAAATTCCAGGCTTAAATGAGTTCGTTTTATTCTGTCACATGGATTTTAATGAGTCTCCTGTCACATTAATCCACTGCCAAAAACACCTGTGCCATCTGCCCTCTGAGCTAACTGTGCTCTCAGAAAATGAACTCTACTTTATTTTTCACTTCATTGTAAATGCAAATCATTTGTGTGACAAGACACCAATAACCCTTTAAAAAGTTTCAACTTCATCTTTAGACTGTGCCAAGGAGCTGAACTGAGGGACAGTATTCGCACTTCTAAGCAGATGTGTAACAGCAAACAGAAAAAAAACCCAACATGTCAAGCCTTGCATGCACTGCCTTCTTAATTAGCTCAGAACAGAAAGGCTGTGTATGTCTGAAAAGGGACTAGACATCTAGTGTGCATCATATTCTTCCCCACTCCAAATTCCCGCCAGTCAAAGGGTCAAAGGTGTCTTGATTCCTCATCAGCACAGGAAGCAAGGAAGAAGTCTTTCAGGATTTGGTTTTGTACTTCCATGGGGCCAGCTGTTTTTGTCTGCAGAAATATATTTCAGCCCTTTTCCAGTGATGTCTGTGGCTCCTTTGCCTTCCTTCATTGATAATTCAGTCAGCTCATACTCTACTGCCTAAACCGAGACTCCCAAGACCAGGCTTGCAGGAACGCACGATTCCAAATCAGATTACTCTCAGAGCACGGCACTAAACTCAGAGTTCTAAGAATTCAGTTTCTTAGGAGGCAGGCCCCCCGTTTCTCCTCTCAGAGGCATTTGGAATGCACCTACCTTTGCAGCGGCCACGATGAGCGACGCTCAGGCTGGGCTCGCGGCACTTGGCTCTCTGGTAGTCGCACATGGACTCGTAGGTTCTGCCGTCAGAGGCACACAGCGCTTTGGACTGGGACCTGGAGCAGTGCAGGTTACACTGCGGGTCTCTGTCACGGTCGCTTATTAAAAACTGAAGGAAGTGAAAAAAGGAGGGAGAAAAAAGACAGTGGTTTTGCTTGGTTTCCCAAAACTGAGCATGGTGTATTTTTTTATGACAATAGCAATATGACTATAATGCATTTTAAACTGCCTAACAAAGCTGACTTTGCCTGAAGGGAACTTTAAATGAAACACGTACATCTTTAAAAAATATTAACAGTCTATTCCATTCTTTTTAATAAAATGGAAACATTACTCACTCTGCCTCACCTCTAAAAAAGTAAGATGTGCAAAGCCAAACACAACCCACACGGGAAGGGCAATACTGAGTCACAACAGCCTAGCTTGCCCAGTGCTGTGCCACAAACAGTATCTGGTACTAGACAATTTTAGTCAGAGATATAAAAAATTTATCACCAAAGACAGAGGAATACAAATAAACTATCAAGATCAGCCTTAGTAGTTGAACCATGCATGTGACCAGTTTGATATCACCAGTGATGCCTTTGAAAGCATTGTTTATATCATCTCTGAATACCACCTGCTAGAGCATACCTGCACACTCCCTAAGTCACCTTTTGTTCCCCCCTGATGACACCCAGCACAGCTGGCAACTGCACTCCATGCATCCCACAATCAAATTGCACCTATGTGAAAATCTATTTCCTTTCAGAAGTTTGAATTTATATCTTCCTTCTGCATACCTCTTCTTCCTGAGCATTCCATTATGATGCATTTTGTACAAATGCAGCATCACTTGCCAGTCTTGCACAGTTTGAATAATCCCAACCTTCCTATTTCTCACCCAGACCACTTCTCTCCATATCATGATCCCTACTGTCTTCCTTGGCATTCTGCCTTATTTTTGGTGATGGGGAAACCCACAACACAGAGGAGTCCCCATCTTTTGTCTGCTTGTTCCTTGCAAATCCCAACATCTGGGAAGAGTTTAATGCTGTACCCTCAACTCTACTCTGAACTGCCTATAGGGACACCCAGGTCTTTTTCCCACATTCCTAATGTTTTCCTGATGATCCAAACTGATGGTCATCTTTCCATAACTACTTGCTTACAGAAATTTTTGGCAAGTCATGATAGTAGCAGCCTTTTTCTCTTTCCATACTACCCCACTTAGTGGTCTGTCAGACCTTTAACTATTGCCCAAACCCAATCACCTGCTCATAGGAAGATTTCAGAGGACTCTTCAAACAAGTTCCATGAGGATTAAGCAAAGAAAAGGCAAGTCAAACCTGCCTTGCACTTCCCCATCCCTACCTCCCATTTCTACAGCCCCTTGCAAGCCTGGGGGCACCAGAGCTGCTCTCTTAACACACAGATATCCCAGCCCACTGTTAAAGCAGTTCTGAGCTCAGCAGTTCAGAGCTGGCTGGCAAATGGGCACTGACTGACACCCTGCCTGCATGCACAAAGCCACAGCTCTCCAAGTGTGTTGATAGCTGGATGCCTTACAGGGAAGTGTGAGTCACTGCCATAATCACCTTGGTGTTACAGTTTCCTACAAAGCTGTCTACTCTATGCTTTGAGGTTAAAACTGTTGAAAAAACATTGCCTGAAGCCTAGTTTGGGTTAGTTTTTACCACTCCGAGAACATGCATCTCTGAAATTTAGTTGCTGGTAGGTTTTTTCATTACAAAAAAATCTTTTCTCCCCAGTTAAATGAAAAACAATTGAGAAGTTTCATATTTTCATGCTGTACTGCTGAATCTTTTGAAGACCAATACATTACTAAACCCCCTATTTAAACATGTCAGCTGGAAAAGTAAGCAAGGTTTGCATGCATTTTACTTTTGGTGGGGCAAACATTTTTTAAAATCTCATCTGTCACAGACCTGACATATTTGTTACAGCACAGTGTTTTTGAAATGTTTTTGTTCCTTTTCTGCAACACATTCTATAACCTGGCAACACCTGCTCCAAATGGGAAATTGGAAAATTTAAACCTGAAGGCAATTTTAAATTGTTTATAGAGACCTGGACTAGACTATAAAAACACTGTAAAGCTGGACCAGATTTTTTTCTTTTCAGTGGTTGGACTATCACAACTTAACTTGGAATTGCTCTGGCTACAGTAATGTCTTTCTGTTGCTCCCAAAATGCAAATATTGGTAGTGACTGTAAACATTCAGCAAAGAGCAACAGACTGAAGACGCTGAAGCCTCCTCCCACCTTGTGATGTCAGACACTGAAAGACTCATAAGGCTTTTCAGGTTTTTGTATGTATAAACAGACTTTCAAAGCAGAGCTGCCTGATAGGACAGTATGGTGCATATGCAGCAATTAAGTCTTCAGTTCAACACAAGAACCATTCTGGTTTAGAAGGAATACACAGATCTCCTATTTATCATAATTGGAGACTTGAAAACTTTTTGCCAATTCCTTGTCACAAACTGAGTTCCACAGGTATGAGTTAGCCAGAGGTTCAACAAGAAGATTTGGAATACTGATTCTCAGCATCAAACATTATTACCAATTTATTGAAAGTCATCTTGTATCATGAAAACGCAAGCCTTCAGCCTGTACCAAAATACTTACTATAGAGGGCACTTATACATGAAGAAACCCCCTTCTTCACTCTAAAGAACAGAAAGTCGTTCTCAGGGCTGACAAACAAGTTAAACCTAAGGCTGTGGAAGTGCTTTCCTCAGGTGCCTCCTTGCAGACAGAGAAACAACTCGACATTGATTAATTATGAGGGCCTGAGGAAACATGCAGAGCATCCCAATGCAGTCTGTGAAGTTCTTGCCTACCCAAATTAAGCCAAGAATCACGTTATTAGAAAAAAAAATTTAAAAAAATCAAAAGCCTTTTTAGCATTTGTAATTTGGATTACAGTAGGGCGCCCACACAGCATGTTCGGTGCTTTCCAGACACTGAAGATGCCACACCTGCCTTGCCCAAAAAAGTTTATGGTTTACGTAGTTGCACAAGATGGTGCTTGTTTTGTTCAGGTAGATTGTAACTGAGTAAGTCTGCAGTAAATTCAGGAAGGATCCAGGATCACACCTGTCTGATCAGAGCTCTTCTCACGCAAGCAAATCACGCTGCCAGAAAGGCCAGCAGTATCTCCAGGAGATCCAAAGGGCTTCAAAAATCCCCTCTCAGAGTACGGTACCTGTTCCAGTGTAGCTCACAGCCCATATCTTTGGTCAGCAGCCCTGACAGCATTCAGGTATAAAATGGTGGCTCTTTGTCCCCTTTCTAGCACATAAGCATTCATGCTACAGAAGTGATGGTCAGTAAAGACCACTCACAGACATGTAATATACTAAATGTTTTGAGTGTACATCTCCTCCTGCCCAGCACAAAAAGCCTTCCATTAGCATTTTGCTGGTCTAAGAGCACGACCTCCACTGTAAGCAACTTCAGCTGCATGAAGAAAAAGAATAGATGAATGCTAAAATGTGTCTGCCATGGGGAGACCACTTGGTTCTGTAATTTTAACAGCTAGGACCACAATCCATATACAGTCAGTTTGATTTTTATTTCATAATTCCTACTTTGAGCAAGCAGGCACTACTTTCCCTAGGGCACAGCCCTGCTCCATAAGTGCCCCTTGGTCACTGCTGGAGATCCTGCCGAGCTGGGCTGAGGGCTGCGAGGAATGTGCCCTAATGCCTGGTACCCACCCTCCCCACACACAGCCGAGACAGGAATGTGATCCTCTGGTCTTTCCAGGGGAAGAGCAGCAAGGTAAATATTCTGCCTTTAATGCCAAATGTCCTACGATGACTTTCGAAGCTCAAATCAAAGCCTGATGTCCCAACAGCCTCAGGATGCACACACAGACAGACTTTGCAAATAACAGAATCACGACTCACAGAGCAGTGCTTGGTGCTCTACACAGACACACAGTGCGAGCAAACCTGGACTCAGGGAAAAAGCAAACCTGCAAACACGTGCAGCACCAGCAGGTTTCCAAGCTTCATCTAGAAAGAAGATGAAAATAATTATCTTAGCTCTGAAATTTCTCAAAGCTTCTTGATTTCTGTGTTCCATTTGTTTCAGAACAGACTACATCCAAAGCAAACGGATTGGAGACAGCTTATCAGCTCTTTATCTCCTCCCTTTTCCTTCATGAGAAGAAAGCTATTAAAAGTAGAGCTAAAAGGAAAACAAACAAACCACCACAAACACAAAACTCCAGCTAAAAAAACTAAAACAAACAAACCCCCTTCCAAAACTATAATAAATAAATAATCTATTTTACAGAAAAAAAGTTAAAATTGACCAGATTGCAAATGGGATCCATTGAATATAGACTCAATACTAAGATAAGTAACACTAGTATTAAGCAACAGTATTTGTATTTATGTAACATTTATTTACACTAAGGGAGTCTGCACAGTGCCTATTCCAGCCAGTTTGAGTCCCTGCCCTAAAGAGTTTCCAGTTCAATGCAGCTCTCAGAGCATCTTTTTATGTCAAATGTTCTATCTGTATAAGGACACAAACCTCCTCCTTTAGCAAATACATTTACACAGGTGCTTGCAGAAACCACTTCCCAAACTGCTTTCCACTTCTTCAGACTTGAAAAGAAAAAGGAAAGATAAGAGGTCAGAATGAAGTTAACTTTGCCAACAAAGCATATCTGTTCTTTTTCTCCACACCTCAACACCACTGCTGACAAACAACAAACACTGATTAAAGGGTTTTTAATGCCTGTGAAGGAAAGCAGACTCCCTGCAGCTGCACAGCAGCTGGGAACACTTGTGTTATTTAGCAGAAAAAGGTCTGACCCCACAAGTGAAAATGAGCTTGGTGGTCACTCATTCTATTCACCATCTGGGTACATTATAAGCACAAACAGAACAGCACAGCCTTTTGTGATGGAGGTAACGAGAAATATCCAAGGCATTGTAGTACCACAGTAACATGCCTTAGCAAGGCTTCAGGGAAAAGAGGGAGCGAGGAACACAAATGACACAAACGTGAGAAAGTGGAAATCTATTGAGAAACAAATCTAGAGTTCACTATAGATCAAAACAGAGGTGCCTCTGCTACTTAGCAGCTTCATTTCAGATTAGTACTGCAGAGTGCTGCTGCCTAACAAAGCTGAGTTACAAACAGCACATGCAATACTTTACTCCTGTTTTGGCAGATTTCAAGTTTGAAGACCCTTAGAACACGTCTTGGGAAAGGTGATTCATCTAGGTATATTCATATGGCACAGATCATCCACTCATTAGTCAAAGTACTCAGACTGGCCTGACTTAAGTACAAATGAGCAAGTCCTTCCCAGAGAGAATTCCCCAGGAAAACCATACCATTTTACACATTAAGGGAGACCATAAACTTCTCGACATTTTTGTTGCTGTTGGAAAGAATCATTTCACATTTTTATGCCTTGGTTTCAGGCTCCAAACTGGTGAGACCAGCCATTCTGGAGGCAGAACTGGAGCCAAGTTCCAATTTTAATCATGGCTAGACTCAGCCCCATGGCAGGTTGCCTACAGGGCACAAGGACTTCAATTTCAACCTCTCGTTTTGGACTTCGGCCAAATTTCCTGCCATGGAACCATAAGCCTAGCAGGTTTCAGTTCCATGGAACCATAAGCCAGAGGTCAGAGATCCTGCTCTGAGCCAGAGACCCAAAATGCCTCACTTCTAGTAATACAAAGAGGAGAATTTGAAAGTCTTAAAAACTCTCTCAGGGTTTGCCATCTTACACATGCAGGAAGATATCAACCAGGGCCACCAAACTCCCAAGAGCTGACCAGGCTGCTCAGCCTCTGTCCTGAAAGCACCCACACAGCCTCAGAATCTAGCAAGTGAAAAAAGGCTTTTGAAGTGAACTTCCTGGGAAGTTCGTCATGTGTTTTGGGGCAGGGGAAGGAAGAGATGTATTTATTTTAATATACCCTTTTTGGAAATGCTCATAAGTTTGTACTTCACTGGCACCTGATAACTTATTAAAACAGAGGTTCTCAAAGTCCTGCATCTTAAGAAGTTCCAGTCCTTGGGTGGGGCTTTTTAGCATCCTACAGTTTTATACCAAGACTTAAGGCTTTCCCAAGAAATTTCAGAAGGGCACTTCCCCAAGGTAGAAGGTACTTCCAAGAAAGATATTGTAAAACTTTTATTTCTTGAGTCACCCTCCTGAAAAGTGAAGAGTCTAGCCTAAGTTAAAGCACCACTTATGTTTCAACCCCAAGCCTCCAGCTGTGCAAATAAGAATGGGTTCAAAGCACAGAGGCTGTGCTTGAGGACGGTAAAGGCAGAGCAAATGTACGGGAACACATTGCAAAGCCAGCAAACTCTAGATTTATTTGCATGTGTTGAATTCAAGACAGTTTTTTGCTCTTACAGGCTAGAAACCTCATTTTTCTACAGTGATTTTTCCTCCCCTCAATCTTTGCTTTGTGTAAACCATTACAATGAAAGGCAGCACTAAAGGATTATGCTTCATCTGCTAGATTACTTTTGGCTAGGAAATAATACTTTCGTTTTCTTTGCAAACTGATCCCCAAACCTGATGCAGCAGCTGTGTTCTGTTTTTAGAAGTTGAGGTACTAGATCCAGAGAAGCTGCCTAATGGAGGATTTGAAGTGCCCACCAAAGGTTTGGGAGAAAAGCCCACCAAGGGTTTAGGAAAAACCCTTAGAATTGCACTTCATCTCAGAGCAGCTCTTGGGCTTTTTCTTGTTGTGATTCAATTGTTCATAGGAAAAAAAAAGTCATTGCAGTCAGGGAATGAACTTTTAAAGTTCTCTCTTTTTGTTTTTGAATGCAAGTTTATGGAATGCCTAACTACATTTACTTGTGGGAAAGAAAATGCCAGAGACACTGGGGACAAGAAATTCATTTCATATTTTAAAATAATCCCCTCTCCCACACAATTTTTATATCCACATGCCTGTTATCACCTTCATAAAATCCAGCTTCAGTTTTTTAAGTCACAAGTTTAAGCATCTCCTAAGTTGAGTACACATCTCTGAACAGAGGAGGAAACCAAAACTTAAAACACAAAACAAGAACTTCATCTTAAGTCTCACATTTCTAACACACAACTTTTAAATCTTTCTAGTAAGTCTGGCAGTATTAAGGTAGAGAATTATTTAATTTATTTGAAGTAATTACTTCGGTTTCTGTTAAATCTCACTCTCCTACTCAAAGTATTCCTGCAGCCAAGGTAACATGTAAGCCTAGAACAAATTTAAGATTAAATTTAATTTGTCAAACACATTGACAAGAAAAGGTATGTTTAACTTGGACTATTCCTTCTCCCTACCTTTGCTACTATACATGTTGAACCAGATAGAAAATCCAAATGTTTGAACAGTCAAGCAATGAACTTCATGTCCCAAGACAATAACAGCAGAACTTCCTTTAATATAAAATGTGGAATCTTGTATTCACTAAATTGCATTGTTTAATAATACGATCCAGTCTTTCCAGTTTAAGGAGTCCTGTGCTTATTCAGCATAACTCAAAAAACAAATTCAAAACATCCTACTGTATACCTTATGCCAAGTTAATCTCTCAGTAACTGTATCCCCTACTTTAGTCTGTCATAATGATAGCTGAAGCTGTTCATCTCCACTAGCAAATGTAGCAGGATTACAATTTTGCACTGTCACTAGGTGAGAAGTCAGCGATTCCATCGTAATGGGATATGTTTTTCTCAAAGCTCCCAGAAAGCAGAAGAGTTGAAGTAATACCAGGTGTATACTTCAACAAAGGACAGTAATTCAAGCAAGATTTCCATGAAGAGTGATTCCCATGCTTCCCAAACATTAGCATACTGAATGCTTCAAACCACTGCACAGACTCTTCCCTCTCGGCCCCAGCTCTCTCGAATCATGGAGACTGAAGATAAAAATGACATATTCTCCTCCCATAGCCCCTTTTTCCCAATAACACAAAGGTTTCTAGCCATGCCAGAGACAGCCCACTGCAAAAAGCAGGTAGCAAGTCTCAAAGATGGCTTTCTAACCTCCTGAACACTGTCTCCTACATAAATACCATTCCCTTTGGCATGCACACAAGGCACATTATGTAAGTATACACACCAAGACATACAACTGAGTTTACCTCAAGCCAGATACCCTTTCCCAATTTCTAGTCTACACCACAACCATTGTCACCCTTCAGCCACAGCCACATGTATTAGATGCTATAACTGGAGACAAAGCAGGTGTATGAAGACCACCACCACCTTTGGAACTGTTCTATTCTCCTAGAAGATAACCTCGTAGGGAGACATGATGATTGAACATAGTTTACAAACTCAGTTTGGCAGCCCCATCTTCAGGGTTGAGCTCCAATGGAAATAAAACTATACAAAGGCACTTCTTCCATCACAAATTATCTGTCCTTGTAGATCTTCCAGGATGGAGAATGCCACCCATTATAACTCAATAGCTCTACAAACTTTGGTCCCTAAATCAATTCCTCAAAAATGCTGAAAGCGGCATTCAGATTGAAGCTGGCATCCAGCCTTCATTATGTTTGGTGTAACTGCTGCCAACAGCAGAACCAAGAAGCAGATATTAGAAATAGCTGATCTCATTAGTTCAAAACCTATCAAGGGCTGGCTGCCCATCAGGAGACACATACTAAATGAATGCCAAGTCTCAAATTCCGTTGCACAGAAGGGATATTAAAAAAGGAGATACTGAGAACACTCAAGGGTTCACTTTTCTTAACTATATTCTTACCCCTTTATGATTGAAAGACAATGCTTAACTGAAGATGGCTGCATCAGGAGCTTCTCCCCACTTCATGCAGCTTTACATCTATTATCATCAGCACCCCAGTGCCAAAGCTTCTGAAGCACTGTCTGGGGACAAAACTGACATCTCCTTCTATGGGCCTACCTTGCCATCTCCAGAGATGTTCAGAGCTGGGTTGTGGCCCCATCAGCTATACAGAGGAATAGCCTTCACAGCCCCCACAGGCCTCACAGCTCTACAGAGCAATAAAAGAAGTTGCCCCTATTGCTGTATTACTCCTCTGAAGTGTCAGAGACAGCAAAACTGAAGAAAAAACTGGAATTTCACCTTGTTCATACATAATATCATGTACTCTTATTAAATACAGAGTAGCTTGTGAAAGCAGCAACAGCTTTCTTACACTTATTATTAATATTCCAGTACTGTTAGAAAAGAAAGGGTTTTCCTAAGATCATAGAGTATGTGTTATCCCTGGACTTCTAGTTTGTAGATTAATTGGCAACAATAAAGACATTCTCCTTATCACAAGAGAACTGGTTGGTTAATAGATAAATTAACTACCCAGTTAATTGCCATGAGGTGCTAGTCACTCCCCCTATGTCTCACTGAAGTAGTGATGTCCACCTACCAACACATGCAGTTATTTAACACTAAGATCATGCATCTGACCTACAGACAAGCAGTTTCAGAGACTCAGCTTTCTACAAGTAAGATGACAACTTCTAAAAACACCATTTAGAAATTTTAACTCTTGCTTCAGCAGGCCAGCAGAGAGTCTTCTGAACAGCCCTTCAGTAGGATGCTGTTGACATCATAAAGATCCCAGGCTTGGCTTAATATTCACTGCTTCAAGGGCCAAACCCACCTTGATGTATTCCACAGTGACACAGATAGACACATTAAACACAAGGCAAGTTTTAAATTCAGAGTGAATTAACCCAATCCTGACAACCAAGAAAAAAGTGTGCCAGCCAGGAATTTAGACCAAGAGGGAAAGAATCAGGAAAGGAAGTACAAAACAGAAATGAAAGCCTGTAAAAATTCAGAAAAAGTAAACTTTTCCTCCCAACACCCTAAGGGAAAGATTCATTGTTTCATTATGTCATTCTGTAGTTCTGTTTGCATTGTATTTTACAGTGTTTAACAGTATTTCTCATCTTTCTACTTAGATTTAAATTAAATGCTTCCCTCAGTTTTGTAGGCATAACCATCCAGAGTTTAGCCCTGGGACAGTGCTGGACAATGCTTTTTTAGACTGTCAGGCAGTTTAGCCTTTTGGACAGCATAGGCAGCACCAGAGAAGCTTTCACCAACAAGATCCTTCTGGATCACAAATTTAAGAAGCTGCTGTGAAGAAAAGCTTCAGGATAGGAACTTCTATTCTGCTGGCATGAAACTAATTCTCTGCTCCTGCCTAAAGAAAATAGTTATTATGACAGTCTAAATATGTGATAAAAACCTTTGCATAACAGACAAGATGCATGAACTGGTTACTTCAGGAGTTGGAAGTGCTACAGAGAAACACTTCTAAGATAAAGTGCTTGTGTGAGGCAAGAAGGAAGGACCCTTGTCAGCGGCACCATGGTTAGGCTCTAATGCCATCATCTTCTCTCTGTGACAGACAACATTCAGAAGACTAAGTATACTTTCCAATTTCTGCAGACAGGATTTGTTTACAGTAAGTACTGTACCTTTCTTAAAAATTGTGGCAGTAACATAGGTGCTGACTGCTAAACTTTGAGAGGAAAGAAAAACAGGTCAAGCATCTCTACAGCACTGCCATTCACTGAAGAGCCAAACTAGACAACACCACTCCAAACTAGTAAGTTGTAAGTGTGCAAGACTTTCCAGACTGTTCAACTGAACAATTCACATGCCTTCCAATAGAGCTTGGGAGTAAAATGCTGTATTTTAGCACTGCTGCTGAACTACTCAGCCATATTACTCCACACTAGCATGAAAACCTGCTTTTGCATGAAAATCTGTTTACACAGGTCAGGCATATTTTCCATACTGAAGTGACAGATGTGGTTTGTATGATGTTCCCAGCAGAACCTCTCCTGCTGAGCTCTACAAGGAATCACAGAACAGAATCATTTAGTTTGGAAAAGACCTCTATAATCAAGTCCAACCATTAACCCAGCACTGCCAAGTTCTCCACTAAACCATGTCCCTAAACACCATATCTACAAATCTTTTAAATGCCTTCAGGGATGGTGACTCAACCACTTTCCTGGGCAGCCTGTTCCAATACTTGGCAACAATTTCAGTGAAAAAACATTTCCTAATATCCAATATAAGCCTCCCCTGGTGCAACTTTAGGCCATTTCCTTTTGTGCTGTCACTTGTTACCTGAAAGAAGAGACTAACCACCACCTGGCTACAGCCTCCTTTCAGGGAGTTGTAGAGAGCAATAAGGTCACCCTGAGCCTCCTGTTCTCCAGACTAAATAACCCCAGTTCCCTCAGCTGCTTCTCAGACTTGTGCTCAAGACCCTTCCCAATTTCACCCCCCTTCTCTGGACACACTTCAGCCCTTCAGTGTCTTTCTTGTAGCAAGGGGAATACATCTCTAAGCTGTCACATTGCTACTATGAGGTCTACAGTTTTATCATGCAGAATGGGAAGTAAGGACAGTGGTGTCTTCAAAAGAAGAAAAATTTACAGGTATCTTGATACTGCTATGATATGACTGTAACTGTTGATATTAGTTTCCCCAGCAAGATACAAAATCTCTTTTCCACCAAAGCACCTCCCTTCCTCCCACAGTGTTATACATACACTTAACCCTCCACTCTCAAGCAGAAAGGTGTTAGTGACTGATCTTAATACAGGCTGCTCACTCTCAGGGTGACAGCTTTTTCAGAACATTTTGTACTATAGAACCATTTATTTTAGTGTGTTTACTTTCATGCTACAGAAAGGGCAATTCTAGCTACACGGAATTTTTCACACTTTTTGTGAGGAGCTGCAGAATAGTCATACTGCTTCCTTATTGCTAAAAGCAGACATGCTTTCCTTATTTTCTGGGGAAATAAGTTTTAAGTATTTCCAGTATTTCACTTTAAACACAAGTGAAGTTGACTTTCATTGTCAAAAGCTATCCAAGCCAGTGGGCTTGGGTATTTTAGGTATCTTTTTGGTATTTTCATACATGAGTTGCTCTGTCTGGGACTCACAGCATTCCATGCAAGCAGACATCTCTAGTCCAAATTCACACAGCACTCACCAGGTTAACTTTCCTCCAGTTGCACTTCACTGGGGCTCTGGAAGTGCTCAGCCAACTTTGTCCTGCAATTTGTGCATCTCTCTAGTGGAGGCTAAAAAAATGTCTAATATACGCATCAGTCTGTTTTTGCTGTCTGCCTCCCTGAAGGGAGTAGAACATCAGTCTTAATATAAGCAAATATGAGACCTTTACACAATAAATCTTTGACACAGATAATTGGCAAGATTATTGCAGTCCCTCATCTTCCTTTTCAGGGCATGTTATTGAAAAAGCTATGGGAAAACATCTGCGGTTTTATCTGGATTCCTCAGATTTTCTGGATCTCTTTCCGTCTGGTCTAAGACCTGGCCTCAGTACAAACACATACTCAGGCTTACTGGTCAGGCTTCTCACAGCGGACAAAGACCAAACTAACATTCTTAGCTGACAGACTTAAAGCAGGCTGTGATAGCAGCTTCATACAGCTTTGGGACTGCTTCAGACTGTGAAGAGTACTCACACCATCACCACATGTACAAGAGTACAATGAGCTTCTGTAAAGGGTTAAACAGCTTTCTCTCTTTCTTTCTTCATGCATTATATAGCTTAAGAGGCTACTGGGCCAATTTCATCTGAAGAAATGTCCTTTTCTGACCCAAATAATTGATGTTCCTCTTCTCACTGGAAGACATTGCCTGCCTTTACAGCAGCCTGTACTGTGGCCAATAAGATGATCCCAGGAAGAAGTGACTCCAGCAGAAAGGATCAGAAGCAGCAGGACTTGCTTTATCACTGAATAGCACAACTGAAGGGTAGGCTGCCTACTGCTCATGCAATACCATGCTGCTTCAGGGGATAGCAGGCAAGCATTGGCAGGGAACAAGGGAGCTGAAGTATTACTAATCCCTTCTCCCCATTCACCTGCAGCCAGCCATGCAAGAATTACACCATATATTTCCTCTCATCCAAATAAGACAACAACAACAACAAATTACATGCCCTCACTCTGCTCAAATGTAAGCCTCAGGAGAAGTCTAGTCACTATAGCTATAAAGTGCTGCATGCACCAGTTGAGGTTCATTTAAAAACACATAGATAGATGGCAATAATGAAGGCCTAGATTGTGGTTATTGGCACACACTGCCCAAAAAGCAGCTCAGAACTATATAAATGTTAGCAAGTCTGCTCTCAGCAGACTTCCAGCTGAGGAGGAGCCTGTTCTGGTGCAAAGGACCTCTCTCTTCTCCTCTCCCCTGAGTTTAGGAACCTCTTCAAGCTGAAGAGTTATCCCAGGCACTAGCTGTCTTAGCAAACATTGCTAAATCCTAGTTTCACCTGAAAAAAATCTTGACATGCTGAATCAGATATAATTCCACTGTTTAGAAGCTTTTTGGTCTATACCAGGGGACAAGAGATAATTGAAGGGGTAATCAACTTTAAGAAAGGTAAGGAAATCCAGCTGTACAAATAGGAAGGGAAGAGTTAAGAAAATTATTTTATGTTGTTTGCTAAGATGCCAGGCAGATACTAGGTCAGTTTAGGTCAACTGTTACCCAAGGAAAAAAAACCAAAACACCTGGGTTTAAGAACTTGGAGTGACAGTTTCATTAAAATTGGTTTAATGGGTACATGAGAAATGGCTGTGTGTCTGGCCTTGCTGTAAGGTTTCCTGGACCTTAAAGATGTAGGCACCAGTAAAGATTCCAGATGGAATCAAGTTGCTTATCCTTGTCAACCCTGATTTTGCCATGACTGGTTGTTCCACATGTTTCTCCACTCAAGTCTCCCTGTAACTAGACACTTCCCTTTTCTCACTCTTACTTGCTGACACTTTGCCTTTGCTCCTTTTTAAATCCAATCTTTTTAAGATTCAGACAGGTCTTACACATTTCATCTGCTCTCTTTCAGTGCCCAACTGGAAAACACTGAAACCTTCAAGGAAACGATTAAAATCAGGAAGAGTCATCTCTGATCCTCCAGCTGAAGTCTGCCAGCTCTCGCACAGAAAGACCACTCTGTACCTGACTCTCGAAAGACATTTTCCCCTAGCAATGACATTAACATCTTACCTATGCAAATATTGTCACCAGCTCCAGCACCAAGCATCTTCTCCCCAGGTTTATCTGCATCCCAGGCTGCCAGCTGACTTCTATCCCTCCCCACTGTTCTAGGTCCTCCATGTTCACCTGAACTTCTGCAGTTTCCTGGGCCTTTCTCTCCCCCCACTTACAGTTACAAACCCAAATAATTTCACTAGCCAGCTTCATTTAGAATTCAAGTAGAAGGAGGAAGTTATTAACCAGCCCCTCAAAAACTCTAATTATACTCAGTAACTCAGCTCTATCACTGGTTATTTTTTGAACCCCAGCCCTCCGTTACTGGTTACAGCTCAAGTACCACCACATTCCTTTGTTTTTCAAGACTTCTGACTCCAGACTACAGAGAAATAAGGCAGTTCAGTGTTAGTGTGTTTTTGATCAATCAAGCCAGATGACAAATTTTACATCTTGAAATCTGAGATTTTATTCCTGTTAGTTTTCAGTAAGACAGAAAGGTAAGTGTAGCCTAATTTCCCTTTACTAACAAGCCCCTGGATGACACCGAGTTGTTGGCCACAGGGCAGTGAATCAGCAGCTTAGTTTCTTGCAAATATTTTTAGAAGCACCCACTACAGTTACACCTGGATATCAAGGCAGCATCAAGAAAGCATTAGCATTACCCAAAATAAAAACAGAATGGAAAAGAACGTGAAAAAAAATGCAAATTTGACTTATTCTTAAGAAAATACAAACCATCAGAAAATAATATTTAGCTGTCTGGCAGAGACTTCACTGTCTAGATTCAACTAGCTTCATCCTGTGTCACCATAGCCTGCTAAGAGCACAAGTACATTAGGGCTCACACAGGACTAGGATTTATTACAATTTCCAAGTCTGTCTGTGAAGGTTTGGCCAAGGAGCTTCCTTCTTCCCTCTCCCTCCCTCACTGGAATTCCGTCATTAGTAAGAAAAACCCAAAGCAAACTTCTTAGAAAAAGGTTTGCAAGAAAATTTAGTCATCATTAACCCCTAGGTAAAAGGGAGGGAACACTTTAGGAGGTTAAACCAGAGCCAGATTCTGAACACCTGTGAGCAAGGTGTAAGGGAGGAAAGTCTGGTTTGCACGCAAATAGACTGACAGCAGTTTTTGGCTACAATACAGATTTATATCCCTTGCTTTTTTCACCATTCTCTATGCTCATATTCAGAAGTAGATTCCATTACAAAGTGTGAGGACAGCATCACAGAGGTATCTTCATCTGAGAATTCTTCTTAAAATGGAATCACCTAAAGTCCTCAAAATGAGATAAACCCTGGGCCTGCACTCAACAAATGAACTGCTTCTAGAAGTAACTTTCATAAGAAATTCTGAAGCAGGACCTGCATACATCCTTGAGCATAGAAAGAAGCTTTTACAGAAGTGCCAGGATGTAAGTATGAATCCTTAAAAGCCTGTTACTGACTGAATTGCTAAAGAGCACAAAGCCAAGCTGGAGTGCCTGGTCTCCCCAAAACACAGGTAACCTTGTGATAACAACACTTGCCCCAAACATTTTTCTTCAAGTCAGTTCTCTGAACTGGCATGCTCTGAAGGTGTGTAATGCTTCAGGTGACTAAGTACTAATAAAAAGAGGCTTAGCTTGTACTGGGAAAAGATCAAACTAAGGAATGAAAACAGCATCCTCATAGAAACTCAGCATAATGTGAATTTAGAGATGAGATTTTTGTTAGAAGATTATTACTGTTGTTTTCCTAGGAAAGTTCAAAGACCTGACAATTCTGTGAAATGGCAGCAGCTCTTATTTTAGTATTTTTATACAGAAAAGAGCTCTTGTTCAACATTTGTGTCAACTTAAAAGAGGAAAAAAAGTGTATTTTCACCAAAACAGCGCTCTGCAAGGAAAAAATGCCAAAAGACTCCTTTTTAGCTCAAAACCAGGAGATTGCTCTTACAGAAGGATGCATAAATCACTTGGCCTTTGCAAAATTTTACAATTAGCATAATTCAGGTAGCAATTAACCTGAATTATTGGTCAAATTCATCAGGCACATGGTAAGTATATAGGAAAGACCCATCCTATTCTTTCCTCATTTTTTTTTACAAGCATAAGCCATTTTGAGCAGCAGAGGCAGCCCATGATAAACATTATTTCAAAACAAAATTCTTCCCACTAGTATTAAATAGTTCAGGCAGAAAGAGATTGTTACCGGTTTGGAGTAGCACTATTCCTCACAGTGGTGCCACATGACAGATTCAGAAACAGATACTGGAACTGCTCATCTTCGTCTCAGTACTTAGCCAGGATTCCTCAAAACAGGGAGTCAACATCCACAGCAATGGCTACTCAAATGGACTTGTGCCATAATGGATTAATTCAGGTAATTTATCATTAGGGACCTGCCTGGCAGGTTCACTCCAGCCAGCTTGTTGACTTACAACTTCTCACTTTGTCCCTGAGCATCTCATTCCATTTCTACTTAAAATCATCTCCCCAGCATAACAGTCTTTTCTCATAAAGTTTACCCCTTTCAGGCTTACACCAATCATTCTTCTCCCCAGGAGCACCAAAAATCGGCAATTCTTCCACCCCTTTGATCAGCACCAGCCCATCAAAAGCAGCAGCCCCACAACCCTGAACACACTGCTTTTTGCATTCATTCACTAACTGGAATACAGGATGCTAGAGCCACAGCAAACTGTCCCCCAAAAATATATACCACACTTCCACTGCAGAAGTATCACTTAAGGTCTGTTTTGAGGTACCTAACAAGCACTTGATAAGCTCCTACAATAACTTTCTTCACAGATGTTCTGACTACTCGGCTACATATTTTTATTACCTTTATGCAATGTCCATGTATGCAAAGGATATTTCTCCAAATACAGAAGTTACTTTCATTTTTGTAGAGTCAGATATCAAAGAATTAAACTAGCAATCACAAGACAGTAGGTAGTTGAATGGGACAATTCCCTAACTTTCTTGTTGCTGTGTGCCTTTTTATAAAGAAATCAGTTTGAGTTTTTTTCAACAGCTTGTTTGTGAGAGAACTTATTTTTACAGTCATCGTGAGAAGAACCATTCACTAACTTCTAGAATTCGTCCTACCATCTAAACTGTCTGCACTGAGTTCAGGTTCTGGAAGAATATCTATGCATTCTAACCACGTGGAAGTGGGATTCTCAAGTCCACTGACCTCTTCAGCTTGCTAAGCTTAAGTTCTTCCCAAGAAGGCTGAAGAAATGTTGCCTGAGAAAGGTAATTTGTTTATTCTTAATGAAATTAAACTGTTGATAAATGAGAAACACCAGAGAAATCCTGTAACTTTCTAGTGTCTTAAGAATTGTTTTACATGGTGATAATATGTGGCACCAAGTTGGTACCCAAGCCTAAAACAGCAAAGAGCTTCAACTCTGCAGTTCCCAAGCCAACACAGACACAAACACACCCTAAACATTTTTTGCTCTTGTTTGAGCTTTTAGGCAGGAATTCTCTTGGGTGCTGTGCATCACTTGAACAAGAATAATTTGAGGTCCTACTTAGGAACAGGAATGACAAGGATCCCATCACATGCAACATGATACATACTTGGCTGGCTCTTATGAAATAAAGACTTGTAAAAAAAAAAACAGTTTAAAACATCCCTCATTAACTGAAAGTGCATTACACATTGCCAAATAGCTGTTTAATGGGGATATATTATACACATGCTGTGCAGCTTCAGAGGTTTTGCACTTCTGAGACTTCTTTTATCTGTGGACTACAGCAAATTTACTAGGAAAAGGGCTCTCACACATACCTGTAAGGCAGGCATTACCCCACTCTAGGTGAAAAGCTTTAGAGATGGTAACTCACTCAAATTCACAAAACAAGCTAGTAGAAAAGATAAAAGAGAGCACAATCTATCACCATTCTTCAGGCATTTGATGCCTGGAAAGCCACTCTCCCTCAGCCTCCAGTCATGTTCATAGCTACTAACCAAAAGCACATCCAAGAAGAAAGTAGATAATGTAGAACTGTGTAGGTCAGGTGTAGCATGTAGTTAACTCCTTACACCTCAGAGCAATTACAGCTGTGGCTTCATTTATATGCAGTGTTTGAACTACAGGGAAGCACTTGCTGATTCAGCCCAAGTGTCTAACATAGCAAATAAGAGGATAACACTGGACAGCAGGAAATGAAGCAGTGCTATTGCTTTGACTTAACCAGTACAGCCAACACCCTTCAAGAGGGATGGTTAACCAAAAACCTATCACTATTCTCTTATACTCTTGCATGAGTATTGCACTGTGGACAAGACAGATTACCACTATGTACTGTCCTCAATTTTTTATCTGTCAAGTAAAGGTTGGGTAGAAATATGCAAAAAAGGAACCAAAGGTACCAAAGCTAGAGTCAGTCCAGTTGAGTGGCTAAGTGGCATGCTTATTGTGGAGTTATTTGATTTGTTTGGGCTTTTAAAGAGGTTATATATGTAATAAATACAAGAATTACACTGCATGGATCCAAGTCTCAAATTTCACCTACGAGTAACATGTCAGTATTTGTTATAAAACAAAACTTATAATTTCATTAGTAGCTTACCCAAAAACCATAAAACACTAACCATGTAAGCCTCTGGAGCTTTCCATCACATTTGACATGTGTACTCACTGTTTGAAAGACTTGAAAATCCTCTTAAGTTACCTAATCACATCCTCTGGCAAGTTGAAGATACTTGACATTCCTGCCTTCTCTTTCCCACCTTTGGGGCAAACTAAGTGTGAACAGGGCACCAACACAACTACAGTAGAGCCAAGTAACATTTAGGATCTCAGAGTACCCTTTGAGGTTAGCACAACTTAGAAGATCCAGGCACTGTCCTTCCCTATTACCTAACTTGTGGAATAGAAGGCACTGGGAGAGGCAGTGAAGGATGAGTTTGGTTTTGCTTCCAGTGATGGCACTTCCTCTCAGCCCTAAGGCTAGAAACACATGGTAGCTCCTCTGCAAAAGAAAAAATAAACACTTATCCACTTAACTAGTAACAGAAATAGAGTAAGGCACTCAAAACAAGCAATGGGGAAGCACATTCTAAAAGGCAAATACCTCCTTCAAATTCTCAATCTAAAAAGGGCAGACAAAACCAGATAATGTGGCATTTAATTCTCAAGATGTCCCACAACTTGTATAGTTTCTTCCAGAAAACTTTCAGGGCAATTCCTTTGGATTGTTCCCACTCTACAAATCTGTGGCACAATATGCACACTTTTGACAATCCACCTTAGTATACTTATGCAGGAAGAGAAGATCAAGTAGGAGTACTGTTGACATCATTCCCTTTCACAAAGAAATCCACTCAGCTGCTGACAAGCCCAGAGTTAAAAATATCACATCAGGCATGTACCTTTGTGGGAGACCAGCAGTTTTAGGCTTTGGCAGATGAACCCAAGCCAACTGCTCAAAGAGGCTACAGAAGTTGCATGCCTGCTTTAGGAACTGTTTTGCCACCTCAGTATTTCTCTTTCCTATGCAGCACAGCAATGTCCACCAAGCTCAGTATCAAACAGGGCTGGCTGGATAAATGCAGCCACACAACCATAATCAAGTGTAGTGATCATAATAAAACCAGAAGCTGAACAGTTCCAATTCAACACTTAATTACTGGAGCAAAGATCTGCTGAAAGTGTGATTGAGAGCCTTAAAAGATTTTCTCACTCAGTTACTAGACTTGAGCAGAAGTCTGCCTCATTTCTATCTTCCCCAATTTCTTATTTGGACAAGCCCACCTTGTAGAGACTGATGCAGTAGTCAGCATCTGCTTTAACTCCTCAGTCGTCCAGCCCTGCAGGTGCAGAAGTACTACCTGGCAAGTTAAGTTTAGATACTTTGTAACTAGGAAATGCAAAGATGCAGTAGCCTTGATAGGAAAAAGAGACACCCCACTGAGTTGTTCAACAACTGCATTCTCTTACTACTGAAGTAAACAAATCACTGAACAGAAAAAATAAGCATCAGGTGTGTGTTTTGGCATTATACGCTCACTATATTAGTATAGGACAGGGTACCCTTAAAACAAAGTCTTAAAAAGCCTGTGATTTACTTTGTTGAAGAGTAAAGAGCCTAAGCCTAGTGAATTTAAATCCTTCAATTTCTGGTACAAAGCCTTAACACACTGGGGGAGCACCACTTCAAGAATACAGTCTAAACAGAAAATACAAGTCTTACTGCATTTTAGGCTCAGTTTTTTACCATGTTGAAGCTACTTAGGAGTTGTCCGACTTAAGACAACCTGGGCAAATTACCAGAACAGCAATCCTCCAATCCAAAAGCATGCTCAGATGGGACTTGAGACTGTCTTCAAAAGCCAGATGCATAACCCAATCTTTGTTCATTCAGTACTATAATCCAGCTACATCTTCCACTGGCCTTTTTTAGTTACTTCCAGAGGTAATTACTCAATTTCCAGTTCAAAGCACTTTATAACTAAGCATGCTAGAAGGCCATCGCTGAGATACCTTATCAGTATGCTGCACACCAATGCCTACACCTCTAAATGGCACAAATGGTCAATTAATTATATTATTGGTCAGGCAGACTATTCAAGTGGCATTAAAGCATCTAATTAACTTTCACCAACAGCATGCTGAATGAAAGTTGAACTAATACATCATTACTAGAAGCCACAGAAAATTTAAAGATTAGATTTAAAGGCAGAGTCTTGCAAGCAGTTTTGATCTTGGAAAGTCAAGGCACATACCAGTTTTCCTTCTTGGTAGTAAGCAAGTAGAGACAGCCAATTATGCAACCAAATGCCTTTTAACCTTCTATAGCCACACAAACATTGAACATCCTAAGTTTTGTTCTTCAAAAGAACAAGAAAGTGTTAGAGAGCACACAGGCAACAGCATTCAAAGCTAAGCAGCTCCTTTAGGAGATTAACCTAAAGGTTAGCTCCAGGAGTAGTCTCCTAACTTGCACATACAGACCTCCAGCTGCTCCAAGTTCCCAAGTCTGCACAGTCTTCCATGATACTGTAAATAAAGTGATGTGCATTTTATCTACATGGTTTGAGGTAAAACAGGTTTTACCACACTGCTGATGCAGTCCTGCACTGTGTGATTCTGAAATTCTGTTTTGGCTAGCTTTCCATTTTACCATCAAAGTATCTGATTCTTTGCTCAAACCTCCAGGCTCTTAGAGAAGGGAATGCTGCCACTCTTCCACAGTGGGCTCCTCTCAGAAAGGGCTTATTCTCAGACTAAAAAGGTGTGAGCATCCCCAAATCATGCTTCTGGATGGCATCCCATAATATTTAATAATTCAACTTGGGAAGTGTTTCCTGGATGATTTCCATTGTTCCTCCTCACATGTCTGTCACATGGCAGAGCACAGCTGTGTGCTCAGCACACCCCTCCAGCAGCATGCCCCAGGCTGGTGCTCCAGGTCACAAGGCAGCCACTCCCTGCCCAGCCAGGGCCATGAGAGGGCAGGACTCTGGGCGAGGGACACACCTGGCCCTCTGCTTCATAGGGAAGCCAGACTTCCTTATCAGTTCCCTCTACACAAAGTTCCCTCTCCACAGGGATCACACCACCACTGGATGCTCATGCCTAGAACCACATGAAAAATATCCTGTGGTTATCATAGCTGCCTCCATGCAAGATTTCAGCCTTCAGCTTACATCAGCCAATTCACCTAATCAAGCCAAAAATCACATCAACCCACATATTCCCACCCTGACATACTGCTATGTACATTGGTCAAGTTTTTGCCATCCTATTTCAAGTTCTTTGCTCAGAAATCTTTTCTGCTGTCTAAATTACCATTCTCTGCGTCATATGCTGACACCAACAATCTCTTCTTTCCTTTCAGGCTAAATTCGACATCACTACAAATTCCAGATCTACTTCCCTCATTTCCAGCACGACCTTGTTCACACTTGCAGACAATATTTTAACATACTGTGTTTACAGACACCCACGACAGATTTCCACTTTCCCATGCTGCAAACCTAAACAAGAACTGAAGGCAATTGACAATCCTGCATTCATATTTAACAAACAACAGATGAACAGAGAAGTCCTGCACTCACCAGAGTCATCTCAATATTCTACTTCAAGGAAGTACTTAAATACTTGACAATGGAAAATAAAAATCAGCTGTCAAAAGCTTTGCACAGGTTGGCCATAGGTCTTAATAGCAGAGAGAATGTAGATGTTAAGAGCCTAAATTAATAGCATGCCCTAGATAGCAGGCTAGATCTAGTCCATCACACGTGAGAGTTGGTTTCCTTTCCCTATTCAAAGACTTTTCAGGGTACATATGGTGCCAAAGCAATCCACCAACACCTCTTGAAAATTCAGTTCCTAGTGCACTGTGGATTACATAACTCTTCTATGTTCTGAGGAGCCACATCATCCCCTCAAGTGCTGCTACACATTCAGTTTGAAACCAGCTTGCCCAGGGCAGCACACAGCAGTGTCATAACCAGTGTGATACTATCCCACTGTGCAGTTCATTAAGTGGAAGTACAACATGACCAGGTATGCTAGTTCAAAGCACCTCCAGGTTATAACCAGCCTCATGAAGTCCAGGCAATACCCTTACCAGATCACAGATATGTCTTGTACAACTGCTGGCAAAGTTCAAAAGTACATGTAAATAATCTGGATCTACCCAACAACCACTACACTAGACTTGCAGGGAAAATTTCCAAACAAGTGGCAGGATAAAACTAATTATAATGCCAAGGTTGGGACATACAAGTCACCCCAGATCTCTTCTGGAGAGATGGATAGTTTTCTTCTAGAAGATAAATTCTTGTAGATAGCCCTGTGCTCAATTAGACCTACACTAGGTGCAGCACAGATAGGAAGTTTTGCCAGCACAGGACACCAGCAAAGTGTGCCTGTGATGAAAGCAGAGTCTTCAACTAAAGTCAGCCAAGACACCTTAACTAGTCTCACACTGAACTGGTCTTCATCACTGCACATTAGCAAAGAAATTTGCTCTTGCTTTGAGACATAGACCCTATTCATGGGGAAGAGGGGGCATAAAATCCTCTCTATTCAACAAGTTCTACATAGAATCTCAGCCTACTCCAAAAGCCTAAAGAAATAGTTTGTCTTACCCTTCGTTGGAAGTAAAGTTATTTCTCATACATGTAACACTTGGCTGGAACATAACAGAACACCGCAACTTTTAACATAAATCTAGGTGGACTAGGGGTCTACTGTGATTTCAGTAGAATGAACATTTGTTCCTTTCCTTAGCTGTCAACTCATGGTGAGTACACAAGTTCTTCTTTCTCAAAGGAGCCAGCATGAAGAACTCTGTATTACAAACAACAACAAAAGAAGTTGGAACTCATTACTCTGAACAGAGGGTAAGTTACTGCTATAACTATGCAGTAAGGGTATACTGCATAGTTATAGCAGTACAGCTCCCTAAGAGTACAGGAAAGGAAAGCAATGCTTTAACTTGCACCAGAACATCAGAGCTGTAAATCCTTTTTCCACGGGAGTTATATAATAGGACAGCACTGAAGTTCGTAACTAGCACTTCCAGACTTCAGCTGGTGCACCTAATTGCTCCTAAGTCACACCATCACCTCTTGCTTAGAGACAAATACCAGGTGCTATCACTGAACCAACATCTCTAATCCAGTGATGTACAAGCATACAGATGGTGGGATGAGTTAATAAACTAGTCTTTCAGAACAGTCAAGAAGCTGGGTTTCAGAAACAGGAGAAATGCACCTACTGTCACTAAGCTGAGAGTCCAGTCTCCCAAAGATAACAGCTGCAAGCAGACATGGAATTTTTAATTACTGTGCTTTTAGATGCTATTTGAAAGGTTAACTTTATTTAATTCACTAGTATGTGACACAGAAGGAATACCTGAAGCACTTCCAAGTGTTTTAAATTGCCTGATAACTAGAGGTGCTAAGCCAATAGAAACAAAGAGCCTATTTTCAGCATGGTCCATCCCTAGAGCCAGCACAGGCTGGCTGTCAGCAACTGCAGTATCATAATGAGAGCTCTACACTCTAAAAGCTGCTCCACTTCCACAATATGTCAGCACTTCAAGCAAGACGCTAGAGCTGCCTAGACCACCTTCAGTAGCTGTTCTTCATCCAGACTTGACCACCAAGGCAAGTGACTAAATCCAACCCCAGCCTCACAACCAGAAGACAAAACTGGTCAGTCCAGCCACAGCTGTGGTCTGGCTGTAACTCACAGCAGGCCAAAGCAACATACTCAACACATAGGCAGGGATCAGAAGACATGCCTGGACATGAGCTTGGAAACACACACCACAGAATGGATGCAGCATAAATGATGGTTTCTGAGCAGAAAAACAACTTGGAAACAGGAGGTTGTTACAGCTTGAGAGTACCCAACTAAACTTGTTGCCTATTGCACTGAAATGCTAACAGTCTTAACTCAAGCAGTGGTACTTCTATATCTAGGATTTATTATTACTACATTTTACTTAAAGTTTGTACTGTTCCCTATATCCTGCCAAAAGGACTCACATAATACAAGTAAAGTAATAGAGTTTCATTACTGCTTTAAAGTGTAAGGTTAGTGTTTGTGAATTACTGCAGTGGCTTAGTCTTCATGGGGCTTTGAGAAACCATTTGGTAAAGGCTTAAACCCTCAGATTAAAATGTAGAAGTTGTCAGATTCTGGAAACTTAAAAACATTTATTCCTATCCTGTTTGGAGATGGTAGGTGACCAAAATTACTAGCTTCTACAAGTTTACCAGGTCAAAGTTTGTCAGGAGATACAATATTTGGCAGTCCTTTTTTCAAAATTATTCAGTACCAGGACCAGTTATAGCACTTACCATTAACTGTGTGGTCTCTTCCCCTTCCAAATGGGGAAAATACAAAGCCAGTCCCTACCGTTGGACGTGACAGCCCTGCCATATCAAAATTTTCAGAAGCTTTTCATGGAGCCAGAAATGAATAGCATGTAGGTGCTTGAATTCATGTAGGATTTAGCACTCAACTGCCAGAGAACCTGCATCTATATTCCATGATCTGAAACACCTGTAGTGTGTAGAAGCTAAAATCCCAAAGAACTTCAAGGTGATCAGGCTTTCCACTTCCTTACTATGAAAGTCACCCCCCATAAGTCACACACATGCCTGCAAAGCAGCTGTTTGCAAATTGTACAGAACTGCAGTGCTCTGGAGGTAAAGGCATTCATATGGAAAAACAGAGTAACACAACCAACCTGAAATCTACATTCATATGGGAACAGAACTTGAAAGCATTCAGTCAATTTGAGGCTACATCTTAAAAAATTAAAAGCAGAGATTAGAACATAGGCTAGACAACTTCTTCTCTGATGCTGCTTAGGTATACTGTCACCTTTCACAGGGAAACCACATGGAGTCTTTCCTAGACATCCACACTGCCTTGACAAGGACTGAAGCAGGTGACTTCAAGGCACAACCAGTTTGATGTGTGAACTCCACGTTGGTGGTACTTTCAGAAGCAAAACCATTGCTAACTCTGCTGGGATCTTTGCAATCCAAGGCAGCATTGCAGAAGCAGCAATGCTGACTCACAGGGTAGAGCCTTGTCTCACCACCTGTATTGGGTTTACATGGCAAAGTTTTGGTAGCAGCTGCAGAGGGGATCTCCCTGAGAAGACAGGGGCTGCCCTGTGCTGGACACAGCTGGTTGCATACCACACCCACTGCAGGCCAAAGGGCAGCCCATCAGCCAGGCTGACAGTGCCTCTGAGAGCAAACCTAAAGGGCAAAACATCACATGGCATGGGGAGCAGGATGGGAAGTGAGAAGCCACAGCACAATCGAGATCAACGAAGGAGTCTTTGGTATCAAAGTAGAGATTCCTCTGCAGTTCACAGAAAAAAACACGGAGGACCAGATATTGCCCTGCAGTCCCTGGAAAGACGCCACAGCACAGCGGGCCAGCATTTTCTGAAGGAACCTGCACCCCATGGAGAAGCCATGATGGAGCAGATTTTTTCTGGAAGATTGAAGTTGCTAAGAAAAACTCCTATGCTGGAGCATAGGAAGAAATGAGGATGGGTCTGGCAGCTGGGCAAGGTCAACCAACCACGCAAGCAAGGACAAAAGCAGAAACATTTCAAATTTGCAGATTCTAGGCACAATCCTCATACTCCAGCCAAGAACAATGCATGCTGTTTGGTTCTGTGGACAACTTGGTGCTTGCTCGTCATTAGAGGTACTGTAGCATCAGTGAGGCTTAAGAAATACAGGGATGGTCTGAAATCTAGAAAGGCAGCTTTCCCTGGCATAAGTGAATAAACCAGAAAATAAATCAACCAAGGGAAGGAATGGGGAATTAAGTGAATGCAAGCGATTAAAGTTCTGTTTAATTTTGTCACCGTCTGACACCAACTCGGAGATTTTGAGCTACAAACCAGAAAATAAATCAACCAAGGGAAGGAATGGGGAATTAAGTGAATGCAAGCAATTAATTAAAGTTCTGTTTAATTTTGTCACTGTCTGACACCAACTCAGAGATTTTGAGCTATCCTGTCTTTCCAGAACTGTTGACCTTTTATATTGCAATAACCAAAGCGGATTACAAGCTTCAATTGAAACAGACACTTGCCAGATATTCATTCAGCCCTTCACAATTGTCTCTTTAGTATCTTGTAGCATTTGTTGAATCAGTGCCATTTGAGCTTTAAAGTGGGATGACTTTATAATCTTACTCAATTTCCACAAAAACTTTCCCCAAACAGGAATCACATTTGAAGGGAAGCTTCCGACAAAATCAAGCTCACTGTCTGAAAGCAGTAAATCTAACTAAAACTGTTCAAGCCGAGCAGATTCTGCATACAGCACTAGATATAACATAGATGTTGCCCTATAATACACCAAGAAATATTTCCCAAGAGTCAGCTGTGAATTCTAATAATCCCCAGCTGAGAACAAGATGTCACTGGGTACCATCAACTTCCTCCCCAATGAATACTTAAGATAGAGGCACATTGCTCCTAAAGTAAGGGGAAACTTCATAGTGCTTTTCCTTCACTTCAGGGATGTGAACCTCTAAGCCAAGTGTTCAAGATGAACAAGAAGCCAGGGCAGCAGCTTGATAAGAGTTTCAGTTAAAGAGTGGATACTACAGCAGCTGTTTCACCAAAAAAAGAAGCTCAGAGCTGGGGAAAATAAGAGAAAGTACTCCCTGCACTTTGCATAAGAAATGCTTCCTCAAACTCAGTCCTTTTCCTATTTTAAGAGTTTTCCTCTATTCAAATCCATTAAATCCTGATTGCAATTTAGTATAGGTCATCAACTAAACAAGCTTCATCAGTGTCAGCATTTATAAATGCTGTCTTCACTTCGTATCTTGTTGAATCCAGTTGTGACTACATTCAGATGTTTTGTGTAAACAATTCCTAGCACTAGTGTCAATCACCTCACAATAAAACAGATGCCAAGAGAGTCTTGCATTTTTAAATCAACATCTGCTAGTGAAACAAAAGCCACTAGCAAGTCCCACTAAAGCAATTTTAGATAAGTACAATTCTACCCATCTGAACACTGGCATGAGATTTAACAAGATTATCTCTTCTCATTTGATCCTAATTGGTTGCCTTAGGAAATGCATGGATATGCGTGAACATCAATCTACCATACAGTGAAGAACTGAAATGCTTGGCTTAGGCTGTTTGTGGTAATCCCTAGGTTTGCTTTCTAATAAATACTAACCAGAGACAAGCCAAAGATAACACCCTATTTTGTCCTCTTAATCGGAGGTGACCTCATCACGTCTATAATCAGCCTTCTGGCACTTCCTGAATACAAGTGCTTATATTCTCCACAGTTTCATGAAAGGTAAAGACAAGGAAAGAAGTGAAAGTAATTTTTAGCTTTTGCTCTGACATGCAATACTTAATCATTGCCCTGAAAATTTGGTTATATCTTTATAAGTAAGTTTATCAATGCTGAACAAACTGAAGGGAAACATGTCAAGTGGAATGTACATGTAGTTTAACTTGATTTACTTGCCCCAGTGATTCCAAAGAAAAGCATGAATTCCTGAAATTGGACACACCTTTACCAAGAGGAAGGCTTCAGGCACAGTTCAGCAAAAACTACCAAGTTCAGAATTGTTCTCCCACTCCCATTGTCCTGCCTGAACAGAGGCACACCCAGGGAGTATATATCTTAGAGGGAATGAAGCAGATTTGACAGGAGTCTAGACAAAGGAAAAGCTAGTCAGAAGCTATTCTGTAGGTGCCACTATTAATGGGCAGGCTAAGTTGGAAGTAGTTCTAGTAGAAGCTTTCCACTTAAGGTCAGATGTGGAAATTTCCTTAAGAAAAGCAATAAGGAGCTAAGAGTTGCATGGGATACCTGAGAAAGTTTGAAGTTTAACAGCCAGAACAGTTTCTATGGTAAAATACCTACCTTATTTAAACATGGGGGGAAAAAGGAGCTATGCCTCTGTAGCTTACTATTCTTTGCTACAGAGAAAAACTTGCCTAGAGTTGAAGTTAATCTTTTTATTTGGGATTGTCATTCACTTAAGAGCATAGTGTTGCTTGTTTTGTTTTTTTTTATCAGACCTTTGTCTTCATATTGCATGAGGTTCTACTACTGAACTCTCCCCAGTTCTGGGACTTCAGCAAGGGCTGGGGAAAAAGTCCCTCAATTATGTGAAGCAACTGTGGAAACATTTTTGGTTTTGTTTGCCAACAGAACTAGAAGCAAAACTTGAGGGCTTTTAGGTAAATTCTTAGAGTTCCAACAGGAAACTCAAAAACTTAGTTTGCTCATGACACCAGCTATTCAAGCTAGATCCGAAAATCTTTGGACTCAAAATATACTTGTCATACAATTGGGCGAAATCCAGAAACGTTGAGGGACAGGTTTTAGGAATGCTTAAATTTATTCAAGTGTGGTAAATTTTTTTCCTCCCACTCAGTTCCAGTTGCAGCACCAAAAAGCTCCTAGTGTTCTAGAAAATATAATGTGTTTTTCTTAAGTTAATTACACAGGCAAAACTCGATTTGGAAGTTGGGACTGACTTTTTTTAAAATTACTTGCATGCAAGAACCACATACACACAAACCAGGATAGCTTCATCCTCCTAGGATAAAAGCTAACAGCTACACATCATACCTGTTTACACACTAAGAGATTTTACAAAACAGTGCAAATGAGTTAGGATGCTTCATCCTATGGGTGCATTCAAATCCAGATTAGAAACCTGCAAAACATACACTGCAGTATGCTAATAAGCAACAGCGAGTTTCAGCTCCAGTACTGCTGCCAAAGCGCTTCAGGTGAAGAAGCACTTTTGTGGTAAAGAAAAGCTTAACTTCTCTTCACAACCCAGCTAGTTTGGAGCTCCTTTAGGTACCTATTGTTCACAATAAAAATCCTGAAATTTATATAGTCTCACTGACAACTGAAGAGCAAGACAAGAAAAGCCAAAGTTTCACACCGATTGCTTTCTACTCCCTGTCCTATTCACCCTTAAGAGACACCTTATTTTGTAACAAAATGGCAAATGTTTACCTTGTCCAGTTATTTAAAGCTCTATCAGCCACCATAAATTTAATTGATTTTTCAGGGTATACATGACTAATAGGTGAGCTGGGAAGTTCAGGAGGGCTCCAACAGCTAGATTTTAACTACTCTTCACATTTGAAGAAGAGTAATAGCTTAGGTGACAGCTCAAATCCAGCAAAGCACAATTTTTTTTCTAATACATTTGTTACTTCAGGGTAACTGAGAAGAGGACAAAGCCTGACAGCCTTGGAAAACTTAAGTCTTCCACAGCTACAACTAGCAACATCCAGACTACTTCAGAGCCAACTAGACTACTTCGATGTACGAGTCCTTAATTTAGAAAAAGAAAAGCACCACCAAGTTGGAGCATAAAGCACTTTCTTAGTTCACGGTGAAGAAAACACTCAGCTCCCTGGAAACTCCTGAAGAGGAGCACACAAAACAAAAACTCTGGGCTGACATACTGCCCTGTACTTGTAGACAATGGATTTAACAATCATTAATTCACTACCACCAGCAAATTATGTCCATTTTGTAAAAGTCTGTAGAAATTGAAACTACTACTCCTTCTACGGTTCAAGCTCAAACTGGGAAAGTAAAGGGAGTCCAAGAGCAGTTACTGCCATTGAAAGAATGTCCTGACTCTGTGAAGCAGAACATCCCTGGCTCTACAGAGCACCTAACAAGATAAAGCCCACAAAAGACAGCTTTGACTTTCAAACCTAGCATGAGACATGTCAGGTAGCACAGCCACCACTGAAATACCTTATTCCACCATGAGATATTACCTTTCCAGATAAGCAGCATCACTTGGCCATGACTTCAGATTTTTACTGACAAAGCTGCAGGATAGCACCTCTAGAATAACCTGAGGCCTTCAGGTACAGCAGCCAGAAGCACCATTCTCTTACAGTCAAAAACTAAACCCCTGGACAGCTACACATGTGCAGTGCATTTAAGAAATCCTATCCCACAGCAAGCACTTTCAGAAGTTATGTTAAAGCTCTAGTAAGACAGATTTCTGCATCTAGCTTAATTTCCAGGAATATTTCAAATGCATTGCAGCTAATTGAGGGCAAATAACACCACCAGCTGAAGCACTGAGAATCCAGTTGGCTACAGTTTACTACAACAGCAGGAAGACATGGCAGCACTTACACCCAATCCCTTACCTGACAGAACTCCAAAGCCTTGGCTTCAGATACTGGTATTGTTTTTAATTTTAAAAGGTGGATCAAGTTCTTCTAGATTTACATATTTTGACGTTAAGACACAGAAAGGGAAATAAGTCAAGCTAATTTCCAGAACTGTGGAGCAAAAAAATTATTGCATTAACACCCCTGTTCATTTTACACATACCAGTCTCACAGATTTCTATGTTAAAAATAATTTGCTGCCACTAAGCCTGAGATGCACACACATTAAAACTCATATTTCCCTACAAGTTTGGAGTTAATAATACTCTAGTGTTCCGGAAGCATACACATTTTTAAAAGCCAATTTTGCATACAGCCTATCTACTTTTGCAACACTTGTCTGCTTACTTTTAAGGGCAAAAGAATAAGCCAAATGCAAAACTCCAGGCAGAAGCCAACAACAGTTACTGCCATTCTGTATGGTAACTAAACCCAAATCAGAAGCAGCTTCTTGGCTCAGACAGAAACTCCTTTATCTGGCTAGTATCCACAAACTCCAACTCATTTAACATCCTCCACTTCGAAATTATACCCAAGAGCTTCTGGCTTTTTCGTTCTTAACTTGCACCTAGTTCCACCACGTATTTGTTTAAGCCCAAGTGTAGAATGCATATAAATCTGCTTCAAAGAAATGGGAAGGGAAGTGGTTTGATGTACTAGCTAGAGTAGGTTCTTTAATCTTCATGCTACTCAAGGTAGTCTATGCTGCAACAAAAGATTACCATACTACATGTTTCTTACTAGCATGTATGTGGTATACACAGAAGCAAGATCTAGAGATAGTGTACATCTGGACATTAAAGGATACCACTACCTCTACCAGGTGTTTTCACCTAAGGATGCTTCCTTATCTATTTGATTCCTGGCTCACTCCCCCTCCATACCATATGTGGTCACACTGCTTCTTGTGCAACCCACAACAGCCATAGAATCTGAGACAGTTACCTGTACATTAAGGCTGTATTGGATTGTTTTAATTTGTTGGAGCATCAAACCCTAAAGTATTAGCATTACAACTGAAGGATCATGTGATCTTATATTTTGGGTTCTCCATATAACCAAAGAAAAAGTTGTTAATCAACTATCCTGGACTCCATGAAATTATAGAACAAGCACTATTCCATGCATCACAAGCCTACATATAGCAGCTAAGTTAGTGGACTTTGCTCATGAAAAGGCAGAATATGGCTTTCCTGTGCAATTCAAATGATAATTCTCAGTCATGAAACAGGGATGGATAAGATTTTCCACATTCCTTCTGGTCTGTGACCCAAGCAATGGTAACAGAGGACTGATGGCCAAGAGAAACTCTGAAACAGAATCTGCCCACTAAGTGTTTGGAACCTCTCCTCCCTATTTGAGGATCAGCACTTCCCTCTGGATATGATTCCAACTATCATTAACTGGACCAGTGGCCAAGAAAAACCTTAGAAAAACAAGTTATTTCATCTGTCCTACTTCCCCATCTTTCTTATCCCAACACACCTTCCCTTCCCCTTACTATAACTCTATCAGAGGCTCTCCCATGAGAAAGCCCTCACTTTTTTCAGCCCCTCAACCCCATCTTTAATCAGCATCTCAGTGGCACAGAAAGAGTATGCTTCTTCCACACTGAATAGGGTAAAATTATATTATTTTAGTTTGTCACAAGACTCAGAATAGAGAAAAATTCTATTAGGCCAATGCTCTTATAGCAGTGAATCAAATTTAACTTCAGACTGACAAGGGCTGCCATGCAGCCTACAGAACCAATCTCAACAGATTCATAGACAGAATCTCAATAGTCTATGCCTTGCACAGAAGGAATGTTGCACACAAACAGTCTGCTTCCTTCCTCTTAGCCACTTCAAGTCAAAGTGTACAGGGTGAGGCAACCAGTTTACAGAACCCTGGCACATGCTCTGGATCTATACTCAAGCAGTGAGCAGCAGCAGTTACTCTGCAGCAGTTACTCAGGTACAATGCCCTGCTCACATTCATTCATTTCCTTCATCCAGAGGCCACCGAACTCCAGTGCCAGCCCAAGAGGGGAGTCCAGGTGCCCATGGCAGAGCAAGTTATCTGCCTACACACACCAGTTTCTGTATGACTTCCTCCACCTGCACGAAGACTCTGCCAGCAGCACTGGTGGGTTGCTTGTCTAGGCTTCGCTGCCAGACTCCACTTGCCAAAACCCTGAGCCAACCTTTAATGATGCAGCCTCTGTTACTATAGCAACTAGTGTAATTTTCCTATCTCTAGGCACAGACCTTGGGGGGAAGTACTTAAGTTTGTTCTCATTTCACACCTACCACTCACTTGCCCGCTGCACGGCTACGTGCCACTCCAAATGAAAACCTCTGTCAGTGGGCCCTCAAAGCAGCTGGCCCAACCACAAGCCAGTGGGAGGCAAAAATGCACAAACCCAACATGCAGGCATATCCTACTGAGCAGGCTACAGCTGGGAGACCACCAGTGAAGAGTCTGACAGTCCAGGCAGCAGGAGGCTTACGAGGCCTTCTAGGCCACAGCTCTAAGGACAGACTCAGAACAGAAACATCTGACAGTCACAGAGTGGGTCAGGTTGGGAGGGACCACAGTGGCTCATCTGTCCCACCTCCCTGCTCATGCAGGGTCATCTTAGAGCACGTGGCACAGGACTGCATCCACACAGTATTTTAATATCTCTAGTGAGGCAGACAAGGCATCCTTCCACCAAGGGTGTTACTGATGATGCCTGCTGATGGCTTGGCATCATCCAGTCAGGCTCAGGCCAGTCTCCAGAGTACCCTGAAAGTGCCACACAGCCTAGAGAATAAATCGCTCCATAAACCAAAGCCAGTTTGCTCCATCGTCACCCACAACACTGTAGGACTGCACTTTCAGCATGAAGGCCTTCTACCCAGACAGCACAGGCTTCCCTTGGAGCAGCTCTTGTAGAAAACCATAACAACTGTATTTGTCACCGCAACTTTTTAAGAAATAGCATTGGTCAGAGGGCAGGCCCGCTATATGAGGCAACGTTTTCCTCACCGAACAAGCAGATGACTCTTTTGTAAAACCCAGGAATATTGCTAACATTATCTATATTGTTGGGATGTTGCAGCATCCCACAGGAGCCTAAGTTGCATCAGGAACCTACTTTAATAAAGAGAAAAAACATCCAGGATATGAGGCATGAGGCTGGTTTCAAGGTAAGGCCTTATCCTGGGAAAGCTGCTCTCAGGCTGAAGAGCTGCTGATAGCCTGTATGAGGCCATATACAAAGAACTCTTTTGTATGGTGGGTGGTTTTCACTGTCCTGAATAAAACTTTACACCCTAGTGTGACTAGCTATGCTTTCCTGTTGTTACTCTCCTAAAGCTACAATGCTTCCTCCCCTCAACAGAGAAAAAAAAAAAAAAGAGCACAGAATTGCATTCTTAGTCAGGGTTTTGGTGCCAGAATACTTCTTTACTTCTTCCTCATACTTACAAGCAGTAAAGTCATCACACACAGAAAGCTTCACATGGTTCACATATAAGCTGCTGAACACAAGTTGTGACTGCTCACGTGAGCCAGTCAGAAGAAGCAGCCAGTTACATACTACTTCCATCACATCCTGGCAGCTTCTCTGCATAAGCAAACATCTCACACTGACCTCCCACCTTATCCAGAAAGCTCGAGCATGAAATAGATTCACCCACACCAATGGCAGCCTTCCCTGTCAGAGCAAGAACTTCACAAACATGAGCTCCTCACAAATGTGCATAGGAAGCTTAGAGTCCCACCAATGCAATGACATTACTTAAGCTTGTAAGCTTCATAGTTCAAATCACAACAGTTGCCATTCTGCCAGAGCATCACATGAGGACCAAAGCAGTAAACCACCCCCCCTGCACACCAAGCTCAGCTCAAGGTCTGCTGTGCCACAAAGTCCCTGGATGGTTCATCGGTACCAGAGACATCATGGCAGCTGCCAGGGCACTCTGACAGGAAGCCACCACACTGTCACAGAGGATGCTTAAGTATGACATTCAGCACAGCAGCCTTCAGGGATCAGCTTTACTTCCACCTGTATTGCTTCCACGTTTAGCTTTTAATGTTAGCATAAAGCTTATTGTGTAACACTTAACTGCACTGTCAGATGTGCCAGCACCAGAAGAACTGGGATTCACCAGCCAAGTAAGAGACAAATGGGGTTTTGTTTGTTTGGGGTTTTTTTGACATAGTAATGTCGCAATTAGTTTGAGATGGCAGGATAAGAACATCTAAGATATTTAAATAGCAGTATTAATATTTTAGAGCTACTACACTACTGAAATGAGTTTACAGTCATCTTACCAATTGCTTCAGGCCATCTGGAAATGAAAGAAGCCAAGAGAGCAGCTGCTCTGCACTGTAAAGATTACCTTAGCACACTAGAGCTAGAAACTAGAAAACTAGTCCAAGAGGTTATCATTGTAGGTGTCCCACCAGCTACAGAGCTTGCTGCCACCACCAGCAAAAATACACGAGCAGCTTCTTTTTCTGTACCTAATCTTTTGCTGGCCAGAAATCTTTCATTAACAGCATAGCTCATTAACATGAGTGGGAATATTCTTGTAGCCAACTGTGAAGCTCAGGCAATTAGAACACCAACTCTAAGACTACAAAAAGCAAGTGAAATCCTGCATTTTTCTGTTTAGAACAGGGCCTGCTGTTCCAATACGAACATAATGTTTTAAACTTCTCCACACAAGAATTAATCCTGTTCTTCAACACAGTTACATACTGTTTAGAAAACACAAGTCAGAGCAGTTTCTTTAGTACACATAAAATAATTCAGTGAACATTAAAGGTCTAGATAGGAGCAAGGAGAAGGAGAAAAAAGCAACATAGCTCCATATATAATTAGTTTCCACCTGCATAAAAAACATCCCTCACCCAACCAAAACAAGCTATCTGTTTGCCATAGAGTAACAAATCTGTCCTATCTCTTTTTCTAAAGACTTGCCTTTGGGTACTTGTTTCTTCATTAAATTAATCTCTCCAATGGTAAAGAAATCTAAAAGCACTCAAGTGCTTCAATCACTGGTTACTAGTGTAGACCTTTGCAAGGCAGAGTGGTGATTAAGCTCAAACAAGAAACAAAATTCAGTCATTGAAACCTATCCTAACATTCATTCTTCTGTTCTAGACCCCCTGTGAATGAAGCCCTCTGCCTTATACTCTTATTACACATGCTTTTATAATTCCTTACCACCATAAAGAACACAGACTCCCTAATTTTGGTATGCATAAAGACACCTGCTTTGCAGAACCCTTCTTGTGGGGCTGCAGTGAACACAGAGCAGAACACACTCCTTGTGCCACTCCTGCATAAGCTGCAATGCTGCTGCCTCCTCCCAGAGGGGACAACAAAGCTGCAGGGGCCTTTTCAGCACTTTTTACCAAAACTCTTATTTGGTGTTCTAGCTAGCAGCCAACTGCAGCAGGAAATTCCCAATGCTCTGTGGCACTCCAATTGATGCACTGGAATCTGCGGTAGCATCACAATTTTGCTATTCACTACCTTCCTTTTTAACAGCACTGAACTGTAAGGTCCTCCACTGTGTCCAACCAACATGCCTCTCAGGGGAGGATATGACACATTCCCATGCATGAAATAGGAAGAATGTTACAGTGACTACCCTGTCCCCTCCTATCATCTTTTAGTCCTCTGAAGTCACTGGAGGGGTGCAGGTCCCCAGTCTTCCAGAAATCCAAGCCCACTCATAGGACATCTTTTGACTGCTGCAGTCACATTGTGTGCCTTCTGCAAGCATCCACCACTTCTCTGTGCTAGTATTTGTCATTACTGCCACCAACAGTTCTCTGCCATACATGAAGTTCATAATGGTCAGGAGTATTACTCAGAAAGCAGAGGGCCAACACAGATCTCTCCCTGAACTAGAAAAAACAAAGGTCACACTTAATTGTCCAGACGGAGGGAAATGAAGCTTTGTGGCACAATCTATTTGTATTCTTCTGCTACGAAAGAATACTGCTTAAATGCACCACACAAAAGGAGATGCAAGAGCCAGCCTGGTCAAGCTCCCCATCTATCACTTCGGGTTCAAGGAGAGGGGAAACAGCAAGACCTGGCTTGTCCCACACCCCAGATCTCATGCCAGCAGAGAGAAAGAGGCACACAGGAAGATAGTATGAATAGAAAATAAAGCCTGATTATCTTTTTCCAGAAGGTAGCATTCTTCAAACATACATCTTTCAAGTATAGTCCTACAATGCTCTTCTGAGCTACAGAAGTAGAAGCGACCAGGTGATTGTGTAACACAGCAGAGGCTTTACTAGAGTCTGTCCAGTAAGGAAACAAGTCACACAGCAGCCTAGAGCTGACAAGTTATTTCTAGATATTAGAAAGACATAGATATTAGACTTCCTATGGGGCTTCACTTGGGACAGTTGTTATTAACTGTCATTGGGCAATAGCAAATATGCAAGAGCCAGATGTTTCCTACAAGCCACTGACACCAAGCCTAAGGAATTCACATCACTGCTCATAGTTTCACTATAACAAGAAACAGCAAGCTTTGTACACCTTTTGAGAGCCAGAAGTTCCTCAACAGACCTGTAGGTACTAGCTGCATTTTTAATTTACCTTGGTATTCAAGTAATTATCCTCAACTCATTCAATCTGAAAGTTTCATCCCTTATTGGCACAAGAGATGTAGATACACCTATTTCTCTTCGATACCTCTAGTTTTTCAACATTTTCTGCAAACAGTAGTAGCCATTCTCTTCTGTTTATGTATTTAATAACAGTACTGGCTGCCTATCTTAGAACACTACAGTAGCAAGAGAAATGCAAGGAGGAAAATCTAGAACTTGATTCAAGCATTATTGCTGGTCATTTGAATTCACTGAGTAGGACTAAAATCTGTTGTTCATCTTTAAAAGAATTTCAGCTTGCAAATATTGTAGTTCTAGCACTTACCATACAGAAGAGAGCGTGAAAGAGCAGGTATCACACTTAGCACTTGAACATCTACAAGATCAGATCCCCAGAACTGCAACACTGACACCTGGCCAAGGAGACTTTCTGGCAGGGATACACTCTTGATCACAAGTCCGCATGAGAAATATATACTGGTGTAACCTGGTAGTCATTATTTAAGAAATTAATAATAAAGTATTTTTGTTTTTATTGGAACCTATTGGCCACATTTATATTAATGACAACTTTATTGGCAGTGTCTAATGGCTGCAAGAGATGAAGCTCAGGTCATTGACTTATATCAATCAACCTGGTTGCAAGCAAGCAAACCAAACTCCTCACCTTCACATGATACTTTGAGGGGCCAAAAGACAGATTTCATGAGTAAGACATCCTGGAAATATACAGCTTTCCATTTAAGAGCTCATAAGTTAAAATACTAAGTTAAAACTTTAAGGCATATCTTCCAACAGAACTACAGATGTTAGTGTTCACAGCTGATATTCTCCCCAGTAGTGAAGGAAGAAATAGCAAAGTCAGTTTACTTACTTCAAGCAAGAAGTAAATCAGTAGTCCTCTGTATTTGGTTTCCCACTCCCCTGAAGTAGCTCCCACTCCAAGACAACACAGCACAGGGAGCAATTAAACTGCCTTGTAAAGTACAGTACAAAAAAGGGTATATAGGAAAACTGTTTGGTATACGGGCTCATTGTACAATCATGTCCTACCATCAGGATTTTTTTGTTTCAATTGTGCTTCACTAAAGCACTCAGATACTGGTGCTGATGAAGACCCATGTCATCCAGCGAGACTCTTACTTATCACATTTAAAGTTCCTCTCTATTTGAAATCACTCTGATTTTGAGGTTTATGCTTGGTATCAGGTAATAAAGATATATACATAACCCCCCTGTGTTTCCTGATCTTTTAAAGCAGGTCTCAGTAATTTATGGCACACACCAGTTCTGACTTAGAACTGGTGAGATCAGAACTAACAGCTGCTGTTACACATCTGGCCATAAAAGAGGCTACACAGCACAGCTGAACACAACAACATCATTGCAGCCAGTAGTGTGCTTTCCATAGCTCTGAGAAGCATTTAATAGCCTTCATGGTCAAACAACACTTCCATTAGGAAGAAAAAAAAAAAAAAAAAAAGAGCATTTCACTAAAGTCCCTTGTTGTTATACTTTGGCCAAGTAGGGATTTCAAAGATTCCTAGTCGTGCCTAACTATGGTCTAAGTTAATTAGGTACTACACTTCAAGCATTTTAGATGGCTGGGTCAAAAATGCACATGGCCAATGCATCCAACATGCCAGCAGAGTGGTAAGTTTGTTCCACTTACCCAGAGCTATGCAGCAACATTGGCTGAAGAACAGCTACTGTTTTGCAGCTTCATAATTGAAAACTCTCACGCTACTCCGTAGTGGAGCTGCAGTGGTAACACTCACTCACTGGGAGAACCATATTTAGAAAAATACTGGGTTCCCCCCCAGAGCAATGTAATAGTTTGGTAAGTGAAATGAACAGCCCCAGTAAGAGTCAGGCATTGTCAGATTAAAAAAAAAAAAAAAAAAAAACCACCAAAGAAACCCAACAGAGCTAGACTCCTAAGACTCCTACAGGGAGAAACTTGGGCTGAAGGGATCTAGCTTTATTGGAAGGATTCATTTAATCCCTGCTTGGGAACATAAAAAAAGTCCTAAAGCTATGTGCTGGAAACAGGGGCTACATTAAATGCAAGTCGAGCAATATAAAAACACAGCCTGCCAACCTCCCCCCTCCCGTGTTTTTCTGCAATAAATACCAACAAGTTAATAACCGGTGTATGAACTTCTCGCATGCAGCCGATACCCGGCTTTTAATAAGGGAGCGGGGGAGGCCCTTGCGAGGGTCTGCGCGCGGGGCCGGGGGCGCTGCCCGGCGGCCGCGGCTCCACCTGCGGCGCTGACAGGGCGCGGGGGCGGCGGGCCGGGGCAGGGCGCTGCAACCTGCCGCGCCGGGCGGCAGCTCACTTACCCGGGGCCCCGTGGCTCGGTGGCTGCGGCCCGGCGGCAGATGCACCAGCAGCAGCGCCAGCAGGAGCGGGCGAGCCCCCGCGCTGCGCCAGGCCCGCGGCATCATCGTCCCTCGGGGCGGCGCGGCTCTGCGGCCACCAGAGGCGGCTCTCCCGGGCGGTGCGGCGCAGCCGGTCCCCCGGCAGCAGGTTCCCCGCCTCGGCCATGGGGATGCCCGTTATAAAGCCGCGGCGGGGCGGGGCCGGCCGGCACTGACCGCGCCGTGCGCCTATCGCCGTGCGGCCGCCGCCAATGGCGGGGCCGCGCC